>NC_142687.1:29375000-30000000 GCF_056320005.1 Nelumbo lutea | reverse complement strand
AGGAATGGTTTCTATCCAATGGTTTTGACCTTATGAATGCCTCTTTGATTCTGGGGACAACATCATGATTAATTTTGTTTTGGTTAGTTTTCCATAATATGTATCACTCGGGCTTAAAATTTGGATGTGACATGAAATGCAGATCCATTGTGTTATACTAATCTGTCTACCTGGGCTACATAATCATTTTTTTTTATGCAGATACGTAGTTTCTTTAACTTCAATTCTATTCAATGGCAGGTAAGACTGTAATTATTTCCAATCAGCCATACTTCTACAAGAAAGCAGAACTCTTCCCTGGCAGTGCATTTGTAATTGGTGCCGACACTGCTGCAAGGCTTATTAATGTATGTAATATCTGCCTGCTTAAAATAATTTTCTTTTTCATGAGAAATGATATTTGCATGCGATCTTGTACATTTTTTGCCTGCTCATGCTGTAAGTATGGGTATACTTTTTTGAAGTCCAACCAGGTAGTGTTGTTAGCCTTGATTACCTTTTAATTCATGCTGTAAGGTTTATCTTTTTGTTTTGTTTGTTTTACCATTATTAGATAATTCAGTTGTGAATCTATTTAAGAGTTTTATAGTTGGGTTGGTGGTACAGAGTGGGGTGTAGAGCTGATTTATGCTCTCCACCCTTATTTTCTTTTTCCCGATTCTCCTGCTTTGGTTTCACTTTTTTCCTTATTTCCTTGTATCTGCTATTAATAGCTTAAATTGCTTCTGGTAGCTGGGTATAGCCTCAAACCGGATTGCTAATGGTGGTTATTGATGTTAGCTAGAGTAATGTTGTCATATTTTCTTTGCAATTGACGTTCTATTAACTGTATTTCAAGAATTCCAGGGATTTCATAAAGCGTGTACCCTTCAATTAAATACTCTTATATACATGTAGATGCTAACTAACCAACATTTCATGTTCTATGAGGGTATAAGTGAGTTGTTTTATCTGACTAGTTGTTTGGAGCTGGTTCCCAATAACAATCTTCTACTTCATTCACTGCTAGTATGTGCAGAAATAAATTCCTGAAGATGCTTTGATGAAGTTGGTTTAGACACTTTTTTCAATCAAATTCAACTTGGAGTCTTGTAGAATTCTATACTATGACTTTCCGTCCTTCATAACATGAGAGAAGATTGTTAAGTTGGGAAGATAACTCAAGGTTATACTTGTTTTTATATAAACCATATCTCTTGTATTTTCAGCCAAAATACTATGGTGAAGATTATAGTAAGATGCTGGAGATACTGATCGGATGCAAAAGAACAGGATGCACTTTTCTTGTAGGTGGTCGAAATGTTGATGGTGTTTTCAAGGTACATCTAGATTAAAAAACTTGCAAACTGTTCTTGCCCCTTTTTCCACTTTTCAACGACCTTTGCAAAATAATCGAATGTCTCGTGAAAATATCAGGTTCTTGAAGATTTTGACATTCCCAGTGAGTTACAGGACATGTTTATCTCAATACCAGAGGAAAAGTTTCGCATGGATATCTCCTCGACAGAAATAAGAAAAGGACAAGGAATGTAAATCTCATATTAGAAATGAGAAATTGATGTATTTAAGGACCATCCATACTCTTAATTGTTGATGTCCAAGTGATACTATGAAAAAGGAGAATAAAAGGGAGGCTAATTCAAAGTATAAAGAGAACAAATGGATGTAAATGTTAAAACTCTTTTCTTCCCTTTTGCCCTTTAACAGTCTATTACCATTTTTATACTTATTAAAATAATGTAACATAACCACACGATTTTGGTCATTTATAAGCTTTTTGACTCACTCTCCAATGGTTGGTGGATAACATTCACGGTCCAGCCGGCTCAGTTCTGGCATTTATTTGTACTTCCTCTCCACTCATAACCAATGCAGGTTGAATAGGTTGGAATCTGAAGAGAACAAAGAGATGGCTCCAGTTGTTTGGTCCAACCTGCTCCACAGATGACGTGGGCACGTAGTGTTTGTTGAGGTGGTAGCAACTTCTACATCCACTAGCTCTAGTGTTCCCCTAATGAGTTTTTAGTCTTTTGACATGAAGGCATGGCGTCTTTAGGTGGAATTGGGTGGTCTGTATTTCACTCACTAATCAGCAACACTTGAGTATGGTTGAAAAGCTATTCCCATGGACTTTGCTGATGTTCTCTTTGTTCTTTTTTTCTACCATGTTTCTCTTCTTTCCGTCGTGTGTTGCAAAGTGGAAATTAAGAAATTTTGTATTGATATTTGATAGAAGCAGTATTCTTGCAGACCCAATTTGACCATGCGTTTGGATAAGCTTTAGGATTTGTGTTCTTAAAGCCCAAAATACAAAGCAAAAGAAGTGTTCTGACTTTAGATTATGATGTTAAAAGAAGCACTTACAAAATGCTTACAACCCCTTTTGTTTTATCGCAAATAAAGCTCAAAAGCAGAAGCTTATCCAAACATATAAAATGTTGGCAATTGATCTCAGCTCTTTAGAAATACGACCAATCTTGATGGATAGGGTTCTAATCTCATTGAGGTAAGGTAATGGATTAGTCTCCACGGTTTTCAACCAAACATGTATTATGGTATTGCTTTGAAGTTTGATCGTATCTTCAACCGAAGTGTTGGCAAGCTTTTACTTAGCTTGTAAGACGGCCATCTGTATCAAAATTGGTCCTGCCAAGCCCACCCTGACCCGGTTCATACTTGCCAAGGTCCATCAAACTGAACCAAGGCCTTCCGGCCTTCCCTACAACACATTAGCACGAGAGAATAAAGGCCATCTTGAGGGGTAAGACCAGAGAAGTGGAGAAAGTTCACCATGTTCCTTCTAAACATCGTACTTGATGCCAATCCCCTATTAGTAAACTCGTTATTCGTTTGCCGAGTTAGACTATTATAATTTTCTCATATAAGAGGCAAATTTAACGCCCTAAGGTTTGAAGTTTGAACCATCAGCTAGATTCTAGATAGTGGGTCTTAGCATAGTAGTTCTCTTTAACATAATAGTGGAGTTAAGGCCAGGGAAGAGGGGAAGGATAAAAATGGTTTAACCAGATAACTGTGGCTTGAACCAACTGTTAACAAGACAGTTTTGGGTCTAACTGTGAATAATGGTTTAGAACATCTGGTACCCGACCATTATAATTAGGAACATAGTTACAATTATAATGGAGTTTGCCTCACAGAGTAGTCGTAGGTGTGTAAAGCTAATTGCATGAATGAAGTGCCCAGTGATGCCAGAAACTAGAAAGTGTCAATCAGTTTCAGGCTTTGAGCTAGTAATGGGTAGATGCTTACATGTACATACACCATCTGTTCCAATAACTAACCAATGTTTCCAACCTATATGAATCAACAACCAGAACTAGTACATCCCCAAGAAGTTGCCATTACTTATATGCCAGCTCAAAGCAATGGAGTCTTAGAACAAGAACAATTGCTTGCAACTAGAAAACAAGGAATAGAACTTGAATAGGAGGGTGAGGGTCATGGATCATGGTTGAATTGATTCTTTTGTGCCTCCACCTGTGTATATCAGTAAGTAGTTGGGCGTGGGGTCTATGCACCACACTCTGCACCGCACCCGGCAGCGCATCCTCCACTGTAAACATTGGATTCGGCCGCGGCAGTTCGGTCTTTTGATGCACCATCTGCACAAGAAAAGATGACAACTGAGATGAGAGAAAGGGTGGCCAAAATCACCAAGAACAGAACACCAGGGAAGCCTACACCACCATTCCTTCCATCCCCAACCCCAAGTACAACTACCATCTCTTTCCATTGCCTTGCCATCTATTTCTCTCCTCTCCCCACTCTCGTGCCCTTTGTTTGTGTATGTGTATCTTTGTGAGACGAACTGCCCCCACCCACTGCCTTCTTATCCTTGTCCACCTTCACTTTATGTAATTCTTTCTTTGTTTTGTTGCATTAGAATTGGCAGAAAATAGTAGTAGTATCAGCAAGTTTGACACTGGGAGAAAGGGTCAACACCGCAATAGTTAATGGGACGTGGGTCGGCAGATCCCACTGTGATTTGTCAAAAGTTGATCGGTCCATATCTGCTCTTAGCTATGGAAACACCTTCACTGAAAGGCTTCTTGTAGATTCTTTTGATGGTTGACTTGGGGAGGTTGGGTCTGGTCCAGTCTCATCCTGATATTTTATTGTCATACCAGAGGCCTTGGCCCAATATAAGCTGATAGCTTTTATTGATTTCTAATTATTTATGCATCATATCATGTGGTAGCCTCCTAAGGCTAGCTTAAATAGCATAAATGATCTATGGAAAATAAAAGCTCCCTTCAACTGTTCCCACAATATTTTGTTGGCCGTGGAGGGAGACAGTCTGTTCTGTTACACAATCTCAATCCAACCATTTCTTTTACAATTTAAGTAGGACTCGTCTGGTCTTTCTTCACAATTATTGTTGAACTTAAAATTAGTTGTCTGTTGAAAATGAAGTTTATAATAAAAAATTTAAAACAAAAAGCCAGAACCTTTTCTTTACTTGCACCCTCCAATATTTACATCATGAATGGGAGACTAACTTAACTGTAGAAAAACCCAAAAGTTTGATATGATGGTCTTCTTTATCAAGTGCACACTGCAGACTTAGAAACTGAAACCTTCATCAACTACTTATATGTGCAAGCTTTTTAAATACTGGCCCAGTTACTGGGGCCCACTTACATGGATTTACCATCAATGTGACATTTGGTCGGGGCCCATCAGCTCAATGGACCTGATCTTTCCGCGTCTTATCATTAATTTTTAGGTACAGCCGTGCAAAATATGGAAACATTTAATTAGTGGTGTGCCCCTTCTGTTAATATGGGTTGTGCCTAATTCAAACCCTTTGAGTTTGAGGAAATTATAATTATATTGGTGCTTTAGAGTAGAACAATGCAACTGTGGCCTTGTTGCATGGTGCAGCCCTAAATCTTCCCACAGGATTATACTAATGTAGATGAATTACTATTATAGTTCAGTAGTCTTGTAGACCTTCAACTTTTACTCCAATGATTGTTGGACATTTTCTAGGTTTTAATTTTCTACATGAAGGTCAGGGCCTCTATGAATCTTAGTGGACCAACCGGTTTGAAATAAAACTTTATATAATAAATGAAATTCAAGGCAGTCTCTGGAGCCAGTGGCTAGGACCCCTAGAATGGCATGGGGATTGATAATTTGAGACGTTTCTCGTATAGCCATAGACATGTTCTTGCTATGAGTAGCTCTGGATAAGAAACCCATTTGAAATAATACCTATAATAGCTGAAATATGGCTGATGTTTAGTTGTATGTAAAATACGGGAAAATAAATTAACTTTTTTCCTGATAAATGCAATTTATGGTATTTGTTTACTTGTGAAATTGATGAAAAGAATTCAAAAGTGACTGTCAATCGTAGGAAATCTAATAATTCCTGTAAATTTTGCTTTCCAAGTCAGTAGTGTTCAAGCACCAGAAGAATTATGAATATGATTCATTCTCCTATTGGATATAATCCAGAAGGCACTACAATCGAAATTATTTTCATTTTATTAGTAAAGAAAAATGTTTTAAACGTTTTTGAATGAGTAGTTCCCATGAGCAATTATAGTGAAACAGGGACCAGTTTGGGAAGAGAAGATGCATGGACCATTTAGGCAGGCAGCCTGACCACTACCGAGAGTTATGAAGTGGTCTTTGATGGCTGGCACACTATCCCATGGAGGATTCCTGGGTTCGCCACTACCTACAATGTTATATTAGCCTGTGAGCAAGAAATGCTGCAGCCTCGATAAGTTGCGCCATCACATTGGAATTCAAAGCTCTCCTGCTCTCTCTAAGGCCTCTTAAGTTGCGCTCCCATATGGAAAAGCAAATTCACACTAATAATGCAAATGCATAGTGACCCTTTAGCTTTAGCTTTTGCCTTGATGATTTTATGAAAGATTCATTCTCTCTTTTCACAAGTTAGATCTTTAAGCTCACATGGGTAGAGATTTTTTTTTTTTGTCTTCTGGATGGAGCAAAGAATGCCAGAATTAATGTATTTAGTTACTTACAAATGTTTCAATTTTCCAAAGTCATCAAGAAGTTGGTAGAAGATACCTGATATATATATATATATATACATTAAAGTTATTGTAGCCCACGTTCTTTGTATATAATAGAAATAGACAATTATCCTTCTTCACTTTCTTTTGTTTTGTTTTCTGAGATCTGAATGCCAGAATATATTTGGTAAAGAAATCAAAAGTAGAAAGTCAATATGTATTACAAAGGATCTATTGAAGTTGTACCGCATCTTCCTTAATATAGATCAGAAATTTGTCAAAATCACATGGGATTGCTGTCATTCTTATCTCTGTTCATATATAGATGTCTTCTTCACTATTGACGACAAAACTTAGTGTTTTAATGCTTCTGGGTGGGACTTGACTGGTGTGATGGTCATCATAATATTTACACACTATGGTCCAATAGTATTCTCAGTCTTAGGCTCTTAGCGTTTGAGAATTATACATCCAAAGAAAGCTACCCACAACTAGGGGTGTTAATTGGACTGGATTTGGTCCAATCCGATCCAGTACAATGTGAGTCCATTATAAATGGACCAGGTCCAATTCAATCCACTGAATATTTTGTATTAGTCCAATTCAATGTTTGGACTGTCTAATCTGTTCAAATTCGTTTTAATTTAGATTAGTTTCAACTCAAACCCGTTCCATTGATACCTATATTCTTATCTTATATCAATGGACCAGATATTGGCTTAATCTAACTCAGTCCAATTTAAATTTATTATGGACAAATTAGGTCCCATTAAATCTAATAAATATTTTGGACTGGATTGGTCCAATCTAATATGTCTTGTTGGTCCATTCAATCCATCCAAATTGATTTTAGACTGGGTAGGGTCCAGTCCAAAACCGGTCCATTGACACCCTTACCCACAAATGTATTTATTTTAAATTCTTTACTATACTTCATTGGACCATCCCATGACATATACATCAAGTTAGATTTTTTTTTTTTATAATGCTTGTAGACTGTAAAGGGTGCTGAAAATTACAATGGACAATTACAATAAAATGAAGGATGCCTTGTATAATGAAGCGTGTGTTTCGTTTCATAGGCGTTTCATGATAGACGTTTATCAAAATATCACAATGTCATTGCCAAATCAGCATTTTTCCCATCATATTCATCTGTTCGTATTAATATTCACAAAAATGAGTTTTGATTTATGTGCACACCAACTATTGGGGGAAGCTTCATTTTATCGCTTTCCCCATTGGTTTAGCATTTATTCATTGTTCCACTGATGTGGCACTTAATGGTGCCTAGTTGTCCATAAAGAGTTTATGTATCAAGTACTTGGGTTTTGAAGATAAATCAAGTATTGGATTCTTGTTCTCAAGGGAGGGGGAGGGAATGACCATTCCCTCAAATATAGGGGAATGCTATTCTTCCAAGAATAGGACCCTAAGGGTCTGTTTGTTTACTGAGAAAGGGATGAGAAAAGGGAATATTCAGGAATGATCGATTCTCCCTTTCCTGTGTTTGATTGTTGGTAAATAGTATTTTGGGATGAGAAACAAGAGGGACACAGGATCCCAAAATGAAGTGAGCAAGATTGCACGAAAACAGTGCGACCCTGGTGGGAAAAGAAAAAGCTAAGAAAATTTGTTGGGCTTTGTTAAAGCAACAAGTTGACAGGTGGTTCGTTGATGGAGGTATTGTCTCAAATGTTAATGTGTTCCAACGAGGAATAGAAGTTTAGGTCGTCGTTAACGTCTGCTCTTTCCAACCATATATGAAGTTGGACATAGGGATCGGTGATGTGTTAGGAAAGTTGGTGTATCGAAATCGCTTGGTATGAATGATGATAACAAAGGAATTATGAAAACGGAAGGATTGATGAGGTAGAATGGCCAAGAGTAAGCAAATCGTCGCTGCTATGAATTGCAGTGGCGGTTGAGAAGAAACTGAGAGGGTGAAAGAGGAAGGGGTAGCTATTGCCCACTACTGATTCACTACCCTTGTCGAAAGCTCCGAGATGATGAACAGTTCGGAGAGGGGAGACAATACGCCAGAGCTGGAGAAGGTTACCGAGCTGAGAACTTCCATCGCCGGATCGCCGTGTCCAGACAAGGAAGAGAAACAGTGCCAACCTCCTCATGTTTTGGTTGGAAGAATGAGAAGATGAACAATCGTCTCTTCTCTATTTGGACGAAGGGGAGAGTGAAGAGACAGAGGGAATGTCAAAGTGAAAGAGAGGTCGAAGGAGAAGGAGGTTGGAGAAGGGATTGCCATAGCTGATTCGCCATCTCTGGTGAGAGCTCTAAGAAAATTGGTCGAAGGAGAAGAAGGTTGAGCATGGTTTTTCTCATATAGATTTTCTTGCAAAACAAACATTGGAACGTGGATTTTCTCAACAAATAGATACATTATAACTAATTGAGAAAATAATTTTTCCTCATCTCATCCCAACCTTTGTCAGCCCAATTTTTCCAGCAATCAAACAGACTCTAAATCATATACACGAGAAATGAACCAAAAAAATCTTAAGAAAATTTGACCAAGACACCGATACATTTCTAGAGCACATATCTCGTTACATAACAGAAGATGGTCTCAAATACTCAGATCAAGAGAATGAGACAAGTCACTTGCCACCAGTTCAATTAACACCAAATAGTATTTCGCAATGCTGCTATTTTGCTTTTGTTGATGGAGCTTTTACTCCTAATTCAAACTGAAATTGAGTGCAACACTTTTGTATTATATTGAATCCATTGCGCAAAAACACATCCAGAGTCAAACAGTTTGGACCACAAAAGCAAATTGATAATAAGGCGAGGGAGGCCTTATCAGAGGATTTGACAACATAAAAATGAAGATCAGTGCCATTGACAATAAGTCGTAAGATTCCTAAAGACACAAAATTAGAGTTTCATCTACTGCAATCATATTGTTTCAACATTTTCTTGCGACCATAAAGATACAATGTTTTATAACCATTCTCCATATTGGTCAATGGATCAGATGTTCAATTCTCTAGCTCAACGAATCAACCATCAATATCAAAAAGACAAAAAAAAAATCAGAAAAAATAAATAATACACAAGAACCTGATAACCCACTGAACAGGTAAGGTGGATTAATGGTTCAGCTGCCCGGGTGTATAGTAGTTGATGAAATCAACAGGCTCCTGTAAAAATAACAGGTGGAGGTTATCCGAACCGGTATTGTGACCAAAGCACCAGTCACTGGTCTGACCAGCTGGTCCAATGGTTTTTTTATAGTAAAATAAAAGTTTTATAGAAAAGAAAAATGTGAAAGGATATACATAATCACAGACACATCAAAAGAAAAAAACAAAAAACAAAAAAACCGTGCACAATACCAAAACACAATGACACTCCAACCAAGAGAATCCGGATTTACTTTAACAAAGCATGCATCACACCAACCTCAGCACTAGGTTGGAGTTGCATATTGGAAATATCTCCATACTTACAAGTTGTTGATCATGGGGAGATGATCCCTATGCACACGGCTGCAACTTATTGTGAGGTTGGTGTAAACTGTAAAGCAAATTCAACGAGGAGCAAATCCAAATTCAAACCAAGAAACCACCCAAAGGCAAAACCCAACTAAAGATAAGAAGCATTAAGTTACTTTTGTTCCTTGTTGGCCCCTACCTCTACCCATGATACTCTTTTAGAATGTCTACATACACCACCATAATAATAAGAGTTCAAATCCTCCACATCACTAGGTCTGTTTGCATTACTATTGGCTTCAACCTGCTCTTCAGCCAACCCATACTAGTAGTCATTAGAATTCCTTTGACTAATGCTCCTCTTTCTTTCTTTCTTTCTCTCTCCAAAGAATGAAAAAAAATCTCTCTTGCTTTTTCTTCTCCACCAAAAAGATAATAGAATAATCTCAAGTCCCACGTGTTATTGACTTGAACCCCACATTCAACCTTTTGCTTAGGTTGTGTCTAGTTTGAAGGAAAAAGTAGGGAAAGGAAAGGAAGGTAGGAAAACCTTTAGAAAACTTGTATACATTTCCCTATCTTTCCCTTCCATTCTCTACCTTTTTCTTCAAATTTGATTCCGTTCAATCAAAGGTGGTTCGCGAACTAAGTAAAACAATCAGATAGTCCTTGCTGATAGAGTAGGGCCGAGCTACAAGGATGAGGCCGCGCTTCAAGACCTGTGATCAAGAAAGGAGAGGTCAAAAGCTCGAAGAGTTTTCCCCGAGTAAGTACTTCGACGTTCAAGTCAGTAGGAGGTGGTAGATGGTCAGGCTGAGCTATAAAGATGCTGGTCTGAGCTATGTAGCAGTACGGGTGTTAGAAGTTGGGATCCCTCACCTTGAGCATGGAGTATTTTTTTATAGCCGAAGATTTGTGTCTTGGTCGGATTGGGCTTCTAGGGTTGTTGGGATGAGGTTAGCCACCGAGGTATTCGGGATAGAGTCCCATTCCCCAGTGGAATCGTCTTCCTTACTTCTCTTTTTCCGTAATTGTGCTCATCTGTGTGGCGTGTAGCTAGCGTGGCTGAAAAGATAAGATGGGGGGCCACAATAATAGCGTAGCTCGGCCAAGCTATGCCGACATGGCCAAGATAGGCCGGCATGGCCGGACAATGATTGGGCGGCCACATGCCTCTCAGGACCAACTCAGCCATGACCCAAACATAACCTAAAGATAATAATTAATAAGAATCAAGAGTCTCTATCTGCTCCTCACCCACCAATATCTCAGGCTCAATCAACATTCCCTCTGAGACGGTTGGTGAAACGTTCTCAAGAATCTCAACTCGAGATGTACAGGAGTCACAAAACTCAGAAGAGCACATGCCCCTCTCATTCTTTGGATCCTTGGTCTTTTGCCTCAAAGAACTTATTTGGCCCAAAGTAAGTTTTAAGTTCCTCAGTAATATGTGCTTTGGGCCTTTAATATACATGCATAAGCCCAGTAGTGCATTGAGTCGATCCCAAATAGTATTAGGGCCCACTTGGTTTTGGTAAAAAAATGTTAAAAAATCAACAAACCATTAATCCGGACAGTCGAACCGTCTATTCGTTCAATAATTTTGACCATTTTTTAAAATTTTAATTATTTTTTTTTATTTTTTAATTTGTTTGTCAGAACAGGCCATCCGTTCAAACCGGATGGCCGGACTTTCGACCCGAAAACTGGTGGCAAGAACGATTCCATTTCTGGATTATTTTTTAAAACGTTGGTTTATATTGGTGTTTGCACTTCTGGCCGGCTTGATTTGGCTCATTTAGATTGGTCTATTTTTTCCCAAGAAATTTTGGAAATTTCGGCCATCTCGAACCCTTGCTCCATGATAAAGTTTTTTGAAATTTTGATTATTCTTTTTTGTTAAAGATTACTTATTTTATTAATGCATTTAATCATTTACAGTATGCTATATTTATATTATTTTAATAACATTTTGAAATTTCAAGCAAAATAAGGCAGCCCTGTGCACCAGGCTGGGGAAGGACAGATGTCCCTAGTCTTACCCCTGCACATATAGAGAGGCCGTTTTCAAGAAATTTTCAAACAAAATAAATTGTTGAAATTCCAGAATTTAGATGAAACATCGAAATTTTGGCCAAAATAATTTCATGGATAATTATGAGGGCCTATTCCAGTCCTAACTCCTAACCAGTCTTAATTTGCTCAAAAGAGTTGTAAAATGTTGTTGTCTTTGAAAAGGGTCGTAATTTGAACAAGTAGCAAAGTTGAGGTTTCAGAATTCTGCTAACCAGCTAGAAGAGAAATTCATCCAGGTATGAGCTGCTTATTCAAGTTAACTTCTCAAGTTTGTATCGGTCCATGTATTGGTTATGATCAATAGATTTCTTTATTATTGCGTCAATCTCTACATTCAAAAGGAAAGAAATGGTGGGTAGACGGTGATCTCCTTGGAAAGAATTACAATGGGGAGTCATGGAGATTCAATCAACACCAATTAAATTGTCATCTTGAGAAAAAACAAGGACACAGTAACTGTCATAAGAAATCAATAGATCCGGAAAGAACTGATATTGTTAGAACTCCCATCATAAATTTTCAGTGAATCAATTCCAAACTCGCACCTTCTGGTTTATTTCAATTTCTTGTCCTTCGTTGGCCCTCTTGGGATCTTCTTAAGAACTTTGGAGTCAAATTTGCGATACAGTTTCTTCATGTCTCGGTTCCCCTTGCTGGCAAGATGATCCACATCTTTCTCATACCTCTCGTATAAAGCTGGCAGCGTTTGTATGGAAAGGAGTCCTGTATACACATTGAAGAAAAAGAAGTCATTTAGGCTCAAAAGCTAAAAATATTCTTGGGAAAGAGAAGAAAGCTAGGATTTCTTACCAAGATAAAGAAGATTCAGAGTGTTGAAATAGGTCCCAAGTACAGCGAGTATCCAAAGTAAAGTGATTGCCTGAGAAAAAAAAAAAAGAATGAAATATGAACAATCAACAACATGATGAAACTTGTGGATGAAATTTGAAGTAGAGTCAATCAGGTAGAAAATTTAGATACCAGAAGGAAAAGCTTTAAATCTTTGCCGCTTGCAATTTCATAGAGGATTGACAGAAATTGGTTGAATTTCGTGCGGAAGTTCAAAGCAACTTCTTTAAATGTTGACTCGGATAAGAGCTCATTAATCTGTCGAATTTCTGGAGGACTGCTACAGACATGAAATGAGTAAATATAACCCATATTATATTGATTTTAAATGACAAACATGGCATAATAAAGCATATCCAAAATTATCACTGAGCATGGTCTCTCTCTCTCTCTAAATGACAAACACAGATTGGACGGTCCTTACATTGAATTGAACTAGTCCAAAATGGTCCAAACAATTCATTGGATCGGATTGGACCTGGTCCATTTGTAATGGATTCGCATTGGACTGGATCGGATTGCATGATGGTAACAATGTCATTCCTACATGTTAAAATTCCAGAACCTTAGTAGGTCAGAATTGGTTGAAATGTAAATTAGGACTATTACCCAATTGTTTCGGCCGGCTATATATCTTAACTCATATTAGGAGGGGTGGACTGGACATGGACCTAACTTCTGGTATTTTTTGCACAAGGTGGCTGCTTTCGAATTCAAACGTAACCCCACAACTCAAACCAATGATCTACTGTTAGTAGCTAGAGATGGCCACTCAGTATCACTCCCATGGAAGTGCAGGATTGATCTGCAGAATTGCAGACTGTTATGTAGACTGGCCAATAGAATAGCTAGGCCTTAACCCAGACACATATTGAGAAGAACATCCCTCAACAAATTAAGAAAAGCCACACTGAATAAGGAAGAGATTACCGATGGAACAAGAGAGGTGCAGCGTTGCTCCAAATAAAGACAACAAGCATGGTGGTGATGGAGATGTGACACACAAGTGTAACAAAGTTGTACTCAACAACTTCAAAGAGGATCCATAAAAACGTCACCCCGATTAGAACTGCAGTTGATAGCTTCTTGTCCCTCCATAACAACACGTCAGCAACTGCAAGACCAACCAGCAGTCTCTCAAGTTCAAGAAATAGAGGAAGAAGATGGATGAATCAGTGTCGTATAACCCAAAATTAAAAGGATGAATCAGTGGTGAAAGCTAATGTTGGGTGACTGATAATCTGAAAGCATTTCTGTTCCTTATTTTCATAGAACTCCTAGTTATTCTGAGAACCACTAGACTTGAAAAAAAAAGGGTAAAACAAAAGAAGGAAAGAAAAAAAGATGCCCACTATTATATTGAGAATTCGAAATCATTAGCAAGAGATATATGGGTCAAGAATCAAGATAGGTCTATCAGGTTGGTGTTAGAAACAAGAGAGAAACTGAAAAGTACCTCTTCCTCCTCCAAAAATGTCATGTAGAGGTCTTTGCCGACCAAAGAGTTTAACTGGGGCCTCTAGTTGATCGTCGGAGTCAGATGAGGATGTGTAGTTTGACATGGTTGCAAGAGAGAGTGATAGTAGCTGCAGGTTTTGACATGCTTGATTATATAAGGGAATGGGTTCTAAGCTTGGCAGCCAAGAAAGTTAAGCAGGGAAGAAAGGAATAGCTTTGGCATGGTCTAGAAGTTTGCTTCACATGCCCGCTACAATGAAAATCAGTTATGTTTAGTTTTAGTTAATCCATGCTATAATCTCTTTATTCTTCCTTTCTTTGGGGATCCAATGACCAAAACACCCTTAAAAGGCTAGGGTATGGGCTCGGATCCACTGAAAATTAAACAAATGGAGAGACAAAACTTGAGGTATTAATTTTACAAGGCCTTCTCTGGGCAATTTCAGAAGTTCATCTTTAGCTTTTTATAGGAGAATATGTGATAATTAATGGCATTTAAAAGTGAGGTTGCAAAGGTAATTTGGCAGACCATCTGTCAGAGGTTATATAGAAGATTGGAGAGCGCTTTAGTGTGGCCCCAATGTGGTTGGAATCTGGTCCTTTTATTTGTTCATACAGCAGCAATCTGGTAGTTTGTTGCTTTTTCTTTTTTTTTTTTTAATCTTCTTAGGTTTCTGTTTCCTTTTGAGCTGCCCTGTATCCTGTTTCCTTTTCATCAGAGAGGAGTCCTGGAGCCTTTGAAATGTAGAACCTTACAGGGCATACATCCATCCAAGGATTAAAATTTCAGAGTTTCGACCCGTATCGGCCAATACCTATTGTATCGGTGATCTTCCAATACGCTACTACAGTCACTGTTTCGGGGTTTGAGTGTTTGACCTATTTCCGGGGTAGACAGGTCTTATACAAACCCCTGAACAAGTGAACAGGTTTGAAAATAAAATAAAAAAGTAAAGCTTCTACCAACTGGCATATTGGTCGAGTTCGACTTGGTCAGTGTAAGCCCATGTTGATACTGTTCCAATAGTCTCTTGTAATTATTTCCTTATAAAATAAAGTACACAGCATAAAGATATTCCCAATAGAAGGCTGTAAAGATGTTCCAACGGGCGTTGCACTGGTCAAAGCCGATCTCATACATATGGATCTGTATCAATATTTAAAACTTTGTATACTTCCAAGTGCCCATTTGGGAGGGCTGAAGCGTAGCACATTTAATTATGTTTGATGAAAAAAACCCAGAGAGCCAAAGTAGCTGTCCATCACCCACCCAAAGCGCCTTGTCAAAATTATGCGTCAATGGACAGAGTTTGAGTTGGAACAGATCATCAATTTGAAAGGGTTGGGCGGATTAATAGGACATATTAAACCGGATCAGTCCAGACTTTAATGGTCCAAAGTATTTATTGGATTAAATTGGACCTAGTTCAATTATAATAGATTTATAATTGATTAGGTCGGATTGAACTTATATCCAGTCCATTGGCAAGAAGATAAAAGTATGAGTGTTAATGGACCAGGTTTGAGTTGGATCCAATATAATTAAAACCAATTTGAATGAATTGGATAGTCCAGGCATTGAGTTGGATCACTCCAAAATGGTCCAAACTATTCATCAGCAAACTCATATTAGAATGGATCAGGTTAGTCCAATAACAGTCCTGTCAAAGTTATATGTAGCTTAACCAAAGCAGCTTATTAAGGGTCTGTTTAGGAGCGCTGAGCAACTAACCTGCTTCAACTGCTTTGAAGCGCTCCAGAATAGGCTATTCAAAGAGGCTGAATCAGCCAGCCCTTCAAACGGACTGACTGGAAGCTGATTTGGGTTTTCCAGGTTTTTCGTGTGGGGCTGACCTCAAAAGGCCCGAAGCAGCTGCGCTTCTGTTCTCCCAAACGAGCATTGAGCTTCTTAGGTTACGATTTAATTACAAAACAAAAATAATGGCACAATCAGACAACTTGTAATAGATTAACCAATGAATACCAAAAAAGGATTAGCCAATAAATTACTAATCTAAGACAGGTTAGACAGCAATTTGGGAATGAAGACGAGGGTAATCTTGAAAAAGTGAGTTTAATTAATTAACATCATAACTCTTACAAATTACAATTACAACCGGCGTTACAAATTTCTGTTTCTCATTTCTGACTAACATAATCTTGGAAGCACTAGGGCCAGCTTGGTGATTTAAAAATAGGAAGCTGTCTAAAATCCACCATCACTTTTTATGAATTCTCTTAAACTTTTCATAGCTTTTTAAAACGTCCAAAACTCATCATGTCAGTGAGATTTTATTTTCTAAAATTTACCATCCATTAAAAAACCATTAAAGTTTATTGATCCAAGTTGTCCATGCCAACCTAAATGCAAGTTTCATGACCAAATTGCCCTTGAATGATGAATCAGCTTATTAAATATTTTCTTGACCGAAATGCCCTTAAGCACTCAATCCAATATATATATATATATATATATATATATATATATTAAAACTGGTCCTGTCATGTCAGCATGTATCTACTTTGAGAGAAGCTATTTATCTATTTTCTCATTTTTTTAATCTTTTATTTTTTTATTCCATATCATTTTTAATCAACCAATGAGATGCACTTTCCCAATAACCTAAATAATCTCTTCTCCTAAAATTACTCCTAAACTACCTCCCCCACTATCCCCCACTATTCTAAAATTATCTCTAATTCCTATTTATCTTCTAAATTATCTCTAATTCCTATTTATCCTCTCCCATACTTTTTATCTATATCTATCTAAAGAAACTATGGATTAAAAAATTTAAGAATCATTTAAATATTCTAACAAAATTATAAAATAACTAAAATAATTATTAAAAATAGAAAAAATAATTTTATATTTTTATAAAATATATCACAAAATTATCTACTAACAATTTAAATTATGTTTTACTGGATTATCAATTTAAATGTTTTTTAAATATTTAATAATATGTAATAGCTTTAAATAAATAAAATTCAAATAACAAAAAATTTTAAATACTTTATAGATTATTTAAATATTTAAATAACTAAATATTTATCATAACTATATTTTCAATAATTAAAATAAAAAAATTATGTAATAAATTAAAAAAAATCTTTAAAGTAGAAAAATAATTAAAACATAATATTTAAATGAATAATAATTTAATATATTACAAATTTAATAATGAAATTATGTAATGATAGTATAAATTATGATTTTATGGAAAATTAAATTCAATAAGTAATTAATATTTTAAAATTTAAATATTTTAAACATTATTTAAGTATTTAAATAACTAAATATTTTAAATAACAAAATATTTAACATAACTAGATTTTGAATAGTTAAAATAAATAAATTATGTAATAAATTTTAAAAAAATCTAAAAAGTAGAAAAGTAGTTATAACATAATATTGAAATTAATAATAATTAAATATTTTTACATAATACTATAAATAATTAAACTCTTAATCTATATTTATTATATAATTATATATACTAAAATTAATATTTATTGTCTTCTGTGATAAATGTATTTTCAATAAATATGTATAAATTTATTTTGTTAAGTTATTTAATAGAAAACTTTCAATAATTATTGGAGATTATATTACTATTATTGAATTTTTTAAAATTAATTTATTGTACTTATTGTGTTTTTTTTATAAGTTATTGATTAATATTTAGTATAGATTAAACTATTATTTGAGATTATACTATTTATTGACTAAGTTTATATATTTTTAGTACTTATTGTATTTTTGTAATTTCTATAATTATTGTAGTTTTCATTATCAATATATTTTCAATAATTGTGTATTTTTTCTATAGAATTTCAATAATTATGGGAGATTAAACTATTGTTATTTATTAGAGATAAGACTATTAAATTAGCTGAAATTATGAGTGTTCATGAGTTGGTTCGGTGCATTTGTAGGCTATTTGGCCAATGAAATTGACCTGGTCAAGTTAGGGAGTTGGTCAGTTGAAACCGAATAAACTTTTGTGAAAACCGACCCACTCAAGTTGTATTGGTTTGGGTCAATTTTTTGGTTTGGTTAGTCTGTTCAAAATATTTAAGCTTAAAAATTTAATTTAACTTTAAAAATTATAGTGTGATTATTAAATAATAAATTTAAAAATTAGATTTATGATATAAAACATTTTAGACTAAGAAATATGGGAAAATTTCCACTTTTTCATATCAGAAATTATATTTAAAATATAAAATATTAATATATCCATGGTTAGGTCGTTCGATTTTGGTTGGTTTACAAACGACCAAAGTGGAACTGATCCAACTTGATCGAATTGGGAATTTTTTTAACCAAAGCCAACCTAAAATACTAGAAAACCGACCAACTCGGGTCGAGTTAATTGGGTTGGTTGGTTTCATCAATTTGATAAATAAACCTAATTGGAATTAATTATGTTTATTTTATTGTTAAAATTTTATTAAAAGTAGTATATAAAATATGAACAATTATTAATTATTTAAAAAGTTGAAAATATAAAACAATTGTAAACTCTTATGTGTTTTTGTTAGGGTCATTTATTAGAATACACTTTTAGGGATGGCAATTTTCCCCATCCCTGACGGGGACTTGACTTCCCCGGCCCAATGAGGCTGGGGATGGGGATTGTTTTGGTGGAGCGGGAGCGGGGACGGGAACGAGGATTAATAGGAATCCCCGATCGAGGTCGGGGTCGGGGATGGAAATTGAGGTCCATGCCCCACCCCGACCTCAATTATATATTTATATATGTGTGTGTGTGTGTGTGAATTAAATGTTATTTATATTAAATATACTATTATATTATATATATATATATATATATATATATATATATATATATATATATATATATATATATCAAAACATATTTAAAACATTATTTATAATTTAAATTTTTTATTTATTTTAAAAAATACAATTATATAAAAATATTTTGGGGATTCAAGTCCCCATGAGGAACCCATCCCCTTTAGGGAAAGGGGATGGGGGTTAATTTTAGAATCGAGGTTGGGGCCTTAGGCCCACGATTTCATTAAGGAGTGTTTATTTTGCCCTTAGGCCCATAATTTTTTATTCCAAAAATACCCCTAATTTTTTTTTGCATAAAAAACAAAATTGAACAAATGTAGCCAATAGATTGGTTGCCCATGTCTTATTAAGGGCAAAATGGTACTTTTATTTTTATTTTCTTTTGATTAAATTTATTTAAATGAACATTAGGTCAACAATGTCATTTTCCACTGTCATCTAATAGAAGATTGATTAAAATCATTGCAAATTATAAGTGGTGTTTTAGTAAAATGCTAACTATAAGGTAGATTTTAATAAATTCATGAAACTATAAGGGGTATTTTAATGTATGACCATTTTTATTATTTAGCTTTCTCTTAATAAATCCCATGCACCGCACGGATCCCCGCTAGTTTCATATATAATATTCTCGTTCACTATCTCCCTCCCTCTATTCCCTTCTATTCCCACTCCTTCACCCTCATCAACACATAGTGCCTATCTCACCACAGCGAACAAGCCCTCGCATCCCCTCTCTCTTCTCTTCTCTGCTGTAACCCTCACATCCCCTCTCTCTTCTCTTCTCCTCCCTCAACCGTCAGAGACAACAAGGCTCACCGTTGCAACCCTCGCACCCCCTCTCTCTTCTCTTCTCCTCCCTCAACCGTCAGAGACAACAAGGCTCGCCACTGCAACCCTTTTAGGGATACTTGTCACAAAGTGAATGAAAGTGTAAATAAAATGCAACAGAATTATAGCAATTCAGGAATTCCGGACTCGAGTTTAGGATTATTAGCCCCTAGTCGTCTCAAATTGAAACACTACCATTGCACAACACAAATGTTTGGATTTTTTTCTTTAACAGATGAATAACCCAGCAGATCCAGAGTGCAACATATGGCAATAACATATTTTGATGTGTGATTCCAATGGCTGTGCGATTCGGGCTGTTTCTTGGTGTTATGAAGAGGTGGTGGGACTTGGGAGGGAGAGAAGAAGAAATGGACTAAGCGGGTTAATTGTGTTTGATAATCTTTGGAGTCCATACTGCTAACACGTATTCAACGGCAGCATCCCTTCTCTTTCTAAATGCTCCCATCTTTGCGCCCTCTTCTTGCAGTACAATTCATTCTCCGGTTGTCTTCCATCGGAGACCTCACTGACCTACATGTTCTCAATGTAGCTTAGAATCTTCTCTCCGGAGGAATCTCTGGTGATATCCCGCAAAATCTTTGGTATCTGGATTTTGATGCGGATTCTTGACACAAGAACATTGCCAACACATCTGTCCAGAAATTTTAATATTCACACCTCATTCATGATGGATCTAACATTTAGGTTAAATAATAAAATGGGTCGAACATAATAAAAGGTAAAATAGTAAATAAGAAATGTATGTTATTCAAGTTACCATTATCTTACTGATATAATGAATTTTGGACTTTTTGAAAAGTTATGATGAATTTAAGAGAATTCTTCGAAAGTGATAGCAGGTTTTAGACAATTTCTCTTAAAAATATGAAATAACATTTTGAAGCCTTAATGATTGTAAGCCACCAGTTCAGTAATATATCTTATGTGGTCACAAGTAGGGTTGGGTCAGGTTGAATTAGAAATTTGTTAAAACTTTCAATGGGCTTAAGCCCAAACCCAAGTCCAATGTGGTTGAAATTCTTCAAATCACCAACTCGATCTTGGATATATGTCTAATCCACCTTAACTAATACATGGTTAGAGATAAAAGACTATAGTTGCAGTTTCACAGCTCTACTGATGAATGTGTAGTTCATTTTAGGTGGTGGATTGATATACTTACCATCCACATCAACTAATAATTTGGATTGGCCAAAATTAATATTTTACACTGCTCTGAACTCGGGCTTGGGATGACGTCCATTTAAATTTTGTCAAAACCCCAATCTTAACCCACCCAAGTTGCACCCTTACTCAAATTCGTGCGAGACTGTACGATCTTAACATTGTGTAAGCTAAAACCTAAAAGGACCCGGGACTGGTGTGAATAATACATCTGGGCTCGATCTAGGCTCCTAAATAAGAGACTGCATGCACAAAAATTTAACATAATTGGATTTTGATCATGTAGCTTATGGAGCACATTTGGAGACAAGGTTTTAAAAATCGGATTGGATACAGAGCTGTTTAGGCCATTGATTCCTAGGTCAAATGTTCCAACTGTTTGGTTTGAATAGTGATGGAGGATGATTTGACCCGACCTACTGAATGATGACATGTGGATCTGATTCAGCACGAGCAACAGCTCAGCAGCCTGGCTTGACGGCGATCAAGTAACAAGTCTGTAGAACAGCTCGCTACATCATAGCTCTCTATAGGGGGAGCTTGCTACGGTGCGAACTCCAGATCCCCCGAGCTACTAAGAAGGGAATATTCTAAGATTATTTCAGCTCGCGAGCTAGGGAAACCAGCTCGCTCAGCACCTGGGCAGAAGAACTGCCCCAAAGACCAACCTTGATGAGGGTCACCTCGAAGCACCCCTAAGAGCTTGCTACAAAGCAGCTCGTAGCAAGGATAGCCCGCTACGAAGTAACTTGTGACTGTGATGCGACACTCTCAGGAACTTCCATCTGACAAGACCGTACTTGTCAGAATGTGCCACGTCTCTCGACTGACGGCGCAGTCCATGCCCAATTGACAGTCCGCCCCACGTCTCTCGACAGATGGTGGCGTGCCTGTCCCTTCGAAGACGTGTCACTCAGCCGAGCAGCCAGTACGTTGTAACGATCACTTGCGCAGCCCTGTCAGGTAACGGCTACGATAGGAGCCCAGTGGCATTACACCTGATTTGACAAGAAACGCCCCTATAAAAGCCCTTAAAGCGGAGAGATAGACACTCTCTCGAAATTAGATCTGAACTTGCACTCTTACTTGCTCACGAGCTAATCTCGAGACGTAGTGATCTAGCGCGATCTACACTCTTAGCCTTTTGTATTCTCTCTTCTTCCTCTCTAGTGTTCTAACTTAAGCTTCTGAGTATTCCCGTCGGGCAAATCCTCAGGAATCCTTCTTCTTCATCTTCTCAGGTGCCATTCATTGCCAACAAGGAGCCAGTCGGAAGCCATCTAGGAGTGCCCGGATCGTGCCACATCATTTGGCGCCGTCTGTGGGAAGCACTTCTAAAAGCCTTCCTCCGAGCTTTTACAACACTTTCTTCCAATAACTTAGCATTCTTCATGGATTCTTCCAGCAATGCCGGAGTGGCAACAGCCAAAACGCTTATGGGGAGCAGCCCCAGCTCCCTACTGTCTGCATTGGACAGTTTATCGTCCCCCTCACCATGGACGAAGTCCCCAATTTGAATGTGCCTCTTATAGTGACACCCGCCACTGCTCCGCTCCCTTCTACAATAGAAGCAACCTCTACTGAACCCTCGGTTGTGCCCCGAATGTGCCTCTTATAGTGACACCCGCCACTGCTCCGCTCCCTTCTACAATAGAAGCAACCTCTACTGAACCCTCGGTTGTGCCCCCAACGGCCAACCCGAACCAACTAGAGGACTTAATGCAATGCATGCGGGCAGGCTCAAATGCAACGGTTCCAATAGTTTCAACTCTACCAACAGCAAGTGCTGCATCAGGTTTCCCAGTACCAATACTAGCAGCAGTTTCCCTCTCTACCTCAGGCCCAGATGTCGCTTCCACTTCGGCACCTGCCCACGAAGCAGGCCAAGCCAACCCACCGAAGTGAGCGGCCTCGTTGGGAAGAAGCCTCCTAGGTCCAAGATCCAGCCAAGAGCCACACCTCTTCCGGTAGCAAGAAAGAGAGGTTGGCTACCCCCTCGGCACCTGCCTCGCAGCCTGTGGGCGGGTTAGGGGCCTCTCACCCAACAAATCCCAAGTCACCACAACCTTCGTGGTTCAAGCTCCCGTTAGCAGATAACCCGTTCGAGGTCCTAGCAGCGGGCTACAAACAGGACTCTTCGGTCTAGAGTCGTCACCAACAGTCCGAGCCTATCGAGCTTGGCAACATCGAGGCGTCGAGCACCAACCCCGAACCAGCAAAACAACAGTGAAGGCACCGACGAGCTCGCCGAACTACTTCTAGAGCCTCTCCTGAGCTCAAAGGAAAGGAGGAGGTATACTCAGCTGAAGTAAAAGCTACCCCCCTCCTCTCAGTTTCTTCCCCGTTATCCCCAAAACTCCTTGTTGTCCCCATGCCAAAGGATTTCAAGCTCCCTTCTCTAGACAAGTATGATGGGTCTTTCGATCCAAATGACCATGTGGACACCTTCCAGTCCCAGATGCACCTAGCATGGGCCAACGAGTCCTGTATGTGCATGGCCTTTTCCACTAGTTTCAAAAGAGTGACCCGTACCTGGTACCGAAACCTCGCACTCGACTCGGTAAGAAATTGGGCGCAGTTCGTGCAGGTTTTCACCTCCCACTTCATCACCAACAAGAGATGCCCACGAACTCAGGAGAGCCTCCTCAGCAGAGTACAAAAGGAAGGGGAGTCCATCTGGAGCTATATTAAGCAGTTCAATGACGCTTGCTTGCAGATACCCGACCTGGATCCCGTAGTTCGCCTCACAGCAGCCAAGCGAGGTATCACCCATAAGGAGATCAAGTGGCACATAGTTGTCAACCAATCGGAAACCGTAACCGAGTTCCTTAAGCTCGCGGATCGGTTTATTGGGACTGAGGAGGAGATCAACTAGAAGGGCGAACAAGCCCCAAAAAAAACAAAGAGGGAGCCAGAACCCCCGTCTCAGGGCGACAGCAGGAAGAAGGACATAGCTCGGGGGGCGAGGCCAGTTCAGCCCTCCCGAGCCCTAGCAGCAGAAAGGGACCACACGCCCTCAACACAAAATGGGCTGAGATCCTCATGGCAATCAAGGACGCTCCGTACGTGAAGTGGCCACCTCGGCTGAAGGCCGACCCTAGCACCCGGAATAAAAGTTTTTATTGTAGTTTTCATAAAGATCACGATCATAGTACCAAGAGTTGTAAAAACCTCTACAATGAGATAGAAGAGCTCATCCGTCGTGGATATTTACAAAATTTTGTACAAAATAATAATAATAAATAATAATAATAATAAGGCAGGTCGACAAGGGGAGCAAAGTAGAGACACTCCCGAGTCCAGCAAGCAAGCGGAACCACCGTAGAAGCAGCCCCCCGAGGAGAGACCAGTTCGGGGAATCGTCCATGTTATAGTCAGAGGCTCGATCGTGGCAGGCTGCACCTCAGCAGCAACTCGCGTGTTAACTCACGAGACCAGTAGAGAAGGGTAGAACCCTCCGAAGCGGCCAAGGATAGAAGACCCCATCTTCTTCACAGAGGACGATGCACGCAGGGTCCATTACCCCCATGACGACGCGCTCGTCATAAATGTGAAGATCAATGACTTCGAAGTTAAGCGAGTCCTCATCGATTTGGGCAGTTCGGCGGACATCCTCTTTAAAGCGGCCTACGACAAACTTCAGCTTCAGGAGAGCGACTTAAAGCCCGCGAACACTCCCCTGGTGGGCTTTAGCGGAGAGGAAGTTCAACCCCTAGGAAGGGCAACAGTACCTGTGGAAGTCGGCACCTGGCCTAGCATTGTGAGGCTCAACCACGACTTCTTGGTGGTCGCGACCCCCTCCCCGTACAACGCCATAGTAGGTCGGCCAGTTACCCATGCTTTACGGGCTGTGGTGTCCACCTACTACTTGGCCATGAAGTTCCCCACGGACTTTGGCATCAGGGTAGCACAAGGTGACCAGCTTGAGTCTCACAAATGATACGTCGCTGCCCTCAAGGGAAAAGCCAAGGTGGCTGACAACCTCGAGTTGGAGCGACCTACGGAGCAGAGCGAGGAGCAAGCTGCGCCTACGAAGGAGACCGTCTCTATCTCAACCTCAACGAAAGACTCTGCCCAAACACTTCAGATCGGTGCTTCCATCGAGGAGCCTCTGCGATCCGAACTGGTACACTTTTTACTTAAGAATTTAGATGTTTTTGCTTGGTCCGCGGCGGAAATTCCCGGCATAGACCCTAGCATCATAACTCATAAGCTTAATATTGATTCTGTAGTTAGGCCCGTTAGACAAAAGAAACGTAACCTAGCCCCGGAGCGGTGGAGGGCAGTCGACGAGGAGGTCGGGAAGCTCCTTGCGGCCAATTTTATCAAGGAAGTCCATTACTCGAGCTGGGTGGCCAACCCCGTTTTGGTAAAGAAGGCTAACGGTAAATGGCGCATGTGCGTCGACTACACCGACTTGAACCAAGCTTGCCCAAAGGACTGCTTCCCACTCCCTAGGATTGACTTCCTAGTGGACGCGGCCTCAGGGCGTGAGTTGCTAAGCTTTCTAGATGCCTACTCGGGCTACAATTAGATCAGGATGGACCCAGCCGATGAAGAAAAAACTGCCTTCATAACTGAGCTCGGCCTGTACTATTACAAGGTCATGCCCTTCGGATTAAAAAATGCTGGGGCAACCTTTCAAATACTTGTAAATAAATTGTTTGAGCCATTGATTGGCCAAAAGGTGGAATGTTATGTAAACGACATGGTCGTTAAAACCCAGCTTTCTTGTGACTTAATACAAGACTTGAACTTAGTTTTTGAAATTTTGCGTAAATTCAATATGAAGTTGAACCCGTATAAGTGTACCTTTGGAGTCACCTCGGGAAAATTTCTGGGGTACATCGTTAATTGGTGCGGCATTGAGGCCAACCCGAACAAAATAAAGGCCATCTTACATGCAACCACCTCAGAAAATGAAGGAGGTTCAGAGGCTGAATGGTCGAATAGCCGCCCTGAGCCGCTTCACGTCCAAGTCAGTAGATTGCTGCCTACCTTTCTTTAAGGCGATTAAAAGCAAAGAGTTCGAATGGACCCAAGACTGTCAGCTCACGTTCGACGAGCTCAAAAAATACCTCGCTAGTATACCAGTCCTAACCCGGCCCAAAGAGAGCGATGTTTTAGAGTTGTACCTCTTGGCCAGCGACGAAGTGGTCATCTCGATACTAATAAAAGAAGTAGATCGGGTCCAGCAACCTATCTACTATGTTAGTAAAGTGCTGTAGGGAGCAGAGACCAGATACCCGGAGATAGAAAAATTGGCCCACGCACTGGTTATCGTAGCCCGAAAGCTCCGCCCGTACTTCCAAGCTCACACTATTATCATCCTCACCGACAAACCTCTAAGGCAAGTCTTACTCAAGCTTGAGGTCTCTGGCCGACTAACGAAGTGGTCTGTTGAGCTCAGTGAGTACGATCTCCAATATAAGCCACAGACTGCTATCAAAGCCCAAGCCTTAGTTAATTTCATTGCAGAATGCACTTTCAGCTCCGAAGTCCCCAGGTTGGTTGAGCATGAGGCCCCCAGCTCGGGCGAGCCCGAAGCTCCCAGGCCGATCGAGTCTAAGCACCGTGAGGTTGTAGCCAGTGTGGCATCTCTCCTAGTTAGGCCAAGCGCGAACTGAGATGAGGAGCCCTGGATCCTTCACGTAGATGGCTCCTCAAACCAACAGGGTAGCGGAGCTGGAATAATCCTACACGGCCCAAGTGGCACAATGTTGGAGTACGCATTGCCCTTCGAGTTCACGACATCCAACAATGAATCGGAGTACGAAGCGTTGATAGTCGGGCTAGTTCTAGCCAAAGAAATGAAAGCCAAGCACCTTATCATTTGCAGCGACTCCCATCTCATGGTCAATTAGGTCATAGGAGAATATGAAGCTCACGAACTGACTATGATTGCTTACTTTGCCAAAGTACAGGAGGTCCTGGTCAACTTTCAGTCATACTTCATCAGGCAAATCCCAAGGTCGGAGAACGCTGAGGCCGACGCCCTGTCCCGGTTAGCCAGCACCAATGATAATACCATGAGAACCGTGTACATAGAGAAATTGCCTCGGCCTAGCATTCTCGGGGGGGGGGGGGGGGGGGGGGGAGGGGAGGAGGTCGCTCCCGTCATTCAAGCAGAGCCAAGCTGGATTGATCCACTCGCGAGTTTCTTGCTACATGGGACCCTCTCGGCAGATCGCAACGCCGCCAGATGGTTAGAGCGTCAGGCAACCAAATATGTCATGATAGACGAACGGCTGTATCAAAGATCCTACATGCTCCCCTACTTGCGCTGCTTGCGACCTACCAAAGCCGAGATCATTTTTCGCGACACTCATGAGGTCTATGCGGCGGACACTTGGGGGGCAGGGCCCTCGCCCAAAAAGTACTACGACAGGGATATTATTGGCCAACGATAAAAATAGACGCCATTGAACTCGTTAGAAAATGTAACAAGTGCTAGAAGCACGCCAACATCCACCATCAGCCCGCTGCCAACCTCAAGTACCTCACCAGCCCATGGCCTTTCGCACAGTGGGGTATCGACATACTTGGGCTATTTCCACCAGTGATAGGATAGAGGAAGTTCTTAGTGGTAGCAGTGGATTATTTCACCAAGTGGGTAGAAGTCGAACCTCTCATAACAATCATAGTCCGAAATTTCTAGAACTTCTTTTGGAAGAACATAGTGTGCCGCTTCGGGTTACCTCGGGTATTGATTTTTGATAATGGCAAGCAGTTTGAGGACATCAAATTCCAGAACTAGTGCCAAGACATGGGGATCCGACAAAACTTCACCTCGGTCGCACATCCTCAAGCAAACGGTCAAGAAAAGGTCACGAACAGAGCTATTCTTCACGGACTCAAAGTGCGCCTAGACCGAGCTAAAGGACTGTGGGCAGACGAGTTACCCAGCGTTCTATGGGCTTATTGAACCATAGAGAAGACCGCCATAGGAGAAACTTCCTTCAACCTCACCTACGACACTCAAGTAGTCATCCTAGCTGAGATTGAGGTTCCCTCACTACGACTGGAAGCGTACGACAATAAGGAAAATGAAGATGAGCTACGTACCAACCTTGACCTACTCGATGAAGTAAGGGACCTTGCATATATCAGGACGACAGCTTATCAATAAAGAGTAGCTTGGTACTATAACGCCAGGGTCAAGAAGTGAAACCTCCGTGTTGGCAACTTGGTCCTTCGAAAAATTATGGTAGCTGAGCCCAGCGTTGGTAAGCTTGGACCGAATTGGGAAAGACCTTACCGAGTGAAACGAGTCCTCGGGGAAGGAGCATACGAGCTCGAAACCCTTGAAGGGAAACAAGTACCTCGGGCATGGAATATTGTCAACTTAAGGCAATATTACCTATAACTACTGAGTAGACCATGAGTCACTCCCAAAGCCTAAGGGCCAAAATGCTGAGCTAACATGACCTTGACACAATGAGACGCAGTCGCCTCTATGGCATGGGGGAACTACTGAGTAGACCATGAGTCACTCCCGAAGCCTAAGGGCCAAAATGTCAAGCTAACACGACCTCGGCGCAACAAGACCCAATCGCTTCCACGGCATGGTCAAACTTCAGGGCAGACTATGTCACCCCTTAGCCTAAGAGCTAAAACGCCGAGCTAACAAAGACCTTGGCATTAGGAAACACTTAGCCGCTTCAGTGGCGAAGGCAAAGTTTGGAATATCAAAGGCATAGGTGGTCCGGGTTTAAACCCCACGGAGCATGGCTCATCTCGGCACATTGGTTAAACCAAAGTATAGGCAACAAACGTGTAGTTCGGGCATACATGGTGACCACTCCGCGATATACTATAGAGATGCCTTAAACATAACTGCCGAAAGGTCCTATTTTGGGTATGTAGCCCTAACGGCTCGAAGTGATGAGATCGGTTTAGAAAAAATAAAAAGAGCACACCATACTTAGAAGAAGAAAGGAAATTTCATTACTGTTTCAAAAAAAAAAACAATCGAGCAAAACAGCTCGAGAAAGTTCAATAGCAGGAAAAAAGGGCATAACCGCCCAACAATGATCTTTTCAAGACCGGATTTATGGCACCTGGGAGCCACCAGAAATCAAAAGCAAAAAACCAATGCTGCCAGCCTCAAGGGTCCACCTCCTCCACCTCGTCCTCATCCTCGTCCTCCGGGGAGTCAAGCCCTTCCTCCTCTGCCTGGTCCGCCGAGGAGAAGAGAAGGACCACTTACCACCATACAGTGAGAGGCAGCGAGCGCGGCAAGATCTCCAGGTTCCATCGCCCCCCACTTAGTGACCTCTTCGTTGTAGATCGCTCTTCGGCTCCTCCAACGAGCCACGATGAAGTCACCCACACCCTCCCAGTTCCCCACTGGGAACCGTGGGTAGGGAAACGACTGAAGACCTGGAGGGACCACCCCTTGTTGCGGGAGCTCGCCCTCCTCGAGGCTGGTCCCGCCAGCACCTCCTTCGGATGGGGGCGGCGGAGAGGTGAAGCCTGGCTCAGTAGGCCCAAACTCGGTATCCCTAGAGGGGGGAGTCTGGTCAGGGTGTGGCCTCTTCACTTTGCACCTCTGGTTGCTCGAAAGGAGGCGGCACGAATCAACTCCAAACATGATGGCTTCCAAAAAAAAAAAAAAAGAAACCACAATATATCAGTTCGGTAAAGAACAAAGTACATGTATACGTGCAATATTACTACAAAACACTATGCAACCTAAAAGGAAAACCTACCAGGACTCAGACTGGCCTGCACGAGCTTCTCCTTGGTCAAGTAGTCCAAACAGGGGAAGCCTACCGATGCCTAGGACAGCATCGTTTTCTGAGTTTCGGGTCCAGCTCGACCCCGGGGTCCTGGATGGCGCCCCTCCAAGAAGTGGAGAAGGGCCACCCCTTGGGGTTACGGACCATGAAATAATCCCGCTTCTAGGCGGAAATCTTATTCGGTAGCTCATGCAAGAGCTTATAGCCACGATGGGAGAGAGGTAGTAAAAGTGCATCTCCGATGGAACCCCAAGAGTGGCATTTTTTATACAAAGAATGGAGGCAAAGATGTCAAGGTCCAAAGGAAGACAATACTCATAACACAAAGATATAGTCTCAACTATGTTCCGAATATCGTTGGGATGGAGCTAATCGATGGTGACGTTAAAATTGTTTAACACCTCCACTATTAAGGGGTGCAGAGGGAGACGCAGGCCAGCCTCGAGCTGTTCCTAGAAGATAACTATGTCGTTGGGACCATGCTCCCAAGGGAAGTTGCCAGTGGAGAGGCTGTAGACCAGGTCCCCGGGGAGGTGAAAATAGCGGATCAGAGACCTGAGTCTCTCCGCCGTCATGGAGGAAGGACCGAAGGTGTCAGGCTCCCTCCCCCGAGAAGTAGATGCTACATAACCGGAGGTCTCCTGAGCCTCCGGGACATGCTCCCAAGCTCTCCCTAAGCTCGAGGGAGCATCATCATCATGGTTATCGCCCCAATGGTAGGTGTGATATGGGTACCCAAACATGGTTGGCAGTGATTGGGACTCACCAGAGAAGACAAAACGGAGTAAATTGAGAAACTCAGGTAGACAAGACGAATGCGCGACCTTAGAATCCAAAGGCAGCAAAATGGCATGGAAGGGAATGAGGCCCAGCGGGTCCTCCTATTTATAGCCACTGTACCCTCAAATCAATGGCACAGATCGAAGCAGATCTGACAGATCGCAGTCAAACTGACCACACCCCTTCTGAAACCAAAATGTGACTGGCTGCACGTATCCCATGATTGGGGTAGTGACGGCTGCATGACATCCAGAGTTAAGAGCTGCTTTGGCACGTTTTTGGTATTCGAAAAGTCAGAAAATCCCCTGATTCCCGCGCAGGCATTTAATATGAGCAGTCAATCAAGTTTGAGTTTCAATCAAATCAATCTGTCACACTCCATGAACTCCTCGGGCTAAGGAAACACTCTTAGCTCGAGGAGTGGGGGGCAATTGATGGAGGATGATTTGACCTGACCTACTGAATGATGACATGTGGATCTGATTCAGCACGAGCAACAGCTCAGCAGCCTGGCTTGACCGCGACCAAGTAACAAGTCTGTAGAACAGCTCGCTACATCATAGCTCTCTATAGGGGGAGCTTGCTACGGTGCGAACTCCAGATCCCCCGAGCTACTAAGAAGGGAATATTCTAAGATTATTTCAGCTCACGAGCTAGGGAAACCAGCTCGCTCAGCACCTGGGCAGAAGAACTGCCCCAAAGACCAACCTTGATGAGGGTCACCTCGAAGCACCCCTAAGAGCTTGCTACAAAGCAGCTCGTAGCAAGGATAGCCCGCTACGAAGTAACTTGTGACTGTGATGCGACACTCTCAGGAACTTCCATCTGACAAGACCGTACTCGTCAGACTATACCACGTCTCTCGACTGACGGCGTAGTCCCTGCCTGATTGACAGTCGGCCCCACGTCTCTCGACAGATGGTGGCGTGCCTGTCCCTTCGGAGACATGTCACTCAGCCGAGTAGGCAGTACGTTGTAACGATCACCTATGCAGCCCTGGCAGGTAATGGCTACGACAGGAGCCCATTGGCGTTACGCTTGATTTGACAAGAACGCCCCTATAAAAGCCCTTAAAGCGGAGAGACAGACTCTCTCTCGGAATTAGATTTGAAGTTGCACTCTTACTTGCTCACGAGCTAATCTCGAGACATAGTGATCTAGTGCGATCTACACTCTTAGCCTTTTTTATTCTCTTCTTCCTCCCCAACGTTCTAACTTAAGATTCAGAGTATTCCCGCCGGGCAAATTCTCAGGAATCCTTCTTCTTCATCTTCTCAGGTGTCATTCGTTGCCAATAAGGAGCCAGTCAACAGCTAGCTAGGAATGCCCGAATCGTGCCACATCAAATAGGTAGTCCGTTATAATTTAAAAAAAAAAATATATATATATATATATATATATATATAAAATTAAAATAAAAAAGTTGAAAACCATTATCTAGATTGACAATTTGATTGTCTGAATCAATGATTTATTGACCAAATCAATGGTTTTGGATGAATCGAAACCAATTGCTTGACCAATTCCTGATTATCCGGTCTGGTTTCATTTTCAAAACCATGTTTGGAAATGTAACGGATTTGATCTTTTCACCTTTGAAAAAACAGACATGAATGCTGAAATTGCTAGATCAGATTGAATGTTGACCTTGATGAGAGGCAATGGGGCATTGGAGCATTGGCCTAACTCCTATATCCATTAAGCTGACGTGGTTTATAGTGATTAGCCCAATATCACGATATTTTTTTTTTTTGTAAAGAAACGTAGGCATAATCAGAATCTGTTCACATCAGAAACTAAACTAGAGGATTCCTCCAGAAATGCCTTTCGAATGCAAAGAGGGACCCGTCGCCAATGCTTAAAAACAGTGAGACGTAATGCCTCTTGAGATAACAGGTGAGCCCCACCTTGTTTCCGAGTTCACTTTCGCTCATTCAAGGACGGAGGGGAGCATCCCTCCCAAGATTTTTATTGGGCCAGCTGGATCTATTAATCCACGTCAGAGTTGTTTGTCTCTACATTTAAATGAGATACTATTGGTCACGGTGTTTATCTAACGACGTCAGATTTAATTTGAATAATTCCACCTATTTTCAATTTTTACGGCTTGCATCTATTAGGGTTTGAGTTGTTTTTTCCCCAAAATAAAAAAGCAAAGAGAAGAGGGAGACCGACCTTACTCCTCCCAATCACCATTGCAGAGTTTTCATAATACGAACTGATTTCTGTTACGCCAATATCTCCTTTGTTTCACCATTGCAGAGGACAAGAAAGGAAGCACAACCATTTCCGTAATACAAACTGGTTAATTTTACTTTTTTTGTTTTATTTTTTCATTCTGATTTCTGTTACGCCAATAATTCTGTCTCACCTCTCCTAAGTTTTTTGACATAGTTGTAAGTAGACCCTTTCTATTAGTATCTCCTAACAAGAGACATGAAAATGTCCAAAATACCCATTTAATTATTACGAATGCTGATTTTTATATATATAAAAAAGCAATACAAATTTAATAAATAACAAAAAACAAAAAAAAATTAAAGCTGTAGCTTTACTTTTGAGGGATTGATATGAATGACAATTTTAAAAAATAAATCAATTTCAGAAAAGAAATCGAAAGGGTTTGAACTAAGGATTCATATGGAGAGAAAATTAAAAAAAAATAATAATTTGATAAAAGTAAACTGTATGAGTATTTTAGAAATTTTTATGTCTCTTCTTAATTAAAGATTATATAACAAAGGGGATTAACTTGCAACCATATCAAATAGTTTAGGAGAGATGATTTCAATTACCTAACTTTAGAAAGATTTCAGCTACAACCGGAAACTTCAACAATTTACCAGAAAAGACCCACACACTTGGTTGCTACTGGCCACATTTTTGGAGAACCGATGTTGGTGTATTGTGATATGACCAGTATTATATTAGGAAATAGGAATAGAAACTATGAAAAATTCATGATGCCAAATATAGGAAAAGTTTTGATAATAGGATCTGATTGCTTATCATTTTCATGATATTAGTTGATTGGTTACAAGGATTTATGGAGTCTCATAGTGGTAGGGGTGAACAAAAAACCGAAAAATCAAATCAATCGAAAAAAAATTTGATTGAAATTGAATAGAAAAATCAATTAATCAAATTGATCGGTTTGGCTTCAATTAACCAATATAAAAAATTAACGTTTAACCAAACCAATCAGTATACATATACTTTTATATATATATATATATTATAAAAATAAAAAAACTGAAAAATTAACCAACCGAACCAACGATTAACCAAACTAGTAAACCGATTAATCGATTAATTTCGGTTTCAATTTTGATTACCAGTTTTCCAAACACTGATAATACCAATTCGAGTTGTGATCAGGTTGACCCAACCTATGGCTATTGACAGTTTTAAGCGACAATTGGAAGACGGTATCTTTCACATCCATGTTTATAAAAAACCTTCGAATAAATACTAATTAACCTATTCTAATCCACTCGCCGTGCTTGATAATAAAAACAAAACTGTTACATCAACAGAAACAACTGTACAATTTTACTGACATGGCAGTTGTTGAACACTCTTTTATTAATCCAAAATCATCCAATATTCCAGTTTTTTAAAAAATTCGGAAGGCAAATTCATTCAACAGTACGGGCATTAAGAAATGAAGAGATATGGACAACGTTTGTGGTGTAAGGACCAAACAAGCTTATTTAAATAGCGCAGAACAGTACACGACAAAAACCTCCATGGCAGTGACGAATGACACAAACTCTAAATCCCCTACTGTTTCTTCTCCCTCCAGCCCTCTCAAATTTCTTCCCCTTGGACCGTACATATGGTTTGTTGAAATGTTTCACTAATTCACGAGCATTCTTAGGACCTTTGAGAATAACCATGTTCTGCCCAAGTGCATCCCTGTGATCCAGTTGCTCAAATGTCAAGCATTCACCTTCTGCCAACAAGAACCATGATTTTATCCTCCTTTCCCTTTAGCTAATCAATCGAGAAAGGCACAACGGAGTTGTGTTGACCCTGCTCATAATTAACAGCCTCTTTAGAATCACCACATTGAATTTGCTTACTGTCCTCCATATCAGAAATCTATATAACCTGACGAGCATGGCAAATGTCATTGGATTTTGGGGCAGTTTCACTTGGTCTTCTTGCTTTTTCCTCTACAACTAGGTCGATATCCATTGTTGCTTCTGCTTCTCTTGGTCCATCTCCTACTAGGTATTGATATTGATTAGGGTTCGGTAAAAAATGAAACATGAAAAACAAAAAAGGGAGAGGGAAAACGAAATGAGATTGAGAGAGGGGGTTTCAGTATTTTGATTTTCTTCACTAAGGATAAAGTGCCAGAGTAGCATGATGTGGGAAAGTTGAAAAGAGTAGAGAGAGGGAAGAGGAAGAAATGAAAAAGGAAGGAGGAGAGGGTAGAGGGGTGAGGATTGTGTAGGAAAGGGTTCTTTCGAACAAGGGTTTAATCAGAAAAGACCAAAGAACTTTTTTCCAAGAGTTTTGGGAATGGTCGCGCAAATGAATTTTGGGCGCCAAACCTGAGCGCCTACTCTTATTTCTGCCAATATACATATTCCATAATGGACATAAAAGTAAATCAATAATCATTTTTTTTTCTTAAAATTAAAAGATTTTCTTAAGAGATAAGAATTAAGAGGAAATCAATAAACCCTTACTCTAATGGATGGATGATGAATTTAACTTTAATGGTTATTTATATAATAATGTATTGTTTGTGTCTAATTTCAAGTGTGGTCCAATTCATGATCATCACCGCTAGTTTGACTTGGGGTTGGCTCAACCAATATGAAAATACATACCCAATCTAATTCAATCACTGAGAGTAAGGATTTATCGAATCTGCTCCAATCCATTTTCATAAAAATTTGGTTAGTAATATATTTTTTTTGGTGAGAAAGTTGATGAATTGTAAACATCAATCTTTCGGTGTATTCAAACTAGTAATATATTTAAATCAGCAATATTGTGACACATGGCACATGACTTTTTATTTGTGGCCTGTTACTTTTTGGATTTTGAAAAGAGCAAATGTCTGTTAATGGGATTTTGGTTTTCATTGATCAACGTAGTTATGTTTTTTTTTTATATATTTATATATAAAGTTTATAAAAAATTCATTTTCCTTGAATATCACTTATACAATAGGTAATTTTTTCATCTAGAGGAAATATTGCCAATACTTAAATAAAATAAAATTACCCCTTTTAATAATGACTTTTTATAGTTAAAACAGTCATTATCTCATTTACCTAAGAAATAAAAAAACATGGATAAATAATTTTGGAAAAATGACAAAGCCTTGATCAACGAGCTCACATTTGTGCCCCCATAAAGGGGTGCCCCACAACACATCATCTCCCCATGATAGTACTAAAAATGATGATATCATCATCAAGAGATGTTCCCAATACACGGTAGGGATGTATGCGACCATGTGGGGTGCAGATCTGAACTCATTTTCAACATGACATGTTAAATGCTAAATCAGCACCACATCATCATGATATAGATGTATGGCCCATTTGGGAGAAAGATTTCTAATGAGGGCGGATTTGTCCCTCCAATGATCCTGTGACACTTGGCACCTCAAAACAACTAAGTGACACCCGGGACCACTTTGGCAATAACTTACCTTTGCTAAGTTGATGGTGTCCCACGCACAGGTGCGGCTTGGCACAAGCACGGCCCGGCATAGGCGCGGCCCGGCACAGGCGAGACCTGGCATAGGGGCGACTTGGCGGCCTGGCACAGACACCAACTTGACAACCCCGGGGAGCTCACCACCGTACCCCGCATTCTACGGGATTGTGACTTGTAACGGCTATATTAACTCACCCACTCCTCGATTTAGGCAGAGATGGGCAACCTTATCGGTTGGTGGCTTTATCCCCACCTAACACGAAAGCATGTCCCGTCATAACAGAAATCCAGGAACTGCTCCACTAAACCCACGAAGACTTCAGTATATAAAGGCCTCACCCCCCCCCCCCCCCGAGGGGGAGAAGAGAATATATGCGTAATCTCTGCTCTCTAACTCTCTTGCATTCTAAGCTATTTCCAGCTCGCAACCAAGTATTAACTTAAGCATCAGAGTGATCTTGCCGGGTTAGCCACCCCGGGTCCTTGACATTTGGTTCCTTGCAGGCCTCTAAAAGAGCAACAAAATTCATCAAGGTAGCTCACCACCAGGCTGCTCGGCACTAGGTAGCTCACAACCAAGCAGCTCGGCACTAAGTACCTCACCACCAGGCAGCTCGACACTAAGCAGTTCGCCACTAGGCAGCTCGCCACCAGGCAACTCCACTCCAGCCTGAGTCATCGGTCATCTGGAAGCAAACCAAAAGACAAGGTAGTTAGCCAAAAGATTGATACGTGACAAAAAATCGTTACATCAATTTCCACTAATAGCCCCTTTTTCTATTTTCAAAGTGTGATAAATTTTCAAGCGTTAGAAATATAAATGGCTCTAATGAAAGTATGAAACTATCATATACTTAAAAATTGTTGAGGTGGAACTTACGTGGCATTGTTTCTATTTCAACTACCTCGGTACCAAACAACACATTACTATGTGTATGGTATTAATGCTGCCTCTTTAAAGTTAATTTAAAGTGTTTATTTTAGGTCAGTGCCATAACCTATAGTTTTATATTTGATTCAGTGTTTTTGAAGTGTGGTTAAAACAATTCAAGTAACACCCATACCTTGGGTTCTGTCTGTTTGTGCAAATTTCATAAGAAAACGTTAAAATAAATTTCTTCTAATGGAGAAAATGTTTTTTTTTTTCTTTTTTGCCTAATTGACACAAAAAAACATCAAAATATATGAACAAAAACCCGAGTACTTGTATGTTGTATCAAATTCGAAGGTGTTACATTGATAGCAAACATGGCTAATTTTAAAAGGTTGGGTAACTTGCGTTTCACAAGGCTTTGCCACTTATCCAATCCAGCTGAAAATGCTGAAACGGCCCCTTGATATAGTCCTGTTGATGGATTCCATTGAGCTACCATGTTCAACATTGCGGTTGCAAATTGCAGGAGTTTGCTTTCTTTCCTTTCTCTCAATGTCGGTATCTCACATACAGGAATGGAAAATATGGCTGCTCATCGTGTGGCTCATCAAGTTCTTTCTTTCTTACCTTCTTTTTCATGTCCTTGTTTGGGCTACCATTATAAATCCAATAATGGTACGCATGTGCACCTTAACCATAGGAAAGAGTTGAGCAGTTTATAAATCCAATACAGAAAATAAATAGGTCAGTTTCCCTTCTTGAGCATCAAGAATCCTAAAATTTCAAGTTTATCTTCTAGAAAAACTATGAGGAGAAAATCTCAAAAAGTCGATTGATTGTAAAAGGAGAGTTTTTTTTTTTTTTGTGGGTAGTGATGTAGGGTGATTTGGCCCGATCTAGTAATAAGGGGACACGTGGAAACGATATCACTAATAGGACAACAGTTCAGCCTGACACGCCAAGTCCGTGGCGGATCGAGCTCGGTTAACCAAACTACCTCGGATAAGACCATTTCGGGATAAGTCTACCTCGGGATGAGGCCACCTCGGTACGAGGCCGCATCAGGACTGCCTTGGTCCCACAACAGTTCGGCGTTCATGTCAGGTCGGACCTAAAGAACACTAAAAGAACACTAGCTCGGGTAATATTGACCGACCACTATGTCATTGCCCAGAGGATCCCGTCACCTTGCTCCGCTTTTCAAGGGATCATACCTTGTAATGGCTAGTTTCGTCTACCCACTCCCCGATTCAGACGGAGATGGACAACCTTACCGGTTGGTGGCGTTATCCCCAACTAACACGGAATGGATCCTAACACAACGAAAATCCCGGGGCTATTCCACCGAACCCGTTAGGGCACTAGTATATAAAGGCTTCACCCCTTGCGGGTGAGAGGTATGCATAATCTCTGCTCTCCAGCTCTCTCTCTCTCTCACTCTCTTGCATCCTAAGCTATTTCCAGCTTGCAACCAAGTATTAACTTAAGCATCAGAGTAACCTCGTCGGGTGAGCCACCCCGGGTTCTCTGACTCGAATCTTGCAGATTGGCTGGGAGCCAGATCACCTCTAGCTAGGAGCGGCCAATTTGCGCATCATCATTTGGCACCGTCTGTGGGAAACGCTTCAAAAGGCCCTTTTCCGTTAAGCATCCAAAAAACTGTGTCAATGGCATCCTCCAGCAACGTCGGATAGAATGGCAAAATGAATACCTCCAGGGGGCAACCTTAGGTCCCTACTATCTGCATCGGCCAGTTTACAATGCCTTTCTCTACAGTTGGGGTTCCCACGTTGAACATACCCCAAGCTGTAGTGCCGATAAATGCCCCACTCCCTCCTACGGTAGGTGCAACCTTCACGGAACCCTTTGTGGTTCCCCTTGTAGTTGGACAGAACCAATTAGACAACCTAGTACGCTGCGTGCGGGCTATTTAGGCCCAAATGCAGCAGGTTCAGCAGTTTCAGCACTACCAACAGCAGGTTTTGCATCACTTCTACCAGCAGCAATTCCCACCACTGCAGCAAAACCAGCAGGTAGCTCCTCCCCGGTGTTCGGTGACACCGCAAAACCAACAACAGCCCAACCGCCGTCAGAACAACTGCCCTCCTCGCCGAGGAGAGACTTCCTAGGTCTCGTCCCGTAGCAGGAGGGAAAGACAAGTAACCCCTCCCGCCTCACAGCAACTGAACAGGTCAGGAGATACTCGGCCCACCAGAGCCACTCCGCCCTGGTCCGCACAACCGGAAGCTTCACTTATAGGAAACCGGTTCGAGGTCCTAGCCGCGGACTTTGGATGAGGCCCTTCTGCCCGCGAAAGCTAGCATCAGCAGTTCAATTCCCTTCAAGCCAAGACACGGCTTGACAGCATAGAAGCAAGCAACACCAACGCGGACCCAGTCAAGAAGCAAAGAAGACGACGTCCTAAGGCGTGCCGAGCAATAATTCCAAGTCAGCTCGCGGGACCCAGTCGACCCGGGCAGCCCAAAGGCAAGGCGGGGGTGAGCTCAGAAGTTGCAAAAACCGCTTCCCTCCTCTCTGTGCCATCCCCTCTGTCCTTTGAGCTCTTAGCCACTCCAATGCCGAAGGACATCAAAATGACTCCACTGGACAAATATGACGAGTCTTTCGACCCAAATGATCATGTGGACTCTTTCTAGTCTCAGATGCACCTCGCTGGGGCTGATGAAGCTTGCATGTGCATTGCCTTCTCTACGACCTTCAAAGGGGTAGTGCACACATGGTACAGAAACCGCTCGCCCGGAGCAGTTAAGAGTTGGGCACAGTTCGTGCAAATGTTCACCTCGCACTTCATCACCAGTAAGAAGTGTTCGAGGTCACAAGAAAGCCTCCTCAGCATAGTCCAGAGGGAAGGAGAGTCCATTGGAAGCTACATCAAGCGCTTCAACGATACTTGTTTGCTGATCCTGGACTTGGATCCCGCTGTAAGACTCGTGGCAACAAAGAAGGGAATCACACACAGAGAGTTCAAGTGGCACGTGGTGGCGAGAAAGCTTAAAGATATCATTGCATTCCTCAAGCTTGCTGATCAATTCATCAAGATTGAAGAGGAAATGAATCAAAAGACCGAAGTCCAGTGGAGAAGAGAAGAAGGGAAGATGACAGGTCGCACAATGGTGGCAGTAAAAGGAAGAAAAGCAAGTCCCCGACCAGGGGAGGGAACAGGTCAGGTCAGCGCTCCCGAACTCTTCCGGTTGAAAGAACGAGTTATACTCCTCTCAACGCGAAGTGAGGGGAAATTCTCATGGCGATCCAGGACACCTCTTTTGTAAAGTGGGCACCCCGGTTGAGGGGAGATCCAGCCACTAGAAATAAAAATTTATTTTGTCACTTTCATAGAGATCATGATCATAGTACCGAGAATTGTAAAAACCTCCGCGACGAGACTGAAGAACTCATCTGTCATGGATACCTGAAAATTTAATTTTGTACAAAAGAATAATAAAGACCAGGCAGATCGGCAGGGGGAGCAGAGGAGAGATGCCCTCGAGCCCAACAGCAGGCAGGGTGAACAGAGACAGCCGCCCGAAGAACGATCGTTTCGCAGAGTGGTCAACACGATCATGGGCAGATCAATTGTTACAGGCTGCTCCTTAGCAGTGGGGAAGACCTCAGTTCGCGAGCTCGAACGGGAAAAACAAAATCCTCCAAAGTGACCAAGGTTCGAAGACCCCATATTTTTCACAGAGGATGACGCGTGAGGGATTCAATACCCCCATGATGACGCACTAGTCATAAGGATGAGGATCAACAATCTTGAAGTAAGATTGCATCCTAGTAGATTCGGGGAGCTCGGCCAACATCATCTTCAAGGACACCTTCGACAAGCTTCAACTCCAACAAAGTGACATCAAGCCCAAGAGTACCCCTCTGGTAGGTTTCAGTAGAGAAGAAGTCAGGCCCCTAGGGTAGTTCTCGATACCTGTAGAGGTCGGCACATGGTCCAGTATCGCGAGGTTCGAGCACACCTTCTTGGTGGTTGCGACTCCCTCCCCGTACAATGCCATTATAGGTCGACCCATCACCCACGCACTTCACGCGGTAGTGTCCACCTACTATTTGGCTATGAAGTTCCCCATAGACTTTGGAGTAGGTGTAGCGCGAGGCGACCAGCTCGAGTCTCGCAAATGCTATGTCGCTGCCCTCAAAGGAAAAACCAAGCTAGCATATGGAATCGAGCTAGAGCGACCCGTGAGTATCCCGAGGAGCGAGCTACACCGACTGAAGAGACGGTCCATATCCCAACCTCCAAAGAAGATCCAACCAGAACTCTTTAGATCACGGCATCAATCGACGAACCTCTCCGTTCTCAGCTGGTAAGATTTTTATTTAAAAAATTAGACATATTTGCATGGTCTGCGGCAGAAATGCCCGGTATAGATGCAAAGGTAATAACTCATTGATCCTATGGTTAGACCCGTTAGATAGAAAAAATGCAACATCGCCTCCGAGCACTGGAGAATAGTTGATGAAGAGGTTGGAAACTCCTCACAATCAGCTTTGTCACAGAGGTCCATTACCCGAGCTGGGTAGCTAACCCCGTTTTGGTGAAAAAGGCTAACGGTAAATGGTGCATGTGCGTCGATTATACCGACTTGAATCGAGCCTGTCCGAAGGATTGTTTTCTACTCCCTAAGATCGACCGTTAGTGGATGCGACCTCAGGGCACGAGTTGTTGAGTTTTCTGGACGCATACTCGGGTTATAACCAGATCAAGATGGGCCCCGCTGACGAAGAAAAAATAGCGTTCATAACTGAACTAGGATTGTATTGTTATAAGGTCACGTCCTTTGGGCTAAAAAATACCGGGGCGACCTTCCAAAGACTTGTAAACAAGTTGTTCGAGCCGTTGATCGGCGATAAGGTTGAATGCTATATAGATGACATGGTCGTCAAAACCCAATTTTCAAATCATCTAATAAGTGACTTACAATGTGTTTTCGAAATTATGCATAAATATAACTTGAGGTTGAACCCTAACAAATGTGCCTTCGGCGTCACCTTGGGTAAATTTCTGAGTTACATAGTTAACCGATGTGGCATCAAAGCGAACCCCAAAAAAATAAAGGCTATCCTAGACATGAAGCCACCTTGCAAGTTGAAAGAGGTTCAGAGGTTGAATGGCCGAATAGCCGCTCTGAGCCGCTTCATGTCCAAGTCGGCAGATCGCTTCTTGCCCTTTTTCAAGGCAATAAAGAAAAGTAAGGACTTTGAATGAACTAAAGAGTGCCAACTCACCTTTGACGAGCTAAAGAAGTACCTAGTTAGTATCCCGGTTCTAACCTGACCTGAAGAGGGTGATGTTTTAAAGTTGTGCCTCTCTGCGAGCGATGAAGTGGTCAGATCGGTACTAATAAAGGAAGTAGATCGGGTCCAACGACCTATCTACTATGTAAGTAAAGTTTTGCAGGACGCCGAGACGAGGTACCTAGAGATTGAGAAGCTAGCATACGCACTGGTCATAGCAGCTCAGAAGCTTCGCCCGTACTTCCAAGCCCACACTGTAGTCGCCCTCACCAATAAACCTCTGAGGTAGATCTTACTCAAGCCCGAGGTATCTGGAAGATTGACAAAGTGGACTATAGAACTCAGCGAGTACGACATCCGGTACGAACCCCGAACAGCAATTAAGTCCCAAGCCTTGGCCGACTTGTAGCGAAATGCACTTTCAGCATCGTAGTCCTCGAATTGATAGAGACCGAGCACGGGGAGGAAGCCTCAACCAGTGCGGCACCAGTCCCGGTTAGAACAAAGCCAACTTGGGATGAGGAGCCCTGGATCATTCATGTAGACAGCTCATCAAATCAGCAAGGAAACAGAGCCGGAGTCATTCTGTACAAGCCAAGCAGGGTGAAGCTGGAATACGCACTTCGGTTCGAGTTCGTAGCATCTAACAACGAAGCAGAATGCGAAGCGCTGATGGTCGGGCTCATGCTAGCAAACAAAGTACAAGCAAAGCACCTCATCATCTGTAGTGACTCTTAGCTCGTGGTCAACGAGGTAATCGGTGATTACGTAGCTCGCAACCCCACCATGGCTGCTTATCTAGCCAAGGTTAGGGAAGTTTTATGCGGCTTCCATTCATACTTCATCAAACAGATTCCAAGGTCCGAGAACGCTGAGGCCGATGCCTTATCTCGGTTAGCCAACACGAGCAGCAACACCATGAGGACTGTGTTTATAAAAAACCTGCCTCGGCCTAGCATTCTCGGGGGGGGGGGACAAAAGAGGTCTCTTCCATCACACAAGCAGAGCCGAGCTAGATTGACCCACTCATGAGCTACCTGCTTCACGGGACCCTACCTGCAGATCGCAACGCAGCCAGAAGGGTAGGGTGACAAGCAGCCAAGTACGTCATAATAGACAGATGGCTGTATTGGAGATCCTACACGCTCCCCTACTTGCGCTGCTTGCGACCCTCAGAGGCCGAGCTCGTTCTTCGCAACACTCATGAAGGGTTGTGTGGTAGACACTTGGGGGCAGGGCTCTCGCCCAGAAAGCACTGTGACAAGGATATTACTGGCCCACAATGAAGACAAACGCACTTGAGCTTGTCAAGAAGTGCGATAAATGCCAGAGGCATGCCAACATCCATCATCAACCTGCTGCCGACCTGAAGTACTTCACTAGCCCATGGCTCTTCGCACAGTGAGGAATCGACATTCTTAGTCCATTCCCGCCAGCGACAGGATAGAGGAAATTTCTGGTAGCAGTAGTGGATTACTTCACAAAGTGGGTGGAGGCGGAACCCCTAGCAACAATCACAGCCCGAAATGTACAAAATTCTTTTGGAAGAGCATAGTATGTCGCTTCGGCCTACCTCAGGTCCTCATCTCTGACAACGGTAAGCAGTTTGAAGATATCAAATTTCAAAACTTGTGTGCCGAGATGGGGATACAACAGAACTTAACTTCGGTAGCACACCCTCAAGCAAACAGGTAGGCGAAAGTCACGAACAGAGCTATACTTCATGGATTAAAAGCTCGCTTAGCCCAAGCTAAGGGTCTATGGGTAGACGAGCTGCCCAGTGTACTATGGGCTTACCAAATTACTGTCAAGACCGCCACAGGTGAAACCCCCTTCAACCTCACCTATGGCACGGAAGTAGTAATTCCAACCGAGATCGAAGTACCTACATTACGCCTAGAGGCATTTGACAAAGAAGCAAATGATGACGAGCTTCGTACTAACCTCGACATGGTAGAAGAAGTACGGGACCTCGCATATATTCGGACCGTAGCCTACCAGCAAAGGGTAGCTCGGTACTATTACGCTCGGGTCAAGAAGCGGCACTTATGTGTCGGAGACCTAGTCCTTTGGAAGGTTATGGTGCCTGAGCCCGGTGTTGGTAAGCTCGGACCAAATTGGGAAGCTCCCTATCGAGTAAAGCAGGCACTCGGGGAAGGTACGTACGAGCTCGAAATGTTAGAAGGAAAATAGGTACCTCGAGCTTGGAACATTAGTAATTTAAGGCGATACTACCTGTGATCGTCAAACTAGGGGAGTGGACTACGAGTCACTCCCAAAGCCTAAGGGCTATAATACTGCATAAGACCCAGTTGCCTCTTCGGCATGGGCAAAATCAAGGAGAGTGGACTACATGTCACTCCCAGAGCCTAAGGGCTAAAGTACCGAACTGACAGACACCCTAACACCACATAAGACCCAGTCGCCTTCTTGGCATGGGCATCTAAGACCCGGTTGCCTCGCAGCCATAGGCAAGTTGATTCGAATACTTGAGGCATAGACAACTCAGGTATAATCCCTACGATGTTTAGCCCACTGCGGCACATAAGAGTAGGTCGGATTCGTAAGGGACATCCGGCATTCAAATATGTAGCCTGTGCGCGGACAGGACGGGTATATGCCCCGCGATATCATTCACCTCGGCGTACATTATGTGAAGTTGCCCCTACTAAGCCTTTGCAGATAGTTCGGGGTAACAAACAGTTAGAAAATTTTCTATTACAATTATCCTTACTTAATGTCTAGCTCGGTAGCTCGACAATTCGGGTAATCTACACATTTGTTGCCTAGATCGGAAGTTATCTGTGCTTAGAATGTCTTTTACACAAAGGATTACTCAAAGGATTGGTATTTCATTCACAAAAAAGTGTAGGTACAGAGATTTTGTTCTAACTCAAGCTCGGCGGCTTTGGGGTGTACATTCAAAAACAAGAAAAGAAAGCTCAAAGATCATGGTTGACTGTCAGCTGGATCGGTCTCCATACAATCTTCTATGTTCGAGGGGCACTCCTCCTGGACTTCATCATCACTCCCTTCCTTTGACGAGCTGGGCTTTGCATTTGCTGCCTCTGCATCCTCGGGAGTAAGGTTAGATGCGGAGACGACTTTGAGATTGAGGTCGGGGAACTTCTTTCTCATCATGTACTTACACAATTTGAATCCAAAATGGTAGGAGCTTGAACCATACTCAACTTGGAGATCGTGGAACTCCGAAGATTGCTTGAAGTGTTCAACAACCTAGCTTTGTGCCTCTTCAACATCAGTCTCGAAGATCCGAGTTCACTTTTGAACCGTCACTTTGAGATCTTCAACTTCTCGTCTAAGCCTCGTTCTTTCCTCGATCAGCGCTGAGTTCTCCTCAGTCAACGCGGAGATCCGCTCCTGCTGTTTCTCTTTTTCCTCAATTAAAGCCAGAATTAGCTCCTTCTAACTTCAAGCTCCCTTCTTGGCCTGGAGCACCTTGCCCTGAGCTTTATCGAGTTCGCGGTGCAGTTTCTGTTCCTCCTCTTTGGCATCCTGAAATTGCTTCAAATGGATCTGTGACCGACACATCAGTGTGTGAATGGAGGAGTTCACCTAGCAAGGAAAAATCGAGGTAAGTACATTTTGAAAAATTCACAAAGAAACAAAGATGTAAAGTAAAAGCACCTACCACCATGCAAAGGCTGGCAGCCTGACCCCTGAGCCAAGTTGTAGGCATATCGGCCCAATCCGTGACCTCCTCGAAGAAGATGGCCTCTTCGCTCTTGCGAATCCCGAACTAATGAGTCAGGATACTCCTTTTCGGAGGCTCGTGTCGGGGTCTAGAAGTGCTCACCAGCTCGGGAGGCTGAGCAACTTCTGGCTCAGGCGCTGGGGTGCTCCCTGGTTCCTGCTGCTGAGCACTTCCCTCATCTTCGTCCAGGTCCACCATGGGAGGATGAGGGTGGACCCCCTCCTGGGGGAGCTCGGTGGAGATCGGCTCTGCGGTGTGGACCTCGGATGGGGCAGGGGTTGAAGGGCTAACCTCCCGACGAGGCTTCTTCGCCCTCCTCTTCTTCCCCTTTTGCATGATTTTGAAAAGATTCCTGGCATCGACCTTTGGCATGGTAACTACAAAAAATAGAAGGTCAGTGGCGAACTAATCAGAACCTTAAAATAAAAAACTAAGGTGGAAACCTATCAGGAGAGCTCAGCCAGGCTCGCACAAGCTTGTCCTCGCCCAGGAAATCCTTCATTCCAAGGCCGAGGTCCCTCCAGGAGTTGATGACTGTCCTAGTCTCCGCATCCAGTCTCACCCCGGGATCCTTGATTGCCACCCTCTAGTGAGTCAGAAAAGGCCACCCCTTGGGATTTTGGACGAGGAAATACCTCCTTTTCTAGGCCGGAACCTTGTTCGGGCAACTGAGCAGTATCTTGAACCTAGGCCAAGGAGAAATGTAGTAGCTCTGTCTAATATCCCCACGCAGACAAGCCGAGTTTCTCTTAATGGCACAGATCGAGCTAAAAGTGTTTAAGGACAGGGGACGGTTGTACTCGTGGAAAAGGGAGATCGTACCAACTATATTCTGAATTGAGTTTGGATGAAGTTGGTTGATAGTGATATTGAAGAACTTAATTATTTCTATGATGAAGGGGTGGAGAGGGAAGCGCAGCCCGACAGCGAGCTACTCCTCAAAAATAGCAAGCTCATGGTGATCATGAACCCAAGGGAACTGACCTAAAGGAAGGCTAAAAACTAAGCTACCGGGAAAGCGATAGCGAACTACCAAGGACATCAGTCTGTCCGAGGTCATAGTTGAAGGACCGAAGTCATCTGGGTCCCAACCTTGGGAAGAAGATGGGGCCTCTATTCTAGAGGATGGTCTCTCTTCTTGAACCCCGGTCTCCCCGAGCCAAGATGGCTCATCCTTGGGCACCGAAGCCCCCTCCAAAGATCGAAGAAGGGAGTCACCCAGCGATGAGCTGGCCTCCCCTGAAGGGGCCGTGGTTTGCACGGCGGCACCCTCGACCTCACTACCTAAAAGGTTGTCTAAACTAGAGCTAGACATACTTAAACCAAGAAAATACAAACTTAAAAAAATTGCGAATTCACCAAGGAAATAAGGAAGAGACCTCGAAAAGCTAAGAAGGGGTGGCAAGCTGAAGGGTTCCGATGTGACCTCAAAGCAGGGTGGAGAAGGTATGGCGAGAAAAAAACAAGTCTTGGGCCCCCTATTTATAACCGCTATATCCGAAAAGGTAACGGTTGAGATCAAACTGATCCAACGGCTCCTAGAAAAACTGGTTGCATGACCCTTGAGGCTGAAATCAGTTTAGCGCATTTTTTGACGTCCATGGAATTTATAGACCCTGTGATGTCCGTGTGTATGTAGACACGACCTGGGTTCTTTCTGGTCGAGCCGTGTGGTCGAACAAATCTGACTGGTGACTCATTTGACTAGCTGCCTGAACCTTGGACCAAATCCACTTGGCTCGTCATGAACTCCCTGCACTGGATTGGGACCCCTAGCCTGGGGAGTGGGGGGCAATTGATGTAGGGTGATTTGGCCCGAGCTAGTAATAAGGGGACACGTGGACACACCATCACTAATAGGGCAACAACTCAGCCTGACATGCCAAGTCCGCGACGGATCGAGCTCGGTTAACCAAACCACCTCGAATAAGACCACTCCGGGATAAGTCTACCTCGGGACGAGGCCACCTAGGTACGAGGCCGCATCAAGACTGCCTTGGTCCCATAGCAGTTCGGCGTTCATATTAGGTCGAACCTAAAGAACACTAGCTCGGGTAATATTGACCGACCATTGTGCTGTCGCCCAGAGGGTCCCATCACCGTGCTTCGCTTTTCACGGGATCGTACCTTGTAATGGCTAGTTTCGTCTACCCACTCCCCGATTCAGACGGAGATGGACAACCTTACCGGTTGGTGGCGTTATCTCCAATTAAAACGGAACGCATCCTGATACAGCGAAAATCCCGGGACTGTTCCACCAAACCCGTTAGGGCACTAGTATATAAAGGCTTCACCCCTCGCGGGTGAGAAGTATGCGTAGCTCTCACTCTCTTGCATCCTAAGCTATTTTCAGCTTGCAACCAAATATTAACTTAAGCATCGGAGTGACCTTGCTGGATGAACCACTCCGGATTCTATGATTCATATCTTCCGGATCGTCTGAATTTGGTTGAGTGAATATTCAATAATGTGTAAAACTAAGTTTTAGATTTTTAAAGAAATTTGAATAGATGGGTTTATGAATTCTTTTTGAAGTTCAATCACTAGACGGTTTTTTTTTTCCTTTTTCTTTTCTTTGTTTGATACATAGGAAGAAAAGCTAACACAGCGTAGAAAAGAACTGCCCTCAATATCATAGAGTGAATAATATATATTTAAAATGTCGGTAAGTTGTAATAAAATGTTTGCATTGGGTGTATCCGTATTTCTCCGCTGTTATTCAACAAGTTGCTCTTTGATCAGAACATGTGTGATCAAACCTATTTTATTCAGTAGGATGTGTTCCTCCACAACTGTTTAGGAAGAGGCATCTTCTTCTGAGAATCTGAACGATTCCACTATAACTTTTATTTATTTATTTATTTTTTATTTTATGAGAAATGACATGATGGGTAATGACTGCTTTCTTCCTTCTCAATATTACTCTCAAATCTTACTATTGCCAATCAAAACTTCAAAACCATAATCGCCATCACTACCACCCGGAGAATCATCGAGGCTTCAACGCAAATGGATCCCATTGTGTTGGGTCTCTCTTCATCTACCCCTCTCTTCTCTTCTTCGTTTCCAACTTTCCTGACCACAAGACAGTCTTGGCCTCGTTCAAAGATTGACATAGTTGCCATCTCCGGTACCGGTAAATCCATGACAACTTCGCCGGTGCACACCAGCACAGTGACGAACTTTGGCTTCAAAACTTTGATGGAGACGGTCTCGGTCGATGTCCAGAGAGCAGAAGGGAGGCCTTTGAACGTCCCCCTGATCGCGCCCTTCGTAATTGCTTCATCCAGGCTGGACAAAGTGGAGAATGTGGCCATCAGGGTGGAATTGAATAACGGGTGTGTGGGGTGGGGTGAGGCGCCGATCCTCCCATTTGTGACTGCCGAGGATCAGCAAACGGCGCTTGTGAAGGCAGGGGAGGTGTGCGAGTTTCTTAGGCGGAGTCAGCCCATGACCTTGGGTTCGGTGCTAGCAGAAATTGGCGGGCTTCTCCCAGGACATGAGTTTGCTTCAGTGAGTGTGAATTGATTTTTTAATTTTTCAATCTTCCTTGTTCTTCTATGGATGATTATGGATTCTATGATTGTTGGTCAGTGATTATTGCTTGTGCAACGTTTAAACCTTCCGTGCTATTTGAAGTTTCGTGTTGATGATTCCTGTATTTTCCCAGGTTTTCTAGTTGATAGATTTAACTTATAAGTTGCTTAATTATTCAAACTAAACTTTGTAGACTTATTTCAAATTTAAACTTAACTGGAATTACTTCCCAAATAACTAAGTCTAATGATTGGAGTTATGAGATCAAGTAAAGAAATTTGATGCTTCCAGGCCCAATTCTACTATGTTACTGTTTTCTTGGACCGAGAGGAGGAAAGTACTGTTTTTTTTTTTGGAGATTGAAACTTGAAAGTACTATAATTTGGGGAAACGGGAAGAAAAAAAAGTCCTTTATTTCAAGATGGAACGCTCTCTTTCTTGATTAGTAGGGAGTGAGGTTGGAGTTCCAGTTACATTTTATACACTTTGCTCGACTTTTCTCATATGGAAGTCAGTGGAAGTACTCAAGTCCCTTGAGAATTGCAAATCTACTGTGATGCTACAGTAATCCAAGTTGTATCCTTTCTGCCAGGAAATATACACACACAAGCACAATATGACTACATATATTTACAGTGTAAGCAGACTTATTAATGTTGTAATCAATGATTACCAAATCTGTTTGTATTTCTCTATGCAATTTTCATTCTCATTAAAGGTTTTATCTAGTTAGACAATGATAGTCAAATCCTCATTGAGCTGTATGTGTGGTTGAAGGTTAGGGCAGGAGTTGAAATGGCACTGATTGATGCTGTTGCAAATAGCATTGGCATACCCCTATGGAGATTATTTGGCGGTGTATCTAATACCATAACCACTGACATAACAGTTCAGTTCCTAGCTTAGATGCTGATCTCTTACTGAATATTTTCATCCGTGGCTAACTGTGTATTGCTTTAAGGACTGAGTTTATCTAGCATGCTATATATGCAGATTCCAATTGTTTCTCCTTCAAAAGCTTCTGAATTGGCTTCAATGTATTACAAGCAAGGTTTCAACACTTTGAAGCTTAAGGTTGGAAAGAATCTGAATGCAGATATAGAAGTTCTTAAAGCCATAAGGTTGGCCCACCCAGATTGCATGTTTATCTTGGATGCTAATGAAGGATATACTGCCAATGAAGCTATTCAAGTTCTTGTGAAGTTTTGTGGTAAGGGTATTTCTGCACTCTATGGCATGTATGACCATTTGTGCATGTTGAGATGCCGAGACTTTCTGAGTTGGTTGTCTGTGACTTTTAAAAACAAAACTGAACTTTGGATACATCTCTTTCATTAAATCTACTTCACACCCTCAATGGTACAAAGAAAAGTTAGATCATTACTGCATATATTTTGAGCATTTTAACAGAGCACAAAACAGATCATTATTGCCTACCAAGACTTTACAAACATATAATCTATATCTTCTGTTAGTTTTCTAACTAGTTTTCTAACACTGATTCTGTGGCAGAAATGGGGGTGATTCCTGTTCTTTTTGAACAACCAGTTCATAGAGATGATTGGGAAGGTCTTGGCCATGTTAATCATGTTGCAAAGGGGTATGGGATATCTGTTGCTGCAGATGAAAGCTGCCGGAGTTTTCTCGACATACAGAAAATTATAGAAGGAAATCTTGCTGATGTCATAAACATTAAACTTGCCAAAGTTGGAGTTATGGGGGCCCTTGAAATTATTGAGGCAGCAAAAAAATCAGGCTTGAATCTGATGATTGGTGGGATGGTTGAAACTAGACTTGCCATGGGCTTTGCTGGTCATCTGGCTTCAGGGCTTGGATGTTTCAAGTAAGTGTGGCTCTTGCTTATTATTCATTACTTTTAGCAGATATTGTAGTGGTCAATGCCTTTTGGTTGTCTCTCTATTCCCTCCCTCTATTTCTTTCTTATGAGTCTAGAAAAGGGCAGCCCTTCAAAATTTCCTATTTGATTTGTTTACCCTTGATGGTTAATTGTTCTGCAGATTTGTTGATCTGGATACACCCCTTTTGCTCTCAGAGGATCCAGTGGTTGGTGGATATGAAGGTATGTTCTCTCTTGAAGATTGTTTTCTTATTCTTTTTATTGTTTTATTGTCCATGTTTTCTCATGATTATTTAGTACTCAAGTTTGTATGCCATCTATAATATTAAGATTTTGAGTTATTGAATTGCATCATTATTAATGGTAATGCTTGTTGATTTTTTTTTTTCTCTAGTTTCTGGCGCTGTTTATAAGTTCAATAATGCTAGAGGTCATGGAGGTTTCCTGCATTGGGATACTATTGCATGGTAAGTCATCCTTTGCAGTATTTTTTTTTTAACATGTGCATACTTAGGGTGGTTACTGCTTCATCTATCCTGTCCTCTTAAATATTCCAAGTAGCCTGAAGATAAAATTTCATGTCAAGTGTGATGTTGTTCATTCAATAAGTAGAACTAACTGTTAATTTCTATTTGAACTATGGGCGTCATATTAGCAATATGTTCCCTAAAAACAAAGTAACTTGGAGGGAACATATTTTGAGATTTCTTAACTAACATTTTTCTAATTTTAAACAAGCCTCATTTGCAAATACATGTTAGACAAGCCTTCATTTGCAAGAATGTCTGCAATTCGGAATAACTGCAACCCAAAATCAGTAATTTATCTGTAAAAAAATTGAAAAATAAAACAAAAAAAAAATCTATACAATATTTTCAGAAATTTCCATATCTAAAAGCTGGGAGATCAACTAAAACTTGCTTGTTGCATGTATTTAATATATACTAACACAAATTCCATACAACTGGAATAGTTGTTTCTGTATGAAAGATGGGAATCTTATTGATGTTAATAGTCCTATTTGTAGTATATAGTTTAGTACAAATCATATGTATGGTTTACGAAGTTTCCTATATGTGGTCACCATGTAAGTAGCATTTAATTGTAGCAGTTTAGAGGACTAGGTTCAGTTCAGTTGACTTTACAGAAGTAGGCTGTGTGAAAATTATGCTGAGGGAGATATATAGGCAATTAAGATGAATGGTATGTAGATGTTATAAAGGTAGTTTCAAGTTTTAGTGTGGTAGCAATTTTTCTTGTCCTCTTATAAACATAAGAAGAAATTTTCTAACATTCTTTTTATACCATGCTTTTATTCATCATGTGAAATAAGCCGAAGAAATTTCCAAGGCATATGACCTGGTAGACAGTATGCTCCATAGAGGAATAACAGAGTTCCATATGACTTGGTAGACAGTATACTCCTGGTTCAATATTTCATAACAAGAGATTGAGGAAGATTTCACCCATAGAATTAAAGAAGGATGGAAAAAATGAGAAGTGCATCCAGAGTCTTATGTGATAGGCGAACACTATTCAGATTAAAAGGAAAGTTCTATAAAACAATTGTAAGGCCAGCAATGCTGTGTGGAGCAGAGTATTGGGCAGTCAAGAAATAACATATTCACAAATGCATGTGGAAAAATTTTGTATGTTGAGATGGATGAGTGGAAAAACTAGAAGGGACAGAGTCAGAAATGAAGTCATTTGAAGGAACCTAAGAGTAGCTCTAATATGTGATAAAATGAGAGCAAGTAGACTAAGATGGTTTAGGCTAAGTTTGGGAATGCTAATTGAAAAATAAGTGCTCATAAGCGTTTGGTGAAAAAACACTTATTTCAAATAGGGTAAGTATAGGTATTTTCAAAACAAAGTAGCTGGCCAAGACAAACCAGAAAGGAAATAAGTGCTTATTGAATAAACACTTAAAAATAAGCCCAGATTTTGGGCTTCTTGAATAAGCACTTGTTTCAGGCTTGTTTCCCAAACGCCAATAAGTGCTTATTGGGATTCTCCACACTAGGAATCTTAGAAGAGGTTGACCCTACCCTCTTCCTAATCACAACCCCACCCTCTTCCTTCTCACCTCTAACCATATTGGGATTCTCCACACTAGGAATCTTAGAAGAGGTTGACCAATCATAGAGAAACCCAGTCTGGGAACATGGCCCAAAGTAATGGTGACTACTGAGTTTTCAGTGATTCTAACAACAATCCTATGGGTGAAATTGTTTGAAGTAGGGGCTAACAAATTAACCTTGAAGACAAGAGCTTCATCAACATGCCAACAAATGGAATCCATTGCTGATGAGTGAGAGGATGTCTTGGAGTTTCAAAGGAGAACAAAGAACATCAAGAAGGTTTTTTGCAGACAATGAGAGCTTTAAATTTCCCTTCATGGTAATAACAAATTTCTGTCTCTCCCCTTTGTGAGATTACATTCTTTGGTAAAGAAACCTCCCAACACATAAGCTTTCTACCTTAGGTACCAGGAAAAAGGGTCCTATAGAGATGGGTTTTGGGAGTAATTTCTTCAGTGGTTTGGTTTCCTCTCCCTCACCATTTCCAATTTGTTCTTCATGGACAAGCACTTTATATGTACTCATATTTAAGTCAAATAGGAAACCTCAGACAACTAGTGTGATTGTAAAAGAGAACTTAGGTTAATAAAAACAGAGCAAGATCCTTGAGCAATCAAGTTTTGTTGTGATTGCAAAAACAGGGCAAGAAAGGAAGTATATTGTTTTAAAAGATTCTATTGTTTTCAAAGGATAAAATAGGATTTTTAAAATATTGAAAGAGGTTCAACAAAAAGTAGAAGAAATGAGGTATGTTTAAGTTCAGTGGGGTCAACCCACAAGGTATATTTAAGTCTATTTGAAAAACTCAGATTATATTTAAGTCAATTTGTGAAAACTTAGGGTATTTTTAAGTATTTTACCCAAAACATGACTGTAGTGAGATGAAGGGAAAACACCACAATCATCAATCATCAATCTGGAAATAATTAACAGGTTTGTGGCTCTCTAAATACTTACTGGCTTGGGCTGCAAATGGACTGGACTCAAATTGGATACTCCTATATCCAAATTTGATCAGTTAATTTCAGATTTAAATAGAATCTTATCCATCAGGTTAAAATCAGATTTGGATATTGCATACCAGTTTTAAATCAAATAAAAAAAAGATCCGAATATTATTTATTATTAATTAAATGATTTGGAAATAACTTTGCTGTTATATATGATGAATAAAATGGCTTAAAACTTCTATAAGAACTTATCTATGGCTCTTTAGTAAACACAACGTTCAAACCAACTTTATAAATAGATATATCTTAATTCTATGTAGTTATATGCATTTTTTATATACTGTCAGGTTTGGACCAAGTTGGATCTGATTGGGGTAGATACATATTTGATTCAATTATAAATGGATCAAATTGGGTTAATCAGATTGGATTTGAATTCTGGTTTGGACCAATGAACACCATGTGCAGCCCTTCTTCTGGCAGTTGTTATCCATGCTTTTGCTCAAATAGTTTTAGATCATATAGTGTTAGACAAACCCAGAATCAAACATGTCCAAAATGGCACAAAAATGAAGCAAAACAGAGATACTGTTCACAGGCCAGGCTTTAGACTCAGCTTTACATTGTTTCAGGCTTGGACTTCAGGTTGGACCCATTCAAAGTTTGGCAAAAGCTAAGCCTGAGCCCAGCCCATGAACAAATCTACAGAGAACAGAAGAACAAAACAACAAACATATTTACATGGTTTGGCCTTTGGCGTGATGAGCAGAAATCCACTAAATCAGGAAAAATGGAGTGCAAGGTTGAGTAGCCTCACACAAAACCTTAACACCCAATACTCTCTCTGTATGTGTGTCAGTTACAAAGATTAGACCCTCAGCTAAAACCCTACAAACATAACATATATATATCTATATATACAGACCTCAATGAAAACTCCCATTCGGGTTCTTCCTCGGATCATGGAACAAGCCACTGACTGGAATTCAAGGCACAATTCTACATACAGTTTTGGTTCATATTACTTTAGAAGCTTAGGAAATACCTAGATTCACATCCCTGATTGGGACTTCTGCAAAATGCATATAATATTAGCATTCTGAACCTCTCAATTATTCAGGAAATTTTCATCTTGAAAGAAAATTTTGTAGTTGGGGTTTAAATCAAATGAATCTTCAATCAATTGTGTGACCAGAATAAGGATACGGATTGAAGCCCATTGACAAACATCCAATATTCAATCTAGATGGGAGCTAAGTTTGTTTCATGCAGTAGTGGTATTTAGCCAGTTTTGTATGTTGAAATCTTCATTGTGCTAAAAATGAGCACTGTCCAAACATACTCAGAATTCATGAACACAAAATTGCCATAGACTAATAACTTTATTGCAAGCACAAATTATATTTTCTTATTTTAGTTATAACTGTCTTTGACCATTCTCAACTTCAAGGCATCTGTTTTGAGGGGATGGGATTCCAGCTAAAGTGAACTTTGGGGTAACTGATTTCTTGTAATATGAATTATTCTCCATTACTAAAATTGATCTGTTATTCATTAAAAAAAAAGAAAACTTCAAGTCGTTGTTTGATTACTTTACGATTTCAACTTCATCTTGCATTAATTCCAAAGAATTGTTTTCCTTCAAGACTGTTCTATTTATAATGGATGTGAAGTTGAGTTGTCACCATCAAGTCTGTATAAGTGGCAATAGAATAATTTTTCCTCGTAAAATATATTTATTGCAGAACCAATTAAATTTCTCCATTGAGACTGAGTGACCGACAACCTATTTACTAGGATGTCATACAGTAAGGTTTGAATGAAGTGTTTCTTTGTTGCATTACTTGTGTCAAGTTCACAATAATGAGTTTTACTGGTGATCTTGTTAGAAAGTAGATATGATTTGCCAATCATATTTATAGGTTACAACTGGATTCTTCATTCATCAACATATCACTTGTTACTTTGATCCAACATGTCAACTGTATGTATGTGCAGAAATCAACTTTTTAATTTCGAGTCAGGGTTTCAGAACAATTATGGGGAATACCAAATCTCTTTTTATTGTTCATTATTGCTGTTAATACTACACTTTCAGTGGGCCTCCAGTTGTACAACGACTCCATAAAAAAGAAAAGGAAAATGGTAAAAGGGGGCTGCTACTCAAAAGTCCATTGTAGATCTCGCAGCAAATCCTAACCACAATGTTCACCAGATAAACAATTGTTTTCCTTATCTTCTGTTTTGAGTGAGGACATTTTCAAGCTGTCTGCAGAATCCACTTTTATTAGGTTACTAAATTTTTCTTAAAATTGGTCTGTTAGTTGTGTTTAGCAACACATCCATTTGATTCCTTTGCAAAAAAACTATAGAAAAAAATTGCTCTCATTTCTAATATTATATATTCCTCATATTAAACAAATATATGTGTTATAATTGTTAATGATGGAAATGAAACACAAAAATAGTATGTTATGTGCTTTAGGAGAATTCACCCCTAAAAGCTAGCTGTTAGAGGGAGGGAATCCAAACACATATACCCCACAACAGCATCCCATACTACCGATGTGGGATACCTCGCATTAGCATCCCATACTACCAACATGGGACAAATGGATCGTAATATAGTAAAAAAAAAAGCAGAATTAATATCCAACCTGTGATCTTTTTCACAAGCAAAAGTAGTTGGTGAAATTGACTTGGAATCTGGTTGGAATTGGATGATAGGTTGATCTATTTGATCGGCGAACTTGACTGTTGAAAAACACTATAAAAACTGATTGGAACTGCATTTCCTTCTGGGTGGTGGGTCAATAGTTCCATTGCCATGAAATGCATGCCTCGTATACAAAAAGGCAAAAGAAAGATGAAAAAAAAGAAAACGAAGGCAAGGAAAAGAGAAAGAAAGAGTAAGAAAAAGAAAGAAGACAAAGGGAAAGGGAAGGGGAAAGAAAATTTGGGTCCGGGGCTAGGGCCCTTGAAACCCCTTTTGCCCCCCTAGAGAGAGAATTTTTCCTCTTTTTTCTTCTCCTCCCTCCTCTTAGAGGCTTGTGCTTGGGAGGTTTACACCTCTCACCTTTTGAACTATGCCTTACCTTACGCCTCTAAGTAATGAAATGGCTCATGTCACACCTCCACATTTTAAAACATTGTGTTCAAGTTAAATTTGGCATTCCTCTTATCCTCTATGCAAATCTAGTGGTCTTTACTCAGTTTTCCATGATTCATGTTGGAAGAATTGGTCACTTGTGCAGTGCATAAACTTCTTTCTCCTTGTACTTCACAACAAACCTTTTAGGAAAGCTTTCAATTTGTATCCTTGAGATTCCACACCAACCTCGGGAAATGACAGTCCATAGTCAATCTTTAGACCTTGTTTTATCTTTTTTCTTTGTTTTTTGGGTAAATTACAAAGACCCCCCTCTACTTTGTTTTGCGACAAAGACCCCCCTCTACTATGACTATGAAACAATGATCCCCTTCCGTCAAAAAACGCGGTTGCAATATTTTTTAATCCTCATATTACCCTTGTAATAGCTATTCGGATGAAAAAAATACCGTTCATCTTCCATGACCTCATGATACACGAACAACGGTAATCCCCATATGGGAATGGGATCGTGAGGCTAGTAAACGTCGAGCACCTTACTAGTGAAACAACTCGAACTTTAACCCAACAAACAGAAGTTTGAACTAGAGATCTAGAGAGAGAAATAAAAAAGAGAAACAGAGAGAAACAGAGATCGAATTGTGTTTGACTCACCTGCGTAGGACGATAAGCATACGACTAGTCCTAGCCTCCCAGGTAGACAAAATACAGAGCATACAGCATTTCACCCAAAAAAATAACAAAAGTGAGAAGAATACAAATAGAGATATGAAATGACCGAGTAATGAATACCATTTTAATTTAATTTAAATTAAATATCTAGAATGATGAAATGAAGATTTTGAAAATCTTGGGGGAATCAAACCTTGGCGACTTCTTCAGTCATTTTCTTCAAATCCGATTGGTTTTTTCCAAACCCATTCACCATATCTCCGAATAGAAAGAAGAAAACCAAGGTTCAAAACAACCGATAGGGGCGTATCAGGTGAATCAATATACATTTTTGTGGCTTTTTTTTTTTTTTGGTAACCGGTTGAGGGTTGCCGGTTTAGGGCTCCTTCACCCCCTGAACCGATCAGACCTCTGATACACCCACTATAGGGGCGTATTGGAAGAGTCCCGAAATGATGCGTATCGGCTGATACAGATTGATAACCTTGAAGAAAATAAGCATGGCAGAGCCATGGACCATAGCTCCTATGCTTCCTGCTATAATCAGAACCCAATCATACTTGTTCGCAAATGAGAAGAGCTGGTAAAAGGGAAGGCTCTGTTCCTTTTTCTTCTCAACTTCTGGCAATCTTTTACTTTCTGTAGTTTCTGCCAGATGGAGCCACAACTGAAGGCTTCTGTAACTTTCACTCGTAGAAAGGAAACAATGTAAAGGGCAAGCAAACTCAGGAGCCTCAAAACAACCTTTACGCCGTCTTGCCAGTGGAAAGGAAACATAATTGGAATTGGTGTTTTACCTAGATTATCAGCAACAAATTGGATTATTGCCCATCCATTCACTGGAACTGCAATAGTATTCCTCATTGGTGGATCGACAAGATCGAACTTAGCCATGTCAGTTTGAGGATTCAAATTCCCAAAGCCCTCTGCAACGATGTAGAAATCATATCCATGGATATGAATTGGGTGGTTCTCGGCTAAGTAGATACTTGTACCTTGTAATAAGAGTTCATCGTCTTGTACCCTGTTCATCGCCTTCAACCTTGAGATGAAGAGGAGAGTGACGAGGCATGGACCGCGTGGAAGAAGAAAGAGAAGGAGAGAAAGGGGAGGGAGAAGAAGAGAGATCGGGGGAGAGAGAAGGAGAGGGAGAGAAATGTGAAGGAATCTGAGATAGAGGGGATTATTGCCGCTACTGTTTGTGTATCATGAGGTTGGAGAAGATGAACAGTGTTTTTGTGCAATATATAGCTTAATTGTTATTAGAATTTTACATGATAAGATATAAATTGAAGAATTTAAAATGTCTAAATCAAATTTAAACGTAGGTACTTCCGTGCTTGTAGGGGCCGGTTTACTTAAAAAAAAATGTGCGTATTGAGCCCTGTTTATCTGTATATAGAGGTCAAAATCGTAAGAGTTTGTCTGTCATTGGTGCTAAATTTGTTGCCGAGGCTCTGTTTAGTGTTAAGGGTATAATTTGACCTTTTCAAGAATCACGAGAATATGATTTAAGCTCAAGAAGAGATGGGAACCCCTGGTTTCTGTAGAATCAAGGTCACCCACGTCTGTCTAAATCCTAGTTATTTTTGTTATTGTTCTGATTATCTTCCTACATGCGGATCAATAGTCTAACAGATGGGGCAAAGACCAGACTCTTCACGAACACATCCTAACTGCTTCAAAATATAGAAGGAAAAAAAATTGATGAACCAATTTCAGAAATTATGCTTGTCTTGATCATGCTCTGAAAAAGCATTATAATCATCATCATCATTATCACCATCCAAATTTTACCCCAATTAGGGTTTTCATGAATCCTGTTGGTCATAATGAATTCCACTACTATTGCCTATTGGCCCATGGTGGGCGTTCTATTCAAATCAATTCTAATGATAAATGAAAATATATGGAGGCGGCAAGTAACTTGTCACCCGTTTGCTAGTCTTTTCTTCTGAGTTGGGTCAATTGTCTTCTTTTGGATCTGGTAATGGTATGGAGCCTACATTGGATTACCATTTAAATTAAAACTGTTTGAAGGGTGATCGTCACTCGACACTTGTTTCTTAGGTGAATGATAAAATATAAAAACATAAGTAAATGATCGAACAGAGAAAAGACACATTGGATGACTAATAAATCAGATCATGACTGGAAGTTGGGGAATCCAATTCCAATCCTAGTTGAACAGATCGATGCAAGTAGGTACTATAGTGTGTAGACCCTACCACAACCGCAATGCGGTTCACTTTTTTTTTTTTTTTCATTTCATTACCTTGTCATTGGATTGGATTAATTATAAAATCGATAAGGTGGTGTTGATTAATGATTTAGGTCGCGATAAATCATAAATGAAAAATTGAACACCAGTGATTCGGTGAACTTTCTGGGTTCTAGTGAACTTTTTCAGTTTTCTTCCTATCAAAGCATGACGACTTCATCTAATCGTCGTCGATATGAAATTAAGTACATTTCTACCTATTCTAGCTGAGACAAATTGGTGAAAATCCTTCCAGACAAAAAATTAGACCCCACGAAACAATGTCCTGTATGATGTATCGATAATACCCTTACGAATTGGTGAAAATTCCTACTATTCTAGTTATTTTCCCTCTTTTTTTCTTTTCTACACTTGCTTCAATTCTATAATACCAGCACAAAATTTTATGAGGTTTAAAATGATTTTTTTTTTCTTTTGGTAACTAGATAGAGATAAACCCCGTCTGGAAATTGGTAACTAGACCTATTTATGTGCCGGATAGCCTGACAGCCCGGCCCGTACCCCGGTCGGGCTTGGACAAGTAATTAGGCCCGCGGGCCTGACTTCGGGCCCAAAACACCAAGCCTGATTGTGTGTCAGGCCGGGCTCAGGATTTGTTAAAAAGCCCAGCCTGACTCAACTCATTTGTATAGTATATATTAATAATTTAATATATACATTTTTTTATTTTTTTTCTTTATAATTTCTCTCTTTCTATTCAGCCGCTTCAACAGCGGCATGAGCTATATACTTCATGCTTGGGCTCAGGCCTGGGCTTCAGGCTTTTTATGAGGACCAGGCTCGCGCCCAAATTGTAGGCCTGATGGTCGGACCGAAGTCAGGCTTGAGCCTTAAAAAAATCTATTAATGTAAAGTGAACGCCCAACCGAACCCAGGCCTGGGTCGGCCCATGAACAGGTCTAGTGGCAACTAAATAAGCAGCAACATTTATGGTCCGTCGCACACAGTTGACTGATTGAGCAAGAATGAAGGTTAGATAAAAAGGCTCTTGCAGGCAGTAATTATATAGATCAACTGCCATGGTGGATGGAGATCATCCACCACCAAATACTATCTATCATCACCTTCAATAATAACATATGAAAATTGAAGCTCTTGGACTAAAAGTAGAATAAAGAGCTAAAGCTTCAGCCATGCCATGATGGAACTTTCACATTTAATAGGTAAAGCTCTTGCAAGAAGAAAAGTAGTGTGTGTACAATCCACGAGGTGTTTTACACCAGCCATGAAGAAAGAAATTTGATCCACACCAAGGATCATGGAAAAAATCAACCGACCAACCATCTCCAATTACCCATAAAACCACCCCTTGCTTTAAGAATATCTTTTATATGTAGAGTTCAAGCTTCATCATCTGTGAGAAACCCCTACAGAAACCTTCTCTTTCCAAAAATGTTTACCATGTAAGTATTTTGCTCTCAAAATTTGGGCCCACAAAGAAAATTGGTGCGTTAAAAAGTGCCAATCCACCTTCAAATTTAGGTTTCACCATGTGCTCCCATTTGGATACATGAGTCCTTTTTTTGTCTTCCAAATCACCCCACTAGAAATCTATACATAAGACATCAAGATGATGACAAATTTCTTTAGGGATGAGCTAAGATTTCATCGGTTCTAAAACATAAGACCATCCACCAATATTCCTCCCTCCTTTTAGAAGGGGCACCCCTAGGTACATGTCATCATCATTCATGTGTCATATATTCAAAGCATTTGAAATAAGATTTCTAACTTGATGTTCAGTATTAGAATTGAAGTAAATTGCTGATTTCTGAAAATGTCTAATTGTTGTTTGAGACAATCAATTTCCTCCGAAGAGCACCTACCAAATAGTAGCATGTCATCCACAAAAAATAAATGATTTGATGGTACCCTTCACCTCCCAAAATGAATTCCCTGTAAACCTTCTTCCTGCATCTTCATAGTAAGCATACGAGATAAGACTTCAGTGCATAAAATATAGAGGTATGGAGATAATGGACATACTTGACGAACCCCTCTAGATGGTTGAAAATAAGTGGCAGGAACACCATTTACCAAAACCACCAATTCCGTTGATGAAATGCATTGGAATATAATGCCACAAAATTTATTAGGAAACTCCAAAGAAGAGATTATTTTCAATAAAAACGACCATTCAACACGATCATAGACCTTGGAAAGGACCGGCTTCAGCATAAAGTAACAAGTCTTACCTCTTTGCTTCCTCATTGTAGGGACCGTTTCTTTTGCAATTACAATATTATCAGTAATTTGCCTTGCTGGAGAGAAGGCATTTTGGTATGGGCCAATAATTTTCTATAGAAGAGGTTTTACTCTATTTTCCATGATTTTGGCAATAAGTTTGTATGACACATTACTCAGCCCAATGGGGGTGAAAATCTAAGGGAAACGATTTAGGAATCAGACATACGAGTGTTTGATTTATAGAAGAAAGCGTTTCTGGATTGGAGAAACAATGCTTCACAATATCACTCCCTACTATATCCCAACACATTTGAAAGATCGCTGCATGAATACCAGGTGGCTTGCACAACAAATCAGTATCTATTTGTGTAATAACTGAACGAAGTTCATGAAAATCATGAAGGGTAGGATTGGTAGAAGTAAACAACTGGTGAAAATAAGGTGCTATATAATAGTAGATATTTCTGTTGCAGAGTAAGTCCAATTACCATCAGAAATTTTCAGCCAATTTACAGAATTTCTCCATCGACGATCACCTTAGTAACTTAATGTTAGCTACAATGATTATGGCACCGTTCACATAACCATTGAAACTAAGACAAATCCAGTAGAAACCGCTTCATAACTGCTTCCAAATAAAATATCCCATTGGCTCAGTTTGGAAAGAGTACAAATATAAATATATACAGTGCAAATACATAGAAAATAATACAAAATATAAGGTTTTGTACTCCTTCCAAACTGAGCGATTGGAAATTCTTTTGTAAGCCACGCAATGAAGTGTCCTCAATGATCAACCATGGCCTGTAGAAAATGAGATCATAACAACAAACATTGCTAGATGCAATGGGAACAAAAAGACTGTCTACACTAGAAGCAGGAAAACCCGTTTTTCTTTCATATTTCCACTCTTTATTGTCGATTCAGTTCGGCCCGTTTAAAATTCTGATCAATTGTACGTATATTCATGTTGAAAAGAAAAGATGAAAATCTAACAGTACCACTCTTTAAGAGATGTGGATCGATGTGGGGATGGAGGCAAGTCTAAATTAAAAGCGATGCCCCTTTAACGTTCATCAGTCTCCACTGTCCTTGAGCCCACGCCCCACACATTCTGGTTGCATGTACTTATCAGTTAATTACTTCCTAATCCACTTCATAAACTCAAACCTTCCTTCTCGATGGGTCTTGTACAATTCTAACCACAAAATTGATCATATATAATCTAAAATAGTGATTTGCATTGATATGGTGCATCTTACATGCATTAATACAGGGGTAAACTCGAACCCCACCCCCACCCACCTTACTATTGAGGTTGTGTCACTACGTTAAGTCGTTAATGAATGAGGACAACCATATATCAAGAGTTTTATACATACCCACCTATATATGCCTATACACCCAAAATCTTACATGTGTATCAAAATAACCAACCTCTTCCGCCTCGGAAAAATGATCATGTGTGCATCATGTACCCCTTTTATATATCCAAAATTACCCTCTTAATCATCTTCCCTCTCGTCTTTTTGATGAAGGGATTTTTGTTTCAGCACAGGTCTGAGATTTTTCGCGCCTCTCACAAGTATGGTTTAAGCCTCTCTACAGACCTGAAACTCAACGATAAATACTTAAAGAAAGTAGAACGAACCCTGCCACATGTAAAGTAATAGGATCATTTTCCTTTCACCTTTCGACTTAGCTTAACATGTGAAAATTTGGAGGGTATTACAAGCAAAAACTGTACACACAGTGACACACTTCACAAATATGGGTATCCAGCCATATTTCATATTTGTGTTGTTTGCTGTTTGGTTTGGTGTACCCAAAAAGAAAAAAAGCCATATATACCTTGAAAACTTTTCCCTCTAAATTTAACATACATGTACATACAGTCCGTGTGTACTATATATGTACAGAGTTTTTTGCTTACTTTTCATAATTTAGTTAGTAAAGTTACATCCACCCACCCAGTAGGGGTGGGGTGCAAATCAGATATCCGATTTGAAGAATTTATAATGCATTGGGCCTCAGATTTTGGGTCAGATATTAAAATTTCAACAAAATATCAATCAAACGACCCATGCTCATTGCTCACCCGTCACCCGTAGGTGTGAGGTGCATTCTGTGAGGAGCAGATCTCAATTCTCCTGTCAGTTGCTTCACAGTGTTTTAATTTCTGTCCTATTATTTACTTTTCTTTTTTTCAGAGTGAATCATCACAGACAAAAAAGGTGCTGTCGGCTGCTTCGCCTTCATACTTGTATTTCTTTTTGGATCGTGAATTGGGGAAGAAGAAATCTATACTGCAGTACTGCACTAGCATGTCCTCTTTGACAGATTCTTTGCTCTGGCATCATTAGGTTCCTCCCGACAGCGTAATATCTCTGAATCCAAAAACGCAAAAAACACCTTAAGATTGCATAATATCAATAATTTCAACGATAGATGATCAGATCATCAATCTATATATGATCCTACAGTACTGCATTAGATTGGATGGAGACATGGAGTTAGTTGATCAAGCACATTACCTTCGCCGGCCGAAAGGCAAGGCATTACAATGGAGTCCCAACTCCCTTCACTTTCACGTGTAACAATCACAGTCACAGCAGGACAAGAAATATTTAAATGATTCTCACAACGACCACTTTTTTCTGTATTTCATACTCTGGTTAATTTGTCGATACACACGACACACCTTGTTGTGTTTCAGAAGGACGGAAAAGAGTGTTGTTTTGACACTTGTTGTCCACACCTAGCTTGTACGTGCTCCACAAAAAAAAAAAAAAAGACTTTGAATCCTTTCTTTCTTCCCCACATCAAACCCAAAAACCAAAGAGTCTAGTAGATATATATTCTTATAATACATTCAGACGTAGAAAAAATTTTAGATGATTTTGATACATTCATATATATCTACAATTTATATCCATTCCCATTCAAAAGATACAATTCGTCCTCTCAGAGACATCCCCAGATTCTCTAAGCTAAGGTTGAAACCAAGGATTGGTGAAAGACTGAAATCTAGGACATATAATAATGATGTTGATATAAGAATTAGAGTTAATTAGTACCATCAAACCAATATATCATTTCCAATCTCTTCCCCTTGGGCTTGGGTTTATTATATGTGCTCTGAGCACTCCACGCGAGACATGTTCATGATTAAGCGCACCAATTTGGTGCTATTTAACATTTTTCAAAAATGGGCCACAGATTCTTGGTGGAAGGACGACCTTAGCATTCAATGTGTAATTCTCATGCACATGACCTTGTCCTTTGGTCTCTTCTAATCAGTCTCCGTCTATAAATTCGACAGCAAACCCACCCAGATGTACTACCAATATCAGATCACCCATCTTGTTCCTACTCTTCTTTCTACCGTCTCTCTCTCTCATCACTCAATTGCTCTCGCCCTGTCCACTGTTGTGTGAGTGAAGAACAGAAGAAGATGAAGGTGGCCTACATCACACTGTGTGTTGTTCTTGTCTTGCTTCTCAACGAAGCACACATCTCTGTGGCGGTAGTATGCAGGCCAACGGAGCTAGCCTCATGCGCTAGTGCAATCACGTCCTCGGCTGCTCCCTCTAAGATGTGTTGCAGCAAGTTGAAGGAACAGAGGCCATGCCTCTGCAAGTATCTCAAGGACCCCAACCTCCAGAAGCTCATTAACACTCCAAACGCCAAGAAGGTTGCCAGCACATGTGGAATCCCCTTCCCAAGTTGCTAAAGGGGTGCTCCTTAATTAGCTACCACCCTCCATATCTATGGCTACTAGTACTACACTTGAGTCTTTCTGTGGTGTGGAGGCATTGGAAGCTGGAGATAGTCTCATCTTACATCCCAGAGTTAGGGGGGATTTGTCATTTTGTGTCTGTTTTACTATGTTCTATATATGTGCTTCTTCTATCTTATAATCTTTTCTCCTAATTAGTGGACTCATGGCTCTATTTAGGGTTAAACGAAGTGCTTTCTGATCTAGTAGAATAAACTCCGGGAGAATAAGCTATTTTATATCTAGAGTTCGTGATTCAATGTTTGAGAGTAGAGAATTTCTTGTCTTCAGTGTGCTAATGCATTGGAATGTAGAAATTCTCCTTGCAATCCTATGGACTTGAGAACTCCAACTTTTCAATGCAAAAGATACTTATCTACAATCCCATTTGGTATTTATTTATTTATTTTTTTTCTGGTTATTCTGATATTGTTGGCAAGTGTCCAAGATAAGTGGTGAAAGCTAAGAAGAAGATTAATATAACAGATATAAACAATAACCCAAAACAATATGTATGCCTATCTTTAGCAAGGTCCTTCACTGGCGAGGTTTCTCTCACTTTCAGCTAGAGAGGAGTTAAGTTTACACTGGAGACTATCCATGCAGCAAATCTTGAGCCTCTGACCATCTGCTACAAGGCAAAACAAGATTTTAATTCATATTTAGTGTCTGTTCGAATCGTCATTGGAATTGGAATCGGAATCAATACTATTCCTCTTGTCTATTTGGTTAATTCAAATGAGAATTGAAATTAACAGGAATGGATTTTCATTCCAAAAGGAAGGGGAGGGCCATTCCACCAAGATGGAGGCCGATCACCTAACCAAACGGTTGGACAATTCTAATTCAGATAACAGACAAAAAAGAGATTTAAATGCATATTGGGGCACTACAGTCTACAGACGCGGATTGTTGAGTTCATCGATCAGGGTATGCCACGTAGGGAGCGATCAATCAATAATAAATAAAATAGCTCGTCAATCAATATCATTTAGTGAGTTTTGTTTGAACATGACGAAAATTAACCACCACATTTATTTTCGCACCCTGCCGAAACCGAGGACTGCATCCATGATCTACCTCTCCTAAGAGCCTCCAAAGCTGGGATATCGATATTGGGGTAATTGTCTTTTTCTTTTATTTATTGACCTCAGCTCACAGAAAACCTTGTTTTCACACACTACCATTTGCCTTATTAATTTCTCTGCACCTTCTATTAATAGAGAGCCTTGAGGAATCCTATGCTTTATTTGATACTGCAATTTTAATGGGTTGAGAGTAGACTAAATTTTGATTTATGGATGTTTGATGGTTTCGGTGCAAATGATATTAAGGCTTAGTTTAAAAAGAGTACAAATGCAAATGCAAATATGAACAATATAAATATATACAAAATATAAGATTTTAACACTCTACAAATATATTTATACTCCTACCAAACTGAGCCTAAGTATAAAGAGGAGTAAAACCTGAAGCAAGAGTAATCAAGATCTGCACTCTTTTCATTTGCATTCCGATCTATTTATACTGTATCCAAATGGTGAGAAATAAAACCAACATTATGGTCCATATACTCCATAAAAAAAAAAAAAAAGGAAATAAAAAACAAGCTGTTCCAACTTTCAAGGGGAATCGTTGGAGACTGTCGGTTATTGCTCAAGGGGTAATGAGAATGGCGTTATAAGTCAAGGTTTTTAAAACTAAATCAGATAAAGGTTCGGTTCCTGAGTCAAACAGTTCGATTGTTGGAATTGAACAGATGATCCGTTCTGATAAAAAAAAAAAAAAAAGCTAAACCTTTGAACGGGTAAAATGATTGACCGCCTGAGTCAATAGTTTATTGATTAAATTAATAGTTTTTGGCAAAATAACAGTTTTGGAGTAAAACAGAATCGATTATCTAACCGATTCCCAAATGTTCTGGTTTCACCGTCTCATCCGGTCCGATTTTGAAAAACATGATTAGCTCGTAAGATCCAAATCATCCGATGGTTATGGTACGCAGTACGAGTATGCTATGAGTTCTCACAAAAAAAAAATTACAGCTACTTTCTCGCTCTTTGACTGGTGAATAAAAGTTTCACCCACACAGTTGATGAAGCAACTCATTAAGCAAGTTCCACAAATAACATGTATTTTCAGACTTGGACTGGACCAGATGATTGATCAATGACGATGATCCGGTGATTTGCAGTAGCTGCAACTTGTAGCGGCGGACTACCCGAGCCCATAGCAACGAATCCTTGAAGGTATAATTTTTTTTTTTTGTGATTTAATTGATTTTTTGAATTCTTTTGGTTCATTTGTTAGGATAAAACTCTCATTAGTTAGGATAAGCAAGGAATATCTTAAATTTTATCAAATCAACACATTATTCTTCTTCTATCCTTCTTATTCTTCGTTTCCTATGAAAAAAACAGGGTCTCATCCTATATTTTTCTGAATTTTCTTTCTTTTTTTCCTTCTCAAAATATGTTTTGATATGAAATTTATGCTTTCTTCTCAAAATATGTTCAGATAATTTTTTCTGAACTGATATGCTTTTTTCTTCTCAAAACACATGTGCTCATTACATATTCTCGTTTACATATTTTTTCTATAATTTTTGGAAAATTATCTATTTTTTTGAAACATTTTCTGTAATTTTTTGTATTTTCTGTATTTTATTATTTTATTATTTAGATATTTTTATTTTTTCATATGTTGTTCTTTTTCCTATATTTTTATGTGTATTTTTGTATTTTATTTAAATTTCTATAGTATTTTTATTATATATAAGTATTTTTTGTTTTTTTTTTATTTATGACATCACGGGTTGAACTGCTTGACCTGGATGGTTGAACCATTGAACCGAAAAATGGTGCCCTGACCGGTTCAGTTTTAAAAACAATGGTCAGAATCAATCCGTAAAACCCAAGGTTTTAAATATGGATATGCCCGATACGTCAGTAGGGGTGCATCGGGCAATATCAATACTTCTTTTTACTTTTTTATTTTTTTTTTTTCAAAATCAGTTCAGGGGGTCGGAGGTTCTTCCACCCCTTGAATCAGTCAGAACCCCGATACACCCTCTGTAGGGGCGTATCAAGATGCTCCCAATATGATACATATCGGCCGATGCATGTCGCTTTTTTGAACCTTGGTAAAACCAGGACTAGTTTTTAATAAAATGGACAAAGGGTACCCGCTCGTCAAAAAATGAAACCAAAAAAACTAGTAATCAATATCCAAATTAAAATAGTCAAACAAGTTGTTCAATAAGATCTCTAAATAGGTTTTTATTTCGTAGAACTTGAAGTGGACTCCAGATCTCCTGCCCACAAGAACTCTACCCATCTTTACTTACAACACACTACTTTCATGCATTGAAAACATCCTCCCATGCATAATAGTACGTAGGAGGATGAGATGTTCCCTATGTATAGCTGTGATATAGTGTGGATAGAGTTCTTGTGGGCAGAAAATCTGGACTCGCTTGAAGTGTGGACAACTACAGATTTTCACCCATACTTTGTATTATAACTTAATTAATTATGATGGGGCAATGACAATCTAATAATAAACCACTTGGGCAAACAGGCATTGATACCATCTCAACTGTTTAATCTAATAGATTAAATTGTTAGGTAAAGTCTTAATTACTGATTTAATTTTCATCTACTAAAAGATGCATATGACTGTTGGAACATGTGACAAGTGGCAAGTTATGGGAACCCTAAACTCATCCGTGGGTCCTATGTCATATACACGAGAGTCCTAGACAACCATACAACTATACAAAATGGCTTTGCATATGTGAACAATCTACCCAACATCCAAATAAGCTAGTTCTACCTAAAATATTACTATAATGAAACTAAACGCTGAAAAGCAAATGCTAGGGTTCTTTTTGATTCATTTATAGTAAAAGAATTTTTTTCAGTTGAAATATTTTAGATTTTTAGTTATTATTTCTATTTCTTTCATGGAGAAAAATTTTATTATTCATAAACTAATTTGTCAATGTAAATAATAAGGAAAACAAACATTTCCTATCATGAAACATATAACTCACATATTTCAGCCTGGAAAAATGTTCATCCATCTTATATATCTCTATTAATAGGTAATGGGTGCTTTCTGCATGCAGGAAATGGAATCTATTTGTGCAAATAGGTCCCACGTGAGAACAATCCAGATTCATAGTAAGGGCAGTATTTCCCTTTAATTATTGCTATTACCAATTATAAATAATTATTGTTATTATAAATAACAGTAATTACTGATTATTACAGTAATTTAATAAATACATAATTAGTGATTATAATTAATAATTACCATTATTATAAATATTGTTAATAAATAGATATTTACTTTAATTTTACTTTAAATTAAAATTATAAACACTGTTATTAATAAATACTGTTAATAAATTTAGTAATTATTGTTATATTAAAAATGATTAAAATGTTATTAAAAGTATTGTTATTGATTATTTAATAAAATATTATAATTACTGACTATTACTTATAAATATTGTTAATTTAATTTAATTTTGGTAATTATTAATTTAATGAATATTGTTAATAAATCCTATTCATAAATTTAATAATTGTTGTTATTAAAAATAATTAAATAGTATTATTAAAACTATCATTAGTGATTATTTAATAAAATATTATAATTACTTACTATTATTGATAAATGTTAGTAATAACGTTCTGACAACTGACAATTCGACCATCCAATTCCAACAGATTGCCCATTCTGACAACAAAAATTACAAGCAAAAAATTATGGAACCATTCTGGCCACTAGTTTTCGGGTCGATGGTTCGACCATCCGGTTCGAACGGATAGTCTGTTCTGACAACAAAAATTATAGGCAAAAAATTGAATGTGTGAAGTTCATTAAGTAGTATCATATGTGTTATGTCATTCGAGCGTGTGACTCATACGACCTGAAAACATAATCATTCTGGATGACTCGTTCTGACAACAAAAAAATTACAAGTAAAAAATTACGAGACTGTTCTGGCCACCAGTTTTCGGGTGGACGGTTTGATCATCCGGTTCGAATGGATGACCCATTCTGACAACAAAAATTACAAGCAAAAATTTGAGTGTGTGAGGTCCATTAAGCAGTATCATATGTGTTATGTCATTCGAGCATGTGACTCTTACGACTCGAAAATGGAACCATTTTGGCCACGACTTTCGGGTCAATGGTTCGACCATTCAATTCGAATAGACAACCCATTCTGACAACAAAAATTAAAACAATAAAAAAATGACAAAAAACCATTGAACATGTCAACAGGTTGACGATTTGACCACTCAGGTCAATGGGTTGTTGACCGATTAAACGGTTTTTGTTCATGAACTAAGATTGGGGTAAAACAGAACTGGTTGCCTGGACAGTTCCCAATTAAAAAAATAAAAAAACAGACGACCCGTTTTGATAACAAAAATTACAGGCAAAAAATTGAGTGCGTGAGGTCCATTAAGCAATACCATATGTGTTATGTCATTCGAGCATGTGACTCATACGACCTGAAAATGGAACCGTTCTAGCCACCAGTTTTCGGGTTGACGGCTCGATTGTTTGGTTCGAATGGGTGGCCCGTTCTGACAACAAAAGTTAAAAAAATAAAAAAGCAACCAAAAACCATTAAGCTGTACCATATGTGTTATGTCATTCGAGCGTGTGACTCATATGACCTGAAAATGGAATCATTCTAGCCACTGGTTTTCTGGTCGACGGTTCAACTGTTCGGTTTGAATGGATGGCCCATTCTGACAACAAAAATTAAAAAAATAAATAACAACAAAAAACCATTGAACAGGTCAACGGTTCGATCACCTACGTCAATGGGTCATTAATCGATTCAATGATTTTTGTCCAGGGACTAAGAGTATGATAAAATGGAACCGGATTCCTGGATGGTTACCAATTCAAAAAATAAAAAAATGGCAAAAGCCATTGAACAAGTCAACTGGTCGATGGTTCGATCGCTCAAGTCAATGGGTCGTTGACTGATTCAACGGTTTTTTGCCAGGGATAGGATTGGGGTAAAATGGGACCGGTTTCCTGGACGGTTCCTAGGCCAAAATGTCCATTTGTCCTAGTCAACGACGATTTTGTGTTTGGTCTTCTTCTTCAAGATCCTCTAAAACGGTCTATGATTTACCACCATTTTATTTCTTCCTTTTTGTTTTTTCTTTGGGTTTTCTTGTGCAATTTTTTTTTCTTACAAGATGATCCTCTTTGTCTCTTTCTTTGATTGCATGTATGTTTAGCTCCGTGTCAAAGTGGAACTTTGGACTCGATTTTCTGATTTTGTTTCCTTGGTTTTTCCAATTTGGTAGATTTATTGCCAATTTTTTTTATGTGTCTAAGGTCACTTTGGATTTATCTTTCAAGGTTTTGGAATCCCTTGCAATGTCCACCCTTCCTATGACTACAACTACAAAGTTATTTCGTCTAATTATTAACACATAGGAAAAATGACATGGAAATAGAATTGTTCTAGCCACTAGTTTCTAGGTCGACGGTTCGACCGTCTAGTTTGAATGGATGGCCCGTTCTGACAACAAAAGTTAAAAAAAAAAGGCCAAAAATCATTGAATGGGTCAATGGGTCAACAGTTAAACTGCCTGGGGCAATGGGTCATTGACTGATTCAACGATTTTTTCCTAGGGACCAAGTCTGGAATAAAACAAAACCGGTTGCCTGAACGGTTCCCAAGTCGAACGAGAATTATCACTGTATGATCGTGATAGTTCTTGGTGTGAAACAAAGGACAAATAGGAAGTAGAACTCAGAACTATCACTGTATGATCGAGTTCTTTTATATGAGATGCTTTGCTAAAGCAATATTTAAAACACAAGCACATGATAATTTCTTTAAAGTCTTTATATGAATTTCAAGACTTGAGTACTTATAATTGTAAGTTTCTTATTAAGAAACCATTATCTTTTTAATATGGCAAATAACAATGTTACAATTCCATTCCAGCCCCTACGAAGCATGCCCCCTCCGCTAGTTTTGCATTAAAACAAAAGAATCTAGATAACCAAATTTTTTTTTGAGTTTTGAAAAAAGAATACCAAAGTACATGAATGAATTCGGATCAGGGACTGAGCCCAAGAGGATTGGCTTGATGGTGGTGGCCTTTGAGCATCTCTATCCAAGTATATAGGAACACTGGACCTCGTTGGACAATCGAGCTGTATACCAAGCCAAGGTGGTCTCGGTCCACTAACAGTTCTGAGTTGTCTGGTCGAACCATCTCTATTTGTAGATTCAATTTTGGTGGGAAACTTCTGAGAAAAAAAAACGTTTTCTGAATTTTAGACTATGTTTGGTTTGAAGGAAAAGGTAGGGAAAGAAAGGGAAAAGTGGGAAAATCTATATAAAATTTGTAAAGATTTTCTTACCTTTTCCTTCCTTTCCCAATTTTTTCTTTCAAAGCAAACACAGCCTTATTGTATGTGTTGTTTTTTTTTCCTTAGTTTTCAAATTTTAATCAAAATATCTTTTTTGATAATATTATACATTATTGATTTTTTCTTTACATCATTTTTTTTTTATAACAAAATGGGGAAATGGCACAAATAGGATTAGGGTTCAACAGGTTTCATCCGCTCCATAGAATTTTCCATCCAATTTCGTTTTAAAAACATTGAGCGTCAAAATAAAATTAAGAAAAACATAATTAAATTAGATTGCCTTTGAATAAGTTTTTAGATTTATGCTTTTAAAGACCAAGCCCCAATTTAGACTTTGTGCTTTGTCAGATTATAAAATGTTTTCTTACTAGATGTTCAAAACACTTTTGACTCAAATTTATTTTTCACAACCCAAAGCTCAAACAAAACTACAAAAGTTTATCCAAAGTCCAAAAAGAGCTTAAATTATTCAAAATGTGTAATAAATTTTTTTTTGATAAAACAAGAAAGAGTATGGGTACTTCCTGAGCCGTACAACTCTGATATCCAATCAAATTTTTGGCCAATCCATCTCTTATTGCATTCTCAATGGAACAAGTACAACGATGGTTGAAGCTACCTTTTCCTTCTTCTTGATCAGTCTATTGCATTTTCAATTAAGTTCTCGATAGAATTTTTGTCAAATGTAGGAAGTAGAAAAGCAAACAAGGGAAGTCTAAGAGCTTTTTGCAAAGGTTTTGCTTTTCGTATTTGTTGAATGAATGGAATGGGTTAATTCTTACCAAGAAGGGTTAATTATTTATATATATTTGAGAAATTACTTATATATACTTTAAATTTTTAAAACCAACTTAAATGTTGTCTAGGCCCACATAACACAAATAGGACCACTGTTAAGAACTGTTAATACCTTATTATAAATTCTCTCATAATAACAATACTGTCCCAAATTCTAGTAGAAAAACCAAAACCCACAAACCAAAAACGAGATGTTATGTTCATCCCCTGAATAGAAGGTTCAAAAACATATTGAAAACTGAAAACACTTTCCGTCTCCCTCAACTCTCTCTCAAAAAACAGAGGAAAGGATTCCCGATAAGTAAGAACAAAACATGAGGTTCTGATCTCGTTAGACGGAGTGGGACAAGAACTTGATACAGCTGAAGAAGCTTAACATGGCTCTCTTCCCTGTTCGTTCAATAAGAAATATGTATCCAAACAAGCAGTGGTTATTATTGCCTGCTTCGACTAAGGCCATGTTGAAACATAGAAATTTTAGTTTATATTTTTTATGTTGATCATTGTTTATATTTTTCTTGAATTCGAAGCCAGTCTTTTTAGTAACAGGACGATTAATTGTTTACAGTTCATTACAAGAAAAACGGTCAAAGGTGGCGGTGTTAGGACTACTGCCTTAGATTTAAGGCGGTGGTCAGGCATCCACCCCTACATCGGTAGTACGTCAGGACCGTCGGCTTAGATACAAATAACCACCGCCCTAAATGGCCAGTCGAAGATGGTTTGAATTTTTCTACAGCGACGGTCACTTAGAACAGTAGACTTAGAGTTAATATGGCAGTTTTGACCATCGGCTTAGGTAGTTAAAGATCGCCGCCTTTGATTTCTGCCTGCCGCCTTAGATTTTGTCAAATATCATTTGCATTTTTTGGCCGGGATCTAAACCGTTGACTTATATGCTATATGTCTACCGCCTAGATATTATTTATGGTTAAACAGGCGGTCACATGACCGTCGGCTTAGGCTTAGATTATTATTATTTTATTTATTTCTACCGAATTAATACTAACATTCTTTTTGCACCCGCACTTTCATTACTTCAAAGATGCACTTTGCTTGCACTATGGCTACACCTACATATAGATGTAATATGGAGATTTAATGTAGACCATTGGTTTTAATTATTTTAATACAATAAGTTTTGGCAATTACTGATTATTAAAATTGTTAACTAATGGGCAACACTTAAAAACTTCTCAGAAGTGACTACATACGTGGGTGTAAGCCAAGTTGTTTTTTACTTTGTATACTTGTCTCTCTCAATCCAAATTATTGTTGTCGGCAAGTTAGGGCTGCAAGTCAGGCTGGTTAAGTCGGGTTCAGGCCAGCACCTAGGGGTGATCATGGGTCGGGCTAGGCCGGGCCCGGGTCAGGTTTTGCACTTATGATAAGGGTTATAGCTTAGGCCTGGCCCTGTTTGGTCCAGGGTTCTGGGCCAATATAACTCATATATAAAACATTATATATTTATATGTTAAATGACAAAACATGCATATAAACTTATTTTATACATTAGATAATATAATATTACATATAATATAAATTATGCATGTCATGTTATAATATTTATATATAAAATATATAATATAATGTAAAATAACATGTTTACATATGTATACATTATACACAAAATGTATAAGTTTAAATATATGTGGGTCGGGTCGGGCTTAAAGTATTAAGCCCAAGCCTGGCCCTAAAATTTGCAGGCCAGATGTGGGCGTGGGCTGAAATGATCACCTTAGGCCAGCCCTAGTTCAACCCTAAGTTCTAAACCCCCAACCCTAACCCCAACCAAATGCGACCTTCAACCTGACTTACCCAACCCTAACCTTAACCCTAACTAAATTCATTCAACCCTAACCCAACCCAAAGTCAACTTCGGGTTGGGTTTGGGCTCGAGTTGGGCCCAACCCAACCTTTTTCCCATCCCTTATAATCTTGTAGAACTCTCATATCTTAACTCAAATTTCACTACATATATTAATCATATGTTTTATTAGTATTTGTTTGTTGATGTTTTTATTGGTTCTTTAGGTTGCGTTTGTTTGCGATACAAACACTGAACCAAGGTATTTATGCACCCCGGTTCGCATTTACAAGCGTTTGTTTAAAACGTAAAAAAGTAATGATTATCAAAGCAATTTTGCATTTTCTGACACTTTTGTACTCTAAAAAGAGAACAATATTGTACCTATTTTTTGGATACAAATTTGTATTCATTTGATAATGAACTTTTTGACCAAAGTTGAGGCATTGGAGTATAAGATAGTTGGAGCAGTTAATGATGGGCCCACACCTTTGCATTGATTTCAAATAAACAGGATGAATGCAAAAATGGTTTAAAATGTGAATCGTGTTTGCATTCATGAACTGAAAAATGGGTACATATTTGCGTTTGCATTGCAAACAAATGCAGCCTTAAGTACAAAATTAGAAAAAAAAGTGTTTGAAATGATTATAGTTTATTATGAGTTATGACTTATAATAGATCCTTTATGGGCAGTAAGCTATGGGTGGTAAAACAACAAAGAGGAGATAAAGAATAAAATATTCAAAAACATAAAATATGTTATTAAGGTTTTAGTATTTCTAATTAGCATTTAGTAAAGTGATTATCTTAAAAGAAATAAATGATAGTATGTGGTGGCGGCTAGACAATTATCATGCATATAAACAAATCAATATATGATATATCATATTTATAAATATATTATATATAATATGTACTATAGAGTCGAGTTCAGATTGGATCAGATTGCCCAAGAGGTTAACCCTAACCCAATCTGAAGTCAGATTCATAAATTTCAACCCTAACCCCAACCCCAACATCAACCTGACCCAACCCAATCCGACCTTTTCTGAGTTAGGATTGGATTTAGGCCAACCCAACCCAAATTGCAGCCTTACAGCTGGTAGAGGTTTCTTTGGAGGATTTTAAGTCTTCAACATTTTTTATTATAATTTCTCGCTTGAGGCTACTTTTATATATTGAAAATGCATTTATCTACAACCCAACAGCAAACCCAATGTATTAAATCGAGATACACCCTCATAGCTCAACCTCTAAATAGAGGGAGGAAGAAGGAACTTAATCAAATGGACTTTGGCAATTGTCATTTCCAAGTCTACAACTAGAGCAATCAAGAGTTCAAGACTATTGATGTGACTTTATATCCTGTGGCTCGGTTTAGTGTTAAGGAGGCTCGAAGACTATTCAATCTAAAACATGAGTAGATCTGATTAAAGAAAAACAGAAATAAACACAACAGACAGAGTGTGAAATAGTATCAACCATACTGATCAATTTTAAAGTAGAAACCTTGAAAGTGAAATTATAATAAAGTAGACACTGTTGCACACTTGGACTAGTATCAACCAGTACTCATTACTCAACCAAAATATGGCCCGTATCCTCTTGAGCAAGTTGCAAAAGCTATATGGAACTCAGAAGGCAACAAATCAAAGATTCTGCTTGCAAAATCTCCAGCCGACCCCGTTGAAGGGAACAGACTAATTCAGTGTTTTCTTGTCGATGATGAACAACTAAACATTCTCATTGTTTTCTCCCTTTTATGACATTGATATGAATATAGTACTTGTGGTGACAATTTTAGGGATTTAAACATATCTTACGTTTCTTAAAGTGACTGACCTTGAGTTTTTTTTTTTTTAAAGGACTTAAAAATCTATCTTGAATTCAACGGTATAGTTTTCCCACGGTTTTCTTATCTAACTAGTTAAAGCTCGGTTTTTGAAATTGGGCAACCATCTAGGTGTATAGCTTCCTCAGTCAAAAGCATTGCAGAGTTTCATAAGAAAAAACTAGTTAAATACATTTTACTATATTTCTTTTATATTTGCAAGTTTTTCTGTTTTCTTTTTTACCTTGTTTTACTCTAAAACTGGCCTAACTTTCTTCTTCTTCCACCTGGATTCTCTTTCTTCTCTTTCCTACCTAGAAGTGCAAAATAGCACTGTTTTCATCCCATCATTGACTCGGCAGGTTGAACCGCTTGAACCGTTATCCAGTCAATATTCTGGGTCTGGTATGAGTAAAACCCAGAGGTCAAAAATCGTCTGACTCAAACAGTTGGACAGTTGACCTGTTTGACCCAATAACTAGGTCGTGGGTTGCATACTAACTGTGTATGCATACAAACTTCAAGAGGCCATAATTTTGCACTCTGATGACCTAAATGGTTGGACCGTTGACCTGTTCGATCCAATGACCAGGTCACGGGTTGCCTACTAACTGTATATGCAAACTTCAAGAGGTCATAACTTTGCATTCTGATGATCCAAACGGTTGGACAGTTGACCTGTTTGACCCAATGACCAGGTCACGGGTTGCATACTAACTATATATGCAAACTTCAAGAGGCCATAACCTTGCCTCATTATTTTCTTCAAAAAAAATATTTTTTGGCCTCAAATTGTAATTTTTAATATTTTTTATAAATAAAAATTTTAAAACTGAATAAAAAAAATAAATTAAATATAGAATATTTCATTTAATACAAGTAAAACATAATTATGTATTATTTATTTAAATTGATTTATAAAAATAAAAAACTCAAGGTATGCTTAATTCCTTTACCCCATTTTTCGGGTAGGATATAAAAGTTGTCTAACCAATATACAGGTAGATTAGATAGGATCAATCTGAACGCAATAGTTGATTTCAGCGAACCAATAATAATACTTCCTGCCAATCAAAAAATATGAGCCCTACAACCATTTAACCGAATCCGGCTTCCTACGACAATGTTTGTTTGAGAAGCATTTACAATCTTGCATTGGTAATATCTCCCTACTCATATGCTTTATTTCATGGGAAAATATTTTCAATACAAGGTTGTAAGGGACTGTTAACAGGCTTGCTCTGACTGAAACCGATCTCCATTTAACCTTTCACTGTAGACTATATATATATATATTTGGCAAATACACTTACTAAATTAAACACAAGCAAATTTACAAAGTTACTTAACATCTGGAACTCCCTCAGGTAGGAGTTATATATAATAGAGTCCTGATTTAAAGTTTTGCCTTTTTTGCCATTTTGTGAGCCGGGCATTAATTAAAAGACCTATTTACATAGCAAAAGCAACAAGAGGAGAACTCTTGAGAGTTTGAGATGGGGCCTTCGTCGAATTCAAAAGCCATAGGCATGATCAAGGAAGACACGACTTTGACTGCAACCTTGAACCATACAGATTAAGAGAAATATGTTGCAGTCGTATGGAATTTCTGACGAAAACCTTCAAAGGAGGATCATGGAAATGCATCTTACAACTCTATCATGCAGATGTATCTCTATTAATCTAGAACATATTTACTTCGTAAAATAAAAAAAAAATCAGTCAAAGAGAGAAGAAAGTAGCTGTATCAATGCTATTGTTTCTTTTACTTTAATTTACTCTTCACAAATACCGAAGATTTATGGAATTTTTATGTTTTCTTGTGTCTAAGTTTCAATTATATCAAGAGCTGGGATCAATAAGTTTTAGTGTAGAATCATAGGAAACTTATTTTCATGTGTCTAACTTAATGAAGATAAGTTATCCATCCAAAAAACTTTCATTGGGATCTTCAATTATCTTAATGAAAATTGGGATCAATAAGTTTTTGGATCAATAAGTTATGGATGAAAGTAACTTAATGAAAATTGGGATTTTCAATAAGTTATCTTCTATTATCTTAATGATCTTGCTTATCTTCAATTATATCTTCATTAACTTAGTTTATGTTTGGCATCGTTGCTGTAAACGGTGTTGCTGATGTGTGGGTTGGAAGCACCGTTTGTTTTTTTTTTTTTTTTTGGAATTGTTGCTGCCTAGTTGGATGTTTTTTGGAGAAACAACAACTTTTTCTGTTTGGTGCCAATGCTCCAGGAAACGTTTTTTGCACTTCTACCCATTATCCAGTGCCACATCACTGCCCTATTGGTAGCAACGAACTGCAGCTCCAGGTAACGCCAAATTTGGCATTGCTTCAAGCCATGCCTTCCTAATTTCCAAGGCATGGCTTGGAGCACCGTTTTCTATGGAAAAATGGTTTCAAACAGATGGTTGTTTCCTGGAGTACCAATTTTTCCTACATGGTGCTGATGTGGCATTGTTGCTCCCAGAAACAACAACGATGCCAAACAACTACTTAATGGAAATTGGGATCAATAAGCTTTTGGATGAAAGTAACTTAGGCACAAATACCGAAGATACCTGAAGTTATCAAGATCAATAACTTAGACACAATATATATGGAATTTTTAGTGTAGAATAATAGGAAAATAAGTTTTCCTGCTTCTATTTAGCCATAGAGATCACAAATTTTCAACTTCCGATCAATGCTATGGTATCTTATTGAGGGGGCGTTTGATAACACTTTTTCAGAGGTCTGGTGTCTGAAAAGCAAGTTCAGACAACAGATCCATTTGGTGTTTCTTTTGAAAATAGCTGAATTTTGTTTTCAGATTTGAAATCGAAAGCGTGCAGGCCGGCTCTTAATGTGTTCAGACACATTTTAGAGCAAGTGCAAAATCGAAACTACCCCTCAATATTTTCAAAACGATGCAGTTTTGCCCCTATTTAACCCTAAACCAAAAAGCCTAGGTCATTCGTGTTTTCACTCAAGGACGGGAAAGAAGATCTCTGCTCGTGAAGATCGCTTCAAGTATATTTTCATGGCTGCAAGTCTTTTCTTTTATCTCATTTTTCTTTTTCTTTCATTCACACACATATGATTTCTATGTATTCTTCATTTTTTAGTTCATCCTTGTGCCAGACGCCTAGCCAAAGGTTAGCAAGCAGTGAAGATATCTTCTTCTTCTTCAAATGACGAAAGGTATCTTCTTCTTTATTCTAATGTTTTTATGTTTAAATATTTTGCTTTTTTGATAATAATCTAATTTGTTTGATTCATTTAGGTTTAGCTTGTTTGATTTGTTTATGTTTTTTTTTTTTGGAAGAGGAACTACTGTTGGTGGTTTTTTTTCCTCTTTTCCCTGTGTTGTGGTGGTTTTGAGAGTTGTTCTGTAGAGGGTCTGTTCAACTTTTGAAGATTGAAGAAGCTAATTTGGTAGTCTTGCGGGGAGTATTCGAAGTTCAAAGAACTGATTTTTACCCCTCTCTTTCTGTAATTCTTTTTGTAGCGGTTTAGGGTAGTTGAGTTTTCTTTTAGCTACAAATTGTGAAAATGCACTTGAATAGATTGTCAAGGTGTGGTTAAAGAATCGGTCTCAGGATGGGTTTAACATTTTTGGTTACCAATTGGAAAAAATAATTATACAAGAAAAGTACTGTTATTTCCAAATGCACCATATCATGGCATTTGTGTACATCTATATTACGCAATTAATGTACACGACTAACTGAATGATCCAAGTCGTGATGTTGTGTATGTAGCTTGCCTTAGCAATCCAACTAATAGACCCTACTGAAAAAACAATGTAAATTAGAGAAAAAATAGGGGGCATAGAAGGAAAATTAGATAAATAGTTTTCTTTTTAGAATCATGAAGAGATCATCTTATCCAAAAAACCAATGTAAACAATCTTATGATCTATTAGATTCATGTGTTTGGACCAAATTCCATAGAGCGAGGACCCACTTGTACCTTATTATTTCTTTCTTTCATTTCAAAGGGATTTTTATAAAATCTTTAATACCTTAAAGACTTATGTTGGTTATTTAAAACCTTTTTTACTTCAATTTTCATCCGTACGTGGGTTAATCAACAAATATGTATTGGCACTACGACAGTATGGGTAACTCACATTGAAGACTTCTGCATTTAACAAATTTGTTTTTGTGATTAAGGACATGAAAAGTATCACTAGATATATGATTCTGATAAGTTCTTGACTTCTATGTGATTGCTTTTATCAATTCAAATAAACAGAAAGTATCTAATACGACCCAATATGATTCAGATAAGTTCTTGACATACCATATAATACCCTCTATAGATGCTGAAAGTGAATGCTAATATTACAACATAACCCCCGACACATTCCTTTTCAATTTTGTACGTATTTTGTCCAAATTTCACTTTTGGAAGTTGGAATGAATAAAATCAAGTACAAAAAAAAGTAATAATAATAATAATAATAATAATAGTTCAGATAATCATATATTTCTATATAAGCTTGCAGCCATGGAGGTTGTCAATGGTTTATTTTTTCTATATGATTTATTTATTTTGTCTGCAAGTGTGAAATTAAGTTCCTAATCCATAACCAAATCAATCCTTTTTATACATAATTAGTTATATATTGAATTTTATCATATGTGGAATTGCCTAATGCTAAGGTGTTGTCTAAAGCTAGTATATATGTGTGCATTTATTTGTATGTGTTGTAGATGATTCCTGATTTACATGTGGTGGTTCTTAACTAGAACTAAGTGAAAACTTTTCTGCTTTTATTTATGTGTTATAGATGATTGTAAGAATCATAAACTCCCATCTACAAGCCCCATAGACCCTCACATATTCAAGAATCACAAACTCACAGAACTGTGATGATAAATGTTTTGTATTAAAAGGTTCAAGAAAACAATACACTTGCTGAACTGGTTTGTTTACTTCAATTTTTTTGGAAAATTTTCAGTTCACAGAAAATAAAAAACTAGAATACACACTTGCTGAACTGGTTGTTTTACTTCAATTTGTTTTTGGAAAATTTTCAGTTCGGAAAATCAGAAACTAGAATACACACTTGCTGAACTGGTTGTTTTCCCTTTTGCTATCTCTTGATTGATCTTACCTCTTGCTGAACTAGACTACACACTTTCTGAACTAGTGATTGCTTGCATAATCTCTTGCCGAACTAGACTACACACTTGCTGAACTGGTGATTGCTTGCATAATCTCCTCAATTCTCAAAGCTTCATCCTTCAACTACTTCTGAGAAGCCTCTCATGCATGAAGTTACTTTTGTAGAAGATCTAGCTGTTTTCCTAGGCTATTGACACGGCCCTCATGTTCTTTCAGTGAACTATTTTTGACATCTCCTCGAACTTGAACCATTGACCACTTTAATTTTATGCTATTTTTTCTTTCTTTGTGATCACTCTATTGTGAATGTTTATATTTATTTTTCTTTGTGCAATAATGTTTATAGGAACTTTAGGAATGGATTCGGGGGATAATTATGATAAGGCCTATTGGAAGGATCCAACACTACAGAAGCTATTATTGGACCTATGTATTGATGAGGTGACTATCCATGGAAGGCAAGGAGGACTATTAAGGAAAAGTTCATGGGCATAGATACAAAAGAAGTTATAGGAAAGGATTCAAAAGAACTTTTCACAAAAGCAACTTAAAAATGAGTTTGATTATTTGAAGAGAAAAATATCAACATTGGGTGGCCCTAATCAGTAGGACGGAATGGATACAACCCAACCATAGGTAGAGTGGAGTGGACAAATGAGCAATGGGAAGATTTTTTGAAAGTAACTAGTTTAGAATTTTGTTGTTGATAGGAATGTCTTTGTGTGTAGGGTCTAATAGGATGGATCGGTTGTTTATATGGTAACAAATATATCCAAATGCAAAAGTATTTAGGTATGCGGGGTTGCAGTTTATGGATGAATGCAAAGCATTGTTCAATGGGGCTTGTACAACTGGAGAAGTTGGCTAGACTCCATTGGTGAATAGGCCGAGACCAGTAGCCTCTACTAGTGTATCAGCTGCTTTACCATCTATTGAATGTAGGGTGAGAGACCCTAGAGGATGGTCCTATTGATCTTGATGACACACTTGCCACACCTCCCACAAGGTCCCAGACTCAAATACAACAGGTATTTGAAGAGTCTTTGAAGAGTCTACAGGTCTAGGTAACCACCATCTACGAGGCAAAAGAAGGGCACTAGTGATATTGATATCAAGATGGAGAAGCTTCTTGACATTTTGATTACTGAGGATGGAGGCCCAACTATAGAATACTGCATGCAAAAACTCCATGAAATTGGATGGATAGCTAGAACTCCTTTATACTTTGACCTTCAATTATCTTCATAGAAAACCCGAAAGTTGGGAAAGAGTGGATCTATTGGTGTGGAACATGTGATACACTCAACGAGGAGGAGATGAAAAGGTGGATATCACTATGGGCTAAGAGGCTGAACCTCTTATAGGAGTTGTTTGTCAGTTTAAATCGTATTTGGACATGATGTTTTGGTTGAACAGATGGGTGGGATTCTTTTTTCTTTGTTAACTAGTTTGGAATGATACACTTTACTTCTAAGTGGACATATGCAATATGATTTTTTTGTTTTTTGTTTTTTGATATTTTGGATATGTTATAGATGATATTAGTTTGTAGCACTCGACTACTTAACATAATTGACATATTCATATTTCTTTTCGACATGCTTAAATATTTGCTTTTAGATTAATCTCAATGTAGAATGTAAACTACCAGGTACCCAACAAATATGTTAATACCTAAGATGTTGGATTGTGAATCAGCACTACCCAATTATATCTATACACGAGAGTTATTAAATGGCAATGGTACTCAAATCATCAAGATTATGTGGATGCCTGTTGAAGCATATGTACAGATATTTGGCCATTTTCGAAATCGTGGATGGTTGCACGATAGCTGATACATATCACTGGAGGAGAAGATGGCTATGTTTCTTTTGTATTTCAGCCATAATGAAAGGTTCTCTATTATGAAGAGATGGTTCCAACACTCCACTCAAACAATACATAGATAGTTCCCTCAAGTGTTAGTTGCCATGATGGAATTTGCACAAGAGATGATCTGCCCAACTACATTTGACCCAAAACCAAACATTATAGGGGATCAAAAATGACTCCAACAAGTATTCAAGATAACTATAATTGACAATGTCGCATAGATTTCATATTTTTTATTAGGATAGAGTTTGATCTTAGGACGAGTTTTATTTGTTTGTTTTCATTTGTTGTTGAAGGGTGCTCTTGGTGCTTTAGATGGAACACTTGTTCATGCTATGGTGCCACCGGAGAAGAAACTGGTATATCAAGGAAGAGGAGGAAAATAATGTTTCCAAAATGTGCTGTCTGTTTGTGATTTTAACATGATTTTCACATATGTTTATGCTAGTTGGGAAGGAATAACACATGACGCTAGGGTTTTACATGAGGTTGCCCACAACCCTAACAACTTTCCATTTCCATCTACTGGTTAGAATGATGTTTTAGGGGTGTTCATTATTTCTTGGAAAATTCATTTTTATAGATAAATTTGATTGACACAGACAAATACTACCTATGTGATGTTGCATATGCTAATACAAGACACTTTATGGCACCCTATTGAAATGTACAATATTAAACAATAGACTTTCAATGTGTGCATGCAAAGACTAAAGAAGAACGATTCAACTAAGCACATGCAAAGCTGAGAAATGTAATTGAGGGATCGTTTGATGTCCTGAAAGTTCAATTTCCAATTCTTAAACGGATGACATCTTTCATTCTTCATGTCCAACAAGACATAGTCATTGCATGCTTCACTATCTACAACTATCTAAGAAGAGAATCAATAGTTGATTCCCTTTTCAATGACTATAGTGAACTTGATACGCAAGCGCCTAATGAAAATGTAGGGGAAGTAGAGACAGAAGAGCATGGCGATGGAGAGACACCTCATGGGAAAGTTAATGTACAATTTATGGCCCCATTGTGAGAGGAAATTTCACAAGAATTATTAAATAAAACATACATTATATTAGACGAATTGTTTTGATCCTAGTTGTGTACTTGAACCATTACTAGAACTGTTTGTTTGTTGGTATTGTACTATTTTGGTTATGTACATTAACACACTTTCTTTTTATGTAGTGAAAATGGTTGTTAGGCATACTCCAATCATGTGTGCATGCGGGGCTGATATGAAACTTTATAAGGCTAGGACAAATGAAAATCAGGGAAGAGTTTTCTTGTGTTTCCCACTATGGAAAAAACATACACACTTTTTATTGGGCTAATGAACTGATTGCTGACCTAGTGGCAGAACTCAAGGAGTTCAATCAACCCACTTTATGGCCTATAGAAGCCCCGAATATCGCAACCACTCGAGGAAGATATGGAACTTGGATGTTGTGTGCATCTCTTATATGTAATGTTATCTCGCTTGTTATTATTGTCATTATTTTTTGTTTATTATTGTTGTGGCAATTGCATAAGGTAGTTATGAGACAGGTAGGATAATTATATGTACGACATACGGATGTTTAGGTACTTTACTTCAGGAATGATATAATTTTTTGAAACCTTTTAAAATATTATTTTTCTAATAATTATCATGGATTCGTGGCATTTATTTGTATTTTCAACACTATTTTATTTTTTAATAATTTATTTTTTATTTTTAAAACTTTCAAGTAGAATTCTTAGAAAGTATACCATGTTTTCAATTTTATTCTTATTTTAATTAATTATTTGAATTAAATAAATTATTGTTTTGAATTTAATAAATTATTTTTATTTTTAATCTATTATTTTTAATTGAATAAATTATTTTTTACTTTTTATGATTTTTTGTATTAATTATAAATTATCTTAATTTTTATTGTTGTTGAATAATTTAATATTTTTATTAGATATTAGTTACAAACTTAGTAATTAATTGTTTTTATTAATAATTTTTAATTAATTATTGATTATATTAATTTTTTATTAATAATTTTAATCTTTATTTGGTGTTAATTATTTTAATATTATATGTATTAGTTATAAATTGTTAATTATTAATGATTGAATTTATTAATTATTAATTGTTAGTGTTATTTATTTCAATATTTTTATTAATTATTAATTTGTTAATAATTATTTCAATTTGTATTAGTTATTAATTAATTTTATTAATTTTTATTTGTGTTTTTTACTAGTAATTAGTTATTTTTGTTAATTATTAATTATTAGTTATTTTTATTAAGTATCAATTGTTAAAGATTAATTTTATTAATCTTTGTTTTATTAATTTTTAAATATTATTTTGAATTTGATAAATTATTTTATATGAAATAGTACAAGTTGAGCTCAAAATTACCAAATTGTCTATGCTTTGGGTAAAATAGTAAAACCAAGGAATTTTAGATGTTATAGGTTTGGTCCAACAAGCTTATCTATTTAGAGTCTCTAAAAATTAGAAAAGCATTTGTGCCTCTTTTCAGATTCCAAACACTTTTAATATCATTTTAACTTTTCAAACTTCAGATTTTATATTTATGAAACATCTGAGTTTTCTCCTTTTTTGTTGAGGAAGAGTTTGTTGTATTCTGAGTTCTCTAATGGCTAAAGAGAAACAATGGGAAAGACCGAGTTCTTGTTTATCTATAATGTTTGCTATGCATTTCCATAAGTTCTGTTATTTATGATTTTGTTGTAATTTACGCTATTTATCTTTATTTTCTACATTTTTATAAATTTTGTTAAACTTTTCTATAATCTCTATTATTTTCTATAATTTTTGTTTCTCTATATTTTTAATCATTTTGGGATCTCTGTTAGTTTTTGCATTTTTTGTATTTTCTATAATTTGTTTATTCCATTTATAATTTGTATTATTTTTATTTTCTATGTTTTTCTATAATTTCTGCTATATATTCTTGTAACTTGTTTTTTTTTTGGCATTTTATTCATTTTTTTTATGTTATAATCACTTAAAAAAAATCAATGGCGTGGATGGATTGGGTTGGGTCAAAGTGGGTTTGGGTTCAACCCACCCATTCATTTTTCTCTAAAAAACTCAATTTGGAAAGAGTACAAATACAAATATGTACAATATAAATACATACAAAATAATATAAAATACAAGGTTTTGTACTCTAAATATTTATATTTGCACTTCTTCCAAACTGAGCCAAACGGATCATTAATAGATTGGCGGGTTGAAGCTCAACCCAAACCCAATCCACCCAATTGCTACCCCTAACCTTATATGAGAAAATTATAAGACTTGTCTTGGATATATTAATAAAAGCTTGCCTGTATATCTTAAAAATTTAGAGTGAAAGTGTGTATTTGTTATTACATTACACGCACGTGTGTGGCACAATGATACGCTTCAGAGATGATGCAGTTTTCTTGCACTACGTGTATACCATACCAACATAAGGATGCAATGTGGAGGTTTAATATAGGGGTGGGCATAGATTGATTCAGTTTGGTTTCAAGACAGGACCAAGAACCTCTTTGCTATATGGTTCGGTTGTAGGTTTTTAGAACCGGAATCTATCCTAACAAAACCGGTTTTGGCCTTGGCAATTTCAGGGTCCACCCCCCCCAAAAAAAAAAAAAAAAAACTATAAAACATATTCTTAAAAAACTTGAATTTCAACAACAACAACAATAACATGTTCTTTATGATGATGAACAATCATAAACCCAGTCATTTTGAAGTCTAACACCAACTCTACACCATTCTTTTCCAGAATGATCAGCACCACATTTGTACTCTTAATATTCTTATTGTCTTCAAGTCTTCTAAATAACTTTTGAAAAAACCAAGTTCAAAACCTACGTCTGCCAACACTTTTGGAAGGAAAGCGAAAGAAATACCATATATGCGCCTAATGCCCTTGAAGGGTTGATGCATGTCAAAAACTACTCTTTTAATTTCCTCAGTAGAAAGGATGGAGCACAGAAAGGCATTGTCGCTACCAATGACTTCCATGGGAACCACATCTTCCACAAGAGACGACAAATTAATCTAGGTGTGAGGTAGTGAAAATATCAAAATAAAAGACTTTTTATGAGGTTTTCAATCTTAATTTACAGTATCACTGGTCTAGACCCTTTCTCATCAGTCATCATGCAGCCAATAAATGGAGGAGCTCTTAGTCTTCTATTTGAAGCACTTCGTGTTCTTATCTTCACTAAGAAGCCAATGACACTTTGGATCTTTGTTTCCAGTGTTCTCTTTCCATGTCAAGGAGAGGAGGTGATCAAGTTCTAATAAGAGGACCCTCTTGTATGCAATGTTCTCCTTAGTTCGTGGGTCCCTTCAATAGTGAGCAATTTTTCATCAATTGTTCTAATCCAGTCATACAGATTACCAATAGTAAAGCGGCTCCAAGACTGCAAGCTATTTTTACATTGTTGGCAGCATTTAATTAGAAAGTTTTTAGAAGAGGCAACCCATTACACTCCTAAGCTAAATTCGAAAAATCTGGATGCCTCATCCACGAGTCCTCAAACTTTGAAGGCTATTTACCCGGCAGGGCTGTCAATCGGACTGGATTTAGTCCAATTCAATATTAATCCATTTACAAATGTACTGTATTAAATTCAGTTCAAATCCATACAAATCAAGTTCAATCCAGTCGAAATAAAATGTAAATGGATTCAAATTGAATCAAATACTAAAATGTCATGAGAAATTTATAAAATATATTAAAAAAAAAACTACAACACCTGCTACAATCCAATCCAGTCCAATTAAAATGTAAATAGACTGAATTGGGATCAAATCCAATCTAAAGTGAATGAATAAAAGTGTTTGGGTTATGATTGAGTTGGCTCTGAGTGCCATGTGTCATCTCTGCAGGCCGTTTTATCTCTTTGGCCATGTCGGCGCCACACAAGATGGGTAAGCACGACCAAGAAAGGAGCACCCCGTACGTGTAAGGAGGACAGTTCTGCCAGGGATTAGGTCTTATCCCGAAGACCTCGGTAAACAACCTCATCCTGACAACCCCGAAAGCCTCATCCAAATAGGAAACGGATCATTGGCTATAAATAGGTAACCCCAACTCAAGGTAAGAGATTTTTGACTCTTCAGCCTCCATATTAAGGGTGAGCAAGAAGAACCAAAAAACCGAACCGACCGACAAACCCGACCGAATTTCGATTAACCTATTTAAAAAACCTTTGGTTAACCGGCCCAACCAGTATATGTTAATAAATAATAATATATTATATACATAATATATTATATAACATATAATATTTTTTAAAATTAAGAATTCGGAATACCCTAACGCTCCTTTCCCCTTTCTTCAATTTCCCTTCCCTCTCGGCTCTCTCTCCCTCTCGACTCTCGAACTCTCACTCACTCTCACTCTCACTCTCACTCTCACGCTCCGGGTTATGTCTTTGCTCATCCGGCTATCTTTTGTGTTATTGTTTTATCCTCCTGTCCAGATACCCCCTCTGGGTTATGTATCTGGCACGACTGAATTACTTACATAGGATTTTATTTTCAAATCCAGCAAGAAGGATATTCCACACTTATTGGCTTCATTATCTTGTGCAGCATTTGGCATTATGTCTGAAAGCACATATTTGGCTTCTGGTCTCTCTTAAGTTAAAAACGACTCTTCTAATTAAGACAACAACTCTGGTGGTTTTAGAGCCAGAGGATTTCATGGAGAAGATTGGGAGTGGGGAACATACAAAACTCAACGTGTTCGGTGTTCTAGCAGTTGGTGCATATAGCAACAATGATGGTGAGATGGTCTACGCCTTGAGAAAATGTTTATCCAAAGAGATAATGCCACTATCCATGCGGATGGAACTTCATTTGGGCCAAAAACTAACCTTCATTTTGCTGTCCTGAATTGTTAACATATTTTAGGTTTTTTTGTTTTAAAAGAATAAACTTGTTCACAAATTATGCTGTTTTCCCTTTCTTTTTTTAATTTTGAGGGCATAAGGAAACCGAAAAACCAAACCACGGTTAATTGGTTGCATCGGTTTGATTAATTGCAAAAACCGAACATACTGGTTCGGTCCAGAAATGCACCCCCGAACCGTGAGCACCCCTACTCCATACTATTATTTTGCTCGGACCAGCACGCTTCTCTCAACTACTCAGCTCGACCACCAATTCTTCTTATTGACTTGAGTGTCAGAGTGCCTGTCCGAGGAGTAACTCCTTAGACCCTTTGATCTCCTTTTTGGTTTCAAATCTTGCTGCACCTCGGTTTCATCCTTCCACCTCAGCTTAATTCACCAGTTGGTAGGACTTTCGTAAAAGTGTTTTCATAAAAGTACTTTCGTAAAAGTGCTTTCATAAAATTACTTCTATAAAAATACTTTCATAAAAGTGCTTTTATAGAATACTTTTGTAAAAATACTTTTATAAAAGTACTTTCGTAAAAGTACTTTCATAAAAGTGTATCAAAGTACTTTCATAGGGGTACTTTTGTGAAAGTACTTTTATAAAAATACTTTCATAAAAGCACTTCCATAAAAATGCTTTTAAAATATAATTTCGTAAAAGTATTTTCATAAAAAATGTTTATGTGAAAGTGATTTTATAAAAGTGATTTCGTAAAATACTTCAAAGTATTTTGAAATGTTTTTATAAAAGTAGTTTTATATTAAACTTGACCAAACCGCTTTCACAAATTCAGTCCACTATGTGTACAAACTTGATATATTTGGACCAGTCTGAGTCCATATAATCTTTTGGACCATCCAACACGTCCAAAAGACATTTGGACCGGAAGGGGTCCAACCCGAATCCAGTCCATTGACACCCCTATCTACCCCATATATAAGGACTGGATGGATCCCACATGCACACCTCAGCGTGCACTGGGAACATCTCTTATACTTTTGATTGGAAGATGTTCTCAATACACGATTAAGATGTGTTGTGAGACTCTGGGGCGCTGATGTGAACTAGGAAATAAGAAATTCTAGTCAATCTCTCTCATTTTCATGACTGCTAAGAATTGCATTAAAGTCGCGCATTGATTATAGGGTTGGAAAATGAGCCTTAAGAATTAAATTTGCAATTTCTTCAAAGATTTCTTGCCGTTTGTTAGCATCTAGGTGGCCATAGACACATATGAGAGACCAACGAGAGGAGCATTAAGAACATCGACAACAATAAACTAAGGAGAGTGGTGGTGCACAATCAAATGAACATCAGAATTCCACATTAACCATAAACTACCAGACCTACCAATGCTTTCAACTAGAAACTAATTGAAATTAGAAAATTTAGTGAGAATTGAATCTGAACGATTTCTACTTAGGTGTGTAAATGGATCGAATTCGAATTTGATTAATTAATTATTTTAGACAATTAATAAATATATAAAGTATATTATATTGATATAAATATATAAATTATTTATATAACTTAATTATTATATATAAATTATATAAAATATTTTATATATTATATATAAGAATTAAATAATCGATCCAATTTAGATATTTATCGAATCAAATCAGGTTATATCCGAATTCGAATCCGATTAACTATTGGGTATATCCAAATTTGACCGACTAAATATTCGAATTTTCCGAATTTGGTTTGATTATGTCGAATATCAAATTTGAAATCGGATTTTCGAATACCGTTTACACCCCTACTTCTACTACAATGAGTTTCTGAGAGAAAACAGATATCAAGGACACACTACAGAACAGTTTCCTTCCCGTTTGTTTACGAATTTCTCATTTACCCAAGTAAAATTTTCTTGGGTAACACTTATCCGGGTAAATTCAAGGTTGGAGCTAGAATTTTTTCTTGAAGGGGGTCAAAAGCTAAGAAACATGGGTAAGGGGGTCAAAATATAAATGGAATTTAATTAAATGGGTTTTGTGGGAATTTTGAAGGCATTGGGGGCCATGGCTCCCCTCCACCACCCTTGGGTAAATTTACTTATGCATATTCTTTTGATTCCCGAGTGATATAATGGCTTTTTTACTCATAAAAGATAATGTTAAAATGGGCAAACATATTCCATTCTATTTTATAAATTTTTCCCTATGTGGGAAAGTTAATTACCCACTTAGGAGATGGATAAGTTTTACTTGTGTAAATGAAACTCTCTTTACCATGAGACTTCAGTACTAATTGCAAAAAGATAACTATAAAGTTGGCTGACTATACTATCAAACAGTTAATAGCCGTACAAAAAAGACAACTTTGATTGTCCCGGTAGGCAGGATTTATCACCACGTGTACGTACGACTCTTCAATTGGGCATCGGGTAAATGTCTTAACCTCTCGATACTGTGATGGCGGCAGCATGCAAAATCAAGCCTCTTGGTCTTGGAGGATGTTCGTCAGTCCAAGTTTAGACTTACATTATCATCTGTGAATTGGGAAAAAAAATGAGCATATCTTTCTATCATTTAATAACCAAAACGTCAAACAGATATAGAAATTTATTTTTTCACTATAAAGACCGGAGACTTGGAGGAGAGAGAGGTCAAAATTGAAGTTAAAAGGACACGCTCATCAGCACCACACATTCATAAACTATCAGGTTCGAGCTTGAGCTGAGGTTTTCCTAGTAGGTGAGATGCCGAGTTGAGAACTCTCTTAGTTGACAAGGTGCCGAGTTGAGGTCTCCCTTAGTTGTTGAGATGTTGAGCCGAGAACATCCTCAGTGACTGAGGTGTCGAGCTAAGGTCTCCCTTAATGGTCGAGGTGTCGTCTAGCTTAAACTCAATTCGAATTAGAAACTTGAGCTTGAGCTCAGAGTTTTGAGTCCGGCTCGGCTCGAACTCGACTACCTTTGATTGCAGGTCCCCTAACAGCCGAGATACCGAGCTCAGGTCTCCCTTAATTGGAGAGAGAGTGGCATTCTTATAATTTATAAGGAGAGAGAGAGAGAGAGATAAATGGCAAGAGAGAGATGTAATTCTTATAATTTATAAGAAAAAGAGAGAGAGAGAGAGAGAGAGAGAGAGAAAATGGCATTCTTGTAATTTGAAAGAAAAAAAAAAGCAAGAGAGAGAGAGAGAAAGTTGGTAGAAAGTGGCATTCTTGTAATTTCTATGAAAAAGGCAAAAAATACTATTAGATTCCATTTCCCTCATCCTCAAGCCTTCTAACGTACATATTTCAACTTAATATATTTATATAGATCTATATTTAAGTTGAAATGTATACGTAGAGGATGAGGGAAATGAAATCTAATAGTATTTTTTGCCTTTTTTCTTAAAAGTTACAAGAATGCCACTCTCTACCAATTCTCTCTCTTTTGCTTTTCTTTTATTTCAAATTAAAAGAATGCCACTCTCTCCTCTCAACTCTATCTCTTTCTCTCTATTGCTTTTTTTTTCTTTTAAATTACAAGAGTATCACTCTCTCTCCTACCAACTCTCTCTCTCTCTCTCTCTTTCTTATAAATTACAAGAATGCCATATCTCCCTCTCTCCCCTTATAAATTACAAGAATGACACTCTCTCTCCAACTGAGGGAGATCTCAGCTCGACATCTTGGCTGTTAGGGGACCTACAATCAAAGGTAGTCGAGTTCAAGACGAGTCGAGCTCAAACTTTTGAGCTCAAGCTCAAGTCTCTAATTCAAATTGAGCTCAAAGCTAGACGACACCTAGACCACTGAGGGAGACCTCGGCTCGATACCTCGGTCACTGAGGGAGATCTCGGCTTAGCACCTTGACAACTGAGGGAGACCTCAACTCGACACTTCAGCAATTGAGGGAGACCTCGGTTTGGCACCTCGGCAATTGAGGGAGACCACGGCTCGGCACCTTGGCTGCTTGAGACCTGCAATCGAACATCCAAGCTTTTGACTCGAATCGAGCTCGAGCCTGATAGTTTATGAGCGAGCCGGCGCCCCTGCAACACAGGGCCCCCTCCGCTAGTGGTTTACGTATAATAAAGAGTAAAGATATAAGTTGAATTCAGACAAACAATTTTAAAATAAACTAAGGCAAGTATATCTGCTTTATAATAACATAGATGTATGCAACTAACAAGTATTTTTGTTGTCTTTACTTTATTGTGTCTCGAAATGGTGGTGGGAGGGTAGTGATGGGTGATTTTTTTTCACCCCACTTTGTATTTTTTGTCTGGTTTTCTTGTTTTAATTTGGGTGGGATTTTTGTGTGGCCAATGTATATAGGGGTTGTAATAATTAGAAACAGTCCCAAACGCCCCATGAGGCATCTTTCATGATTTTAATAAAGTAGAAACAGAGGAGATGTATATCATAACCTCTGGATAGAACTAATAAGTTCACCTTAAAATAAAGTCCAGAGATTTCTTTGTCATACAAAGGATTCCTAATCCTATAAATAAGAGACCATCTTGTAGTAAAACTTTGTAGAGAAAGGAGAGGTAGAGACCAGAGAAAAAGAATGGGGAAAGAAAAGAGAGATCATAGAGCCCATATTTTGGGTTCCCTTACCCGTCCCAAGGCCACATCAATCCCATGCTGCAGTTCTGTAAGCGCTTAGCCTTCAAAGGTCTTAAAGCCACCCTTGTAACCACCTTCTACATGTCCAAATCTATGCAAATGGAATTAGATTCCATTGAAGTCCAGACAATTTCTGTTGGGAATTGTAAGTAGGGAAGAAGTAGAGCGATGCATACTCCAAGTCATGGAGAAAGAGGAAAACAGATCAAGAAGAATGCCATAAAATGGAAGAATCTGGCCAAGGAGGCTGTGGATGAAGGTGGAAGTTCAGATAAGAACATTGACGAATTTATAGCTAAATTGGTGTCTTTGAAATGTGACTGCCTAAGAAAATGAGTGCAGTTTCGCATTGTTACCACTGAATTATTGATTTACCAGGAAGAAGTAAAATAAAGAAATCAAGGTCTATCAACTATAATTAATGGATCCAAATGGTAGTAAATACGTGCTACACGGAAACTGGTCCTCAGGCTGTGTCATCAATATGTCCTCGACAAACATTTAAGGCTTCTTTGTCATAACATTAATGAGTAACAAAAAAAACAAGCAGAAAAAAGCATCTACATTGGCATCGAAACTCAAAAGGAAAGAAGAAAACAAAGAAAAACATTATGTTTAGCGGTGAAGTCTCTCACAAGGCATGCTAACTTTTTCAGGATGACAAAATGAAAGTTAATCAATCAAATGCATTGAATAGTTATCTTTTTTTTTTTTTCATCAATTGAGATTTCAGTATTAGATTAATTTAATCTAAAGGCCCATTTTGGTCCGCGGTAATAGGGGTCTGGAATGAACTATTCCAATTTTAAATATTTGATTGGGCAGAATCAGAATCTCGTTTTCATTTCTGCTGGAATGGCAATTTCCAATTTGAATGAATGGGTATTTCCTTTCCTCCTTCCTCCCTTGAATGAAATCCTATTTCAACTGATTTCAATTCTCATTTGATTCCTGTATAAATTAAATAGACTATAAACTAAACAGACCCTAAATGTTAGATTCCTAAACGAATAGCTTTCTTTTAATTGATAATCATTGTATATGTCTGTAGGGGATATCAGTTGGTTTTTCATAGAAGATGAAAACTATATTTGGCTCACAATGATAATCAATCTGGACTTTCATACTTTACCTTTTTCAATAAAGAAAAAAGAAAAATGAAATGAAAGGAAAAGAAAAGAAAAATCTGGATGGAGACGGTGAAAGGATCATTAATATAATAAACATGTATGTATGTGTGATAGTCATTGGGTAATGTCTTCGTGTAAACCTCTAACATGCATGTATGTGTGATAGAACAGATGAATAGATAGATGATTTTCAATTTCCCTAATTGAAACTTTGTCGTTTCTCTGTTTTCCATTTTAGATATTGTTTAGCTTTGATAGTATTATAACATAGACATGTCCATGGCATCTTCTCCTAGAACCGGATTGTTTCTCTCTCCTCTCTCTACCACTTCAACGTCTTCCTCTTGTCCTTCTATCACTCTTCTTATTGTTACTGATCATTTTCTACCACTCGGACAATTACCGGCTGGCTTGGAAGGCGCAATTCATCCCAATTTTTGGCACACATAAAATTGAAGAGTTGATGGATCGGTCAAATGCCCAGCCAAAGAAGTTGCAGATCCAAACGATTCATCAAAAAACATACCGAACCCTTAGGATATGTTTGGTTTGAAGAAAAAGGTAGGGAAAGGAAGGGAAAGAGGGAAAACAATACAAGATTTCTAAGGCTCTGTTTGGTTTGTGGGAAGATTTGGGTGAGTTTGGAAAAGATGGGATGGAAAAGTGTAAAAATTTAACTTTCCATTGCTTTGTTTTATTGGAATGGGATGGGATGGGAAAATGTAAAAGGGACCGAAATGGCACTATTCACCTTAATGTATATAAATATATTAAGTTGAAATGTGTACATAAAAAGGCTTGAGGATGAGGGAAATAGAATCTAAGAGTATCTTTTGCCTTTTTTTCATTGAAATTACAAGAATGCCACTCTCTACCAACTCTCTCTGTTTTGTTTTTTTCTTTCAAATTACAAGAATACCACTCTCTCCTACCAACGCTTTCAAATTACAAGAATGCCACTCTTACAAATTACAAGAATGTCATCTCTCTCCTTATAAATTACAAGAATGCCACTCTCTTCAATTGAGGGAGACCTCAGCTCGGCATCTCGGCTACTAGGGGACCGGCAATCAAAGGTAATCGAGTTCAAGTTGAGCCAAGCTCAAACTTCTAAACTCAAGCTCAAGTCTCTAATTCGAATCGAGCCAAAGCTAGACAACACCTTGACCACTGAGGGAGAGCTCGGCTCGGCACCTCGGTCACTGAGGGAGATCTCAGCTCAACACCTCGACAAGCGAGGGAGACCTCAGCTCAACACCTTGTCAACTAAGGGAGACCTTAGCTCGACACCTCGCCTGCTAGAGAAACCTCATCTCGACACTTCGGCAACTAAGGGAGACCTCGGTTTGGCACCTCGGCAATTGAGGGAGACCTCGACTCAACACCTTGGTTGCTTGAGAGACCTGCAATCAAACGTAGCCGAGCTTGAACTTTCAAGCTTTTGACTCGAGCTCGAGCTCAAATCTCTAATTCAAATCGAGCTCAAGCGAGCCCCTGCAACGCAGGGCCCCCTTCGCTAGTAAATATATTAAGATGAAATGTGTACATAAGAAGGCCTAAGGATGAGGGAAATGGAATCTAACAATGTTTTTTGCCTTTATTTCTTAGAAACTACAAGAATGCCACTCTCTACCAAGTCTTTCTCTTTTGCTTTTTTTTTCTTTCAAATTACAAGAACGCTACTCTCTCTTACCAACCCTCTCTCTCTCTCTTGCTTTTTTTCTTTCAAATTACAAGAATGTTACACTCTCTCATACCAACTCTCTCTCTCTCTCTCTTTTTTCTAATAAATTACAAGAATAACATCTCTCTCTCCTTACAAATTACAAGAATGCCACTCTCTCTCCAATTGAGGGAGACCTCATCTCAGCATCTCGACAGCTAGGGGACTTGTAATCAAAGGTAATCGAGTTCAAGCTGAGCCAAGCTTGAACTTCTGAGCTCAAGCTCAAGTCTCTAATTCGAATTGAGCTCGAGCTAGACGACACCTCGACCAGTGAGGGAGACCTCGGCTTGGCACCTAGGTCACTGAGGGAGATCTCGGCTCAGCACCTCGATAACTGAGGAAGACCTCAGCTCGGAACCTTGTCAACTAAGGGAGACCTTAGCTCGACACCTCACCTCATAGGGAAACTTCAACTTGACACTTCAGCAGCTGAGGGAGACCTCGGTTTGGCACCTCAGCAATTGAGGGAGACCTCAGCTCAGCACTTTGATTGCTTGAAAGACTTGCAATCAAAGCTAGCCGAGCTTGAACTTTCAAACTTTTGACTCGAATTGAGCTCAAGCTCGAGCTCAAGTCTCTAATTCAAATCGGGCTCGAGCTTAATAGCTTATGAGCAAACCCCTGCAACGCAAGACCCCCTTCGCTAGTATTAATATTAAAGTGATGTGTACCTCCAAAATCAAGCCTTGTGGTGGATACGTTCCTCAGTACAAGTTTGGTTGTTTAGGCCTCCATTAACATCTCTGAATTGGGAAAAGACAAGCCTACCTCTCAATCATTTAAGCAAAGTGTCAAACATGTACGGAAATATTTTTCTACAAGACTCGACACATGAAAGAGAGGTATATTGTGCTCTATGCTGTACTTATGCATGTCTACAAGTTTCCAATAAATCCGAGCCAAATGCACCACACCATCTCAGTTTTTGTTTGTGAAGCTAGCCTTTCTCTTGGTTATTTGCCTTTGTTTTAGCCTTTATGTTTTTCTTTCTATGAGTGAAGAGCTAAAGATGAAGGTCTCATATACTGTTGTGTGTGTGGTGCTGCTTCTGAGTGAAGCCCAGCTCTCAGTGTCTATTACCTGCAACTTTTCTCAGTTGAGTCCATGCTCAAATGCACTTGTTGAAAAATAGTAAAGAGAGAGCAAATGGAACTTACCGGTAATCGCTTTCCTTTACTGAAGTTGTAGTGATTTGAAGTTGTTGCAAGAACTCGAAACTGGAAATTACAAGAAGATGGAGGGCTGAGTCGTGCCACTTGGTCACTCTCCTTAAAACCGTATTTGACCCCTACGGTGCAGTTGGGTGATCGCGAACCGGTCGCAAAGATAAAACAGCCCATAGGCCACTAGTAGGCATGCACTCGCTTACTAGACCTCTGCGAACCACTGAAGATTGATACTCAGATTTCTCAGAGAAAAGAAAATCGAAAATGGTGTGTCTTCTTGACTGGGTCGGCCAGCACTCCTTTTATAGAGTACTCTCAGACCCGAATGGACACAGATGTGTCCTTTCAGACAGGAGCCTCTTCAGAACAGTGCACCTGTTCGAAGAGGCACAAGGAGGAAGAAGAGACACGAAAAAAAAAAGGAAAACAATTTATTTAAAAATTAAATTCGAATTTGAAGAGACACGTCTTAAAATTGAAAAGGTGTAATTCGGATAAAACAAATGATTCAGTGCATTGCGTGTACACGTATACGTACATGTGCACCCACGCCCACGCCCCGACCCGACTCGACTTGTGCGTCTAAAAAGCACCCCCAACCCCCCCCCCCTTACATGCATGGAATATCTATAGTCTTCTCCTCCCACCCCTTTCCCAAGCAATGTGGGACAAGGAGTCATTCAAGAGAGGAAAGGACAAAAATAAAAGAGGGAGGAGAGAGATTCTTGTAAATTTGAATCTCCCTCCAACAATCCTTCACAAGATTCAAAATTACAAGAAGATCTTACAATCTGAGCATCGTAGTGAGAAAAGTATTCATGGTGATGATTTTTGGACTTCAATCAACACTTAGGTATGATAGGTTATGGTACAAAGTACGGGCGGAGTCAGACTCCTTTAACCTTTCCTCCTTATCGTAACTGACTAACAGACCAACCAAATCAACTCACCAGTTCTTTAGTGGTTCTTTTGTTTTGGAACATTTCGGCCTTGTTCCCCTCTTGGAATCATAAGTGTTTTCGAGAGTTCTTTAGTGGTTCTTTTGTTTTGGAACATTTCAGCCTTGTTCCCCTCTTGGAATCATGAGTGTTTTCGAGAGTCATCCCAAGATCTCTCTTAGAAGCGGCCATACTTCACACTCACTTAGGATAGTTATTAGTGTGCACTGCTCACACTATTCCTAATTAATTAAGAGCCTCATGCTCAACCTCCTCAATCTGCAGTGAGCACTATCTTACCTCGGCATCTTAAATGGGACACAAATGATAGTGCTTTCCCAAGTCATCTAACCACTCGTTTTTATCCATTCAACATAATTCTAGGGATCGCCTTTCACATAGGTTGGATGTCCATCACTAATGACTTCATAACAGGCTTCAGCCCCATTCCTACCGATGCCTCATAAACCACCTTAGAAATTTGTGGTTTGGTTAACGAATCTGCAAGGTTCCTTTCAGACCTTACAAAATCCAGAGCGATCGTACCTTCGTTGAGGTATTGTCTTACCAGGTTATGCCTTAAGCAGGATGTGCCTTCTTTTATCGTTGTACATCTTGTTCTTGGCTCTGGCTATTGCTGTTTGGCTATCACAATGGAGAGATATGGACGGAACCGATCGCGGCCAAAGTAGTATATCTGCTAGCAAGTTCCTTAGCCACTCTACCTCGGACCCTGCCAATTCTAGTGCAATGAACTCGGCCTCCATTGTTGAACTTGTATTGCATGACTGCTTTACCAATTTTCACGATAATGCTCCTTCACGTAGAGTAAATACATATTCACTGGTGGAAGTACTATCTTTTGAAACTGAAATCCAATTTGCATTAGTAAAGCCTTCTAAAATAGGAGGAAAACCTGAGTAATGTAATCCAAAATTTATGGTTCCTTTTAAATATTTTAATAATCTTACTAAAGCCTTCCAATGTTCATTTTCGGGATTATGAGTATGCTAACTTAATTTTCCCACAGCTATAGTTATGTCTAGTCTTGTACAGTTCATTAAGTAGGATACAGATCCAATTATACTTGCATACTCCTTTTGTGAAACAAGTTCTCCTACATGTTTCTTTAAGTGAATACTACAACCAAGAGGTGTTTTCACCGGTTTACAGTCATAGTGTCCAAATTTCCTAAGAATACTTTCTACATAATGTGATTAGGAGATAACAAAGTTTCCTTATTCTTTATGGATTTTAATCCCCAAGATTACATCAGCCTCACCCAAGTCATTGGTATCAAATTTGGACATTAGAAAGTGTTTTGCTTCTTTTACTACCTTTAGACTAGTTTCCATTATTAGCATATCATCAACATATAGACAGATCATGACTCCTTTATTATTTTCAAATTTGCTATAGACACATCTATCAGAATCATTTCTGCTATATTCATTAGTTACTAACACATTATCAAATTTTTCATGCCATTGTTTGGGAGCTTGTTTTAAGCCATACAGAGACTTAATTAGTTTACATACTTTATTTTCTTGTCCTGGCATTATGAAGCCTTCAGGTTGCCTAATGTAAATCTCTTCCTCTAATTCCCCTTTAAGAAAGTTGTTTTCACATCCATTTGACGAACTATCAGTTTGTAAATGGATGCTATAGCAAACAAAACCCTAATTGTTGTTAATCTTGCAACCGGGGAGTAGGTGTCAAAGAAGTCTATACCTTTCTTTTGTTTGAACCCCTTAGCAACTAACCTGGCCTTGAATTTATCTATCGTATCATCTGGTTTTAGTTTTTTTTTTTTAAATCCACTTACAATCTACTGCCTTAGTTCTCGGTGTGAGATTTACAAGTTCCCAAGTGTGATTAGTGACTAAGGAGTCTATTTCACTTTTTATGGATTCTTTCCAAAATACTGCATCAGGTGACGTTATAGCTTCCTGATAGGTTACTGGGTCCTATCAGGTTCTTCTTTGTCTTTTACTTCTCCTTAAGTTTGGATCTTGCCTAAGTGAAATACTAGTTTCTTGAGCATTCACTAATTCTTGGTTTCTAACTTGGTTTTGGGAAGGTTCCCTATTTAATGTTTCTTTCCTCCAAGGGAAGATATGCTCAAAGAACTCTACATCTCAGGACTCTATTATTGTGTTACTTTCGACAACATTTCCAATTGTTTTAATTACAAGGAATCGATAAATCGCACTGTTTTGTGCATAACCTATGAACACACAGTCACAGGTTTTTTGTCCTAATTTCTTTCTTTTAGGTTCAGGTATTCCAACCTTTTCTAAGCAGCCCCAAACCCTTAGATAGTTCAAACTAGGTTTTCTGTTATGCCAAAGTTCAAAGGGAATCTGTCATTTCTTCTTAGGTGGTATTCTATTATATAAGTGACAAGACGTTAGAATTGCTTCCCCCCACAAATTCAGAGGTGCACCTAAACTAATTAGCATTGCATTCATCATTTATGTTAGTGTTCTGTTAAGTCTTTCTACAACTCCATTAGATTTAGGTTGATTGGGAGTTGTGGTTTCATGTATAATTCCATTTTCTTCAAAGAATTTTCTAATGGTTTGTCCATCATACTCAGTTCCTCTATCTGTTCTAAGTCTTTTTATTTTCTTTCCTAATTGATTTTCTACTTCAGTTTTGTAGTTTATAAAAACTTGATCAACCTCATATTTTGATCTAAGTAGAACTACTTTTGCATATCTAGAGAAGTCATTTGTAAATGTTATATATTATCTTTTTTCTCCTCTAGCTTCATGACATTTAAGGTCTCCTAGATCACTATGTATAAGTTGTACCAATTTAGTTTCTCCTTGTACACTTTTATGAAGTTTTTTAGTAAATTTTGCTTCTACACATACTTGGCATTTTTCATTTGTAAAATTAATAGGAAAATTCAAAACTCCTAATTTACATAAGCGTTTTAAATAAGGAGCACTACGATGTCCTAGTCTAGTATGCCAAATATCAAAAGATTCAACAATATAAGCAAAAGAATAAGCAATTTTATTCATAATAATATCAAAGATGTTCAGTACAAATAATCCACTAGCATTGTACCATTTTCCAATAAATACATTATTTTTAGTCAACACGGCCTTGTCTACTTCAAATGTGAGTTTTAGTCCTACTTTGTTGAGGAGTGTTCCCAATACCAAGTTCCATCGGATCTCCGGCACATGCAGTACATCATTCAGCATTAGGATTTTTCCTGAAGTTAGTTTCAAGGGCACCATTCCTTTGCCGATGACCTTCAAAGTTTGTGAATTTCCCATGAAGATTTGCTCTCCTTCAGATAGAGTTGTATACTCACAGAAGGAATTATGGTCTCCATAGATGTGCTTGGTAGCACCAGTGTCCAGTACCCACTCCTTCGGCTTATCAACTAAGTTTACCTCAGTTACCACTGCTGCGATAACATCCTCAGTCAAATTAGCTTTCGGTTTCCCAAAGTCCTTCCGGTACTGGCAGTCCTTTTTGTAATGTCCGGGTTTGCCACATACATAGTAGTTCCCTTTCTTTTGTTGTTTCTTGAATTTCTAATCATTTTTCACATTCAAGTTCTTTTTGAATTTTGTAATCTTTTCCTCCACCAGATTGGTTTTGGAAAACTGATCCTCGTCTTTCTTTCTGTTATTTTTTTCAATCTTAATTTGGACTACTACTTGGTCCAAAGTAGTGTCCTTCCTCTTATGTTTCATACTAGTCTTGAAATCATTCCATGTATGTGACAGTTTCTCTATGAGAGAACCGATAATGAATTCATCTGGCAGCACCATGCCTTTTTTTGCTAATTCCCCCACAAGAACCTGGAACTCATCTATTTGAGCGAACACATCCATGTCTTCTTTCATAGTGAAGTACAAGAAGTTGAAAATTACATATTTCTTGTTTCCAGCATTTCTATAGCATACTTAGTGTCCAAAGCAATCCAAATTTCATAGGCATAATTGTAGGAAGAATAAACAATATATAGTTCATCGGACAAGCAGTTTAAGATATGGTTGGTGCAGAGGTGGTCGGCTGTAGTCCAATGTTCTGCAACAATAGAATAGGCTGATTCCTCCATGTTTAATGGGTTTGGTTCAGTCAAAATGAAATCTATCCCTAACTGTTCTAAGGCAAACAACAGGTGTTGTCTCCAACGCTTGTAGTTGGTTCCATTGAAGGGTTCAATTTTAGAGAAATCAGGAACTGTTGATAGTATCCGGTTCCTCATGAAGGGGTTAACAGAGATAGGTTCTATAAATACGGTTCTAAGAATGTTGAAAAATAGTAAAGAGAGAGAAAATGGAACTCATCGGTAATCGCTTTCCTTCGTCAAAGTTGCAGTGATTTGAAGTTGTTGCAGGAACTCAAAACTGGAAATTGCAAGAAGATGGAGGGTTTAGTCGTGCCACTTGGTCACTCTCCTTAAAACCGTATTTTCCCCCTACGGTGTAGTCGGGTGATCACAAACTGGTCGCCAAGATAAAACAGCCCACAGGCCACTAGTAGGCGTGCACTCGCTTACCAGACCTCTGCGAACCACTAAAGATTGATGCTCAGATTTCTTAGAGAAAAGAAAGTCAAAAATGGTGTGTCTTCTTGATTGGGTCGGCCAACACTCCTTTTATAGAGTGCTCTTAGACCCGAATGGACACAAATGTGTCCTTTCAGACAGGAGCCTCTTCAGAATAGTACACCTGTTCGAAGAGGCACAAGGAGGAAGAAGAGACATGAAAAAAAGGAAAACAATTTATTTAAAAATTAATTTTGAATTTGAAGAGACGTTTTAAAATTGAAAATGTGTAATTCGGATAAAACTAATGATGCAGTGCATCTTGCGCGTACATGTACACGTACACGCGCACCCACGCCCCGGCTCGGCTCGGCTACCCATAGAGGGAGCAAAACTACAAATATACTCTACTTCCATTCCTTTCCCAAGCAATGTGGGACAATGAGTCATTCAAGGGAGGAAATGACAAAAATAAAAGAGGGATGAGAGAGATTCTTGTAAATTTGAATCTCCCTCCAACAATCCCCCACAAGATTCAATATTACAAGAAGATCGAACAATCTGAGCATCGCAATGAGAAAAGTATTCATGGTGATGTCTTTTGGACTTCAATCAACACTTAGGTATGATAGGTTATGTTACAGAGTATGGGTGGATTCAAACTCCTTCAACCTTTCCTCCTTATCGTAATTGGCTAACCAACCAACCAACCAACTCAACTCACCAGTTCTTTAGTGGTTCTTTCGTTTTGGAACATTTCGGCCTTATTCCCCTATTGGAATCATGAGTGTTTTCGAGAGTCGACCTTAGATCTCTCTTAGGAGTGGCCATACTTCACACTCACTTAGGTCAGTTATTAGTGTGCACTACTCACACTATTCCTAACTGATTAAGAGCCTCATGCTCAACCTCCTCAATCTGGAGTGAGCACTATCTTACCTCGGCATCTGAAATGGGACACAAATGATAGTGTTTTCCCAAATCATCTAGCGACTCGTTTTTACCTATTCAACCTAATTCTAGGGATCTTCTTTCACATAGGTTGGGTGTCCATTACTAATGACTTCGTAACAGGTAGGCATGTTCATGGGTCGGGCTGGATTGGGCTCGGGTTGGTCTTTTACTCTTCATTAATGGAAATATGTTAGGCCTGAGCCTGAAGCCCGACCTAATAAAAAAATTAGAATTTTTCTCTATTCAATAATCAATATAAATCAGAATTTATTTACATTAAAAAAAGAATATAAATTCAATATAAATTCGGAATTCAATAATTAATATAAATCAGAATTTATTTACATTAAAAAAGAATATAAATTCAATATAAATTCTAAATTCAATAATCAATATAAATCAGAATTTATTTACATTAAAAAAAAAGAATATAAATTCTGAATTCAATAATCAATATAAATCAGAATTTATTTACATTAAAAAATAATATAAATTCAATATAAATTATGAATTCAATAATCACTATAAATCAGAATTTATTTACATTAAAAAAAGAATATAAATTCTGAATTCAATAATCAATATAAATCATAATTTATTTACATTAAAAAATAATATAAATTTAATATAAATTTTGAATTCAATAATAAATATAAATCAGAATTTATTTACATTAAAAAAAGAATATAAAGAGGGGAAAGAGGATGTGAAGAAGAAGGATTTGGTAGGAAAAAGAAGGGAAAGAGGCAAAGAAGTTAAAAAAAGAGGGGTATTTGATTAGGGCTTTTAGGTTTAATTATAAGTCGGGCCGGACTACTTTGACAAATCCCGTGCCCAACTCGAATTTATTGTGGGTTGGGCTTTTTGGCCCGAGGTTAAGCTCGCGTGCCCATATACCTATTCATGCCCGTCCAGGGGCCGAGTTCCTACCAATGCCTCATAAACCACATTAGAAGTTTGTGGTTTGGTTAACGAATCTGTAAGGTTCCTTTCAGACCTTACAAAATCCAGAGCGATCGTACCTTCGCTGAGGGTCTCATATACTTCTGTATGTGATGCTGGTGGTGGTGCTTCTGAGTGAAGCACAACTCTCAGTGTCTGTTACCTGCAACTTTTTTGCAGTTGAGTCCATGCTCAAATGCACTCGTCAACAACAGCCCTCCCTCCAAGTTGTTATGTGATTAAGTTAAGGGAGCAGAGGCCATGCTTTTGCCAATACCTGAGAGATCCAAGCCTCGGTCAGTATGTTAACTCCCCAAATGCCAAGAAGGTAGTCAGCTCTTGTGGTGTTTCCATCCCCAACTGCTAGGTTCGATTTAGAGCTTCCATGCTAAGCTGGGTCAGAAAATAAAACAGTCCCTATGAAAGTATTTGCACTTAGTTTGCTTTTTACTTGTACTGTTTTGGTAGCTACATGGAATAACTGTGGGTCTGTGGCAGGCTAGAACCATGAACACCTGGTTTAAGGTCTGTGGCAGGTTAGAACCACTTAGTTTGCTTGTCCTCTCTCTTTCTCTCTTTCTCTAAGACTGTAAGATGGTTTGAATAAGATCACTATTTGGTGACTCCATGGTAGTAAATACTGCTTGCACCTCCTCAAATTTGTCTCCAAAAGAATATTTCCCACTAAATATTGAAAAGCAACAATGCCATGAACAAACAAACAAGTGAAGCTAGAGGGTAAAGATTGCTAACCGAATTAAGGATGACTTCAGCAAGTATATATATAGAAAAATATATTCATTGATAGAACAGAGAAAACAAGGAACAAAACAATACAACCAGCACGGGAAACACAAACAGAAGAAGAAGAAGAACAAAACAATACTTCACTCTCTACCTGCCGTGAATTGCTGCCACACATCTTTATACATCTCTCAATTCATAATAGAGATGTGTGGCTCCAATTCACTGTGGATAGAGAGGGTAGGAAAAGTGAGTAGGAAATCCCGAGTGCATTGTGCGATCAAGGCATTCCTTGACAAGATTAGACAAACCCATTTGTTACACTAGGCATAGATTGGCCCTTTGAAGCCCTGGTCCATCAGGTTGTAGGTGGCCATCAAATCACGCAAGTGCTGAAAATAAGAAGTTACAGGTGGCGTTTGATAAATTTTAAATCTGAAATCTGAAAAGTTAGAAAAGATATTATTTGAATTTGAAATGTAAAAAGAAGTATAAATTCTTTTCTATTTTCTAGAAGCTCTGAATAGATAAATTTATTTGTGTTGAATCAAACCTTCAACATCTAAAATTCTATGATTTTACTATTTTATCCATAGAATAAAATATTTGGTAAAAATTATAAAAATAAATAAAAAAATTTATTAAAATAAAAATAATATTGAAAAACATGAACAAGTTGTAATGAAAAGGTAATAAAATAGTTAATACTTAATAAAAAACAAAATATGTAACCAGCCTTGGCAATCTTTTAGTCAATTCCTTCTTCTTCCTCCCGATTACAGTTCCGCCATTAACCGGGTATCAAGTTCTGACAAGGAGAAAAACAGAGCTCCATGTTTGCGTCGGCTAGAGATACGTCAGCCGTCCAATTAGAATGATTTGCAATCGGTTCAACGACTGGGTCTTTTCCAATCTCTTCGTTATCATCTTCTATGGTTAAAGTGACACTAGGACTGATGGATTCAATGGCTAGCGAAGAAGCAACCTCCATTGTAGACTACAAATGCCAAGGTTGAAGATTTTGGTGGGCGGGACTAGGAGCATGTATGGATTTCAAAAGACTGCGACTTCGAGGCAAAATGAAAAGGTAGACTTCGAGGTTGATGACGTTCTCTGAGAATGCGATTTGTAAATGATCATAGTCTCAGAAGCTGCAAGATTTTTTGGCTTGCCTTGGAAGCAATGGCCCTTCGTAAAATGCAAATCACATTTTCAATCCATTCGAGTCTTGACATTTAGAGAGAGAGAGAGAGAGCAAAGAGGAAGAAGAAGAAGAGGAAAGAATATATATATATATATATATATATAGAGAGAGAGAGAGAGAGAGAAAGAAAGAAGGCCATAGGAGTCACTTGTTGTTGGTTTGTCGCTATATCAAGTGGAGAAGATGAACAACGGGAGGGAGAAATGCATGTCTTTAATTAAAGGTATTTTGGACTTTTAGCTAAGTCTAAACACGTTCAGTGCCTAGCCTGGATCATATTACTTCAGATCTAAAAATTCATTTCAGGCACAAATTAAGATACACTTCTAAACACCTCTAGATCTGAAAAGCAACACTTTCAAACTTTAGAGGCCTGACACTATCAAATGCCACCTTAGACTTTTTTTTTTTTTTTAAGTTTTACTCCAAGTGACTTTACAACAAGGGGTAGCCCATCCCATTAACCCCCAACCCAGGTGTAAGCGGGATACGATCCCAAGTATCTGCTATATTCAATAGGAGACCATGCCAACCAATTGGTTGGCACCTTGCAAAGAATTGCATTAAAGTCACCCATTACAAGGGTTGGAAAATGAGCATTAGGCTCCGTTTAGTTACGGTGCAATCTTATTTGCATTAGTAAAAATGCATGAGAGTGCAAATGAAAAGAATGCAAATTCTGGTCTAATTTTGTAATGGGTTTTAATTCATTCTATTTCATATCTTATTTTACTTCATTTATACTGCAATCAAACAAAAATATATCAGATTTTACTCCCAAATCTTTTGCACTACCATAATTTTAAATCAGTGCAATTTTATATGCACTACAACCAAATGCAACATTCGAGTTAAATTTGCAATTTCTTCAAAGACTTCTTGTCGTTTGTTAGCATCCGGGTGGCCATAGACACAATCAAATGAACATCAGAATTCTACATTAACCATAAACTGCCAGGCATACCAATGCTTTCAACTAGAAAGTAAGTGAAATTAGAAAATTTATTGAGAATTGAATCTCAACGACTTCTACCACAATGAGTTTTTGTAAGGAAACAAATATCAGTGACTCACACTACGCAGTAGTTTCCTTCCTGTTCGTTTACAAATTTCTTACTTAATTTGGTAAGTGCACTTACCCATGTAAATGCTTTTTGGGTAACATTTATCTGGGTAAGTTCACTAATCCATGTTCTTTTAATTCCAGGTAAGTGGTATAATGATTTTTTACTTGGGTTACCCAAGTAAATGTTTCTTGGGTAACATTAATTTGAATAAATTCATTTACCCATGTTCTTTTAATTCCCATGTAAGTGATATAATGATTTTTTACCTATTAAATACAAACGTTAAAATGGACAAACTTGTCCAGTTATGTTTTATAAATTTTTCTCTTAGGTGGAAAAGTTACTTACCCATTTAGGAGATGGATAAATTTTAACCGGGTAGATGAAGCTCCCTTTACCATGGGGCCCTACTACTAAATGCAAAAAGAACACTGTAAAGTTGGTCAATAGAAAAAAGATACCCGTTTATCAACTTTCCTCCTCTTATTTATAAGTAAACAAATGAGGACCAAGTGTCGAACTTTCATGGGACTGCCCCCTCCATAACAATTCCATGCTAGTAGCTTCATGGCAATTTTGGTGACTCTTTAGGCCTGCCACCTCGATCTCAATGGTGAAAGTAACGGGAACTGAATCTAGTAGGCACAACATGATAAATACGTACAATGATTGAAATCTCGATTGGGGAATCTTCAGGCAGCTCCCTCTCAGAAATTGAAATCTCGATTGGGGACTACGGAAATCAAAACCCATGCCACTCCCACCCAATCGAAATTTGTTTCGGCTCCTCCCCCCTCCCCCCTGTCAGTGTAACTTTAGTGTTATACCCGTTATACCCCTCTACGAAACATTAAACGTTATCATTAATCATCTTTTTCCCCATTTCAAACCTATAGCATTTCGAAGCTACAACATCTTCTCCATTTTTTCAAAGTTGTTAAACATCGGAGCAACAACTACAGTGTCTTCCAGGATGTCGTTAATGAATATTTGAATGTTGCTTAGTTCAGTGCTAATGAAAATGAAGTGTTTAATCTCCGAGTAGTTTGAAATATGATACTAAGTATTGCTATTGCAAACGGAAATGCATCATTCAAGTTTCAACAACTAGGAATAACCCACAGAAGTTGTTTTATAGCTGCCGATTAAAATCTAAAGTAATATTTTTAGTGGGACGATATTATTTGTTAGCATTGATATAAGGCATGTATATTGCTAGTGACATGTGTTGCACTTGTAGGAGTAGGTGTTGGATAGCCCGACTAAAAGCGGTTATGTTGGCGTTGCAAATTTTTTGAGTGAACGATTCCTCGAGATTGGTCAGATGAGGTTATAACGGGAAATAATCATGGCAATGTTCTAGAATGCTTTGAAAATGTGGAGAGAGTAGTTGATGCTTGCATAAGGCAGATTGAGTCTATGAAATCAATCCATGAGTTACCTATTGAAAGGATGGTTATAGTTAGGCGACTTGTTTTTCTTCTTTTTTGTTATTATTCTCCTTATACCGGTCTTGTGGAAATAGTTTATCATTATTGGTGAATACGTAGGTTTAGTGTTCTTACAATTGTGTTAAAAGACTCCCCCCTTACGTTCTCATGTTGGTGAACTATTTTGGCGTCTTATTGTAGTTATGTTAGACTTTTAAATATAAGTATATAAACATAAATTGCTAAAAAGATATTTTTTTGTTGACTAAGAAATATTTGTAAATTCATTGAAGATACCTTCTGGCAGGAGGCAGAAAAGCCCAAGCCCAAGCCCACGGGGAAGGCCGACGGAGCGGCCTCTGGGTGATTCTGCCATTTCTGGATGGTGTTGGGATGCTCGATGGGTGAGTGGCAAAAGGAGGGAGTGGTTTTGGTGGCCATTGAACCCCTACGCACCCACCGGAGCAGCCTTCGAGTGATTTTGCCTTTTTCGAAAAGCGGTCCCGGAGGGAAGTAAAGGGGTAGACAAGCAACAGAACCACCTCTGCGGGGTAGAGAGAGATCTCCTAGACGTCCCAAGAGGAGTAGGAGATGCCCCAGGCCAACGGGGAAGGCCGACGGTGGGAAATAGTGCTTTTGCAGAACCACCATTTCCCACTGTCAAGTTAATGGTTGACCGGAAGGTGTCGGGATGCTCAGTGGGTGACTGGCAATTGGAGGGAGTGGGTATGGTGGCCATCAAACCCCTCTACACCCACCGGAGCGGCCTTCGAATGATTTTACCATTTCTGAGAAGCGGTCCCGAAGGGGGGATACGGGGATAGATGGGGGGTGAAACCACCTCCATGGAGTGGGGAGAGATCTCCTAAACGTTCTAGAGGAGGGAGAGGCACCCTAGGACAATGGGGAAGGCCGACGTAGAACCACCGTTTCCCACCGTTTCCCACCGTCGACCCGGGCCATCGAACCGATGGGCAACCGAAATGTGTCGGGGTGCTCGATGGGTGAGTAGCAGTTGGAGGGAGTGGGTTTGGCAGTCATCGAACCCCTTCACATCGGCCGGAGTAGCCTCCGGGTGATTCTGCCATTTTTGTGAAGAGGTCCTGGAGGGGGGCGTGGGGTTAGATGGGCGGCGGAACTACCTCCACGGAATGGGGAGAGGTCTCTTGGACCTCCCCAGAGGAGGTAGAGACACCCCAGGCCAATGGGGAAGGCCGACAGTGGGAAGCGGTGCTTTTGCAGAACCATCATTTCACACTATCGGCTCAGGCCGTCAGGCCAATTGGCGATCGGAAGGTGTCGAGATGCTTGGTGGGTGAGTGGCAGTTGGAGGGAGTGGGTTTGGTGGCCATCAAACCCCTCTGCACCCGTCGAGAGGGGGGATGCGAGGGTAGACAGGGGGCAGAACCACCTCCACTGAGTGGGAAGAGGGATCCTGGACGTCCACAGAGGAGGCGGAGATGCCCCGAGGCAAGGGGGATGGCTGACGGTGGGAAACGGTGGTTCTACAAAAGCACTGTTTCCCACCGTCGATTGAATGACCAAGGCCAATGGGCGACCGGAAGGTTTCAGGATGCTAGGTGGGTGAGTGGCACTTAGAGGGAGTGGGTTTGGTGGCCATCGAACCTCTCTACACAAGCCGAAGTAGCCTCCGGGTGATTCTGTAATTTCTGAGAAGGGGTCCCGGAGGGGGGGTACAAGGGTAGACGGGCGGCGGAACCACCTCCACGGAGTGGAGAGACGTCTCCTAGACGTCCCTTAGAGGAGGCAGAGACACTCCGTTTCCCACCGCCAGTCTAGGCCGATGGGAAACCGTAAGGTGTTGGGATGATCTGTGGGTCATTTAGTGTAGATTGTCCATTGACTCATGAACTAATAGATAAATACATTTAGTTTCATTTGACGCCCCTGTAAAACCATCAACCCAAGTGTACGTGTAGTTGGGCCATTAGGGCATGGTACTAGCTTAAAAGAGTTCCACAAAAAAACTAAAAAAAGCAATGATAAAGGGAAATTTCCAACACTCTAGGCTTTCAACTTTGTTGGACCTATCCCTACTCAATGGGTGCCTTGCACGTGCTCCTATAGTGTCCTGTGTTACCACATCGCTTGCAATGAATCTCCTCTCAATAGGCTGGGACTCAATCCATTTGGTCCGGGGCCGGCCCGATGGTAGTTTGGTCTTCGGTGGGTGAAGTGTAGATTGATGTCTGCACTCATAGACAATGACATGGCTGTTGAAGGCAATTCATCGGACAACATAGGGTGTATCGGCTAAGAGTATATGACCCTATGTTTTTCAATCATGAAGGGTCAACAAATTCATACACATTCCACTCCGTGTACAATATGACCATGCATGCATGTGCACATGGGAGGCCACTCATTTGCCACTCCTTACAATGGCACATCTACGGGTCCAATCGAATGGTATACTGCCTTCCCCCTTCATGACCTCGAACTCATGAACAGACGCACTGATAACTTGGAACTGGATGTGTTGCGAATTGTCACATGCAACTTCTCTTTGGTCATTCTCCCGATCGGTGTTGTGCGGTCTCGGGATTCATAATGTCACCTCCAAAGAAGTTTCATCAATTTCAACCGAAATGTTTTCAGCATGGTCATCATAGGCTAATCACGAGTGTTTGACACCCATCCATTGAACATCTCTACAATATTTGACGAAATTTGGTCATACCGCATTCCTAGAAACTTGGAGTTTGCCTAATGCTCAGGTTTAGTGGCCTTTACCCTAATGCCAACGCGTTCATTCAATGTGAAAAGCCTCCCCATTAGTGACTCCTTCGATAAACAAACCTGGATTTTAAACATTACAACATTTATTGCATCATGCAACTCCTTCGATAAGCGAAGCCGTGTCATGTCAATTTTAGATTTTCCATGAGGTGTCGACAACAAAAGGCATGCAAATCTGGTTGAAAAATCTGCTAGACCGCACCCACCAAGCTATTGCCCTTATCTGAAACAATCACAGCATCTCTGTCATCACTGATTGCTGTTTTAAGATCCCCAATAAACCATGTGCAATCCTCAACAAACTAAGCGGGGACAACGGAAAATTCCATGGGAAACATCCCATTGTTGGCATCTATCGCGGTGGTGGCTAGTAGCTTCCCTTAGTATTTCCCATTTAAGAGCACCCCATCTACAAATAACAGTGGCCGACACCCATAGCAAAATCCATGGAGATATGCATGGAATGCTAAGAAGAGTCGCTTGAAACGGCCATCTTCATCGATACTATAAGTGACATACGAACCTGGATTAGACTCGACAATCTTCTCACAGAACCATGGAATACGTGAGTAAGAGTCATCATCGTTGTCATCAATTAGAACCTTTGAAACCTCTTTCCCTCTCCAAGCCTGTTGATACGTTAACTGCAAGGCATGGAGGTGGTTCCGCTACCTGTCTACCCCCGCACCCCCCCCCCCCTTTGGGAATGTTTCTTGGAAATGGTAGAATCACCTGGAGGCCGCTCCAACGGGTGCGGAGGGGTTCAATAGACACCAAACCCACTCCCTCCTACTGCCACTCACCCACCAAGCATCCCGACACCTTCTAGTCACCCAACAGCTCGATAGCTCGAACCGACGGTAGGAAACGGTGGTTTTGCAAAAGCATCGTTTCCCAATTGGTCTGGGGTGTCTCCACCTCCTCTGGGTATGTCCAAGAGACCTCACCCCATCCTGTGGAGGTGGTTTCGCCCCCCATCTACCCCCACACCCCCCTCTGGGACCGCTTCTCAGAAATGGTAGAATCACCCGAAGGCCGCTCCAACGAGTGTGGAAGGGATCGATAGCCACCCAACCCACTCTCCTACTGCCACTCACCCACCTTGCATCTCGACACCTTCTGGTCACCCATCGGCCCAATAACTTAAGCCGATAGTAGAAAACAGTGGTTCTACAAAAGCACTGTTTCCCACCGTCGGCCTTCCCCGTTAGCCCTAATGCATCTCCGCTTGTCTACCCTTGCACCCCCCCCTCTGGGACCACTTCTCAAAAATGGAAGAATAACTCGACCGGTGCGGAGGAGTTCGATGGCCACCAAACCCACTCCCTCCTACTACCACTCACTCACCGAGCATCCCAACGCCTTCTAGTTTCCCATCAGCTTGACGGTGGGAAACGATGGTTCTGCAAAAGCACTGTTTCCCACCGTTGGCCTTCCCCGTTGGCCCAGAACGTCTATGCCTCCTCTGGGGACGTCAAAGAGACCTCTCCCCACCCTGTGGAGGTGGTTCCGCTGCCCGTGTACCCCCGCACCCCCCTCCAGGACCGCTTTTTGAAAATGGCAGAATAACCCGAAGGCCGCTCTAGCGGGTTCAATGGCCACCAAACCCACTCCCCCTACTACTACTCACCCCCCGACTCCTTCCGGTCGCCCATCGGCCCGACGGTCAGAGTCGATGGTGGGAAATGGTGGTTCTACAAAAGCACTATTTCCCACCATTGGCCTTCCTTGTTTGGTCTCCACCTCCTCTGGGGTCGTCTAAGAGACCTCTCCCCACCCCGTGGAAGTGGTTCCGCCACCTGTCTACCCCTGGCCCCCCCTCTAGGACCACTTCTCGGGAATGGAAGAATCACGTGGAAACCGGTTGTAATTGTTACTTCACATTGCTTTGTGCCATTACATGTTGAGAGCAAAAATTTGATCATAAGTCACATCACACAATGGGACAATACTTCTATGGAAATAAGGTTTCGCCGGACAATATAAAAAAAAAAAAAATTTGTATTACTTTAAGCTATTCATCTGTAAATTTATATAGTTAGAGATGCTCAACCGTTAGCTTCGGTTTTCAATCATCCTCATAACATGTGCAATTAGCTTCGGTGATGAGACGGCTAGAAATTAGCTCCGATGATCAGATGATTAACGGCTCCGAGAAACGGCTTTGAAAAAAGGAGAAGAGATTGTAGTTTCGAAATGTTGTAGGTTCGAAATGAGGAAGAAGAAGATGAAAAGACGTTGTAGCTTTTTGTAGAGCTCCAGTGATCCAGTGATTAACAACTCTGTGAAACAGCTCTGATGGAAAAGAATATATTGTAGGTTCGGAATGAGAAAGAAGACGATGAAAAGACGTTGTAGCTTTTCGTATTGCTCCGGTGATGTGGTGGTTAACGGCTCTAAAAAACTGCTCTGAAAAATGAAAAAGAGGATGTTGTAGGTTCGAAATAACGAAGAAGACGAAAAAAAGACGGTGCAACACTTTTCGTAGAGGGGTATAATCGATATAACACTAAAATTACGCTGACGTGGGGAGGAACCGAAACAAATTTTGAATTTATTAGATGAGAGTGGCGTGTCCGTACGTATCCCAATCGGAATTTCCATTTCCAGGAGAAACTGCCTAAAGAAACCCAACATATTTTTTAACGTGCTTTCAATGCTGTGCCTACTCATCCGGAATGAGGAGGTAACATCAATTTCAGAATAATTAATCTGGAGAGTCCCGATAATCTCGATCTCTCTCTTTTTCAAATTAGTTCGGTTGCCAAATGAAATTTTTTTCTTTGTTAGGTGAAATGGTGAATCAAGATGTGGACAGTTTCATCCATTTTCTATCCGAAGTACTCAGCCTAGATTTCCACCTCGAGCCGGTTTTCATCTCAAGAGAAAATCATGATTTGAAATTATGTCTTTATAGTCTTAAGATGAAGATAGATTAGATAGGCTTATGAATTTATCCTGCAGCCGGGCTCACTGTTGGCTGACAATCAAGCCGTTAATAGCTTATATTTTATATTATTTTGTATGTATTTATTCTCTTCCATATTTATCCTCAAGTAAAACTTCAAACATGTATATGAAAATATTTCTGTACTAGATTCCGACTGTTTTTTTTGGTACTGAACTCGAGACTTGAAAGAGACGTTAACTGTGTTCTTTGGTTTGCTTACGTCTATAAATTGCCAATAAATCCGAGCCAAATGCACCATACCATCTCCTCAGTTTTTGTTTGCGAAGCTAGCCTTTCTCTTGGTTATTTGCCTTTATTTTAGCCTTTCTATTTTTCTTTCTGTGAGTGAAGAGCTGAAGATGAAGGTCTCATATACTGCTGTGTGTGTGGTGCTGGTGGTGCTGCTTCTGAGTGAAGCACAGCTCTCAGTGTCTGTTACCTGCAACTTTTCGCAGTTGAGTCCATGCTCAAATGCACTCGTCAACAACAGCCCTCCCTCCAAGTTGTGCTGTGATAAGTTAAGGGAGCAAAGGCCATGCTTTTGCCAATACCTGAGAGATCCAAGCCTCGGTCAGTATGTTAACTCCCCGAATGCCAAGAAGGTAGTCAGCTCTTGTGGTGTTTCCATCCCCAACTGCTAGGTTCGATTTAGAGCTTCCATACTAAGCTGGGTCAGAAAATAAAACGGTCCCTATGAAAGTATTTGCACTTAGTTTGCTTTTTACTCGTACTGTTTTAGTAGCTGCATGGAATAACTGTGGGTCTGTGGCAGGCTAGAACCATGAACACATGGTTTAAGGTCTGTGGCAGGTTAGAACCACTTAGTTTGCTAGTCCTCTCTCTTTCTCTAGAACTGTAAAATGGTTTGAATAAGATCACTATTTGGTGACTCCATGGTAGTAAATACTGCTTGCACCTCCTCAAATTTGTCTCCAAAAGAATATTTCCCACTAAAAATTGAAAAGCAACAATGACATGAACAAACAAACAAGTGAAGCTAGAGGGTAACGATTGCTAACCGAATTAAGGATGACTTCAGTATATTTGCACCAACAACCTTTTAATTAGGGAAGCTAATACTCTGATCAGTTTTGCTAGTGCATATATATGTTGAAAACTATATTCATTGATAGAACAGAGATAACAAGCAACAACACAAAGAGCTCCATATTCCACTTAACAAGAGATTCAAAAAGGATTTGCAACCACCTGCCAACAGAGGGACACCCTCTTCCTTGTTCTGACTGTAGGGGTGTAGGCCCACACTTGAAACTAACCAAATACATCTCACATTATCACACAACAAAGAACATGAAAAGCATCTTCATCTTCTCTTCTACACCTTTCACAGATTGGAGAAGATACAAACCCTCTCTTAGGCTATGTTTGGTTTGCTGAAAAATGCAGGGAAAGATAGGAAAACCCTTACAAACGTTTACAAACATAGCCTTAAGAGATTATCTCTAGGTACTACAACCCCATTCACACATCACCACCAATCCAAATAAAGTGTTTAACTTTAAGCTCCACCTAAATCTCTCACAAAAAAGAGGCTCCACCATTTTGTTTCCAAATTAGATGTATTCAGCCTATCATTATCAATCACCGACAGATTGTAAGCTAGTGCATGTATATACCATTTGTCAAATGGATCTAATATTCTTCAATGGGATATCCAAATTTGAAACTGATCTAATATTTGAGCCTGTTTTTCATTTAGGTGGCATTTGACAAAATTGTGGAGGGGACCATTTTGGCATTCAATAATGTGTAAATATCGTGGAGGAGACCATTTTAGTCCTGTCCACAGTAAGATATGGTGTTATGTTATGTGTGGACAATCTCCATCCTCAAAATAGCATGGACAGGGATGGGCCACACCCCAATTTATCATCCATAGTATTTTCTCGTAGATAGTGTGGACTTCAAAGTATCGCACCTCCATTACATTGATTCAATTACTCTCATTTTGTTCAATCTTTTAATACTTTTTAAATTTTTAATTTTTAATATTTTATCAATAAAATAATAAATTTTAATATTAATTCTAACACAAGTTTGACCGTTCTCCTCAACTTTTTTTTTCATTATTTAAATATAATTTTTTTAATATTTTTATCAATAAAATAATATTTAAAATATTAATTTTTTATTTTTTTAATATTTAAAATAATATTTTTTAATTATTTAAAAATACAATTAATATCCACATATTGATGCCTTTTCAATTCATTTACCATATAAATTGCAAAAATTAGACATTTATGATCGAATGTATAGATCTCCCATAAAATGTATGAGATACATGGAATCAAAAAGTGTGGTATGGACGACTCCACACCACACCTACAACGCCACCGTGGGTGTGGATTAGTCCGGTCCACACAATTTATCCACACTCACCACAGGGTGTGGTGTGGATCAATCCACACCCACCAATTTCTCATCCACACTACAAAGCACCCTCCAGCAAAATTCTTTTTATATATAAATTCAGTATCTGAAAATAGCATATCTGGCTCTTTTGCTTTAAGAGTCATTGTAATATTAAAAAAAAACGAAGGCATTTTACCCACCATGAACCATCTAAAACTAAATCAGAGGTATGGTTTAGACGTTAAGACAAATGAACCCGCTCAGTAACTACATCAAAATTAATACTACAGCTGAGGTAGCGAGGGATGTCAATGGACTAGTTTTGGGTTAGACCCCATCCAAATCAAAATCAATTTGGATGGATTGGATGAACCAATCCAGACTGAATGGTCCAATGTATTTATTGGGTTTGAATGGACATGGCCCATCCTTGATGAATTTATATTGGATTGGATTGAGCCAATATCTGGTCCATTGATAAAATTCAGGTAGCAATTGACAATGATAGGGATAATTTCATTTGGGCCATGTTTGGTGCTATATATATATATATATATATATATATATATATATATATATATATATATATATATGAGGCTTGCTAGGAACCTATCGCTAAATCTTATCTGCCTCTCAAGAGTGATGCCCAATCAGTTTAAGGTACTCAATGTAAAAGGTAATGTTTGTACGATTTAAATTTAAATTATAAATTTTGAACCATATAATGATAATCTACATATTAAGTTACTCAATTTAATCGATAAAGATAATATATATTATATTTATTAAAAAACATGATTTTAAAGAACATACTTCTTTCTTTAAGGAGGGAGTAAAAAATAAAAATAAACAGATTCCACATGTAGACCCTGAAACTAACCCCGTAACGACCAAAACCAGAACCGACCCCTACATGCTAAGTTTCAGGTTCTGTCAGGAAACCGAATCAAACCACTAGTAATAGGGAGCGTATCCTTTATAACACCTCATGAACAAGACACATCAATACCAAGAGATATCCTTTGCAACCATTGCATATCAGAAAAATTACTTAATGCTTTTATCTCTGCGTGTGTGTTTTTGGACAAATACCCAAACCTCTACGTTTTCACTTTCTTCTCTACAAAAACCTCCCTGTTAAGTTTCAAATAAATATGCAAACTCTGTTAATTCCTGATGATAAATAAATGTTAACCCAATTGTGAAGAATTTCTTTATATTCCACAATACTCCCCCCCCCCCCTCCCCGAAAGTCCTGAGGTGCGTGCCCCACAATGGAGATTTATTAGATCAACACCTGGCTGAAATAACGACTGCAACTGTAATTTTGCTGCTGCTAATTAAGAATTTAAGATGGTGAAAAATCATAAGATCTTGCCGGTTGCCTTTCATCAAGATAAGAACTCCATTTAGTGTATTTCTGTTTAGGCCTGGGTAACGAATGCTGAAACAAACCCAACCCAAGTTGCATTACTAAGTCAAGAGTGAAGACTGCTTTGTCATATTATACTAGGGTCTCCAGTATAACAAACAATTAGAACTGAATTCCTCTTGATTGATGGAACAAACCAACGTATAAGCAGCCAAAAGTCAAAACAGCTCATGAGAATCTCTATATGTTCCGTTTCTCCCCATTCCCATATCCAAGGGCAAGCATTAAGAAAACTTGTCGACTGAATAGAGAGGTAAATTACGGTGACCATGGGGTTAGTGGCAACTAGCCCACCTTAACTTTCATTTGCTAATAGAATCTACATCTCTATCTCTTCCCTTCTCCCCATAATATCCAAGGCAAACGGCTTACAGCCTTTTGTCAACAGCAAATTAGGGGGACCATGGAGTCGGTGACAATTGCCCCGAGTTTTTATCAAGTGCATGAATGCTCGTCTCGTGATGCCAAAGTAACCCGACCAACCAATAATATGGATCAAGGAAGCCAACCCATGCCATAAAATAGTAACTTTATAAGAAAAAGACGATTATAAATAAAATTTCTTTAAGATACATAATATTTGTATATCTTCCTTACATAGGTCGTCAATAAGGACCGCTTGATTGATCGAATCATAATCTCGCACACAAAACTTGGAGCCTTACTTGATCAGACGATGATCATTGCTGGCACAAACAAAATGGAAAGGAATAAAGAACCCCCAGAACTCTCTGCTTTGGCTTTATAGTTTCAAATCAAATCTTTTGGAACTTCGCTGCTCATTTGCTGTTCGTGGGGGTGCAAACCACCTTCATTCTGGTGCTTCTGCCATCCACCGGTGTCAGCCCTGGCGTGGGCCCAGTAATACATGATGGATCCCAGTAAAGACAACAACGTAAGAGCGGCCGCAGCGCCAAACACGCCCTTCCGGAGAGTGGCGCACGAGAAGTCTTGTGCGCCGAAGTATCCTCTGTACTTGGTGTGATACGCATTTCTGGCCGACCCCGCCACTAAACACGCCTCTGCCCCCAAAAAGCTAGCCCTATAAAAATGTTTTTGGTTTAAGTTTAATTAAATCAAATTGTCAGTTTTAAACTTTTAATTAATTGTCACAAGTTACATTCAAATGGTCACCATCACGAATAATGTACTCCACAGAGCACCGAAAGCATCAAATAAATCTGACATCGCGTGCAAATCAAAATCTTCTGATCACCCTGATTCAGGCATTAATATTGTATTGCTGGATGGGGCCATCCGATGGTTAGAGACTTATTAGAGGTTTGTCAATCTCGGCAATTAGTGGAGTGGACCCTACGCCCTTGCAACAAAAGAAAGGAGCCCAGGCCCAAAACCCAAGATACTACTCAAATCAAATCAAAGCGTTCACGCTCCACTCGTGGGCGTGACTCGAGTCGAGTAGCGCAAAAAGCCATAGCCACAAAGCCAGTCCCCGGCAGAAGGCAGACGCCGCACCCACCGCACCTCTCCTTTGGGAGTGGTGTTTCAGACTTTCAGTTCAGAATGGAGCGAGAACGGTGTCTTCTTGCCGATTTGGGGTGCAGCGGCTCGAGCTACACGCACGACTATATGCCGCGAAAAAAAAAAAAAAAACTCACTATGAAAACGACGAGTCTGCCGGGAAATGGATCGATTCAACTCAAGCAGTGAAGTGGCAGAAAAGGAAGATTTGGTGGGATGGGAGACTCACCAGGAAAATACAAAGAAGAATATGGCACAGGCGGTGGAGCTCCTCCCGCTCATGAGCCCTCTCCCGAAGCAGAGGCATTTCGTAATGCAGTTAACCAAAAATTGACTAATCAACAAAAGACCAAACGCCGTCAATCCGTACACCGTCGACACATCCGAATCGTATACGCAGAACGTGCGTTCGTCGTACTCATCCGGTTGCACCTTACCCTTCAGACAGAGAGAAAAAGGGGAAAGGGGGGGTCAATTAGCTCACTGTACGTTCTGTAAAAAATCAGGAAATAAGAGAAGAGAGTAGGTTGTTACTGTGCTCCGACGACGTTCGGCGCCTACAGCGAGGACGAAGGCGACGAGATGGAGGGACGTGACGACGGCCAAAACTGAGACGGAGACCGCCATCGCTGGCTCTCCTCTTCTCTCTCGATCGATCGATGGATCGGCTTAGTGAGATGAACGGCGGGATCTGCTTTTGTTGATGAGATGACCTTCGTTTTCACTCGCTTCCTGCTTTTCGCCTTTTTCTGCAGTTTTGCTTTTTCTTTTGGGAGCATTGCGCTGCGCGGGTTTTATTTTGATTTTTGTTAGTAAGGCGGGGGGGTGGGGCCATGGTGATTGGTGATGATATGAGAGAGAGATCAGAGAAGTGGGGCCCAGCACTAGTGACCCTGAATCGACAAGATGATGGAGTGGACTAGTCTAGTCTGAGGTCTGAACATATAGCTGGACTGCGGTTGTGTTGTCGGATTGCCAATTGCCAATTCCCCCGGTGTGGTTACCGGCTTTAGCAGGTTGTTCATCTGCTACTCATCAACCACGCCCGTCTATTTGTCGCCTTGTCGGTATGTTACTATGCTCTATGAGAGTGTGAGAGAAAGTGGAGCTTGAATCACCTGCCAACGAGATAAGATCATTTGATACAACGACACATTTCATACATGTCCCACTTTTTATAATAGACCCCAGTAGATATGCGGTATCAGATCAATTTGGTAGGGTGTAAGAATTTATTTTGTCGGCAGGAAATCCCAATTCGAGAAAATGGGCCTGTGACCTACTAATTACTGGCCTCTCTGTCTTCTAGTACAGTCCCTCCTGCCCGTGATTGAATTTGTATCCGCTGAAAGAATTTGGATTAAGTGGGATGGGGGCCCATTTTCTGAAGTATCCAAATTGGGCCAGCCACGGCCTGGGATTAAAATACTAGCCTAGTGCAGTCCCCTGTGGGCTGTGGAGGCCAGGCCGAGGCGGAACCACCAAGGCTAAAGATATAACACAGTAGACCTGGCAATCGGGTTGTGTGGTTCGGATTCGGGTTGGGTGAAGGTATTTCGGGTTGAGTTGTCAGATGCTAGACCCTAATCCTAAATGTCCGGGTTAGGGTTGACCCATGGGTCAATTCAGGTCATCTCAAAAAATAATTTAAATTTTAAAAAATAAAGAAATTTGTCAAAATTAAAAGAATTAATTTTAAAATTTCAAATATAAAATAAAAACTTATTTAACAATTTAAAGAGTAAACAATAAAAAGTAAAGACTAAATAGAAAAAATTAAAGAGTGAAAACTTCTAACAATGCATAAATAATCCCAATTAGACTTGACAATCGAGTCAGCGGGTTGACCCATGACCCAACCCAATCCAACCCAGTTCTTTCGGGTTGCCAAGTATAATGTATAGGAAACATCTCTAGTGCTTGTACTTGTCATGGGAGATGTTCGTAATACACATCTGGGATATGCTGTGGTGTGCGCTCAGTGGGCCACTGATGTGAATTCATAAGGTATGTAAAAAAAGTGTACCAGAAATCATAGTTTTTGGCAATACATGTGAAGTAGAGGTTTCTATGTCATACTTCATTCCCATTTATATCTATATCTATACAACTATTAAAAGTGTGAATGGATTTATTAAAATACTTTTATTTTTTAAATTTGGTCTCCCTATATTATCAAAGCAAAAAATATATTTGAAACTACTACTTTTTATTAAATTCATTATATCATTGTCATTAAGTCTTATATTTAAGGTATTAACTTCTATTTTCTTCCATTAAATCTTATATTTAAAGCACATCAAATAAATGAGCTTTGTGGGATTTTCTTGACTAAAACACCCATATTTATGAATTTAGTCCCTCTTTGATTGTATGGGCAAAAAAGATAATTTCAAGTAGTATTACTTTCCACTTCGTTAAATTCTCTATCATTAAGGTATTACCTCTCATTCTCTCTCATTAAAAATTTCATTTGTAGTATTTTTGTTTCTCACCAATAAACTCTACAAATTAAATCTATGTCCAATATTTTTAATAATGCAAAACACATGTTCAAAACTAACATGAAAATTAATTAAATAAACCACACTTTTGTCTAAGTGGCAAGCAAATAGTTCAACCATTTGTGTCCAATGGGTCAACCAATGTTCTCATAGTTAAATAATAAAATTTTAAAAATAAATATAAATATTACAAAAATTATAAAATATTTGTAGAAAGTTTTAGGTACATCTCAAATATTATCTATTTATCATATTAAATAACAATAAACATGCTAAATAAAAGTATTTTTATTTGATTGAAATAAATTACAAGATTTAAAATTGACCAAAAAACAAAACCATTTTCCTATTCAAGTGGTGGGTCAATGGTTCAACCTTTTAGGTCAGATGGGTAAACCCATGATATCAAAAAATAAATAATAAAATTTTTAAAATAGATAGAGACACAAAATTATTAAAAACATAGAAATTCTCCAATAAAAAACAAGGCGCATCTTTAATATTTTGTATTCATCATATTAAACAAAAACAAGTGTGATAGATAAGTGTTATTTTTATTAATGAACTATATGATTAAAAAGTAAACTAATTTAAAAAGAAATTTATTTTTACATCTAATTGAAGGTCAATGGTTCATAAGGAGGCAAATTAGGTGGGCTTAACTCAAACTCAAATTGACCTAGCTTGTAATTTTATATAGACTAGCTTCAATTTTTAGTCCTCAACCCAGGCCTAAGCCTAGACTCAAAAGTTTGGGCATTTTTATTTTTTAGGTTGGGCCCAAGCCTAGCCCTTAGGTAGCCAAAGTTAGGCCTAGTTATATACATACAATCATAAAAACTCAAAAAACAGATAGAAATAAAAAAAAAAAAAAATAGGTGTAGTTTGGCAAGTCTTTTTGTGAAAGATCTTCTGGAAGCTCTGATAGCCAAAAGACAGTGAAATTTTTACAAAAGATTTTGACAGCCACATACCATTTGGTTGGAAGTGTGCCTTTCTATGCAAAGATAAGATGAAAAAAGCCGAAAAGCTTTAATTAGAACTTCCCAAATTTAGCCCAAAATTGGCTTCTCTTATCTTTTTGGGAAACAATCATTCACCAGCTAAATCTACTCCCAACCAAAAAGGAAAAGACAAAAACACGGGTTGCCATGCTTCTAAACAATTGATACCCCACATGGAAATATGTGCCAAACAAGGCCATAGAAAAACAAAAAAAAAATGTCTATAAAATCTGTGCACATCTCTAATATTATATATTTATCATATTAAACAAAAGCAAATGTGATAAATAAAAAGTATTTTTACTAACAATGAAAATGAAATATAAATATAAATCCACTAGCACACCATGCTTTAATTACTTATCCTTTTTAAATGGTTCTAATAAGAATATTGAACTTATTAATGTTATCTAAAATTGCCACGTGCAATACGCGTGCATATTTACTAGTATGATAAAGTTCCACACATTAATTAGCATTTTACCATAAAAATGTCCATGTGAAGCTGATGTGGCATATCATGATTGGCCCAATATCCCCTTTTCTTGTAGGTTTGAGCTATTCAACAACATTTCCACCTTTAGCCCAAGATGTCAAAACATATCCGTGATTTTCCCCATTCAGTAATTAATTGGAAACTTCAACATATGCAATTACTAGGGGCCAAGGTGTGTGGTGTTCTTTTGGTAAACAACAAATTAAAATTCACTAGAACCGATAAGGTTACCAAGATTAATATAATTTGATTTTCATCCTTGGGGCAGTTGTTATAGTAAGGTTGTAGATCTGATTGATCATGCTTCTCATTCATGGAATTCTAGGTTCCTGAGAACTATATATGTAATGGTCCTCGGCTTGGCCAATTACTGATTCTTCATTTGTCCACATGTCAGCCCAACTTGAGACCAATGTACAATCTCATCACCAACTAGTTCAACCATGCCTTGTGTTATATGCACGGATATAGTGGAGACCCTTCCCTTGGGGACGGGTGTAGTAGATCTCCTGGGGTGCTTTTTTTTTTTGACAAATTTCTTAAATTATCCTTAAGGTTTAAAAAATTAACTAACTATACCCTTACTGTTTTAATATTATCTTAAAGTACCCTACCATTTCTGACAATTGTCACACAATTCCCTTCCCGTTAAGTCTCCATTCTAGACCGTTTACATGTGAATTCATGTGTCTGATTTAATTTTATAGTATACCCAAAATATCCCTTTTTGCAAAGATCATTGTTTTCTCTACTCAAACAACAACTGCGACTAACCTTCCATCCTCCTCTCTCTCTCTCTCTCTCTCTCTCTCTCTCCTTCCCTATTTTTCCCTTTTTCCTTTCTATCTTTCTTTTCTTCCATTTTCTTCCACGAGACCAACGAATCCTCAACGGTGATCTTCTCTTAGTCTTCCCTGTCATCACCACCGGCAAGCATTGATAAGGTTTGGTTAGATCAATAGAGGATTCCCTGGGATCCGTTGTATCCGCATAAACTATTATCGTATCCCCATCGGCAACAACTTTCGCATCCACCTAGGGTTCAATTGTATTGATTCTAGCATTAAATTGGAGACAAAAAATACTCACTTGAAAAATGAGTGAAATAATTATAGGAAGAGTTATGTGATTGTAAATACCCAAGACTCCAATCCTTGATTGAGGCCAGGACATTGCCTTTCCGTCTAAAGGATCGAGCCTGCTCCTTTGACCGGTTATAGGAGGAACCCTCTCTATCGTCGATCGTCATCGACATGACAAGAGCGCTTGTCTTTCACAAAGAGAACAATGAACCTAGCAGCAAAGGTGATTCTCATCGGTTCACTCTTGGACCTCATTTATCTCCCTCAGTTGAAGGAAACACTACAACGTCTAGCATCTTCTCTATACCGGTGTCCGAATTTTGACCATTAGACATCTTGAATTGGCATGGATTTGCAACAATCAACATGAGGTTCTCAAGCTCAGCAACAGATAGTTCACCAGTTCTTTCGTTCATATAGATGCCAGCTTTCTTGTATACAATATTGGCGAAACAACAACCAACACCCTTGATCGAAGACTAACTCTACCCTTACTCTTTGAAAATTGACTAAGTGTATCCTTACCCTTACTGTCAATTGACTAAGTGTACCCTTAACCGTTAAATGAACGGAAAAGATCTGACCTTTCCTTTTCTAGCTGTCAAATTTATTTTATTAATAGGCCACTTCAGAGAAAATATTTCAGAGTCAAGGTGATTTTTAAGTTTGGTGATCTATATTTATTTCCTGACATTACATGTAACAGGCACTGCACGAACTTCATTGGTTGTGACAATTGCCCCAATAACCAGTATGCCTGACCAGCACCCTGGAACATAGTTCAAGGACAAAGAGAGTGCAAACTAATCTATACCTATATTATATAGAGGAAAGAGGAAGGCAAAGAATTCTTTTACCTCAATGTTTGCAAGCACCTCTTCCTCTCCTTTCTCATACATGTGGTTTATTTATTTATAAATTAAAAATATAAAAAATCAATTAACTATTTTTATCAGTAACAGCATAAGTTTTATTAAAATTATGAAAAAGAGGAATTACAAACATGGATAGCTTCAGCTAGCCACAGTATCAATGCAATACATGAAGAGTAGGCAGTAGGTTGTACAATTACATCACCCCGAAACATATTTTCTCTTGTTGCCTTGCTTTGCCAATCCATCAACTATGCTGTTTGCCACTCTAGGAACAACTTAAGCTAATTTCCAACTGCCCCAGGATACATCTTATTTCACTTATTGCATGTCTGTAGTGCCATGATCCCTCCTAACTATTCTTCAGCCAATCCTGGAATCACCTTCAATGATGACATTTGAGCAGTTCAGAGTTTTAACCTTTCTTAAACCCGTTAGCATAGCCAAAAGTTCTGCTCGTGTGAGAGTCCCCTACCAATTGGTCCTGAAAAGAGAGCAGGTATATCTCCTGCACTGTTCCTAATCACTCCCCCAACACCTGAAAGCCATGGGTTGCCTAGACTAAAGCCATTGAAACTCAAGTCTTAACTATCTATAATATTATCTTTCTTAACACTCTTGCTTTCTCCAACTATCAATGTTTGTAACCTCTCCCCTCTCCCATTAAATCACTCTTTCTCTCATCTTAAATCTCTTTGAATGAATGAATTCCCCTACTCCTAATAAAGTAAGGGTATACATTGGATGGATTGGTAGAGTTAAGGACAGACCCAAGCGGCCAAGCCCATCCAGTCATCCCTAGACATCAACCTTGGGCCTGGCCATAGATTGAGGTCAAAGCCCATTTGCCAACTCAAGCCCCACCTAAGCTAAACCCACAACTTAGGATGCCTCAGAGTGATTTAGTAGGCCTTAAGCAGGTTGTTCAAATTTGAATGTCTTTTCTTTTCAATAAGTAACTTCAAATCTTATTAGGAAAAGTCAATATATACATAAGTACAAGCACCCCAAGGAGAGGTGTGAGATGCACTTCTCACATTACTCATAAGAGAACAGATTACAACTGAGCCCAATAAAAATGATCCCTGTTCACTCCTTTCTAAGCTAAGTTATCAGCCATCCAATTAGCCAATCTTCTCACCCATTGAATATTCAAGATCATACTGCTATTTAGCCATTTAAGCTACTTAATCTCATCCAATAAAAATATACCCATTGAATCTTCGACAATCAGCTTGTTCAAATTCCCCCTCAACGATCTCACTCATAGTCTTCTCACTAGGGATGAGCATTTCTAGACAAATAGTTAGTGTCAAGCAGAAATCTTTAACCTAAGTACTTCTAATCTTGAAAAAATCTTTAAAGTAAGAACCATTGTCTAAAGAAAGCAGAAATTACTAAAAATAGTAAATTGAAAATTTGCCACAAATAGTTAGTAACTAGGTGAATTGCATTAAATAGTTAATTTAATATTAATTTCGATTTTTTTACAAAGAATAGTAAATTTCTATACGGATGAAACTTAACCCTACAACCACCTCCATGGTTTCTCTTAATCTTAGCCCATGCAATGCTTCATTTGTGGCAACTCCTGATCAACATACTGCTGGTCGGAGGAAGGCTAAGACAAATTCCTCCACTATTCCTGAATTTTATGTGTTGTTTCTGTTCTCTATACAATCACCTAAGGTCCTAAACATGCCATCACAAATGCTTGAAGCAACAAATGTGGATATATTACTATAAAGGCATGTATTATAGTATTTCTAATATTTTGAAGTGAGAACAAACAAATCAATAAAACATATTTATTTTTTTTATCAATATCAATAAAACATCTTTATGATTGATATCTTGTAGTTAATCTGATAGAAGAGTCTGGGCAGGTGAGAGGTCAGGTTCCTTCTCTCAAGCTACAAGGTTATGTTACCACACCCAAGGGAGGATGTTCATTAGGGCTGGTTTAGGAAGGCCCAAGTCCTTGCCAAGGTGGCTTTCATCCTGTGGACTGTGGCGAGGGATAAAGTGCTGACAATGGATCATCTCCTGAGTAGAGGTTTGCTGGTGGAGAACTGTTGCAGTCACTGTAGGTCCAGCCCAGAACCATCTTGCTGCCAAAAGAAACCACATCTTGTATGGGTTACAATAAACATCTCATAGATAGAAGTATGGACCAACAGGTACTCAATCTCTAGGTAGGTTCACAGAGTTGCATGACATGTTTATTTATTTATTTCTCTGGGTCACAATAACCACTGATTCAGTGAGGCATTTGACACCTAAGAACCAAGCCAACTTTTTGCCTGCTTTCCAATCAATGTTAGACCAAATGACTTTGTACTGTATACAACCAACCATCTATCATTCCTTAGGCTGACTCTCTTTCTCCCTCTCAGAAAACTCTATAATGATACAATCTACATCAATGGAGAATTCAGTACTACTACTAACACTCCTCAACTAAAAATTTCCTTTCTAACCAACACACAACCATCACTAGGAACAACAACTTGTTGATGGATACATTAAGAGTTCTATTAATATTTGGAGAAACAGTAACTATTTGTATTCAAGTTCCTGCACCAGTAAGTGGGTTCTTTTAACCCAACTGAGCTTTTACTATCTAGCCAGGTTAGCATGCATATATGGTTAGTGGGTTCTGCAGATGTTAAGGATATTCTTATGCAGCTACCCCACAAAATAAAGGATAGTTATTACATAAGTTGTATGTGGCATTCCTTTTTTTCTGAGAAAATGTAAGGTAAATTTTATGAAAAAAGAGCAAAGTCCACATTACAAGAGAGCATTCCCGACCATAGGACTGTGGTGTTCAAACACCCTACAAACAGACACCAAAGAAACAACCTTCCCCACAGCAAACCTGACCAGGACATCAACTATATATTATTTAAGAATAATCTCGTGTTTCTTTCAGCCAAAATTGTTCCTAGATCAGCCTTCCAAAAACATTTGTCTTCACTGCCTAACCTCGGCAGTACCCAAGATGACAACAACCATGCACTGAGGCAGGTATAACCAAGCAAAGACTTGCAATTTCCTGTTACATTCCTTTTTCCTTCATTACATAGTCCAAAGGTTAAAGCACCCGGTTACAGTTTTGCATGGACTCAGACACAAGAACCAGAATCTGAAACATGTCTAGGTCCAAGCACCTGATTTAAATTTCACGTGGTTTCAAGCTTATTTGCATAATTATAACAACAAAGCAATAAGGAAAATAATTCGATAATTTATACTTAAAAAAACAGCAAAGCAATAAGAAAAATAACAGCAACAATTTATACATAAAAAATGTATAAATTCCATAATAATTCGAACACACAAATACCAAAAATACCAATAAGGAAAATAATGAAGAGACAAAAATTGTTCAAAACTTCAAATACCTTAATCGATGCTGCTTTGTTTTGATGCTTACAGGGATGATATTGGTGGTCAACCGAAAAGGTGAAAAACAGAGTAGGAGGAGGATATATACATCTTCTGTGCGCAGCTTGAAAAGGAGATGAAGAAGAAGAAGAAGAAGAAGAAGAGAGAGAGAGAGAGAGAGAGAGATTACCTTGGTTCGAGATCTTTGGATCGAACTTAGCTTTAGGACTTCAACAGATCGAGCCCACCATTACCTTGTACAGAGAGATAAAGAGTCGATTAGTTTTACCTTGTACAGACTTCAACAGATCGAGATATCTCAGCAGAGAGAGAGGGACGAGGGTTTACCTTGTACAGAAGAGAGAGAGAGAGAGTGACGAGGATTTACCTTGTACAGAAGAGAGAGAGAGAGAGAGAGAGAGAGAGAGAGAGAGGGACGAGGGTTCAGTGAGTTCAAGTCGAGAGGACTCGAGCTCGAACAAAAAAACAGAATTAGTAGGATGGGAAGAATGAATTATGCGACAAGAAATGAATATCCAAACACCTATATCTCATTCATTCTTGCTTATTCTTTTCTAGAATCGGCAAGAATTAAAAGAATGAGGTCACTGGAAGTGAATCAAACATGGCCTTATTTTCTCAATTCCGTCAATTGTGTTTGGTTACTAAGATCAATTATCCTACTAAATTTGCTTCATAGTGTTTAGTTGCTGAGAAAATTTTGCAAGATGGTTGGATTTATTCTACATTATCGAATGATGCATATAATCCCCAATTCGACAACACAAGACTTGTTTTTTGGATGACATGGCATAATAGTATTTAAACATTACCACGTGTCATGTTAATATGGCATAATTAAAAACTCGTATGTATTAAAGATATAGCCTACTTATAATAATTGACATAACAATTCCATAAAACACAAATGTCATAAGTTGGGTCACTAGCTTCATAACAACCAAATATTTACAACCATTATTTAAACAAGTATAAGATCAACATAACCATCAAACTGACTACTAACACAAGAATTACTAGTGATTGTGAATGGGGTTCTTTTGACGCTTTCACCTCTTTGTTGATATTCTCTACATGGATCCTAGAGGTGTTCCCAACTATTGGGTGTTGGGGTATTGGATACATATTGTGTTGGTACTATTGCAACTGAAATACCGCCTCTTTGTAGGTGCTATATATATGAGCAAAAAATAGCTCTACTAAATCTATGCACTTGGGCATTACATTCTGCCCACATGAAATAGATTCCTAGTTGATGGCCGTTGAACACAATGTAGCTTTTTGTCATATTAGTACCTATAAAGATGTAAATACATATTTCGTCAAACCTGTAACCAAGCAGCATCATACATTGACAAATAAATACCACCATGTCAAGTGATGAATAACAACCATGGGTTGCAGTGGATTAAATCCACTGTGTGGGTTGCCTGAGATGACCTGAAACACATTAAAAAATGCAAATTTGAGATCGAGTATTATTGACATAATAAAATGCTAAAAATGAAAATAAAAAATAAAACAACAGACCTTTAACAGAACAAATCTATAACTGGCCTAAAATTTATACCATGAGACAAAGCCCATCTATCCTTTAATGGTAGAAATTGAAAATGACAAACACCATATCAAAACAAGTCGGTAGAAACTGTAATGTTTTGGTATAAGGAAAACACCATATCTGGATGAGGCAAACACTTAAAGCCATATCTGGAGCTTCGACGTTCAAATGAACACCTTGAACTGCAGTTCAAATGTTTTTTGGCAATGGAGATTGATTTGGGCAAACAAGGATAGAGGTAGAGGACAGTGAGATTTGAATGGGAACTCATTCAACAAAGGAGATAAAAATGGTATAAAAGTGGACAAAAATCATGAGAGGGTTGAAAATCGGAGCTTACCTTCGAAAGAAGTCATCGGAGATGGCACCAGTGAGAAGACTATTGGACGATGTGTAAGAGGAAGACAACGCTCGAGGTTGGCACTTTCGACAAAATTTTCTCACTGATTGCTCATTGTTTCCTTTCTTAACGGGGACGCATAAAGAGTTTAGGGAACCCACGTCTCATACCTTTCTCGTCCCTTCCTAATTTTTTCTTCAAAACAAACACATGAAAATAAGAATATTCCTTAAAGATTCTTCTCATCCCATTCCATCTACTTCTCAGCAACCAAACGGACTATTATTGTTTTGTTGGCTCTAATTATGTGTTTCTCTATGTAGGGATGCAAATGGGTCAAATCGGATTTGAATTAGGGTATATTTGAATCATGATTCAAATCCGAACATTGTTCATGTCAGATTCAGTCAAATCTGATAGGACTCGATTTGAATTTGGATCCTATCGATAAATCAAATCTTTAATCCAACTTGTTTTCTTTAAAAATTAATAAATTATTAAAAGAAAATTAAAATATACTAATTTAAATAAAGAAAAAACAAAAGATACAAATACTTCTTAAATTATTTTCATTGTGTATATACATATTTTATAAAAAATAAATAATATAACAATTTTACAAAAATATAATATAAAAAGTATATTTATAAATAAATAAATGACATATATATGTATTATATATATTTATACTTATAATTATATAATATATCCGATCCGAATAGGGGTGATCCGAATTCGACCAAATAGGATCGGATCAAGTCATGATCCAATCCATTTGCACCCCTATCTCTAAGAACATTTTACATTGTTTTGGACTCATGCTTCATGTTAGGCCCATTCAAAATTTAGCAAAAGCTAAGCCCATCTTGGCCCATGATAAGTCCGTTAGAGACTGTTTAACCTATGGTAATGCCCCACGTCATCCATAAATTCAAAAAGAGGGACTTGAATGGTTATGGGGAATACACACTTAATTGGTGTGGATGCACCACAAGATATTGCATTTTCAAACACGCCACCCCAAAACCAGTGGTTCGGTTGCACTGTGGTGTAGACCAAACCACATTATATCATGGATCGGTCTACACCACAAGGAAAAATATCGTCCACAGTTATTTATCGTGGATAGTCCATTGCTATCGTGGATATTTATCTCCAATCTATTTCCATGCTTCCCACTACTTTATAGTGTGTCTTTCCATGCTTTGCACTACTCTCAACATATTACCATTACAGTTAGGGCTCACCATTGTGAAGCTCGTGTCTGCTACCTCTCTATCTCATGTCAGGCATTGTTGCTACTCTGAATATCATTGCATCATTGGGCTGTCAGATGTAAGTGATTCATCTCCTCTGTTTTCTACAATCGTTTTGCTTTTTTTTTTGTGCAATATTTCCCTCTTGTTGTTTGGTTTCATTGGTCATTACCAAGCTTGTCACTGCTAATCCGTTGTTGGGTAGAAGCTCGCCTTTAAGGATGCAAACGAATCATATCGGATTCGAATCAAGGTATATCTGAATCTGATCCAACCAGCTCTCCGGTGAGATACCCAGATCTCTGGGACAATTGAACGTGTCGAGAATCGATCTGTCATGTAACAATCTCGTCAGGGACGCGTCGATTTTGTTCAGGGAGAATGCATCAGCAACGTCGGTCAATCTATCTAATAACCAACTGGACTTTGATCTGTCGAGAGTGAGGTTTCAAAGAAGCATGAAATCTTTGGATTTGTCGCACAAGAAAGGTCATGGAAATCCTGGAGATGTTTAGTTTAGATGCAATAGCTCCAGTTGAGCAAGTTCAGAAGGTTAGGCAGTCAAAAGGTTTGTCAGATGAAGGAAAAATCCTGTAAAGGAACCTTAATGGTGTATGTGTCTGTGCATAAATATGAACAGAAATATTCCGAACGTTCTTCTTCTCAGACAATGAGAGAGGCAATAATCGACTGTTCTTCTCAGACAATGAGAAAAGCAGCGGCCGGTGAGAAGTTGCGGACTGTACTCCGACTGCTCTTCTTCTCAAACGATGGGAACAGTCTTCATGAGCATTCGACCGTTCTTCTTCTCAGACGAAGGTACGAGAGAAGCAGCGATCGATGAGAAATTGCGGATTGTTCTTCTTCTCAGACTGTTCTTCTCAGACGCATCTTATTCTTCTTCAAGTTCTCGAACGAAGGGGAAGCAGCAGCCAATAAAGGGTAAAATGATAAATTAAATTACCGTTATCTCACTGACATGGTGAATTTTGAACGTTTTGAAAAAATCGTTGTGATTTTTTGGACAATTTTCCATTAATTAATGATCTTTGTGGTCGATAGTCAGCCACCCGTACAGTTTCCGCACGTTTCTCTGAGTCAGATCCTGTATCAAGATTGTTTCAACCTCAACTAATGAGACTTCCAGTTCCAGAAAGCTCTTTCCCAACTCTCTCATTTATCCCTCCTCCATCGTAACGTCGTCGGTCGTCCTTCCTTCCTGCTGGTTTCTAGCCAAGTTTGACTCGTTTATTAGTTATATATTAAAAAAAAAAATGCACATGTGATAACACCAACATCACATAAGCGCATGCCTGTCAACCTCCATCTTAGAATAGAAAAACCCTATCCCGTGGAAATTCGTTAATCCGCGGCGCATAAACTTAGTGCATCTGGACTCTCTCTACCTTCTGGTTCCAAAGAATCAGTCAGCCCCGTTCAGAAAAATAGTAAACAAAATCATCTTCTAACTTAACAAACCTAAACCTTATCTTGCTAGCTAGATTTCTCTTTCTTATTTTTTTTAGTTGGACAGGCTGCCAGACGCAGAGACCAGAGAATATGCTTATAAGATCTTCGATCGTGTTATAAATCTGTGTAGCAAAGAAAATCTGAAAAGCATTATCTGTAGCAAAGAAAACTTGCAGTATCTCATCACAGCCATGGTTACCGATCTATCCAAGATCCTCCCTAGGGTTCTCATTGTCTCCAGACGAAGCGTTCGTAAGAATAAGTTCGTCGATTTCGTGGGTACGTTCTGTCTGTACATGAATTCTCACTCGTTTTTTTTTTTTTATTCTTATTTTTTGTTTGCTTTTGTGAATCGAAAGCCCAACTTTCTCAGAAAAACATGACAACCCAAGTTTTTAATCTGTGTAATAAGTTGAAAGAAATAAAAAAGCAGGACAAAATGGGTTTCATTCTCTAATAAATGAAAAGGATGTCTGCCTTTTTTGCACAGGTGAATACCATCTCGATCTCATAGTAGGCTATGGGGCGGTGCCGGTCATTGTTCCAAGAGTCACCGGAGTCCATATGTTATTGGACAGCTTCGAACCAATTCATGGTGTTCTCCTTTGCGAAGGCGAAGACATTGACCCATCTCTCTACGAACCTGAAACGTCGGGGCTTTCACCAGAGGAGCTTGAAGAAATAAAGCAATTGCATGCAAGTGATACCGCCATTGATCGAGAGAAGGATTCTATCGAACTACGGCTCGCAAAACTTTGTCTTGAGAGGAATATACCCTACATGGGGATCTGTAGGGGATCACAAGTCCTTAACGTCGCATGTGGGGGTACCCTTTATCAAGACATAGGGAAAGAGCTCTCAAAGAAATGCCAAGAGGGTCAGAGTGTGGCTCACATCGATTACGATAACTACGACGGGCATCGGCATGCCGCGAAGGTGGTGGAGAACACCCCCTTGCATGACTGGTTCAAGGATTCCCTGGACGAGGGGAAGATGGAGATTTATGTCAATAGCTATCATCATCAAGGTGTCAAGAGATTGGCACAACGATTTGTTCCAATGGCTTTCGCTCCTGATGGTCTGGTTGAAGGATTCTATGATCCTGATGCGTATAATCCTGAAGAGGGTAAGTTCATAATGGGCCTCCAATTTCATCCAGAACGAATGAGAAGATCAGACTCGGATGATTTCGATTATCCAGGTTGCCCATCTGCCTATCAGGTAATCAGAATCTCAAAATGGAATGATCTTTTAAGGATCTCTGTGACATTGGATTTTAAAATTTTGATATGGTGTGCTTGGGTTTGCCAACGTTCAGGAATTTGTGAAGGCGGTCATCGCATATCAGAAGAAGCTGAATAACGCAGCCAGTGTGCCTAATGCTCTAAAGCTCGATCTAGAAATGGAGAAGAAGAGAAAGATTATTGTCCGAAGCTTTTCCATTGCGAGAGACATGTATGATGCTAGACGGGAGACATCCCCATCAGGAGAATCTGATCTTGAAGCTGGAGCCGAGTTCCTGGAGGTATGATTGGTATAGACAATGTGGTGTTTGGTTTTGTCATTCAATTACTTTTGACAACTTTGTTAAAATCTCTGTTCTGTTAATGCAGTCGAACAAAGCTTTGAGTTTACAACAGGAGAAGAGACTGAAACAAATGGGAGCAACAGTTAGGAATGCCTCTTCGTATATGGAGAGGTTGAAGATGAATGAAGAGAGGGAGAGGGTAGCAAGGAATGTAATGGCGAAGATGTCAGTGGACCAGTTGTCTGATCTGATGTCCTTCTACCGCATGATGGGTCAGATTTGCTCGGAGGTGTTAGAGAGGAAGCTTCATGACCTTGTCAATGAAGTTGGCCACTGAGTTTCTCGTCTGCGGCAGGATTCCTTAAGAAGGATGCACTTGGATCTCAGGCCTCTCACATGGAACTGGCGTTGCCTCCCCTTCTAATTTGTGTATATATATATATATTTTTTTGTCTCTTCTTTTTTACGTCTTCTGTCTTGATTGATTCCTCATTAAGGTTGTATTATCAAAACAAAATATGAATTTCCTGCATTTTTAACCTTTATGGCAAGCGTTCAAAAGAAAATTAACCTATCATTTCATGGCTTCCAACTAAGAGAGGACCTGCATTATTTTCATAACTTTCAAAGAGTTCAACCAGAATTTTTGGCCACTATACAAATTATTTACTTCAAAGAGAACATCTTATTGCAAATTATGGGACCCCAAACTGGTTATGGGTTCTACGTCCTCAAGCCCATGTTTTTTTTCCATTGCAAACTATTTATATTTATATTGGACAATTTTGGACCTGGTACAGGTTTTCCAGAGATGTGTAAAAGAGCTCCTAAATTTGGTTAATCTCCCTTTTATCCTTTTAACTAGAAAATAAAAAAATTGTTTTGAAGCCAACATTTTGAGACTAACTATGGTGCATTTACCAATAGTTGCTGCACCTTAAATTAAGATTTTAACCAATCACTTAAAAATGTTATATGGTCTATTTGATTTTCATTGGTTCACGTTTTATAGGTGTATTTACCATCAAGACTAACGATGTTAAAAATGTCAGTTGTGATTATTCCTCGTTTTATCACTGGTTTAGTTTTTTTTATTCTTCACGGTGCAATCCTTGCACCATAAATCTTGCCCACTTTTAACTTCAAATTAAATAAAGTAGAAAACAATAAAAGGAAAGAATTTTGTCTTATTTTAGTGTTGATCCAAAAAAAACAAAAATACTATAAAAAGGACAAAACATTAAAACACGAGGTTTAACATGGTTCAGAAATTTGTGCTATATATATATATAGATAGATAAAATTTTATAAAACAGATCCTAAATATAATCTGTTTAAGCATAGTCAAAAGCACTAATTGCTTCTAATCCTTGGGGGAAAATACTTTTTAATTAGAAGATTTACAAAAGAAAAGGCATATTATATACATGTTTTTGCTGACCGCTCGTTTTTACATCAAAACTATATTATGAGAATATTAATATATATATATATATATATAGGCATTATCTCTAAGACAAAACTATTTATAATTCATGGACAGTTTCTGAATGGTTATAACTTATAAGTGGGTAGTTCCTGAACAGTTGTGAGTAGACAGTTTCTGAAGTGACAGTAAATAACACATATACCCTCTTTATGCCCATAAGTGCTTAAACAAAAGGGGTACAAAACGTCCAAAAAATTCCAGAAAAAGGAGAATTTGCTTATTTTAAATCAAAATCTCTTCAAAACCCTTTTGGACTAAATAATGAGGACGTCCACTCTTAAAGCTTCCATCTTTAGGCGTTGGTAGTTGAGTTTGATGTTATCAGTATCATCTTTTGCCTTCAGCCCTTCATGAATTGTGTGTGTTCAAAGTATGACAATGGCTTGTGGTCCACACAATGATTCACGGGGATAATGGAATTACGTAAGTAGTCAGTCAACAACCCACAGAATGACTGAACCACACAGCATTCTATCGTGGACTAAAATGTGTGATATTCCAATGATCGGAAAACATGTGGCATCCCTGTCTCTGATGTACACCTTGCAACCGATCAGTGAAGCTTCTAGTTTATCCAAAAGAAGAAAAAAAAAAAAAGAGGCAGTTCCAAAACCAACTAATCCACAGAGTATCCACAATATATGATCTCAAAGTGATGAATTTGCAAGAAACTACTTAAAGAATTTAGTGAAGTAGACGTCATCCCAGAAAAAGAAGTTTGAGCTTAGAGCTGTAATGGGAGCAGAGACCTTTTATTCGGTGCCTAAGATCCTCTGAAAGAGTTAGGGTTCAGAACTAGAATACGAGTTACATTTGCACAAAAAAAAAAAACAAAAAGAAAACTTACACTTGCAAACCTTCCATTTAGACGCCATTTTTTATCTAAGGTAACAGTTTTGTTATCATATATATATACTACTCTGCTTCAGAAAGAGGCTAATAGAAAGTTTTTTTGTTCAGTTTCTCTTAACAAATAATTCAATTAGAATTGTTCAGTCTCTCTTCCTCTTCCGCAGTTACTACAAGTGAAAGTGAGCATCTTTCTGAATCTTCTGGTACCATCGTGGTGGTAACAATACACTGGATGCCACACAATGAAAAGGTTTGGGTTAATTCAGTCCAGCCCCCTCCCCCAAATTGGGTGATGGCTTTTTATTTCCCTCTTTTGCATTTGATTAACTCTCTGCTGTGGCAGCAAGGTTGCCGAACTGGCATGTACCAACAGGCACTTAGGTTGTCATGCTAGTTTCAGTCCATCATCAGATTGTGTTATATTGTAAAGCTAACCCGTGTAACTCTTACCGTTGTATTTTTCATATTAGGGTTCAACCCAATAACAAGGTAGCATTGTGTGGCTGGACAAACCATGCATGTACCTAAATGTTGTAGTAATAACTAGTAACAAAACTAATAACTAGTAATAAATAATATATTTATTTATTTTCTAGTAATGTAAATTTGGTTACGGAAGAAAATTTCAGAAGGCATATAAAATGATGATTACTCAATGACTGCACAACGGACGTATCTTCTCAAGGAAAGAATAAATGAATCAAATAATTTTATGTAAAGAATGAGAATTACAAATTAGCTGGTGCACCATGCAGTTGAACCAGTTATATCGCATCATATTGCAGGAGAACAAATTCAATGTCTAGAAGAAAACCTCGAGATGTCATATATATACAAAAGATCTGCATTTGAAATTTGGAACCGTGCTACTTGTGGTTCTGAAAGGAACTGCAATAAATGCTAAGCTGCTTTCTTACAAATGTAGAAGGTTGGAAATTGGGTTCCAGCCCAATATCCATGGTCTTTTATCTGCTGGAAGTGCAAAATTGAGCTCAAACATCTCCTTGGAGACATTGCCACCTTCACAGAACCCTACCAACTTTGCCACTATCTCAGCACTCTCCTGTATATGTTTAACATCATGAGGATTAGTCCATAGTTTGTTTACAAATTGATGCTTCCTCTGCTTCCCATCAAGTGCAACATCCCATTTTATGTACAATACATCCCGTTCTTCTGCAGTCAATCTCGTCATTAACCTTTTTGCAAGGAATTCCCGTTCACGCTTCAATGCTCTGATACTGCACATATAAAAAATATGCCTATAACCATTAAAACAAAATGAATTATGCTAGTCGAGTTGGTGTGTGTGTGTGTGTGTGTGTGTGTGTGTGGAGAGAGAGAGAGAGAGAGAGAAAGTGACCTTGACGATAGAGAGATAGTAGGCTCATCTCCCAGGTGGGCTGGGCTTGCGTTTCCAAGTTCTGCCAAGTGTTGCTGCAACCATGTTAATCGACGAAGCTCCACTTCCATGTAAATCTGATCAGCTGGATCACCCTTAAATAACAAGTAGAATTGTGTCCTATGTATAATTGACACATGACATAAATCCCATAACTCAATGATCTGCTGCCTCCATTCACAAAATGTGACATTCCACGGTATAGTTGGTTGTTCTTGTTCAGTTGCACCCTCATCATTTTCCAAGTCATATCCAGCAGCTTCATTTGCTTCTAGCTCCAACACCTGATGAATTAAAAATAAGGAAAGTTATGCACAACAGATTAAGAATTGAAATACTAACCAGAACTTAAATGCAGAAAAGCCAAGGCTATACCTGGCAAACAAGTAGCTGCTTTTGGTACTGCAGTTTTGCTACACGTTCTTTCAGTTCTGTAACATATGCCCTTATGCTTCTCACATTCTCCTCAGCTGCTTTTTGAAACATCTTTTGCATTTTTTTCATGTTAACGGAACTCGAACGGTGATAACAAGGTGTACCTTCCCTTGATGAGATATCTCCACCATCTTCACTCTTTGTTGGAGTCACTTTCTCAGATCCTGGCAAAGTCTCATTGGGTTTGTTGTCATCACCCTCTGGAGCCTTGTTCTCAAGCTCAGACTCTAGTACATCTCGAGTTGAAGACAGAGGTGAACAGGGAGATCTTATAAGGTTCTGTCGGTTAGCACTATTGCTTGAGGACAAAGGAAGCATCTTTTTCTTCTTCACTTGACTCTTAGATTTTGTAGGAACATCATCAGACTGCTCATTATTACTTGGAAGAGAGAGCACCAACTTGTCTATAGACTTTTGAACATTTTCTAGCTGCTCCTCAAGATTGGCTATGGTGCTTCCTTGTGAATGAAGCCTAGAAATCTCTTCTTTGAGATTAGCACTGACACTTTTGTTGACAGCAACCACATCTCCAACTTCAATCTGTTTCACTACAGATTTCACTGCACGCATTTCCCTTATTTCTACTTGAAGTTTGGCAATGGTCTCAGCTGCATCTTGGTTTCCTAGCCTATGACAAGCAACCTCCTTCTGTAGAACTTCCAGAGCTCTCTGTGCTTCATCACCAAGCTGCTCCTGGAGCTGTTCAAGTTTGCGAATTTCATGCATGAGTGTGAATGGAGCAGTTGAAGATTGCCTCAAGGTCTGCCTTCCCATCGTATTTCTTGTTCTATCAACTTGGGGAGGTTCTTTTCCATCAAGCTTATCAAGCTTTGATGACAAGGGACCAGAAAAAGTTAGGCATTTTGCCACAGGACGAGGTGACTCAAATGGGTTCAAAACCTGAATTTAAAATGCAAATATAGAGAAATGAGTAACCCAACCAAATGGAGAGAGAGAGAGAGGGGGGGAGAGGGGGAAGGAAAGAGGTCCATACTGGTCGCTCCTGCATTTGCCTACGTAATTCATCTACTTGTGATTGTGCAAGATCTCTTTGGCGCTTCAGTTCTTCAATTTCCATTTTCATCTGCATATATCATTAGACAACAAGAAAATAAATATTAAGAATATTGACAAAACCCAAAGACAGACATCAGATGTACATTTTGTACCTGTTGAATTTTCATATCTTTTTCCCTTGACAAAGCATCTGGATCTGGGGTGCGCAACTCTGCTTCAAGTCGGGCCACTTCCTTCTGCAAATGTTTCACCAGTTGCTTGTCTGAAATAACCTGATTAAGAAAAAGCAATTATCCCCAATATTTTGTTTAAATACCAGTTATTCACCAGAAAACCATTTTGATGATGCAAACAAATAAATCCTGCTTCCAAAGAAAAAAATTCCAAGCAAGGGGGAAACAAAGATCAATACCATGTTTACTTGGGCAGTATTTGTGACCTCCTTCGCACGGGTAGCAAAGGAGAGAGTGTTTCGAGATTGTTCCACATGGCTCAATGCTGGACTCAGTGTGCATATGATAGCAGTACGGGCATTCCCACCAAGAGAGTGCTGCAATATGCGGGTGAGCTTTGAATCTCTGTAAGGTATATGACCACTTCTTTTCCCAACACTGCTAACAGAAACAATCATTAACAAAATACTTTTATTCAATCTCAAGATATATGCAATACTTAAAAAAATGGAAATTCCTAACCCAAATAAAAAAGAAAAAATAAATAACTAATTTGGGCCTCTCCTCTTCTCTATCCTCATATACTCCTCATTCCCTTTCCGTTTTTCCATCCCAAACTCATAATTCCTGAATTCCCTTTCAAATTCCACCCAAAAACAAGGATTGCAAAAAATAAAGAAAGAAAATAAAAGACCCAAGCTTTTTCCACCTCATTGCGGAAATTAAAATTCTTGCCAGAATACCATCCAGCCCCAACATACAACAATACCATCCTTAAGCTAAAATATGACAGTCACTTAAAATCTTGCCACTGGCATCCTTGAATCTCACTAAAACCAAGGCAACAACAACCATTGTATTCATCTGTCTTCCTTGTATGAGCATAAATTAATTCAACTGTCTTCTGATATCTCTATATTCAGACTTTGAAATTAGTTTGCTTGATCTGCTGGTTGCATCTCATAAAATTAGGACATATCCATATTTACTAGTATTTCATTTTATAACTATCTAAGGCACCATTTTAAATTTGCCTTGATGCTTAGTACAAGAACACTTCCAACCAGTTCTATTTAGCCATTTATCATCTAATTCTGAACTCAGTCACTCACTTTTACATAACCTATCTTCTGGCACCTCTATATTCAGACTTTGAAATTAGTTTGCACTTTGCAGTATATGTTGAGTGCTTTTCATATTAGGGATGATCTGTATAGAGGATTTATTGCTTATATATTTCATTCTATAACTATACTGATTCATCACCTTAAACTCAACCCTTAGTATATCTAATTCTGAACTCAGTCACTCACTTTTACATAACCTATCTTCTGGCACCTCTATATTCAGACTTTGAAATTAGTTTGCACTTTGCAGTATATGTTGAGTGCTTTTCATATTAGGGATAATCTGTATAGAGGATTTATTGCTTATATATTTCATTCTATAACTATACTGATTCATCACCTTAAACTCGACCCTTAGTACATATACACCAGCAAGGCCTGTTTGACCATTTATCATCTTAGTTCTGACTTCATTCATTTGCACATTTACACATTTAACTTACTTCCACTTCAGGAACATATTTTTTATACTCAAATGTCAATTTTTTTTGCATTTTCTTTCATATCCTTACCACGAACTTTGATAGTTCACCATATTTCAGATTCATTTTTCTTTTACTATTTGATTTCCTTCTTCTGCTTATTTATGTATTTTACATATTGGTGTAAAAGGTCATTATGAAATTGTCAATGTTGGTCCAAGCTATCTGTGGAGGTCGGAGGGTGTCTTGGAAGAGATGGAATGGATAAGGACACTGACCTTTGGAAAATCTTAAACATGGTTATATGAAATTGCCAAAACCACAAACCACTATTCATAAGAAAATGAATTTTCTTCTCACCTGAGCTTCCTGATTACAGTTGTGAGAGTCATCAAGCTAAGATTAATATGGCATCCTTCCCTGAGCCTAGCACCATCTGCATTTGTTTGTGAAGCTCTTTCACTGCCAGCAAGGTCCACAAAGTTCTGCAGAATTACCAACAACCAATATTAATATGAACAAAGAATATATACTCCATAAAATCCCAAATGAGAAATTGTGGATGAATTTACCAAGCTCGCCACAAAGGACTTCACACAACCTGAATTTTCACGAAGAGTGCTCTCTATAGTCTGCATTGGCAACATTAAATAACAACAGTGTCCTTCAAATGTTAAATAAATATAAAAGCACATGGTTCTAAAGAAAATCAAAAGCCGTCAGACTTACCAGCCTTATTATCTGGTGTGATCGTGAGCTGGTATCATTTAGGGCAGTTTCACCCACCTGCCTTTGAGCTGCAAAGATACAGAATACCAATTCATAAAGGTGGCATTATACTTTAATCAACACATACTTGGAGTAGAATTTAGGAAAAGAATTCGTTTACCTTCACAAATACTAATCAGATGTCTCAAATGCTGGTCATTGCTCACTGTTTCTTCTACCAGTTTCTCAACCACAACTCCTTTCTGCATGCATAAATTAAAGCAAGTCCAACTGAAAAATAAGCTACATAAAGAAAAACAGAGCAATTCTTTTTGATAAGGTTTGTTCATAAGAGTACCTCTGGATCATCCAAAAGCTTAAGATTGCGACCAGAGTCTACATTTAACAGGTCCCTGACATTCTCATTATAAATTTCCAGTCCAGAAATCTTAATGGTAAAATCTCTCTCTGGAGTCTGTCAGATGAGGTGAAAATAACAACATAATATCAGTTTGGCAACTACAGAAGTTCCATGGAACTCTTTTTCAACTAATACCCTAATTTACTGACACAATATGAACCATGAGATAACAAATACAAAAAAACTTACATTCATTATATGATTATATATATCTTTTACAGCCTTCTCTGTTATTCCTCTCATTGTATATGTCTTTCCACTGCTGGTTTGCCCATAAGCAAATATAGTCGCTACAAAAGAAAGGATTAAGAATCTGTTAAACTTGATGTAACTCTTTACATTAGAATTACCAAGAAAATAACTATTTAGACATCATATTCCTTACCATTTATGCCCATCAATGCAGACAAAGCAACATTCTTCACTCCTTCATATACTGCCTCAGTTAAAGAAACAGGTCCAAAGACTTTATCTAAAAGAAGTTTCAAGAGTCAAACAAAATGGCAGACAAGTCTCTGACTCTTCTGAGAAATGAAAATGTAGGAAAAAGAAACAAAAAGTCATGTTTCATACCAAAGGTATAAGAGGCTGATGTGATTGAACGCTCCTGAGATGGTGGCTTGTACACAATAGTATGATCATCTATACATTCCCATGCTACTTGGTCTTTCAATGATTGCTCCCTTTTGCTAAGAGGTCGTAACCTTACAGTCACTACAATTTTCTCTTCTTTAACTTTTGGGCCGCCTGGGGTAGACACTGGTGTCCTGTCTATCTTTGAAGCTGGTGTAGCTGGGGTTTTAACCGTCATCTTATTTAGATAAGCTTCTATAACTCTAAACAGATAAATTTAGAGTAAGACCAGGAGCAGGGCCTCTCTAGAGAGAGGCTGAAATAATGTCCTTTAGGCTCTGCTAGACCCAGTAATGTATCTGCTTAAACCATTTACTAGTCAGTTTTGGTCGGTGAAAAACTGCCACTAGAAAAGTCAAATTGGGATTTAAAATTTTCAATAAAAGTAATTTCTGAAGAAATTCACTGGTCAACTAATGAAAATAATCACACACTAAAATACAAAAGATCCTAGGTTAATCACTTTCCATAAGAATTACCACCAGAAAAAAAGTGACAGCAGAAAATTCTTGAATTCGTGAAGAAGAAACATTCAGGAGCAGGACAACAGTGGGCATATTTCATTCTTTTCTCTCTTTTCTACCATTCAGGAGGTATTCCAAAACATTTCAAGATACCGATTTTAAATCATCGTGATAAATCAAATTCAAAAAAAGTCCAGTTAAATTAAGTTGTAACTTTCTACAATTGAAATAGGTAACACTAGCAAAGTAGCAAGAAATTTAAAAAAAAAAAAAAAAAACAAAGAAGAAAAAGGGCGGAGGACCTTTTGCATCTTTTGTTCTATGAGAAACATTTAAGTGGGCATACATGTTTCTTCGTCCAATCAAGTTTCCATCGTTTCTTTTGTTTTATAAACATTTAGACATAAATTACACTGAATATATTCTTAAAATACCCAGCATTAAGAGACTTCAATTCTATTTCGGAGAGAGAGAGAGAGAGAGAGAGTTCGGCAGAACCATTTGGGAGTTTTCTTCTTAAGTTGCATCTCTTTCTTTCTACTTAAAGAACTCCTTATTTTCATGCATAAACCTCTAAATGTCGAACAAAATAAGACGGCACGAAAGAAACAATCTATTTTAAGCTTTTCTACACAAACAAATCTAATTTAACTAAATCCTTCTATCAAAACCTTCCTGAAAGGAACCTGAAAAATTTGTACCTCAAAATAAGAAAAGAAAGAAATACTCACATAAATGGAAGAGCTGCTTGAAGTGCTAGATTTCACAACAGAGAGATAAATCAATGTTTTACAAACCAAACAAACGAACAACGGTTTAACATTCAACAAAGATTTGGGCAAGCCAACCAGTTGGAGAAGAAGATTCCGAAGAAACCAGGGATTCTTGAGTTCTTCCTTCAAATCGAAATGCAGAGAAAAAAAATGAGTGACAGTAAACGACAGAAAAACAGAGGAACGTTACAAGAGATAGCGCTTCGATTTCTAGGGTTTTATTTAAGAGTTGTTACAACCGATAAAATAAAAATTAAAAAAAAAAGCCACCGTACCCAAATTGTTTGAATTCGTCGAGGTCCCAACGGCTAGTTCCTTTTCCCAATTTCCGCTTCAATATTTCGCCAATTTCATGGGTAAATGGTGTTCATTTTATGCATATAATCCCAAATAAGCGGCACATGGACACTTGCCACGTGGACCCACATTTCTGAAAAAGTATCAGATGGGACACATGGAGAACATGCAGCATGACATTCTCAGACAATACAAGTTGTTGTCCCACCTGAGGCCTGAGGGTATGTCCAGATGCTGTGATCGTCAACTGTGATGGCTTCGACTTCTCGACCTCACTCACATACCGTGTGCCATCATCGCACTGGATAAAAATAAAAACGAAGATTGACGTCATGTGGCCTAGCAATAATGCATTATTGACAAATGACAAAAAAACATGACTCATCTTTACGAAACGGATACTCAAGGTCACGGTCACGGACAAGGACTGGATTTCACAAATGCTTTACTTTCTGTGTGTGAGATGAATTTCGAAGTTCGATTTGATTTGCCACCTGGCAACTGCAATTTTGCCCCTTTCATGTTCATTAGTAATTGGCTTAAAATAGAGGTCGAATCCTTTCTTCCTCGCTACTACGTTGAGTCCTTGCGAATTACGACCTGTAATTGTATTATATGGATTATGGAATTCCTAACATTTTCATAGTTTCATTTCAATATAATTTGCCAATTAAGATTTTTTTTTAATTTTAGAAAGTTTGAGTAAAAATAATTCGTTAATAAAATAATTATTGATTATTTGCCTCAGAGAGAGTGGTGAAGCATATGGATTCGAATGGTAGTTAAAGGAGTTTAACTACAGTGCATTCATTAATATTGGCTATGTATGTTAAATTTTGGTCTCAATCAATCGGGTTAAAGTCTTTATATTTCTTTTTTTCATTTAGAAAAAGGGAAATTTCATTAATTTAAAAACAACAGATACGGTCCGATGGGTTTTCTTTCCATATACAATAATACAAGTCTGGTTAACGCTTCATTGCTTCTTACACAAAATATATTTTCACTTTTAACAAGATATATTTACCATCACATTCAACCAATCATGTTTTTTGTTGCTAGAGATTCTTGCCATATTAAATATGTATAATTATGTATTTTCTAACACTAGTAAATAACAATAACAATTTTAATATCCTTGTGATAACCTAATAAAAAAAATATGTAGGTATGTTGGTGAATTTAAATTTTGTAATTTATTTTCAATTTTAATAAAATTACTTTTTATTTGTCATATTTATTATTGTTAATATGATAAACATATAATATTAGAGATGTGCAAATTTTTTGACAAATTTGTATATTCTTTTTATAATTTTTTTCTTTCTTTCTCTTTTTAAGTTTTTATTATATAATTATGACATCATATGTTGATCTATTTGACTAAAGAGAAAACAATCTCATTTTTGAGAAATTTTAATTTTTTATTTCATTTCCATAAATCATTCTTGTTCATCACATGTATCTTTGTTTAATATGACAAATTTATATTATTTTAGATATGCCAAATTTTCTATATTTTGTCTTTGTAGTTCTGTCTATTTTTTATTTTTTATTATTTGATTATGATATCATTAGTTGACTCATTTTACCTAAATGATTGGACCATTAATAGTGGTGGAGCTAGGATTTTTTTTTTTTTTTTTTGGGGTAAGATGTATAATTATGTATTTTTTTAACACTAGTAAATAACAATAATAATTTCAATATCCTTGTGAGAACCTAATAAAAAAAATATGTAGGTATGTTGGTGAATTTAAATTTTGTAATTTATTTTCAATTTTAATAAAATTACTTTTTATTTGTCATATTTATTATTGTTAATATGATAAACATATAATATTAGAGATGTGCAAATTTTTTGACAAATTTGTATATTCTTTTTATAATTTTTTCTTTCTTTCTCTTTTTAAGTTTTTATTATATAATTATGACATCATATGTTGATCTATTTGACTAAAGAGAAAACAATTTCATTTTTGAGAAATTTTAATTTGTTATTCCATTTCCATAAATCATTCTTGTTCATCACATGTATCTTTGTTTAATATGACAAATTTATATTATTTTAGATATGCCAAATTTTCTATATTTTGTCTTTGTAGTTCTGTCTATTTTTTATTTTCTATTATTTGATTATGATATCATTAGTTGACTCATTTTTCCTAAATGATTGGACCATTAATAGTGGTGGAGCTAGGATTTTTTTTTTTTTTTGGGGGGGGGGAGTTAATTAAAGATGTATAATTATGTATTTTTTAACACTGGTAAATAACAATAATAATTTCAATACCCTTGTGAGAACCTAATAAAAAAATATGTAGGTATGTTGGTGAATTTAAATTTTGTAATTTATTTTCAATTTTAATAAAATTACTTTTTATTTGTCATATTTATTATTGTTAATATGATAAACATATAATATTAGAGATGTGCAAATTTTTTGACAAATTTGTATATTCTTTTTATAATTTTTTCTTTCTTTCTCTTTTTAAGTTTTTATTATATAATTATGACATCATATGTTGATCTATTTGACTAAAGAGAAAACAATCTCATTTTTGAGAAATTTTAATTTTTTATTCCATTTCCATAAATCATTCTTGTTCATCACACGTATCTTTGTTTAATATGACAAATTTATATTATTTTAGATATGCCAAATTTTCTATATTTTGTTTTTGTAGTTCTGTCTATTTTTTATTTTTATTATTTGATTATGATATCATTAGTTGACTCATTTTACCTAAAAGATTGGACCATTAATAGTGGTGGAGAGATTAAATGGGGCAAAAAGGTTTGGGTCTATTACAGATTATTTTTTACAAAAAAAAATAAATAAACATTTTTTTTTTATTTTTATTTTGGGAGTTGGAATGTTACAGACTGAGCCTCACTATAAAAGATACAGGCCCGATATATTTAAATACTGGCATAAAATCTTACCATTGGTTCCACAGCCCGCTGAACAGCTAAAGCGTTCAGCTAAACCTTAACCTTAAAGTTTGGCTAAATTTAAAGCTTTTCTAGCCTTTTTTTTTTTTTACTGCGTTTCTAGCAAATAGGTGTGCAGCACTTTGGCTGTTCAACTAACCAAAGAAACTTAGACAAAAGGCGTATAAGGATATGCTTATGCAGTTAGCAATAACGGTTCTAATTAGGCAGAAGCACCACGGTGGTTCGAACTTCGAAGAAGCCCACCAGCAATTGGACAAGAATGAATGTATTGCCTTCAAAACTAACTGATTGTAGTGAGTAGTTACAGCTCCAAAGCAAACCTAAACCTACGAAGGAAGCGCCTCAGCTTCAACCGGAGTACAAGATAGAAAGCGGAATCGCCCTTGAGAATATGCTTTCCAAGTTCATCCCAATATACTTCATACAGTTAACTTTCTGATATCAACTACCATATATATACAGAGAGAGAGAGATTAAGTTTGACCAAATTAACAATTTTACCTGCAAGTTCCTAGTTCTCATGGCCTAACCATCCTGTGGTCCAAGTACAATACTGTTGAATGTATGGACGATATCACGGTAATACATTTCTGAACCATTCTGCAACGTCTAAATTTCTAATAAACCACGGAGACAAAACTCCATTTGTTTAAAAATTCAAAATACCTGGTGGCATGAATTTCGGTTGGAGGCAAAGTTCAAAATATCAATATGTCCAATACGCCGGTAGGGGCATATTGGGCGATAATAGTGTTTTCGACCCTTTTTTTAATTTTTTTTCAAAAACGATTCAGGGGGGCTACACCCCCCCTGTAGGGGCATATGGGAAAGCCACCAGCACGATATCAATACTTTTAACCTTGGTTTGAGGCCTTAGCGTGTCCATATGTTTATTTATTGCATTTGGATGGTTCGGGCCTTTTAAGTACAGTCCAAAAATGGAGGTGGCTGCAGGGAGATTCAAGTCCATGACCATCAAACTGTCAATTACAGCTGCCGAACTGCGGTACTACGTTGGTGAGGGAGCTTGGAGCCTCTGTTTTCATATCCAACATTACAGAATTTGCAGCAAGGCACCTGTACATATGGAATGTATAGATGCAACTAACGTGGTTTATATTGCCCAACAGAGATGCAATGGCAAAGGATTCAATCAAGTGCAAGTGACTGCACGCCATGAGTATGAAACCAGAAGTCCCGAAGCACCTCCTCTCTACTCTCCGGTGGGGACTACCGCTGCCAGTGATCACGAATGGTGAGCAGTCGAGTTTGTGATCCTAAGCAGGGCGACCGGAGGCGGACAGCTTTTCTGAGAGGAACTTCCCTCAGCCTCAGGACTAAAACCCATGATGGAATCTGCTAAAGAGAACAAGTTCAAACCATCCACTTGCCTCCGTCCGTCCGTTTGGACAAAGACAAAGCAGTGGGGTGGGGGCGGGACAGCAACGCTAGGAACGAATAAGTGCCCAACAGCTTGAACACGATAGAAATAGAATCCATAGATGATAGATCAAGCCCCAGAAGGGAAAATGCTAGTAAATGTGACGTTACCCACATAGCAAAGGCAATATTCAGAGTTCAAAGGCCAAATGATCGTGCGTTATACAACAAGGAGGCAGGAAGGCAGCCAAAGAAAGAAAATATAAAAAGAGAATAAACACCACAAAGCAGATATGTTTCTAAACATCAGTTCTTCATTAATATAAGCACGTTCTTAACATCACAAGTTCTACAAAATTTTCTTTCCTGTCTTTCTTTTTCTCGGGGGCCGCCAAACGTCCAAAAACAAGTTAGTCTAGAAGACATAGCAATAAATACCAGAAGGGCAACTCAAATTAAGCCCTTTTATCGCCAACATCAAAATCCCCTTAAAAACTAGATCTCGACAAAACATGAAACACTCGCTGGTTTTCAGGACAAACTAAAAAGGCCTGTTTCTTCTCATAATTTAATAATATAGATATAATTTATATATAATAATATAAAGCTATAAGCCATTAAACGAGAAGAAACATACCCACTGTACCAACATAACATGCACATACTCTTCTCTTCGCCCAATAGGCTATAGCTTAGCTCATATAGCTTCATCTATGTCTACTTGTTCTTTTCTCCTTTTTTCCCTTTTCCCTTTTTTCTCCCTACTTCTGGAGGGCCTTATTATGCTTCTTTCCTTCCATTGCATGCCATTTTTGGTCTTTTGGATTTTTTTCTTGATTTTTTCACCTTGCTCCTTTTCTTAACAGCTGGAAGATGAAGTGATATGATCCCCCCCCCCAAAAAAAAAAAAAGAAAAAAAAAATTAATTGTATCTCTACCTCCACAAGGCTCTACCTCTATGTCCGCTTATGATTCGACCAGTAGGCATAACTTGGCCCTTGTTGCGGAATGATAAACTGAATGAGTTGGGCAAGTTTCCCCATATTGGTTATCTGCGGCATGTCCCATGTGAAACGAAGAACTGGAAATCAGGGTGATTGACCTGAAGAAGTCTTAACCAGTTATCTGCAGCTTGCAAGAGAGAGTTTGCCAATTGACGCTCAGAACCCCCATTTGGAATCCACATGGATCCTTTTAACTTATATGAAGCCAGACCAAAAACTGGTAGAGATATCTTGGGAATACCATCCATTCCATTCGGATAGGCCACTAATGGAGTCGGTGCATTTCTACCACCTTTAAGAAAGAATAAAAGAATATTGGGTTAAGAACTAAAAAAGATACGCCAATACATGTGTATCTCTATGGGTGGGTTGGAGGGGTGGAGAAGGAGTAGAGGCACATAGGAGTTTTCCTATTTCAAGTAATTGAAACTATAGAAGAAAAAAGAAATTTTCTGTTACCTTGCATGGGTGTAGAAAGAGAATGGAATGTCAAAAAACAAGCATCCAAATCTCTTAGTGTTGGTCCTGTGGGTATTCTGTATATGGGGTACCTACAACAATTCCATGTGAACCGATAAGTAACTGAACTTGCATGTGAAGAAACAGATATACCATTATGAACTTACCATGCCACAGAAACCCAACTGGTTGGTAGCAAATCACAACTTCTTAGTGTCTTCAGCTCAGGAAAGCGGCTAGCAAGATCAGATATCTGTGACAGGAAAAAAAATCATCAGAAGTATTAAGGACAGATTACAGCATACAATATTAAACATCAGAAGAAAAAGAAAAAGACTTGCCTTATCAGCTAGAGGTTCACGACTGTACGGGGGATCTCGCTCAAGAAACTCAAAGAGCAGGCAGCCACATGAATTGCCAGACTCACCATCATCACTAGAAAAGCCCTCTTGAAGTGCAATCTCCTTCTCTCTCAAAGACAATCTTTCCATTCTAAGAGAGGTCTCGCTTGGTAGATGGTAGTGATTCCACTGTTCCCTTGGGAATTTCCCACCTCTTTCCAGTTCACAATCACTGCTTCCATCACTACTTGAATCTCTGTAATAGTCACCATCACTGTCCTCCCCAAGTTGCCTATCAAATAGGAAAACAGTCAAGCTCAGATAGAGGAAATAAACCTGCAACTCTCATTAAAATATAATTGTATTCACAACTTCAAAATACAAAACATGATATAGGACAGGATAGGGTCTTACATTTCAAATATGGTGGTGGGCTTTGCAGGGTGGGAAGGTGATTTTTGTGACAAGGATGAAGAATATGGAAAGAAAGGCAAATAGAGAGATTGTTACCCACCAAAGAATGAGCAAAAGATTATAGGAATGGCCTTATGGATTCTTTCCTTGCTTCCTTATATGCATCACAGTAAATATCCAAGCTTGGAATGCATGCATACCGGTGCATGTTTCAAAACAGATTAGAGGAATGGCCTTCTTGCCAAATTCACCTTGGACAAATCAGTTAAATTAACACAAGCAATAGAGCAGACCTCAATCAAGTCAAATCATTTTCTTCTATTGATAATTTGATATCATAATGTTCCGGCAAAAAACACAAAACAAGAGGTGAATTAATGGCATGCCACAGGCCTAGTAAGATACATGCACTATTGATTCCAATCAAACACCTCAGTTCCAGGGAATTTGCAAAGGCATCAAAGCATCAGGACAACCACCTGAAGCAGCTAGATACTCCATTTTCTGGCCCCATAAGAGAAGGAAATTCCCCAAGGGCTAAGCTTTAATTCAAGGCCAGAAACAATTGAGCATAAATGGCATTAAGGATGTGGAAATAGATGGAAACTGCCAAACCGTGATGGCTTGGATGCAGAAACATGGAGAGACTGCCAAACTGAAGCTATTTGCATTGCAAGTTGACATCTCAGACCATCCATATGTTGTTTTATGTTTCAAATTATTAGTTATACCCAATCTACAAGTTCTATAAGAAAACAAATGACACAAATTAAATATGAATATTTTTAGTACCACAAGAGAACATATATCCCCATGCAAAATTTTAATTATCAAGGAAATTTTTTATGCTTCAAAATTGAGAAGTTCAATGAAAATCCTTCAGGAAGTTTTTGAATATTATAAATATTTTCAAATTAATAGAAGCATTACAAAGAAGAATATATATTGGATTAGGGCTAGAGAAAATTTTAACCTTCATATTAATAAATTCTCTGTTATTCATAAAAAAAAATAACCTTCACATTGTTAAAGCTGTACGACTAAAATACTACAAAAATCAATAATAACATATAATGAGCACAACAAGATTTATGAGCAATAGTACCTCTTCCGGTCATGCAGGGTATATTGGCATGCAAGAAGTACTCTAGTTAATGTGATTCACTGAAGACTTTCTCTATTTTCCAGCAGCATTCAACAAGCTTATAAAGCAACTTATCAATTGATATGGACTATTTTAGCAGAGAAATTAGTCATCTTTTTTTAAGTTATGTAATTAAGGAAACCAAAATGATATATTTGCAGTCTTGGAAGGGGTAGAGTCAACTGGATACAGTACTAACTTTTTTTTTTCACAAAGTGACTGCTCTCAGACTTAAACCATCATTTTCACATTTTCCAGTCCGAGATTCACACCAAGTGATGGTTGACCTCTCATGAACCTCTCAAAAACCCCAAAATATCCAACTGTAGGATTGCCCAAATGAGGAATGCAAATAGCATTTTGTGGCTCGGAATCAGGTATTACATATAAGAGCCAATGGCAGAATTGGTATTCACTCACTTAAGACTTATGAACAAGGCTCACATTGGAAAGTGGTTGTGGAGGTTTAAGATAGAGAAGAACCTTTGAGAAGGGTTGTGTGCAGCAAATATGACCAAACTTCAATGGACAGAAAATCTTTATGGACTTCACCCATTCATAATTTGTATGTGTCTGCAGTTCAAGGTGTAGGGGGAAAGCATTGGGTCCCTTGAGGGGGTTTTGGGTATTGACAGTGAGGTTGTTTTAATCTCTTAAGGACTAAGAAAAGGAAAAAGATTGTATTTTAAGGGGCATGGGGGGTTTTGGGTTTGAGTTTCTTCTCCTTTATTTTGTGTGTAACCTTGTCACCTTTTTTATCTTTTGTATTTTCCCTTCTTTCAATAAGATTTTTTCTTTTTTATTTATTACCAAAAAACAAATAATTCATACAGGTCTAGTTTGTAAAAGGGAGTTATGAAGCTGAGAGGATTCTTCCAATACATCACTTTCAAACCAGGTACAGGAGAGCAATTTATTTCTGGAAGGATGCTTGGCAGAGATAGCTTCTTGTGTTTGGCTTACCCAGACCTGTTTTGCCTTGCACAAATTCAGAAGGCTACAGCATGGGACATGGAACAAAATCAAACGATGTATGGAAACATAGTTTGTGTGCCGGTTGCAGAACAATGTGCGATCATTAAAATCTCTTCAGGGAAATCTTAGTAGAATTATTGATAAAAAAAAATCTTAGTAGAATTCAGATCCAGGCAGGTATTAGTGATGCCATTTTTTGCCAAACTGTCAGCTACTGAATTGTGTTCTCTTGATACCCTTCTCAAAGAAGCATTCACAGAAAGAGTTAGGTTTCTAGCTTCAACAAAGAAGTGGTTTAGTCTCCAAAGGCCTCCATGACTCCTTCCTAACAAGTTAAAGTGTTAACAGAATAACCAGCCACTACTAAAGGAGAAAAATGTGATCCTTTGCTATTCTCAGAGAAACCACCACCTCTGCCTTAGTCAAAATAGCCTCCCCTAAAGGACTACTGTAAGCCCATATCACATTGCCTTGCCAAGTGATAAACACTCCTGCCAGCCCAGGATTTCCCATTGAAGTTCCACCAAAATGTCTTGGAATGGTTAAGTTACCTGAGACCAAGCGATAACCAGGATTCCACATATTCAAAAGGTCTTTATTTTTCGTTTCTTTTAAAAGTTAAATAGATCATTACTAGTGTACAAACACCACTAAAAGGTAGTTTAAAAGTTAATAGACTTATTGATAAAAAATAAAAATCAATAGACTATAATAAAGGCGGAAAACATACAAAAAAACATATAGCAAAAGTAACCAAAAAAGCTAACTTAAAAAATCCACATGCATTAAAAAAGCACCCGAGTTGAAGTACATGCTTTAAATGAGCCTCAGTTGTGCACCTATGTGTACTTAAGGCACACCTTCTAAAACACTAAGCTAATTAAATTTTAGAATGACCTTAGTTTCCTCCTTATCTCTAAAAGACCTGCTTTATTATAACATTTATTGCCCAATCTTATCCAGCTGTTGAACTGAGGCACATGCTTTAAATGAGCCTCAGTTGTGCACCTATGTGTACTTAAGGCACACCTTCTGAAACACTAAGCTATTAAATTTTAGAATGACCTTAGTTTCCTCCTTATCTCTAAAAGACCTGCTTTCTTGTAACATTTATTGCCCAATCTTATCCATCTGTTTTATGGTGCTTATCCACAAGCTAATCCACATGCATTAAAAAAGCACCCAGGTTGAAGTAAGGAACATGCTTTAAATGAGCCTCAGTTGTGCACCTAGGTGTACTTAAGGCACGCCTTCTAAAACACTAAGCTAATTAAATTTTAGAATGACCTTAGTTTCCTCCTTATCTCTAAAAGACCTGCTTTCTTGTAACGTTTATTGCCCAATCTTATCCAGCAGTTTTATTGTGCTTATCCACAAGCTAGAAGCTCTGGGCTAAGCTACACCAAATGCTGCCAAAAACAGGAAATGAGTACTACAATTTAGCAGCATGGACAGCTAAAAAACAATGATTTAATCAGCTAGCTGTTCTGTTAATGGCTTAACGCATATGCCTCATTCACAAGTTTCTCAAACATTCAGAATACGAAATGTCAACAAGGACACAGTATGACACAATGTTTTGAAAATCGTAATCGTATTGTAAATCATAGAGAAAGTTGAATTGAATTGAATCGTGAATCATATCGTAAATCGTAAGATTATTTCTATTTTTTATAAACTTGTCAAAAAATTAATTATAGATATATTAAAAGGTCAAATATATATAGGAAAGTGACTTTCCCTTATTTTTAATCTATATATACCATATATGTACCTAAAATAATAGAATTTACCACTATAAACAATAGAAACCTGAGATCATATAATCAAGTTTGACTTGAAAACCAAACAAATCCACATATAATGGCTCTTTAACCTACATATGATGGAAAATAAACTCAATTTCTAGTGTTAAATAACGTGAATAAATCATTTTCTAGCAAGGCCTTTAAAAAAAACCCTTGACAAAACTATATATAAACAAAAACATAACAAAGTAGAGAACTATTTCTTAAATTCAATTTATTTGAATCGTAGAAATTGCATAAATCGTAAGATTTATGAATCAAACCGTAGGATTCAAACAAAAATTGTAAGATTTTTGCAAAAAAGGATTCAGACATAAGATTTGAATCAAAACCCTTGGGATTCATGATTCAAATCGTGAATCATATCGTGAATCGTAAGATTTTGACAATATTGGTTGACAAGATATCAAATATTGAATTCACACTAGAAATTTAAGTATCCCAGACAATATATCACCCTTGCCTTACAGCACTGACCTGCTTATCACTCTACATATGCATGCCTTATTCACAACTTTCCTAAACGTTTAACATAAAAAAACTTCAATTCTGTGTTACCCAGGCATAGAGAGGACATGGTTTGACATGGTGTAAGATACGGATTTTAAACTAAAAAATGAGGCAAATACATGCCTCATTCACAAGTTACTGACTTCAAGATTCAACATATTAATACTCCAACTCTATGCAACCTAGGAGACATCTTAACAAGGTGCTAGACATGGATTTTACACTAAAAATTGAAGTATCCAAGACATCACCCTTGCACAGGTATACAGTTATCATAGTTCCAATTTAGTAGTTAAAAGAGAAAATTAAAAATAAAAAAGACAAAACCATGGCATGGGGGTCACATAGGGAATCATAAAAGTCTTACAGTGATCTTTCAGAACACAGCATTTTAGAAATATTACAATTTACTATTTACATCATTGCATTAACATTTCTCTCAAGCAAGGGGCTAAATTTCAGAAAATGAGTAGCTCTCTCTCAACTGAAACTGAATTTTTTTTTCTCAATTTTCATAAGAATTTTTGTAATCCAACAAAATACAATATAACTTTCTTACTTTTATAGGTCTATTTCAAGCTTTTCTTTCTATCTCATCCCTATGCCTACCTATCTATTTCCTAGTTCATCTCCTTGTATATGTATATCTCTATCAGATTCCCTATTTCACCTAGATCTCTTTAGACATCTGTTTCCATCCATACATTCTTGTAATCCTAGAAATGTGAAGTCGGGAACAAACAGTCATATTTTAGAAAATTTTGATAAAGATGAAAGCCCTTCCAAGATAGAATCATGCTACATCCTACATCTGTCAAAAGAGACACAAATTTAAAGTTGCACTACAGATTAAAACTGTTGAGGATTTTGGACATGATCAAAGAAAACAAAACCAAATGCAACACAAAAATAGTCTTGTACACAAAAAGATGATATTACAATGAGTAGCAGGAGTTTTCAAGCAATTTGAACCAATTAATGTCTTTAAACACCATATGAACAAAAAAATATTGCAAGAGCAAGGAACCATATTTATTACTTGTTCACGAACAAGAGTAGGCAATAATACAAATCAACAAAGCATTAAAACTTAAACCCCCAAAGTTCCAATAAAACAGTTAAAATTGTATTAATACTCCCATTAACCCAATCCAATGCATAAAACTACACACTAATTCTGAGAAGAAAACGACTAATAATAAATATGCGATCAAGTCAATAGTTGTGACACATTAAATCAATAGTAATACATTGCACGGACAAATACAGACACCAAAAGAATATTTTAAGAACAAAATTCAATGACATTAAGAAATCATTACCTTGTCTTACAGGACGACCTTGTGGATTCACCATATATTTGAATAGCCGACAAATATGGAACATAATACTGAACAACACAATCACTGCCATTTAGTATCAAAGGCACTCCTGCACCATATGCACTCCATTCCTTAAAAGATTCCCAAAGATCACCGAGATTGAAGTAAGGCTGGAACTCTACATCACAAGTCCTCCAACCCCTCATCCTCGTCTGCAACATTATCCAAAAAAAAAAAAACGATGATAACATAAGAAAAGAAACAAACAAATACAATATTTAAAATTTTTAAAGAAATTAACCAAATTCATAGCAAAATTAAATGAAATAAACCTTAGAGAGATACTGCGCAGGAACAGAAGGTGTTGTTGATTCCAGAAACTGATCAAGGTTGCTTGAAGGAACTACCGCTGGTTCGGAAGCCGGCATAGCTATAGGCTTTGATGGCTCTTCAGATTCCACCCGGTTCTCCAGCTCTCTATTCTCTGTAAGTAAGGCCTTACCATTCGTCCATGGAGCGGGGTTTGCAGCTCCATTATTCCTAGCTCTGTGAAGTTGTTGTTGTTGTTGTTGCTGCTGATGATGATTCCTCCTAGCTTTCACCGGATTGTAAAATCGATCCTCTCCATGGCCACGCCCAAACTGCAATCCCGTCCCCAACATCTCCACAGCCAAAAGGAAGAAGATGAGGAAACGAAGCTAATTTCCCCTTAAAACAACCAAACGGAATCGTCTTAAAAATCCCAATCAAAATAGCAGATACCAGAAACCAGAGATATTACAGAATTCGGCCTAAACCGAACAGAAACGAACCAATACCAGATCAAAAGGACTGGGAAATCAGAATCTATGAATTGCCCCAACGATTTCTGAAATCCGAATATCCAGAAACCCTAACGCGGATGAATCAGATCAAACCCTTTAATAAGGGCTGGAAAAAGAAAAGCAGATGAACAGTTGAAAGCAGTTGATAAGATAGCGAACAAAATGATTCGTTAGATCTGACAGAAACAGAGAATCAACGGGAGAGGAAGAGACCTGCTCGCCCTGAAACAAGAGAGAGAGAGAGAGAGAGAGAGAGAGAGAGGGGAGTTTGAACAAATACGAAGCAGAGGAGAAAGGAACGTCTATAACCAGGGTCGAATAAATGCGAGGAGCATCCGGTGAAGAAGATAATTATATTTCTTAATAACAATTATTTAAGTTAATAACGTAATTAAGGGAATTTATCACTAATTAGTTCGTTTTGATAAGTATCTTCCAAAATAAGATTAACTAAGGGCCTAAGCCTTGCTGTGATTGGTAGAATTTGGAGCATTCCGATCGTCAATGGATTGAGGGGAGGTAATCATACAGCGGAATGGAGTATGGGTGATACACGTGTATGAATGAGATCGAAAGATAGAGCAAGAATAAGAAGAGGATGTCTGGATGTTCCCAATGCAGGGTGGATGTAAAGTGAATTGAGGACTCCAGATCTCTTGCCCACGCTACCCACAATACGCTATCCTAAATTGGGAATATCTCCCCCTACATAATACTATGCAAAGGATGAGATATTCTCCATGTGTGACTATAATAAATGTAGGCAGGGTTAGGCCAGTCAATTGGGTTTTTATGGATGTTTTGGACTTTGGGCTGTAAGTGTGTAACAGCCACCACACTAGCTATTAAGATTTAGACACCAAATACTATATTGCTAACTCCCCAAGTCCAAGTGAATTGTAAATAACTTCATAATGTGCACATAAAGACGATGATGATGAGCCATATTGTCTAATTAAGTAAATGCATGTACTAGAATTCTTCAAAATTGAGAAAAGTATTTGATAAATAGTTTGTGAATAATTAGACACCATTAGGTGTTATATCAGTGGAACAGTAAATAAATGCTAAATTGTTGGGGAAGATTTCCTCCAATAGTTGGTGCGCACATAAATCAAAATCCACTTTTATGAATATCAATACATACAATGAATATGATAGAATAAATGCTGATTTGGTGATGTTATGGCAACATTATCACGAAACGCCCACAAAACAAAACACACACTATATTAGCATTCAAAAATTACTACTTTACTCCCATCTCTTACAAAATCTCACATGATCTCTTAAGTTCAGATGTAGATTCAACTTTTCTAACATAGACCTTATTTTTTTAGTATTTGTTTGTTTGATATTTTTATTGATTCTTTTAATACCAAAATAAGAAAATAAATGATTTATAGTGAGATTTCCCGAGAGATCAATCCTAATTTAACTAAAGTTAAATTAGATTCATAATTTCAATCCTAACCCTAACTCAATCATCAACCCGAATTCAATTAACCTGACCCAAGTTATATACTTAGTAGGAATTTGAATCATCTGTTAACAAAATATGTTCCAACACCTTATTCACATCATCTGACACCACACATCTCATGCATAGTGGGTCCCACTTTTTATGGTGAGCCCCAATTTCATAATAAGATGTATGATTACAGATCAAGTTAGGTAGGGTATTGGAATATATTTTATTGTCAGGGAGATCCTAGTAAAATAGTAGGTGGTAAGACTTTAAAAGTTTAGATCATAATCTTACAATGGGTGAAGTAAGACTAGTAGTTCAGTTTGGTTTATTTTCGATAATAAATTGGGGAAGACTTCTGTCGACATGATATCAACAAAAATTTCCAATTTTTTTAATGCAAGTTAGGCCAAAAAAAAGTTTCATAGTTCCTTTTCTTTTCCATTTCCACCGTCTCATGGTCATGGTCCAACAACCTCTCCACAATCCACATGTCGAAGCAAACCCCTGATTTGGAATTTGTCTTTGTTAGTTAAAAAATTGAAACTTCCAACCAACATAAATGGTCGGGATAAGATCCAAATAACAGGATGGGGTATGGAGGTGATCTGGACTAAGGTGTAAACACATGCCCATGTTCAAGATGGTCCCTTTCCTTCCTAACGTATTCATTAAGAGGGTATTTGGTACTATGAATATATCGTGGGCAGTACCATTTTGATTCTATCGTGTTTTGTTTTGTGTGGGTGGTCCCCATCTACAAAATAGCATGAACAGGGATAGGTTTACCTTAACTTATCCTTTATAGTATATTTTTTGTAGATGGGCCACATTATGGCATAGACAATTTATGGAAAGGATTCGTTGTAATACACTTGTGCTACATTGGTCCAACTACCTTCATTTTATTTAATTATTTAACATATTTTTTAATCTTTTAACATATTCAATAATATGTTTTAATTAATATATTTAATGATTTTTTAAATATTACACCATTTTAATTAATATATTTAATGATTTTTTAAATATTACACCATTTTAATTAATTTATTACCATTTTTTGTTAATCAAAATGGTTTTGTACTATTATACAAATTCATATTATATATATATATATATATATATATATATATATATATATTTATTTATCTTATATTTATTAGTAATTATGTATTGGTGTTTTATTGTATCCATTATTATTTTATATTATTATTTCATATTATTTTTAACTTAAATTATGATATTTTTTTCATTCATGATCAATTGTGTAAATTATCCACACCATGCCTGTGGGTGTAGAGAGTTTTTGCCCACAATTTAGAACAACTGTAAATAGTGGTGTGGTGTGGATTGATCATTACTAGAAAGTATGGTGTGAACTAGTCTATACCCATCAATTTCTCATCCACATTACAAAACACCCCCTAAATTGGTAATAAAATTGAAAGGGTTAAAGGCCCTATATGAGATCTAAAAATTACCTACAACCAATGTTTTAAAAGGCTAAAGGTGTAGTTGAGCTATAGTGATCCAAATAGGTGAGGCATAAGCCTCAAAAATTAAGAAAAAAATAATTAAAATTTATAAATGATAAAAATCACATGTAATATACCAAGTTAGAATGATGAAAGGTACAAATGTCCATAAAATATAAGTTTATAAGCAATAAACTTTAACTTTTAAGCATTAAATAAAATAACAATTAATCATCTACCAATATAAGCATTTAAAAATCACATGTAATATACCAAGTTAGAATGATGAAAGGTACAAATATCCATAAAATATAAGTTTATAAGCAATAAACTTTAACTTTTAAGCATTAAATAAAATAACAATTATTCATCTACCAATATAAGCATTTTACATTTTAATAATTTTATGTTTCAAAATGTAATCTTAGAAATTATTCATATGAAGAATCGTTTATATAATGGGCATTAGATTTACAGTCATCCAACAATTAGGAAGAAAAGAAACAATGTAGTTGATTTGATCTATGCAAAAAAAAAGAAAAATCAATAACAAAAAGTAAATCCATTAGGAAAAAAATGAAAAAAAAAAAACAAATTTGGGATGTTAAATTAGATTATTAAGAAAACAAATTCCACTTGATTTATCCAAGAGAAACTAATAACTTGATTGACCCTTTTATTACATTGAACTCTCTTAGGGTAAAATACTAATATAAACTAATAGAACTTGATTTTCCCTATCAGTTTTTCATTTTTACTCTTTTTTATTTGGCCCATAATTATTAAAGTGATTTTTCTATATATCTTGAACTATAACAAATACATAAAAATATGTATTTTTTGCATGAATCACTAAATAATGTTGACATTTGAGGCTTACGCCTTTTTACACCTCATGTTACGTTTCACGCCTTGAGACTTGAGGCTTACACCTTATTCTGACAAATGCTTAAGCCTCAAACCAAAGTTGTGAGGCTTAAGCTTTGAGGTAAAATCTTAACATTTCACCTCATGCTTCAAAGCTTAAGCCTTTTAAAACAATGCCTACAAGGAACTTAATTCCAGAGTTGGATAGATATGAATGCAAGATGGGAATTGAATGAAGCCGCATGATATTACAACTTTCTACTTCTGCTACTATCTCCTCTACTAATTGATAGACAAGGGTAGTTGTTGTCAAGGCTCAAGATCAAAACCGAGTTTACATTCTGTGAACCCATGGGTTCACAGGAAGCATGAGCACACCAACACGTGTTGAACACGTCACCAGTAATGGCTTAACAGGTAGACTAACGAGAACTACCGGAGTTATCCTGTTAATGGTTGTTTCATTGGTTGGAACATCTCTCAATGATGTATTAGAACCGACGACATCATCGGGAGATGTTCTCAATTCACGGTAGGGATGTGCTGTGGGGCGTTGTAGGGCGGCCCCTTGTGGGGTGAAGATTTGAACTCGGCCAGATCATCTCAATTCACGGTAGGATGTGATGTGGGGCATTGTAGGGCGGCCCCTTGTGGGGTGAGGATTTGAACTCGACCAAATCACCGACGTTTGATGAAGTTATTCTAGCAAAAACCAACAAACTTCCGTCGGCAACAACAAAAAATTAGACACTCTAATGCTAGAGCTGGTTTCATTTAGTATCTACTTTTCTCAACTTGATTAGGAGACTAATGGTGCTGATTTGAAGCTTTAGTCATTTCAGAGTAGAGGTTCCTTCCGATTTGAAGCTTCGGTTGTTTGAGAGCGGAAGGAGGTAGGGTACCTTTGGTTTATAAATCATTCAAAAGCAAAAGAAAAAATAATAATAATGATTATAAGAGCTCAATTTATAGGGAAAGAAGAAGCGATAGGAGGAATCGAGGCTGATCTAATCCGATGATCAACAATGGAGGGCATGACTGTGGGCAAGGGGATTTGTCATTGAAGTTGCAGCAGTGGTAACGTCGTTGGAGGAAATAGGGGATGGTGGAAAGAGAGAAAGAAAGGGAGGGAATAATTATGAGAGAGAGGGAGAGAGAATGAAAGAGAGGAAATTGATATGAAAGAGGAGAGACTGAAAGAGAGAGAGATTGGAGAGGAGGGAGATCTGTAGTTGTTGTTATACCTCTATTTAGTGTTGTTGTCGAGAAGAAGAAGAAGAAGGGAGAGTTCGTTTTTCACTAGAATGACATTGTCAGATGTCGGTTGCCCTATATACATCATCGATGATCTGATTTGGCTAGAGTTTAGATGAGAGGGGGGTTTGGGATTTTCGTTCATTTGGATATGAAATTTTTTTTTTTTTTTTTGTCTTTTAGTGACTGGTCCAGCCAATGAACGACTGTTAACAGAGGATAACTCCATTGGTTCCCGTTAGATTGTTTGATAAGCCATTATTGGTAACGTGTTCAACACGTATTGGTGGGTTCACACTTTCTGTGAATGTAAACCCACGGGTTTCACAAAATGTGAACTGGAGACCCATTGGAATCTGGATTCAGTGGACCCTTGAGTTTACGGGAAGAGTGCACCCTCCAATAGGAGGCATGCACGTCACCCACTTCAAACTCATCTTAACGTTAACGGGCTTTCAGGCATTAGTCAATTGAATCCGGTTGAACCGGACAAAAACAAGACAAAAAATGCAAAAAAAATCATTCTTTTGAATTATTTGGGATTTGGGAGTTCATTTCCCTCCCATTTTCTCCTCCAAGCCCTAACCCAGAAGCAAACCATCGGCGATTTCATTGTACCGCCGATGCCCGTGAGCGTGAAGTAGACCGGTGGTCATTAGTCATCAGAACGAAGGTCCACCAAGGAAATGGGTACTCTTGCTAATTAGATCCAGTCTCAGAGTTTTGTACTGCATTGGCTGGCTTACCATCATGATCTTGTACAACAGAAACAGCCTCAAGCAAAGTTTCATTTATTCGGGGTTGCCTTCATGAATGCAATATCTGGGTAAACTCTATGAAAGATCATGATTCATGTCTGTTACACTGAGTAATCATCTTTGCCATGGCTTTGTTGTGTGCTGGTGGCAACAGCCACTTGTTCCTTCATGGTTTGATTATCTTCTTCAATGTCTATAGTCCAATACTTACCGGCCGGCGTGGATCACATAAATGAAATTATCTTTTTTATTGGTACTTTTGTGGCATCACTTCTTGGGTTACTTGTAGTACAGAGGGCCATAGTGAAATATGGTAGGGCCTCCATTGTATTCTCAGTCTGTACAGTTATGGCTATAAGTACTGTTCTGATTACTAGCTTTGGAGCCTTTGGATTTCATGGAGTATAAATCCATTGTTTGATTTTGTTGGGGATTTGAATGAAGCTGCCTCCCCCCTCCCCCTACTCTCTCTCTTCTCTGTCTCTAGATTCTACTCTTGTTCCTATGCCCTGTTCCTATTTTCTCAATAAGTTATAAATATGTTAGCTCTATGAGGTTTCTTTGTATTTACACTACCATAATGAATTTGTGTGTAAGTTAAATGCCTACAATGCAACTTGTAACGCACTAATGCTTCAAAAAAAAATAATAATAATAATACCCCTTATTTATAAGATTTGGCTAATCATAAAACATATCTTCTCTGTACATATCGGGTATATCAGACTGAATGGTCATGGCCCAATGCCGATATAATCGGCCTCCTACGAAGATTCAAAATCATTTGTGAGGGTGTTACCCATGTTCAAGAAAAAATGCCAATTGATAAAATACAACTGGAAACTTCATTCTGCACTTGCAGACATGGTGTAATGGAAAACCATGGGTTTGACCATGATACCCGAAAAACTTACATCCAATTGATAACTAGTAAAGTAGTATTCATTAAAATGAGAGCATTCAATTGATAACTAGATATGAGTTTCTCCGGAAAATGAGCGCATATCCTGCATGACAGTCCACAAATGATGAGGCAATGATCTGACATGACCAATGGCCAAGTGAAAATCGGGACCAATACAAAGTATTCATTCATCCTGTCATATGCTGCACAACAATGTCTATAGGACCTGTGCAAAAAACGGTTCTACCAAGTTTTGAATGTTAACTGTTAACATTCAACTTGGGCTCAAATTTTACAGGTGGCCTATCCAGAAAACAAGCTTCCATCTGAGCAGTTTTGTCTGCCTCTTGGCGTTCAGACAACACCACGCATGGGACAATAAAATTAACCCAAGGAACAGAATGATTCTGAAGTGAGCAACAATAGCATATGTAGATTAAACATCTAATGAATAACATTGATGTGCCAAACACACACAGACGAGAATCCAAAATAAATTACTTGGATCCGATTTTACAAATGAGCAACAATGCCGGGTTAACAAAATTACAAAATTCCGAATGTTTTTAACCCATCTAATCTTGTTATTTATGATTTCCAACTAAAATGAAGTCAACAAGGAAATTTTCCAAAAAAAAAAGATCAAAGACACTGAACATTTCTTTAGGAACATTAAGGCTAATCTATCACCAAGATCTTCCAGCTTAAGCAACCGGGGGGCAGAGAACATGATCTTGTGAGGCACCAATTGCAGCAGGTGGCATGAATTGCCACATGGCAATTCTAGGGTACCCAATGAATGGCACTAGCTTGTTTCCAGTAGCTTGGCCTTGTTTCCAGTACCCAGTATTTTGAACAGGCCAGCAGACAGAACTCTGCAATTGGAAAAGCAATGGTGTTAAACTTCCATAGAGAATGTGGAGCAACATCTAATGGAACTTCCTCCAAAAACTAAACTTCAGTAATGAAAATAGGTAAGGAAACACAAAATATAGCTCAGACTACTAACCTTCAACTCTTTGCACTTCTGTAAACAAACTAATGCATTGCTTGGTTTAATGTGGTAAAGCATACCTACCAAAATTAAGCACGGCCAAAGCAGTACTGATCTTCATGACAGGGAACTAGCACGTCTTGGGAAACCACCAATTTCTTGTAAGGAGCTAGCTTGAATTTCATAATCAAGAGTCAAGACTCAAGAGACCTGTAGCTTATATCAGTCACAATAGTTTTAGAAAATCATTTAAAAAAATCAAGCAACATGACACTGATGTAACTTCAAGTGCATTCACAGTGGGGGTGGGGGAAGTAATGTCCGTGATGTACCACTTTGGATAGAAGCTCTTCATGGACGTCGGTTGGTGTTGGTCGCCGACGATCTGGTAACAGGGTAGGGTTCGAATGATACGGTGGAGTACCTGTTCCCCTAGTGGACCTTCGTTCTGATGGCTGATGACCGTCGATGTCGGAATAACGAGATGAGAGAATTCGAAGAAGAAGAAGAAGACAAGCATACTTATCACCAATTGATTTCTTGCTACCGGTGTACTTCACACTCACGAACGTCAGCTGTACAGTGAAATCGCCGATAGTTTGATTCTAGGTTAGGGCTAGGAAAAAATGGGAGGGAGTTGAAATGATCTCCCAAATAATTCAAAAGAATTTTTCTATCCGGATCAATCGGATTCAATTGACTAACGCCCAAAACCTTGTTAACGTTAAGATGAGTTTGAAGTGAGTAACGTGCATGCCTCCTATTGGAGGGTGCACGCTTCCCGTGAACCCAAGGGTCCACTGAATCCGGACTCGACCCATTGCAACTTTGAGCAAATGGCCTTGTAGTTGGATTTAGGTATAGTGGTGGGATGGGATTTACCAAAATTAATTATTCCCAACTATCCTAGGAAATGCCAAGAGCCAGGCCCTGCCCTGACCTCAACCCAACCTTGACCCATGACCAGATCTCCTTCATTTATTTTTCTTGTACTTCCTAGCTAAGTTAATTAGTAACATTGAAATGGGTATGATAAAGTCAATTAGTCTCATCTCCATGGAGTTCACATCAGCCCCTCACAAGGGGGCACCCCACGATGTTCCACAATACATCTAAGCTAGACATATTCATGGGTCGAGTAGCCTAATGGCCCGGCCTAATCCAATCTAAATGAGGCTTGGACAAGATTTTAGGCCCATGGATTCATGCTCAGGCCTAAAATATTGAGCTTGACCTTTTTCTGGATCGGGTTCGGGCTTTTTTAAAAAAGTCGGGCCCGAACCTGAGTCCGACTTGATAATGTATTATATAATAAAAATATATTTTATAATATATATATATATATATATATATATATATATATATATATGTAATACTTTTTTTTATTATTCTTCATTTTCAAGTAATAGTGAGATCTTTCATTATTTTTTCAACTTTTAAGGTTTTTTAATATAAATAAAATAGTCTTTAATTGAATAAAAAAGAAAAAAAAAAACTTTTTTCCAAATTTCTAGTCGGGCTCGGGCTCGAGCTTTGTGCTTTATATGAGGGCCGGGCTCGGGCCTAAACATATTTTGTTAATGTAAATGCAAAGTTTGGCCTGGCCCGACTCGTGAACAAGTCTATCATGTATTAGGAACATCTCTAAATGATAAGTACAAGAAATGATGAGGTATCATCGGGAGATGTTCCCAATACACGACTGGGATGTGATGTGGGACATTGTGGGGCACCCCCATAGGGGCTGATGTGAACTCCCATGTGTTTTGTTCCATGGACATTTTGTGATAAGCGTTTATCAAAATACTACAATGTCATCGCCAAATCAACATTTTCCTCATCATGTTCATCCGTACGCATTGATATTCAAAAAAAGTGGGTTTTTAATTTATGTGCGCACTAATCGTTAGGGGAAATTTCATTTTAACGCTTCCTCCAATAGTTGAGCATTTATTCACTGTTACGCTGATATGGCGCCTAGTTGCCAATAAACGGTTTATTATGTACTTTTCTTGGTTTTGAAGACAAATCAAGTACAAACGTTTATTTAAACGGAAGCTATACCAAATACATACCTCATCTTTATGAGTCTTTACACATATCTATAATCAAACACTTGCCCAATTTTCTAGTATTTGTTTAGGCTTGGTTTGGAAGGAGTATAAATACAAATATGTAGAATGAAAAATCTTTTATTTTGTATGTATTTGCACAGTACATATTTATATTTGTATCTTTTTCAAACAGAGCCTTAGGCTATGTTTGGTTACAGTGCAATTTTATTTGCACTAGTATAAATGCATGGGAGTGCAAATGAAAAAAAATACAAAGTTTTATTTAATTTCGTTTTGAGTTTTACTTTATTCGGATTCATGTCTTAATTTACTTTATTTGTATGCATCAAACAAAATAAGCTAAATTTTGAAACAAAAATATTGCATCAGTGCAAATTTTGCATCAGTGCAAATTTATTTGCATTGCAATCAAATACATCCTTGATAAAAAACAATTTCTGTACTCAGAATCAAGATTTTGAACTTCATTTTGAAGAGAGTATAGATTTCAACCTTCAAAACAACCAAAACAAGAGTATGGACTCAAGACAAAAAAAGTTATTTGAAAAAAAAAATATAAAATGTCCTCCTACCATGAATTTATATTACATGCAAACTAGCATATGCATTTGACAGTTTGTTTGGCTAAGTGGCCCTTTTAAAATTAATTCAGCCGCAAAAGGATAAGTATATTTTTGTTGATATGTAATTTTATTTTTAAATTTTATTTTGGCATGTAAGTTGCTTCACAATTAAAGAAAATTTCAGTACCCTCCTAAACAGTCAAATCATTCAATAATTTTAGCCATATTTATTTATTTTTTATTTTTTATCAAAATGAATCATTCATTCAATTCAAACGATCGGACCATTTGACCCAATAACCATTGTTCGATTCAATTTTAAAAACCTTGTTATTTACCTTCATCCTATCATACATTGAAAATATCTCTTGTATTTTATATCATCGGTATTATCTATATGTGGCTAAAGGACCATAAAAAGATTTCTCATCATGCGGTGAAAGCATACGGGAACAATTGACCTATCACCGGTGAACATCCACACTGTTCCATACACATGAAGCCCATTAAACCACATTAAACCACCTTTACAGGCTTGAGCTTTATGCATAATCATAGAAGCCACATGGTATCTTTAATATTATTATTAATAATAATATTTAAAAAGGCAAAAGAATGAAAAAGACAAAAGAAAAAAAATCAAGGGATGTGAAAGTCACGAACTTTCCTTTCAACTTTAATTACCATGTTTAATAGTTTGACGCCACCTGCACGCTAAAGATAGTCAAGTCAATTAAATGCTTTCCATGACAAACGACTCTCAATCCTACAGTAGAGTCTTCATATTCTGCACGACTGTTTGACGCAGTAAAAGGGAACTCACTGGACTGATTTCTTCTAGTTTCTAGCTGACCTTGTTTCGATGCCCTTTACCGCGCAAATAAGCACCTTCCACCGTGTCCTTGTGCCCTGACTGCCCTCGGAGTGTCATAGGTAGGGGTAGCTTGGTCATTCGAGCTCGGTTCACTAAAACTGTGTTAAGTTTGAGTTCGAACTTAGCTCAGTTTAAAGTTCGGAAGTTTGAGTTCAGTTCAGCTCCAGTTTAACTATAAGCCCCGTCTTTTTTTTCTAAAAAAAAAGTATATATATAAAAATATATTTTTTATAGTACATATAAAAATTAAGAATTATAAAAATTATTTATTATTATATATATAAAAAATAAAAATATACACAAATAATGTTTTTATTTTACAAACAAAAAAATAAGAATTATAAAAATTATTTATCATTATACATAAAAAAAGTATTATATATAAAGTATTATTATATAATAAAAATTATTTATTATATATTTATATATTTACAAGCCTATATATTAGGCTCAAGTTCGGCTCGAACGGAGCTCAAATAGCTTATGAGAAGCTTGCCTCATGGTCACCCCTAGTCATAGGTGGGTTATGTATGTATTTCAAGGTTTTTAAAACCAAACTGAACAACAAATCGGTCAGGGGTTCGGTTCCCAGGTCGAACGATTTGATCGTTCAAATCAAAAGGACAACCCATTTTGACAAAAAAAATAAAAAAATAAAAACGACCAAAACCGTTGGACGGTTCAAACGATTCGATCGTTCGAGTCAGCGATTTGTTGACCAAATCAATGGTTTTTGGCAAAATAATGATTCCGGGGTAAAATGGAGCAGTTCTCGAATTTTTTGTTCCGACCGACCGATCCAATCCGGTTTTGGAAACCATGATGTATTCTGTATTAGGGATTGCCAATGGCATTATTATAAATACTTAGTATGCTTTTTCACCATTTTGATGTTTTCTTTTGTCACTCCCCCAAAAGCTTAATTTACTCTTTGAGGGGAGGTAGGTAGTTGAGTGGTGCCAATACCGTGTAAAGGTTAAGCACGAAGTCCCCTCAACACAAACTTGTGTATTTGTGGTTGCTAACATTTAATGCAATACAAGTGCCTTTTGACTTATTTGTGTGTTTTCTTGTTGCCTTTTGTGTATTGTTGCTTGCATTCGTAGGCTTACTCGACCCCATCGAATGTAGCACAAAGTTTCATCGTCTAGCCCGTGATAGTTGGTATCAGAGCACTTCAACACATTGTGACCCTCGCGTAATAACACTAGTGGTGGCGCAATGAAGCACAACAAGGAACTCACTGACGAGATATAGAATGCCCTTGCCCATGCCTAGGAAATCGATGAGGCACTAGGTGATGAAGTCATCACAGAGAAAGCCCCAAAGGGCTGCACGTCCAAACCAAGCAAGCGTGAAAAGTCAGTCGACAAACTTGCTGCCTTTGGCACGTGCATTCTTCGTTGTGAGGTAACCATTGGGGAGATGTGTAATCGAATAGAAGACATCCACCTCAACGTTAAAATCATCGAGATCTCCATGGTGGAGCTAGAGGCCTGGTTGAACAACATCTTGAGTGAGGTCCAAGGCATCCTAAATGGCACCCTCAAGGAAATCCTTGGCACAACATCCTGACAAGAAGGAAGCTCATCCCAATCCAACATCCAAGACCAGGTTAATGAGATGAGAGCTAAATGGTCAACATGGAAGGGAGCCATGCCCACACCCACAACTGTTTAAGTACAATTAGAAGATATCAAGAGAGAGTGGGTGGTTATGAAAATAGTCATGGCCGCCCCTATTGACCTCCATGCACAACTGAATGACGTGAGAGAAGACATGACACTCCTAAAGAGATTAATGGCCAACACTCCTAGCCCCTCGACGACACTAGCCCCTGCTCGTATAAAGACTCGAGAGCCCACATCTTATGTCGGCTCCTGAGATGCTCGAAAACTTGACAACTTCTTGTGAAAAATGGAGCAATATTGCCTTGCCGTTGGCATTGATGATTAGACATGTTCATGGGCCGGGTAGCTCGGCCCAACCTGATCTAAGTCGAGCTTGGACAAGATTTCAAGCCCACGGGCTCAGGCTCGGTCCTACAATATCAAATCCAACTTTTTTTTTGGGCCGAGCTTGGGCTTTCTCAAAAAAAGCCCGACCTGAGCCTGAGCTTGAGCCTGACTTGATAATGTATTATATTAAAAAAATATATTTTATATAATAAAAAAGCATATATATATAATATTTGCTTCTCTTTTTTCAAGTAATAATGAGACTTTTCATTATTTTTTTAGGTTTTGAGGTCTTTTAGTATAAATAAAACAACTTTTAATTGAATTAAAAAGGAAAAATCTTTTTTTTTTCCAAATTTTTAGTCGAGCCCGGGCTTCGAGCTTCATAGTTGGGCCGGGCTCAGGCCTAAACATTTTCTTTTAATGTAAAGGCAAAGCCCAGCCTGGCCCGGCTCGTGAACAGGTCTATTGATGATGATATAACTCAAGTTTGTACTTTAACCATGTATTTGACTGACATTGCTATGATATGGTGGCGTAGGTGATGCTAAGACATTGAATGAGGCACGTGCACCATTGATACATGGGCTGATTTCAAGCGAGAAGTAAAGTGGAAATTCTACCTGGAGAACGTGGAGTACTTAGCCCAGTAAAAGTTGAATGCACTCAAGCATAGGGACTCACTCCACGAATATGTCAAAGAGTTTTCATCCCTCACCCTGGAGATCACAGACATGTCTGACAAAGATCTACTGTTCAATTTCATGGATGGACTGAAGCTATGGACCAAACTGGAGCTTCATCGCCGCAATGTGCAAGACCTTGTTACAACAATGGTAGTAGCAGAGCAACTCACTGAGACGACCTTGTTAAATGAAGAAGCCTCTAATCCAGTTTGCCCACGTGCCTCAAATTTGAGTGGGGGACCAAATCACCCATGCTTTCTGTATGACAACTCCAACTTCAACAAGTTAGAAAAACAAGACCATGGGAAGAAGCCACAAAGAAAACATAGTCATCAACACCAACCACTGGACCTCCCACGTTTCTGTTTTATTTGTGGGGAGAAGCATTGGGTTTGGGACTACTCGACAAAAAAGAAGATCAATGCCCTTGTCGCCAAGCTTAGTGATGATGAGCAAAGTGACGAGGAAAAGTTCATGCAGTCTCCAAGAGTAGGCGCCCTACAACTCTTTAATGCCATGGTGAAGAAAGATGCCAATCCCAAAAGGCCTAAGAAAGCCCAAAGGGGGCTAAAGAATGTAGACATTTTCCTTGGCAGGAAGCCAACTCAGGTCCTTGTTGATATAGGGGCCTCCCACAACTTTATTTCGGTCACTGAGGCCAGGCGACTCAACCTGAACATTGCTAAGGAGACAAGGTGGCTCAAGGCCATGAACTTTGGTGCCAAGGCGATTAACAACATGGCCCGTGTGGTTGATCTCTAAGTTAGGCCTTGGACAGGCAAGATTTATTTATCGGTGGTACCCCTGGATGACTTTCAAGTTGTTTTGGGAATGCACTTCTTGACATAGGCAGAAGTAGCACTCATGCCTCACATCAACTCATTGTGCACCTTAGACAATCACTCCCCTTGCATGGTATCGGTCATGACTCCCACTAGGGTCCACAGAAAGCAAGTTTCAACATTACAACTTTTCCATGATGAGGCTCTCTTTGAAGCCAATAAGGAAGAAGCATTGAAGTTCTCCACACCCTCAGTTGTGGAGCCACTTCTAAAGCCAACAACGATGCCAGTATGAAGCAACAAGCCATCAAACTGTCCTCAACACTCAAGCAGCAATGTTCGTGCCCGCCAACGATCATCAAGTAAAGCAGAAGACCCAAGGCCATCTCCAACTTCGACCTCACTTACTACCACAACCATAGGGGAGAGTGAGTGCCACCCAAGACATTTAGGGACCGCTTTCGTGCCATTCCTCAGGCCAAAGCATGTAGTAGTCCTGTGATTAGTCACCCTTGAAGAAAACTTCATGGGAACTAATGCCCTAACAATCAAAAGCATCATTTTGACCATGACATGGCCCAAACCTTCCCTATAACCAAGTTGAACCATCCATTGTGACACCTTGATGCCGCCAGGAAAGGACTTAGCCATAGAATTCCCAAGCCCAATAAGCCACATCAACCATACCACCCATGTACATTCCTAGTCCTTGGACGACAACATGTTCATAGAATAGCTAAAGAATCCTCCTTCTACAATTGCAACTCCAAGGGACCAGCCAAAGCCGATCTCCGAGAACGTAGATCAAATTGAGTGGGGAGACTGTCACAAGTGACTCGTCCACTGCGCCTACAAGCACCTTTGGAGTGTCACCATGTACGTCATGGGTGGGCTATGTATGTATTTTGTATGGGGGGGGATGGCCAATGACATTATTGTAAATACTTGGTATAATTTTCACTATTTTGATGTTTCCTTTTATCACTCCTCCAAAAGATTAACTTACTCTTTTAGATGAGGTAGGTACTTGAGTGGTACCAATATCGTGTAAAGGTTGAGGCCGGATCTGCTCCTCACACATGCCTCACACGCACATCCTACAACGCATTCAGAACATCTCTCATACATATAAGTTATTATTCATGGGAGATGTTTCTAATGCACGGTGGATGTGCCTGTGAGGTGCCCATATGTGAGGAGTAGATCCCGTTCCACAAAGGTTAAGCACGGGGTCCCCTTGACACAAACTTGTATGCTTATACTTATCAATATTTAATGTAATAAAAAGTGCCTTTTGACTAATTTGTATGTCTTCTTATTGTCTTTTGTGTATTGTTGCTTGCATTCGTAGGCTTAGAGGTTGTTTGTTATCGATGGCGTTTATAAGATAAATGTTTTGTACAATTTTGTCTTGAAAAAGGAGACAAAATCTGCTTTAAACGTTTTGTACGATTTTTTTACACCTCAACGCCAATAGGCGCCGCTAAACGCCATTAGGCACCATACAAATAGTGAAAAATCGGTATTGAAAATGAATAATATCAAATTTGGTGTTTTTTTAATAAACGGTTTACACAATTTTTGAGAGCATATAAATGACTCAACCAAATAACTTTTTAGGTGTTCTTCTATTAACCGCATATCCAATGATGAGCTGACACTGTTTCTTCAAAAAGCTACATCAATACCAAATACCATCTTATTCGAACCTATTGAGTGCCGCATTGTCACGGTGGTAGTTCTACAGCGGAAGAAACCTGTGTGGCATCCAGACCAAGGTAGGCCAGGACAAGCCTTTGTGTGCTCGGAGGGTAGGAGTTGCCTGATGAGATCGCTCCACCAAGGTCAGTAGCACTAGATCATGACCTCAAGTTGCATGGCCGAGGCACTCGGTTGGCTCTGGCCGGTCCATGGGAGGCGCCACTTACGTGGTAAAGGGGGAAGGCCATGATGTGAGGCGACTGTGTGCCGAAGAGAGGTGACTGGGCACTGATGTAAAGGGTCTCTTGTATGCCGATGATGATGGGCACCTGTGTGCCATGTTGAGAGGCAAACACTTGGGCCGGAACACACCTATGCGCTAAGGGCAACGGGATAGCTCAATCAGCTTGGGCAAGGGGCTGGCGTGGTGAAGGGTCATGCATAAGCAAGGCCCGCCTGCCAAGCCTTCCTTGAATGTCGGTAGCGCAGTGGCGATCCGTGCACTGTCCCCATGAGCATGTGTGCGCTCATGAGGAACTCAAGTAGCCATGCTAACCATTAACCAGGGCCACCCCGCATGGGATGTTGGTTTAGGAGTGCCAAGGTTAGTTACCCAAGGAGGTCGACCACCCCTCCTCAAAGAGTATGTTAAGCTTTTGGTGGTTTGCCTGAATATAACGTCAATTCTCCCAAAAATCTTACAGGTGAAAATGACGGTGATGTCCCTTAACGTAAGCCTGCCAAGCGTAAGCAAGGCTAAGCCTGTGTCAGACCGTAACAGTCTCCCCCCACTCAACCCATTGTCGTCCTCGATAGTGGTCCTTTTGTGAATGGACGTCTGTGTCCCACACCATCCACTTGTCTACCAGTTCCTAGGCTCGCCTAGCCAACCCGAGTCTTGCCTATGTTGGTGTCCATTTATGGGGACGTAACCATTTCACCATGCCGGCCTACCTGGACTTCACCCCCTGTGTTGAGGTTACTCAAACCGCGCAATGGCTATGCCGTTGAATTGTGTGAGAAGGGCCCTCGAAGAAATTGGATGTGTGTGCTTCGCGGAGGTCCACCCCATGTCTCATCTTTATCTCAAGGCTCGACCGTCTTCTTGGTAGCTTTTCGGTGGTGCTACCGAACACATTGATAGGTCTACTCCTGCTGTTGGCGATGTGTCCTGGGTACCCTTTCACCATGCTGGCATGCAGACTTCACCTCGCCGTGTGCGGGTTACTCAAACCTAGTCCATGGCTTATGCTCTCTTGGCCCTCGGAAGTACACTTCACCACGCCGGTTCGGGCTACCTCTTCGCTCTGAGGGGGCCTCAATGTGTTGCTGCCTCAAGGAGATTTGACCACAATGAACGCGAGTGGTGGCAACTTTTACCCTGATGTTGCCGAACATGCACTCGCCTTGTGATGAGCTGTTGCTACTGCGAATGTTCCGACTTATTGTTGAACTGAGCATGTCCTCCTGATACCTTATCGATGCAGGGCCGCCATGCTCCAACGGCTAGTGTACCCACATTCCTATCATTTTAATATGTGGCTTCAACCGATGACCCATGATGCAAAACTGCCACCTTAGTGATATAATCCTTGACCAATCGTCAACACCAACCAATTTTGGACTGTTGTCCATACCTTAGTAGTGCCTTAGATAAACCTACGAAACAATGGCTCATCCGTCATGAAACCAAGATGTAGGCGCATCACCCAACAACTCACTAAAATGAACAGCAACTGATGTCCATGAGGGAGCATGGCACTCCCCCACTCAAACTGCCACAATATGCCTTCCACAAAAAGGCTCACGCATCTGCCCCCGCATGAGCACATCAACCAATGTGTCTGCCCTCACAAGGGTGCTGATTTTGGGGTCATTGGAATGGGGACACGAATGAATGGCCTCTTGGCAGGCCTGATTTGAATTCTAGCTTGAACCCGAGTGGAAATGCCTAGGAACCACACCCCATGATGTGCTGCTTGTCGGGATGACCGCTTCAACTGGCTCTGGGCTAATCTTCTTTGACAACTGCGACAACACTTGCTAGCTCGCTCTAATACCAACTGTCACGGGGGTAGTTCTACAGCGAAAGAAACCCATGTGGCGTCCAGGCCAAGGTAGGCCAGGACAAGCCTTTGTGTGCTCGGAGGCTAGGTGTTGCGTGATGAGATGGCTCCACCAAGGTCAGTAGCATTGGATCATAACCTCAAGTCGCATGGCCGGGGCACTCAGTTGGCTCTGGCCGGTCCATGGGAGGCGCCACTTACGTGCTAAAGGGGGAAGGCCATTATGTGAGGCGACTGTGCGCCAAAGAGAGGTGACTGGGCACCGATGTAAAGGGTCTCTTGTATGCCGATGATGATGGGCACCTGTGTGCCATGTTGAGAGGAAAACGCTTAGGCCAGAACACACCCGAGCACTAAGGGCAACGGGATAGCTCAATCAGCTTGGGCAAGGGACTGGCGTGGTGAAGGGTCATGCATAAGCGAGGCCCGCCTGCCAAGCCTCCCTTGAGTGTCAGTAGCGTAGTGCTGGTCCATGCACTGTCTCCATAAGCATGTGTGCACCCATGAGGAACCCTGGTAGTCATGCTAGCCATTAACCAGGGCTGCCCCGTAAGGGATGTTGGTTTTGGAGTGCCAAGGTTAGGCACCCAAGGAGGTCGACCACCCCTCCTCAAAGAGTAGTTAAGCTTTTGGTGGTCTGCCTGAAGATAATATCAATTCTCCCAAAAATCTTATAGACGAAAATGATGATAATGTCTCTTAACATAAACCTGCCAAGCATACGCAAGACTAAGTCTGTGTCAAACTGTAACACCACGGTGCCTCCTCAAATAGAATTGTGAGAATGAGTTCAGGCTAATCATCACAAGGACAGTCGGTTTGTGCCAAGAGTTTTTCCACATCCTAAGCTATGTCTGTTTACACTCGAATCGAATCAGATGCGACCAATTTTTCGCTAGCTCTTGTCATATTTAAAAATTAAAATACACCAGACCTTTTGATTTGATTACTCACAACGATACCATTTAAATATGTTTGGGTGGAATATCTATGTGGGCTAGCTGGGCCCAAATCCAATCGCGAGACTAATCCAAGCTAACACGCACAATGGAGGTCGACAACGACTCCAGGACCAAGTATTAGTGCATGCATTATACAGCAAACACTTTGAAGAGTCTTGAGACTCTTGACCAGATACACTGAGAAGGAGCGGTTTTGTGATTCCCATTGGAAAACGAAAAGCCTGTCCAGTCCAGCAGAACACAACAGAGCTTATTTCTCTTAAAATTTGTTCTCTGGTTTTGCCTTCCGACCCAGCAATGTCTCGACTCTCTCTCGTCGTCGTTTCCCTCATCCTTCTCGGCCTCCAAACAAACAGTGATACCGTAAATTCATCGTCGGTGGTTTGCAGATCATTTTACATGTGCGGTAGCGTTAACATCAGCTACCCTTTCTGGTACCAAAATGATAGTCTAAGCATAAGCGACACCGACTACTGTGGATATCCTGGCTTCGGCCTCTCCTGCTCAATTGCCGCCGGTGGAATCTATAAAACCATCCTCCGTCTGCCCAAAGATACCTACCATGTCACCAACATCAATTATGCCCTTCAAACTCTCACCCTGGTCGACGCTGACGTTACGATCAATGAATCATGTCCAAAAGTACGGCACAACATCACCCTCAACACCGTACCTGAATTACACTACTCCAAATATGCTTTAAACCTCTCCTGTTTCTATAATTGCTCTTCGATCCCTTCTGATTTCTATTTATACTATAGTGGTAATAGGCTCTCCTGCCTTGCAAACCATGCGAATCAGCAGTCGTTCGTTTTCCAGGAGGGAAAAGTTCCGAGGGGGTTTGATTGGTACAAGAATTGTGAGGAGCACGTTGTGACCACGGTTACCTCGCCGAATTCGGTTTTGATTAATAGGATTAATCGGTTGCTGCTAGCTGGGTTTGAGTTGTACTGGGGAAGATTAAAAGATTGTTTTGTATGCGAAAACTCTGGTGGGCGTTGTTTATACAAAAAGAAGGAGCTGCTCTGCTTTTGCAAGAATGGAACCCAAAGGACGGAAAGCTGTTCCGGTTACGGTATGTTTAATTCCTCTCTACCCCTTCTTTTTCTTTCTTTGAATTATTGCGAAAATTTCCGTCATAATTCCATGATCAGTGCTGGTTAGAAGTTCAGTCCACTTTGGTTGGCTCCTTCAAATGGTGGATAACGCGCATCAACGTAGGCCATATTTAAGAAAACCTTAAACTTTGATGATAACATGGAATATCCATCATGGAAATTAAAGGAGCATTCCCTCAGAAAAAAGTGAAATTAGGTCCTACCTCTCAAATCTAATAATATTGCTAGTTGCTACTGCTCCTGCTGTTATGTTAATTTATGTGGAGTATTATTATTATTATTATTAATTTATGTGGATGGATTGTTTTTGTTTTGACATGCATTTACTGAATCATTCTTTAAGTTTGAAAATATGTTTGCGTATGTTGATAAATAATCCTAGGTTGCTCTCAAAGAATGAATCATTGACTGAATCATTCTTTAGTGTCCCTGTACTTGTCTACTGTCCGAAGATCAGAAGAAAAGCCTCATGGCTTATTCAGGACGTTTGTGGCTTTCGCAGCGAGCAGGCGACTAATGCGATTGAGCCATGACAATTGTTGTTCTAATTTCTAGAGCAACTTCTTTACTTCTAACTAGCATGAGCCTATTTGTGCTATAACAGTTGGGAGAATAGTTCTTAGCCCTTAAGACAGATGTAATTGATTAATCGCGGTTCAGTTTTATGGTTTTTATTTTACACTCAAAATTAAGAAAAAAAAGGGAGATGAGAGATGAGAGAGACAGAGACAGAGCGTAGGAGGTGGCGGTCCTGGTGGAGTTGAGGCGGCTAAGCTGACTTGGTGCTTGCCGGCGAGGCAGCGACCGGTTTTGCTGTATGGCTGCGTGCTTGTTTCCTTGATGGTTGGCGCGATGGAGATGGAGATGACATGCAAGAGAGAGAGAGAAAGAGGCACAGGAAAGCACCGAAGCAAGAGGAAAATTGGCCACTATGTGAGATTTGAGACGCCATCGGTCGGAGGACGACTGGCGTCCGAGGAAAATTTGGGGATTGGGAAAGACGAAGAGAGTCAAGAGGCAAGAGAAAGTGAGAAAGCCAAGGGTTAGTGACTATTGCCTATTACCTTTACTGGTCCCGGTGTACAGGGGGATGAATCTTGGCCATGGGTTGATGTCAAATTCACAGGTAGGATGTGGTTTATAGGGGCTACTAGTAGACTATGGCGGGTTGTAATTCAGAATTCTGCATTGGTCTGTAGTGTATTTAACCCTTTGCTTTTTTGGTTAACTAGCGGTGACTCTGCGGTGCACGGGATGATGTATTTTTACCTTTTTTATGTGTAGAATAATAGAAAAAATTTCTTTTCTCTTTTAGTTATTAAGCTTCAAAATTTTCTTTTTATATAATTTATATATTATGAGAAGCACATAAATCAATTGATGGTGTAATTATTAAAAGTACTATATTAATTAAAAATGCTATTAATTAATAAATTTAGTATTTTAATAATTACTTTTAATTAATTAATAAAACTGTAATTATTAAAAATACTATATTAATTAAAAGTATAGTTAATATTGTTAATTAATAAAATACTGTAGTTGTTAATGTTGTTTTTTAATAAATTATAACTTACATTATATTAATCAATAAATACATTAATTAATATTATTTTTGAATAAATATTGATAATTATTTAAAAATGCTATTAATTAATAAATACAATTAGACTGTTAATTATTAAAAAGATTTTAATTATTATTAATACTGTAGATTTTAAAATACAATAATTATTGTAATATGTGTGGGTTGGAAGTACTATTTTTAAGCGGTGTCTTTTTTCTGTTTGGAAACGTTGCTGCCAGGTAAGATGTTTCCTGGAGTAACAACAACACTTTCTGTTTGGTACCAATGCTCTATGTTTGTTTTTAGCACTAGTACCCATTATAGGAAGTCCATGTCATTGACACATCACATCATTGTTGGCAGCAACAAGCTGCAATATGAGAAAATGCCAAATTCGGCATTGCTCCAAACCACACTTTCTCGATTGCATAGCTTGGAGCACCGATTTTTATGGAAAACGGTTCCAAACAAATAGACATTTCTTGGAGCACCGTTTTTTTATTTTTTTTTGATGTGGCGTTGATATATCACCATTTTTTGGAGCAAAGACATCAATGCCAAATAGACGCATTATTACTACCCGTCTCTCTCTCTTAAATGTCTTTTTTCTCTATTTAATAGTGTGCAATATATATATATATATATATATATATATATATATATATATATATATATATATATATAAGGAAGAAAATTTGGTCAATAGGGTTGTGGTTGTCATTGATCACCAATCCCACTTGTGGTTAATAAAATAGATCACTGATTTTTTTTGGTAATTAAATAGATCATTGATTAACTTAAGAAACACTTTTTCACTTACCCCATACACATGGTTTCCTGAAAAATGAATGGGCCGTAATTAGTTTTTTCATAATTGGATAGATGGTAAAGGCTGTGTTTGATTTAATAGAAAACAAAAGAGAACCAGAAATATGGGGAAAGATTTTAAGAAAATTTGGTTTTCTATCAAAATCAAAATGTTTCTATCTCGATAAAACACAGTTGGTCATGGAAAGTATTACAGTATAAAATTACTATACTGTCACCGTCAGACAAGCTTTAAAGATTTGTTGGCGACTTTCCGGCGTTATCGTTGCACTGGGCCTGGAGCGCATTTCAATCCCATTCTGTCCTCATGCATGCGACCGTACTGTTTATATGAAATGAACTATCAACCACACACCCTCGCCCTTTTTATTTGCAATTTTGCATGTGTCCCGCTTTACGATCTCAGGTTTTTTTATTACCTTATGTTAGGGGTGACCATGGCCAAGCTGAATCGGGTTTGGCTCAGGTTTTGTACTAATGATAAGGGCTTAAGCTTAGGTTTGGGCCCGGCTTGGCCTGGATTGCAAGTTCAAGCCTAACCTTTATACAGGCCCGGACTGGGCTTACGGGCTTTCAAGCAAGTGATTCATAGGAAAAAGTTGCCTTAATAGCTTTCGGTGTTGTGTTCGGTTGCGCTTCCATTTACTCGAGTAAAGACAGACGGGAGAGAACTAACGTTTTTGGCGTGTGGCCACCCTCCACAGGAAAATTCTTTTTTCCCTAAAGACCCATTATAGTGATGCGAGAACACTGGAAAGTTGCTCAATTACACAACCTAGACATGTGTTAAGCAATTAAACCCATTACAAAGCTTCTAGAGCACTTCAGTCATTTGGAGAACACCGTAAAAGGCTATAGAAAACTTCCGCTTTGGCTAGTAAATTTACATATAGACAGGACAATGGGCATGACATTAGGGTTATAGACCAACGTTATGGAAAATTAAAGACTTGTTGGTGACCGACTTATAGGATCTTCGTTGCCTGGGCCTGGTGTGCATTTCCCAAACCCATTCTACCCTCATGAGTTGCAGCCACTACAGAATGGGATTGGCCACTTCCTTTGATATTCTTTTTTATTTTTATTTTTTTTTATTTTTCCATTATTTGTTTTTCCTTAGTTCCTAGCCGGAAGATGACCTAGACCTTAGTCGTGTAATGAGCTGAACCAAACTGCAAGATAGAGGACCAAAGAATTCGGGGTGGTTAACTCGGCGAGGTCGTTCTAATGCTTAAGTCAGTACTGTATTATGATTGCGAGCTGGACACTTGAGTGTTAGAATGCTAGTGAGCAAATAATTGTGCATACCTGAGTCTTGGGGGTTGAGGCCCTTATATAACTGAGATGCTGTAGGTCTCTCGAAACGTTCCCAGAATCTTTGGCCCGTGAAGTTAGGATTCGTTCTGTTTTGGTAGGAGAGTAACATGTCAATTAATGAGATTTATCGTTTCCCTCTGATTCGGACGGGGAGAAGATAAGGCATATGGTTATGTGATGTGATCTTGGGAGATTTAGAGATAACTGGCGACCTTCTAAGTTCGGTTACATGACATCTTGGCGTGTGTGGGTACCGAGGTGCTCTGGTGCCGAAGTGCTCTGACGTACCACCTAAACTCCTTGTACCACCTAAACTTTGTAATGGTCTCTCAACTAAGACGAGAAACTTTGTAATGGTCTTCGACCGATTCACTCTGACGTACCACCTAAACTTCTTGTGTGTGACTCCTTTCCGAGCTGTGGTGAGGCGTACTGTTGGGTCAAGTTTCGGTATTTGTAAGCACGTTTCATTGAAACGTTTGATGTAGCTCCGAATTGACTCACCTTCCCTCTGTACCACGTTCAGAAGGCTCTCTTGTAACTTCGGGCACTTCTTACTAGTGATGAAGTGGGCTGTGAACTTGTCTATGAACTGTCTCCAACTTCTGATGGAGCCTAGCGCGAGGTTACTGTACCAAGCCCGAGCTAACCCTTTGAAGGTGGTGGAAAAAGCCACACACATACACGCTTCATCTGCCCTGACGAGATGCATTTGAGACTGGAACCTATCTACATGATCACTGGGGTCGTAGGATCCATCGTACTTGTCCAACGGAGGTACCTTGAAATCTTTCTGCATTGGGATTGCTAGTAGCTCGGGTGACAGGGGGGATTGCCGGCTCAACAAAGCTGGAGCCACTTGTGTAGCCATTGACTTTACTTCTTTCCTTTCCTTACTTTGTTCCAACGGTTGGTTGTTCTTCGCTGGCAGGCTGTTCCTGACCTAGGAACGGCGAGTCTTGCGACGTTGCTGCTATTGCTTCTTTACTGGCTCAGTATTAGTGTTGCTGACTTCTGCATGGTCAGGCACCTCAATTTTGGTCCACTCTCACTCCCCAACACTATCATGAGGTGGATCGGGGCTCCTTCTTGCTGCTTCTTCTTAGTCTCGAGACTGGTGTTGGCTCTTGCGGGGTTTCGAGGGGTCTCGTCTTGAGCCCACACCTTGGGCCCCAAGCTGACGATCATTGCGTCGTGATCCATTGTTCTCCTACTGCGAAAGTTGCTGCTAGTTGTTCCTCTTGGGCTAGCTGACTTCGGGCTTGTCCTTTGGATTCCCCCTTTGAGAAACTGGGGAGTGTGCTGTCCGTTTGTCCTGCCCCAAGGTGGGGTCTGACCTTTGGGAGGGATTGGTACCTGCGAGGTCCCCTCACCCCGATGGGGAGATTGGCGGACATCTTGACGGACCCTGTGCTGATTTTGGCTCTAGTTCTATCTTTGAAACTAACCTGTGTGCTGAGGTGGAATATGCTATTGGCTTGGTTGTAGTGGTGGAAACTACTATTGGTATTGTTGGTAGAAATAATACTATTGGAACTATTAGAATTGGTGGATCTGCTGCATCTAGATCTGCATCATCCTGACGCTCTGAACGATGTCGTCGAATTGAGAATGCCCGACCCCAGGAGGGATCACAGAAGGCTCTAAAAAGGTGGTGTTCATCTAGGGCAATGGGACATTTATCTGTTGGGTTGTTTGAGGCACTGACGGAGAGGGGATCCTTGAAGCAGTCAGGGGAATGGTAAACTGCCCGATAGTCACTGAGGGGCCTTGAGGGAGTGACATTTGATGATCTTGCCCCCTAGTGGCATTCATGTCAATGCCCTTACCGGTGTTGCTGGAAGATACCTTGAAAAAGAGTGTGGCAGTTGATGAAATGTAGTGTTGACTTTTCGATCGATACCCACAGACGACGCCAATTGATAGTGTGTGATATGGAAACTCCTAGCTGGAAGATGACCTGGATCTTAGTCGTGTGGCTAGTTGGACCAACTGCAAGATAGAGGATCAGACAACCCGGGGTGGCTAACCCGGCGAGGTCGCTCCAATGCTTAAGTTAGTACTGTATTATGGTTGCGAGCCGAATACTTGAGTGCTAGAATGCTAGTGAGCAAATAATTGCATGTACCTGAGTCTTGGGGGTTGATGCCCTTATATAGATGAGATGTCGTAGGTCTCTTGAAAGGTTCCCAGAATCTTTGGCCCATGACGTTAGGATCCGTTCCGCTTTGGTTGGAGAGTAACGTGTCAATTAATGAGGGTTATCGTTTTCCTCCGGTTCGGACGAGGAGAAGATAAAGTCTACGGTTACGCAACGTGATCCTGGGAGGTTCTGAGATAATTGGTGACCTTCTAAGTTTGGTTATGTAACACCTCGACGTGTGTGGATACCAAGGTGCTCTAGTGCTGAAGTGCTCTGATGCCTAGGGGACCAAGCTCTCGAGGCCCTACGATCTAATACCGATCCACCACACACTGATCTGTCGTCTGACTAGCAGGCCACATCCACATGTCCTTACTCATTAGATCGGGCCAAATCACTTCTCATTAATGCTAAATGCTAATGTTATTTTGCTTGTGGTCTGGCGCTCTGATGGCCCAAGGGTAAGGCTAAGGGCTAAGGCAGCACTATGTTCTCGCTCGCTTTCTATGGGTGGGTCGAGCTTGAGCCAATTCCTCTCCTCTAAAAGAAACGGAAGTGAAACACATTAAATAAATGAGCCCCGGAGCTAAGAGTCAAAGATGCTGTTATTTGGTAAAGCGTTCAACTCAGTGATAGAATAGTTGAAATTGGGGGCTAGTGCAGTTGAACATAAATATCATAAGCTTGCTACGTACCAAACACCTTTGTTATATATAAAATATATATTAATTACTAGGCCCATCACCATACATGAACAGGCCTTGATTTTTAACTTAATCGGAGTATGAGCACATTGTGTAGCATAACAGTAATTAGGTTACTCTGTTCGAATGACTCAATCTTCCTCGCACAAAGACCCCGTTGCTGGTGGGATAGTAGGTCCACCGTCCTTTTTCTTCACTTGTTATTTCTCCCATAATTGCGTCTTTTACAAGTTAAAACCCATTTGGACTTCAGTTGGTAGGTAACGTCTCTCTTTTCACTTCCCCTGTTTTCCATTTTAATATTTTCCTTTGTGAACCACTTCCCCTGTTCTACATTTTATTTCTAACTACTTCGGGATCACTGATTTTGTTTCAAATTTTATACTTTTAGAGGTGAACCACCATATATGAAATCTTTGAATAGTGCAGATGTATAGTCTTTGCTTTACTTTGCCAACTTAATTTACTTTTGTCAAAGAATTTCATGTACTGAGAGTGAGAGGTTACCTCAGTGCTCTAGGCTTTCGAGAGATTCCTCTGCCTCACTCCATCTCTTGTTCCCTCTTAAGAGATAGTTTGTTGCTTTAGCCTCACAATCCATACTTGATCTTTCACTCTCAACTTCGCCCAATGCAGCCTCACGTATTCCTCCCATCTTCCCTGCTAGCGCTCTTCCTGTTTACAGCTATCGTCTTCCTCTCCATTGAGGTTCCATCAGCTTTATGCGGTGATGATCCACAATACTTAAACTGCAATCGCACTTTCGACTGTGGAAACGTCCAAGGAGTCGGCTACCCTTTCTGGGGAAATGGTCGACCCAGTTATTGTGGCCCTCCGGAATTCAGGCTGGTATGCGGAAACAACAACCTAACTTCCATTGAGATCATGTCACAAAGTTACCGCGTTTTGCAGATCGATACCAGGAATCGAATTCTAAAGGTCGCCCGAGTGGATGTGTTGGACGACGGCATTTGTAAAACGCAACCTGTAAACACCAGCCTCAATTTCACCCCTTTCACTTCTATTCCGAGTGATCTGTACATGAATTTGTTCTACGGGTGCTCGTTAGGGTCAGGGGGGCAGGGGTATCCGTATGATAAAATTCCGGCCAAAGTCAGTTGCCCCTACAATGGAGATCCAACTGAGGTTCTCTATATCATCGATCAGGTTCCAATACACGACGACTACAGTAGTTCTAGTGGAGTATTTGGTTGGAGTTGCAAAGCAGGAGTATCTCTCCCAGTTCCTCCAATACCCATGGAGATGCTTGTAAACAATATAGAGTCGAACCTCAGCCAAGTTATAAGGCAAGGTTTCCAGTTGGGGTGGAATCTAAGCGACGCTTCCTGCACAGAATGTTGGCAATCCGGTGGACAGTGCGGATATAACTCCACTTTGAATCGTGCAACTTGCTTTTGCCGCCATGGATCCTCCGCAAAATCTTGTTCAGGTACCACTTTCCTTCAATCACTCATTGCAGCGGTAGGCATGCTTAATTAATATTTAATTAATTTGATTAAAATTAGGGTCGTTTATAGTTAGAATTGGAATTGGAATCCGAATGGTGTATTTTCATAATCTATTTGGTTCACATATGAATGGAAATGAAAATTGAAATCAGTAGGAATGAGTTTTCATTCCCAAATCACAATAAAAGGAGAGAAGAAATGACCATTCCCTCATTGTTCAGAATAAAGTAATTGCAGTGACCAATTCCAAACATCCTCGGGGGTTTCAATCTAGCTATTAATTTGTAGAATTGTAGTTGGTAAGACAAGACGACAAGACACGGCTTGGCTTCATCTGGAATCTGAACCGAGGAACGTGTGGATGGCAAATTAGTTATTTGGATGGGTGATATGGATATTAGGAGAAATGTCAATGTTAGTAAGACTTTGTGGTATATATGTTGAGATGTGCATATCAATCCCAAAATTTTCCTCATGCAGTCGTTTTCATGAAGGAAGGACTACTTCAGAGTTCAGTCTTGAGGTATTATGATTATTATCTATTTTCACCCCTCTTCCCACTACATTAGGTTTTGAGATAATTGGTGATCTTCTAAGTTTGGTTATCTGACACCTCGACGTGTGTGGATACCAAGGTGCTCTAGTTCCGAGGTGTTGATCAAGCTCTCGAGGTCCTGCAATCTAATATCGATGCACCACACACTGATCTATCATCTGACTTGGCAGGCCACATCCACATATCCTTACTCATTAGTTCGAGCCAAATCACTTCTCATTAATGCTAAATGCTATGAATTGGGTTTCATATCAATTCCAGTGTTTTCTCATCCCTTCTCTGAGTCATTATCTCATTCACCTTGCAGAACTTCTTTTCTTTGTCACTCTTCATTTCAAATAGAATGCTTAGGCCCAACAGGGATGGAAATCCAGTTTCCAATGTAGGAGCTCGTCTTCAGCCACTCTTATCGAACGTTCAAAGTATACTACCAATATGGGGCGTATCCATGGATATGGATACACCACAGCTAGGTATGCATTCCATTCCACAAGTCGTGCTTCCATATCGGGTTGTATCACGGTGAATACAATTCGCTACACACCGATATGGAAGCAGTATTAATGCCTAGTTTGAAGACCTTGTATATTTATTTGTAATTTTTCGATATTTTTAATATTTTTTCTGCAAATTTTTTCTATTATACATCTTTGTAGTTTCTTTTTTTCTTTGCATCTTCTGTGCTTTTTTATATTTCCTACTTTTCCCCTACAATTTCTATTTTTCTTTTTTATATGTTTTCTATAATTTTTAATTATACTTTTCTGCAATTTCGATTATTTTTTTTGTATTTTCTGTATTTTTCTATTTATTTATTTTTTTGGTGTTTTTAATGAAATAAAAGAAGTTAATGGGTTGGGTCAAAGAACCCATTTAATAATTTTCTCTAAATGGATCAGTAATGGGTTGACGGGTTATGAAGGAAGAATCTAATCCAAGTCGATTATCACATTGACGAGGAGGATTGCAACATTTATCTTTCTACGATTCTCACTTTTTCCTCTCTCTTCGTTTTTTCTTTTTCTGGAAAAGTCTTGGAAGGTGCCTGGCTTTCTTTTAAATGTTTCATCGATTAGGATGAAATTAAGCTTAAGCCATTCGTCTCTCCGACTTCTCCCTTCCCCAAAACCAAACACATTTTATCCTCTCTCTCTCCGCTAAATGCATACTCAACTCTTTCCATCTTCCCAATTCTTCCTGTCTGTCATCACCGTGTTCCTCCTCGTCTTCGAGATCCCAAAGTATTTGTGCAATGTTGAGCATCTAGTGTATTCAAACTGCAATATCACTTTTAGCTGTGGAAAGATCCAAGAAATCGGCTTCCCATTCTGGGGAAATAGTCGACCCAGTTATTGCGGCCTTGTAGGTTTTGAGCTTGTCTGCGGGAGTGGTAGCCTTACTACCATAGTGATTGCTTCACAACGATACCGCGTTTTATACATCAATTCTTCGAACCATAGTCTCAAGGTCGCCTGACTAGATGTGTTGGACTCTATTTGTCAAAACAAATATGACGCAATGTGGAAGCAATAAACTGGGCTGGTTATGCAAGCATCGGGCGTTCGCTAGTTCCTAGTGAAGAACACCGAATTTTTTAGGAGAGAGAAAAGGTGGCGAAAATTGAAGAGAAAATCTGAAGAAATTCTAAAGTATGAAATTGATTAATAATTCTGGGAAATAGCAGTATTTATAATACATTGAGAAATTATAAAAGAACTAGGAAAAGAAATTAGATTTGATCTAAACATCTCAAACTTGTAGATAGGATCGAACTCTTCTTGACTTGATCTCCCCCGTCCGATCTCCCTTGATCTTATCCATGCATGAATCTTGGGTTATCTAGAATTCTTGAATTCTTGATGAGTCTTGGATTCTTTGAATTCTTGATGAGTCTTGAATTCTTAAATTCTTGATGAGTCTTGAATTCTTGATGGATCTTGAATTCTTGAATTATCATGGGATAATCTTGAATTCTTGAATTATCTTGGATTCTTGAATTCTTGATGTATCTTGAATTCCTGAATTATCTTGGATTCTTTGAGTTCTTTGGCTTATCTTGAATTCTTCCCATGAGTTGTCACCCATATGATGAGATGGGCCTCCATCATTCTCACCCACTTGGAAAAGACTTGACCCCGAGTCGTGGCTAGGATATGCGAGGGTCGTCTCTGGTAGGTAGCGATGAAAGTCAGCAAGTATTAAAGCACTAGGAAATTGTGTAGTAGCTTCCCTTGAGAAATTGTTAACATAAATTCCAGACGCTCTCTTATCACATATACAGTCAGCAGACCAACATGGATGAACTGTTTTGGCCGCTTGCTCAACATCAATTTCCTTCCCCGATTCTGTCATCCAATAAAGGGCTTGGTTCTGATACAGCTTTAGACCACACATGAGTGTTTTTGGGGGATCCATTTCCTCTAGATTGTATGTATCTGCAATACCAACAAGCTTATTTAGAGTTGACTTTGAGATAACTTGTTTATCATTACTTTGCTTAGGATGTTGGCCCCCCTTTCTTCGTTTCAAAAGAGGCAAGAGTGTTGTAGTTTCATCTGAATCACCCTCTAGGCTTAAGGAACATTTTCGCTTGTCAAGATCATTCGGATAACTTCTACCTTCTGATATGGCTTAATTTTCAGCAATTTGAAAAGAGCTAGAAGAGGACAAAGAGTAGAATTGAAGTATGAAGGAACTTCTAACTTCCATGAAGACTTATCACCCTCAATGAAAATGGAACTGTGAATGTGAAAGCTTACACACAGTACGATTTCTTGCAACAAACTAAGGTCTTCTGGCGTAGCTACACATCGACCACAAACCTTAACCTTTGAAGAATTTACAAGGGGAATTATGATTCTAGTACCAAGAACAAAATCAATGTGATGCTGTATATCTCGCATGGGTGGGAGTTCATGTGGTAACTCATCTGAAACTGCATCATGGAACTCATCAAGTAGTCCCTGCACTTCCACTGGAATTTTGTTTTCTTCCAATGTTTCATTCATATTTTTTCCCTTCAACAAATGTACCTCATGGGTATCCTTACATTCTTTCATAAATTCAGCATGATGATGGGTAATAGTAAGAAAATTTCTCTCATTGGCTTTTGGGGCCTTAGGAATATTCTCTTCAGCCATGGGTAACAAAGTGTAACGTATACCCTCTTTTTCAAGTTGGTAGGTATTCATCCTACCCATGTGCCTTGCATCTGTATCAAATTGTCAAGGCCTACCTAACAAAATATGGCAAGCATCAATGTCTACAATGTCACAATATACTTCATCATTGTACTTACCAATAGAAAATGGTACTTTGCAGTGTTTCTCCACTCGTACGTTGCCTCCTTCTTAATCCACCCAATTGTATATGGGTTTGGATGTTTTTCAAGAAGTAATTGTAACCTTTGTATGACATCCTTGCAAATAATATTTTCTTGACTGTCACTATCAATAATTAAATCAAATAATTTACCCTTGATAGTACATCTAGTACGAAACAATCTGTGCCTTTGAGAAGTATCTTTATTTTTCTGGGGCAACATTAATTTTTTCACAACACAGGTATACTCTTCATGTTCGTATGGACCCTCTTCATCTTCCCCATCAGGTCCACAGTATACTTCATCCTCTACATCTTCTTCCTCCTCCCTTTCTACCATATTAACTGCCTTCCTCTTGGGACAGTCACTGGATCTATGTCCAACCTCATTACATTTAAAGCATTTAATAGGAGCAGGCTTTGCATAGGGATTACTGGGTTTATGAAGGTTGGAAGGGTTACCTCGAGTATGTCCTCCTGTAACAACCTTACCGGCGTTATCCGTACTACGTGCCTTATCTTGGAACATCAATTCTACTTTCAAGGCTAGGTTCTTTGCTTCCTGCACACTAAGAACCATCTGTACACCAATTTTATCTCTGATGGACGGTCTTAAACCGCTTAGATAACGGGCTGCCTACTGGTTATCACTTTCAGATAATTGATTTCTTTAAGTTAATCTAAAAAATTCAGATGTATATTCATTAACACTACGAGAACCCTGCGCACACCTCTAATAAGATTCAAACATATATTGTTCATAATCAGGAGGTAAAAATTTACATCTGATTAATTGTTTCATGCGCCTCCAGGTTCGAACAGGACCCATTCCTTCTCTCATCCGGGTCTCTCTCATCCGTTCCCACCAAATAGATGTGCCTCCCTTTAATCGGAAAGCTACCAGTTTTACCCTTCGTTCCTCTGGTATCTCCATGTAATCAAAGAACCTATCGACTTCTGTGATCTAATCCAGAAGTCCCTCTATACCAAGATCTCCACTAAAAGTAGGAATATCTACATTGAGTTTAAATTCATCATTATTCATACGAGGATTGAAATTACATTGATTGTGCCAATTTCTACCGTTTTTGTCATTGCCGGGAAGAACTGGAGCACCACCAAATTCGAAATCATCATTATTGTCATCGTCAAGGATTGGACGTCGGGACGCAGTAACGACGGGTGGTCTGTCGTGGATGTCTCCTTTGATCTGCTGTGGATTTTCCCGGTTTCATGGGACAACCTCTCGTAACAAAGTTTGCAGTTGCTCAGTCACCTCTGCCAACTGCCGTTCGATGTTACGTGTGGCTGTACGCTGTTCTTCGATTGCTCTCCAAACAGCTGGAAACCCCTGATCTCCGTCACGGGGTGGGTTGCGACTGCTACCGTCTGGGTTGGACATGACTGGGCGAATTCCCTGCTCTGATACCACTTGACGCAGTGTGGAAGCAATAAACCGGGCTGGCTATGCAAGCACCGGGCGTTCGCTAGTTCCTAGCGAAGAACACCGAATTCTCTAGGAGAGAGAAAATGTGGCAAAAATTGAAGAGGAAATCTGAAGAAATTCTGAAGTATGAAATTGATTAATAATTTTGGGAAATAACAGTACTTATAATACATTGAAAAATTATAAAAGAACTAGGAAAAGAAATTAGATTTGATCTAAACATCTCAAACTTGTAGATAGGATCAAACTCTTCTTGACTTGATCTCCCCCGTCCGATCTCCCTTGATCTTATTCATGCACGAATCTTGGATTATCTAAAATTCTTGAATTCTTGATGAGTCTTGGATTCTTTGAATTCTTGATGAGTCTTGAATTCTTGAATTCTTGATGGATATTGAATTCTTGAATTTTGATAATTCTTGAATTCTTGAATTATCTTGGGATAATCTTGAATTTTTGAATTATCTTGGACTCTTGAATTTTTGATGTATTTTGAATTCCTGAATTATCTTGGATTCTTTGAGTTCTTTGGCTTATCTTGAATTCTTCCCATGAGCTGTCACCCATATGATGAGATGGGCGTCCATCAAAATATATTAACAGCAGCCTCGATTTCTCCCCCTTTGTTTATGAACCTGATGATCCTTATCAAAATATATTAACAGCAGCCCAAATTAATTGCTCGGATACTTTTAATTCTCGTGAGGCACTTCTTTATTATGGTATTGCATCAGCGACCCAATTACACAATCAGGTTGGGTACCCAGGTATGCCGTGCGAAATAAGAGTGATAGTCCCAGTTCCTCCAACAGCTAACCAGACGTTGGTCAAGAATTTCTCGCTACTCGGCGATGTTATTAGCCAAGGGTTCTGGTTGCGGTGGGATGATGGTGAGTATCTAAACTACCAACCCTGCAAGGAATGTTGGAAGTCCGGCGGACAGGTGCAGTGTCCAGGTTGCTCTTGTCCCTATCGTATTAGTTCTGAGACCAAAGCTACCTGTTCTAACAATACTCCGGCTGCAGCCATCTCTCCACCTTCGGTAGCTACAGATAGAGGTATGCACATGGATGTTTCTTTCAAAGCTTTGTATTGTTTTTAATTTTCTATTTTCTACACACCCTTAGGTTAGGTTAGAGTCGTTAGACATAGGAGGTAGGCAACCAGCAAGAATTCTTACAGGCAGCGCTCTCTAACACCACTCCGGATCCATCTCCTACAACCTACAGGCTACAGATAAGATGCGGTCATATATGATCGGGTTGGGCTGCGATATCTGTTCCAATTTACAACTTTCAAACAAGATGGAATTTGGATTTCCTCCCCATACCAACTTTCATTCATTGATGATCATGGGGAGATGTTCCAACTGCGAGGTTGTGTCATCGCAGCATGTTTTCAACATAATCAGTATCCATACATCTCACCATAAGACGGGGACCTACTATTTATAAGATGTGCGAACACCAATAATATTGGAACATGTTCCAAGAGTTTTTTGTTTTTTTTTTTTTGTTGGGAGGAGATGGGACTAGTGATTTGGTGCCTATGAGTCAGTATTAATTAATACTTTGTATTGATAGCGAAGGAAACATAGAAATTGAGTACTCAGACGGTAGACTTCCTAACTTGACCGCATGGCATGTTGACTGGGACAGTGCTTGTCACCTTCCTTGAACTTGAAGTTGAAGAAGCGACTTTTAATGGATAACTTTTGATCAGTTAGAATGGTAGATATAAGTGCAAGGCCTGGCAATCGGGTTGGATCGCATTACGGCAATTTCGGGTGAAGTTTTGGGTTGGATCGGCAAAGGTTAGATCCTAATCCTAAATATCCACGTTAGGGTTGACCCATAGGTTAGATCATGATTTTGAAAATTGGAATTCTTTGAGCCTTTGACACCGGTTCTCAGGTCAAATGGTCTGAACATCATAGTCCAAACCCTGGTCATCAAATGGTTTTTGGGTCCAGAAACAGACTCGGAGCCATGATCGATTTTTGAGTCGGTTGGTCCCATCGTTCGATGGGGTCTGGTTTTCAAAACCATGAGTTAGAATGATTCAATTATTTAGATGATATTTGACTGAAGTCAACAGTTTTTAACAAAAATATGGATTTAATAATTTGGTGGGAATAATTCAACCATTCAAACGAATGCTGATTTGAAAATTAATGTTAGTGTGAAAAAGGAACTGACAGTGGCCCATGGCTCAACCCATCCGATCTAAATTCTTTTCGGGTCGGTCAGGTCATATCACCTTAATTTAGTTCTGATCATTAGATTGGGGATCTTAAGTTTGTTTTTGGTCTGGTCTGGTCGGAATCATGGGTTGAGTCCACTTTTTGCCAAGGCCTCCTCCTACGTTCCCTCTCGTGATTTCCCAAATACACCTTTGAATCACTTATTTCTCTCAGCTTCACGTAATTCAATCTTCAGCTCTTCCCATCTTTCCTGCTTCATTTACCTGTTGATCATCGTCGTCTTCATAGTAGTTCAGCTTCCTTCGTCTTTATGTAATGAAGAGGATACCATCTTCAGTAGTATGTAAACGACTATAAACGGTTCAAATCGTATGCTATACTGTCAGAAGCAGTTCCAGCAGGCTTGATTTGAACTTGTACTCTGTAGATGGTTAGACAAAATGGCATGTCTTCACCTGATGCGGAATTAAGAATTTTGGATGATAAATTTGTGATTTGGACTAGAAACCAATGTTCACACGAAGTAGGACAACTGTCAATATTAGTTTGATAAGCTAAGATTATTTGATATCTTTATGCTTTGTTTTATTTGATATAAAATAAGAGACAACTCAACTTTTATCAAACCAAAAGCAACTTTAGTGTTTTATGTTGAGGCCCATGTCACTAAGGATCTATTCTTCTTATCAAACCAAAAGCAACCTTATCATTACCTTTTTTTTCTATTTCACTTTTTTCTTTTTGACTTAACCTTGCCTCCTTTTAAAAGTAGATATTTTTGCCTTTTCAGAATTTGATATAAGATTCAGTTTGGAGAGAGTATAAATACAAATATGTATAGTACAAATATATAGGATTTTAGAAGGAATGCAAATACAAATATGTACAATATAAATACATATAAAATACAAGGTTTTGCACTCTGCATATTTGTATTTGTACTCATTCCAAATTGAGCTTAAAAGGTTAGATGGAGAAGGAGCCCAAATAGAAATGTGTATTTGTACTCATTCCAAATGGAGCCTAAGCCACACAAGATTTTGCACTCTATACATTTGTATTTGTACTCTGTCCAAATTAAGCAAATCACATCAACCAACATTTAAACTTTTTTTTTTTTTAAATAAAAAGAAGAGGACCTTGTTATTCACCCTTAAAAAGCTAAATTAATTACTTTTTAATAAGATTCAAAGTTTTTTCCTCCTTTTTCATCCATTCGTTGACATGCTTAGCAGGAGTCCTTTCATTGGTGCTTCTCTCTAAAGCACCCAAATGTTGGACTGGCGCTGGCCTACATGTTTCATCGTAGTGTCCTGCCAAGGGCTGTCAATGGATCCAATATTGGTCCAACTTGACCTGGTCCAATATGAATCTATTATAGATGCTTTGATTCAATTCAATCCAGTGAATGCTCTGAATCATTCTGGACTGCTCCAATTCAATGTTTAGATCATCCAATTTGTTCAAATTGGTTTTAATTTAAATTGTATTCAACCCAAACCTGGTCTTTTGACACCCATACTCTTATCTTCTGTCAAATAAATCGGATATTGGTTCAATATGATCCTGCCCAATATAAATACATTACATAAGAACCAGGTCCAATCCAATAAATACTTTGGACCATTAAGTATTTATTGATCCATCCAACCTGTTTAAATTGATTTTGATTCGAACGGTCCAATTCAAACCTGGTCCGCTAATACCACTAGTTCTGTCGACTCTGGACCCGTGGCCGAGCTTGAGCCTTCTCACTTCTCTAGAAAGTAGAAACTGAGGTAGCCCTTAGCCTAATCGCCTAAATTGATGACTAACCCAACACCAAACTTAACGCCTGATCCCAACTACTTAGTATTGAACTAATGGGCTTGCTGGATATTGAAGTTTGAAATTTTGGGGCCAAGATAGATTCGACTATTCTTCTCTACATAATCTCTCTCTCTCTCTCTCTCTCTCTCTCTCTCTCTCAATTAGCCCTCAAATCCTCGCCAGCCATGTTGCCCATCCCTTTTAGGCTCAAGTTTGCCCTTCTATTAAAGGATAATAAGAAATAAGGGTCTGTTTGGTTTGTGATTAGAATTGGAATCAGAATTCCTTAGAATTGGAATTGGAATGATCTATTCCTCTTACCTGTTTGGTTCAGATAGGGAATTGGAATCGGATTCTGATTTATGCTGTTTGGTTCATTAAGAATATGGAATCAGAATCAGTCATGATTTTCAATTTTGCTCCTAATAAAAATAAAAATGCAGAAAATGCATGAAAATATCAGAAAATTACAGAAAACTTGTTGAAGTTCTCTGCTTAATGCAGCCTTCAGGTTGGGCCGATTTGGTCGAACCTTATAAGCCGGAATCAATGTTGAATAGTGTTATAAAGCAATATTAATTAAAAATATTATATATAAAATAATATTTGTTATTTTAATTTGTCTTTAAAAAGTTAATATTCGAATTCAAATATTAATATTATAAAAAATTAATATTAAAATTAATTTAAAATAATATTTATAAAATGCTAATATTATTAATATTATAAAAAATATTAATAATCACTTAAGGGGAAAACATTGAATGATGCGGTGAAGTAGGGAATGACCCCCATGAATAACGAGGAGAAGTAGCGATGACGTTCATCGGACCATCATCACCATTGCCGATCGAACAAGGTACCAAGTCTGGGACAAACCCCACATGAGGTTGAGTCATCCCGGCTTGGGAAGAGGGGACGATCACTCCCACTGCCATCGTTGTCATCAACGACATTTGAAGCTAGAAACAATCGTCACCATCACCATCTTCCTCCAATCCTTCACCGTGCTCATCCTCGAAGTCTCGCAAGCCTTGTTTTTACAAGACCAGCACCAAAACAACCCACTCTACCCTTTGATCGTCTGCATCATCAACATCGACATCTCGATTGACGACCTATAAACCGATCATTTCTGATTAGATAGAGACATCGCCGTTGCTGGGCTCATCGATTCAATTTCACTATGGTCAGGTCTGGTCTGCAATAGAGAGACAGAGGAGGAATGAAAAAGAGTGTGAGAGAGAGGAAAGGAAGAAGAAGAGAGGAGAGAAGCAAAATTGACGGTGATTTACCTTGTTGTTGCCGGAACCTCAGTCCAAATCCGTTTTTCAAACTTCAGCTGTAAGGGGAGAGGAACGAGAGATGAGGGAGAGAGGGTTAGAAAGTTGGAATTGGATAGTGAAACGGGTTTGAGGGCTTTTATGTTATTTCATTTTTATTTTAAGAAGCGGGAATGAGATTCCAATTCCTGGGGGGTGGGCGGGGGGTGGCCATTCCCAGGTTCCCTCAAATGAGGGATTGCCATTCCGCCAGAAAGGAGAATCAGATTCCAATTCCACCCAATCAAGTTCCTGAAATTATTCTGATTCTGATTCTAGACACCTATTCCTGTGAACCAAACGGGACTAAGTATTGTGTTGTCATTTTTATTAAAATTATATTATTAAATAAATAAAATTTGAGTAATATAGGGTCCGACCCGGTACAAACAACCTTCTCTCCCTCTGTTAGTCATAGAAATGGAAACATTATAGTACAGAAACAGATATTTCTTTTATGGACGGTGGATGATGATATCTGAAAGTTCTGTTAGTCCATCTGTGAATTGCAACCACATCTTTCTTTTCTTGTCAAATCCAACTTATTGTTTCAAATTTTCGCATTTGGATTGCCAATTGGCCAGTGCACATCACCCTACAGCGTCATAAAAAGAATAAAAATTAGAAAGGGTCTTTGGCGTTAAATTGCTGCTGGTGCTGGGTTGCCCAATCTAATCTCCGATGGTAATAACTGTGGTCGTAGGTGCTTATAACAGCCATCTGATGATCTCTACCAAATCAATGAAGGTTTAGTGATTCCCGATTCATACCAATACCAAACAAAACCCCCACCAGATTCTAAAAATACCAATAACAGCCATCCGTGTATTGAAGATCAAACAAAACCCCCACCAGATTCTAAAAATAGCAAGGCTGGACTTCTGGGATAATAGCTGTCAGGATAGACTCGATAACAGGACTACCCTTGATTACAATCACTTCGACTATGCTCACACTGATGTAAACCTGACGCTATACTATGATTGTCCATCATACAGATGGATACCTCCGGAGCCCATTCCTAAATTTAATTGCTCCATTCATGGTATATCTGACGACGTTTACCCTTGGATGGAATCCACCCCGAGCACACCCAGTCAAATCCAATTATCTACGTTGTGCACTAGCGTCCTGATACCGGTTCTCCCGATAAGCTACGCCTCTACAACAGTAGTCATTGCCAATGAATCAATTTTGCAGACGATTCTGAGAAATTTTGCACTAGCGTCGTGACAGCTATTAGCATTTTTGTTAAAATTATTATTTATTGGTTAATATTCAATTGCTAGATGCCTTTTGTTTCAATTTATTTAATCATATAAATTGCAAAAATCAGACATTTTATGATCAACTGTATAGATTACTACATAAATACATAGGGGTGTCAATGGTATTAGAAAGTCTGATTTCGAATTCAAGACTCAACATAATTGAATCGAATTCGGATAATTCGACTATTTAGTCAATTGAATTCGGATGTAACCTAATTCGATTCGATAAATATTCAAATTTGGTTGATTATTTAATTCTTATATATAATATATAAAATATTTAAATATTTTATATAATTTATATATATATATATATACTTTATATAAATAAAATATTTATTTTATATATTTACTAATTACTTAAAATATTAACTAGTTGAATTCAAAACGAATTGATTCGGATATTGTCTTATTCCATTCCTTAATTGGATTTTCATGAATTCATTGATCTGAAAGGTATCGTAATATGAATATGATATTTATTTGGGAATTTGTAAAACAATGAAAGATAAAATAGACATTTCAATCTTTTTCATCAACCAATCGTATTTATTTGGAAATTTGAAAAACAATGAAAGATAAAATAGACATTCAGTATTTTTCGTCAATGTTTGATGAAGATACAATTGCCAAACAAACCTAGAGATTCTTCAAGAGGTTGTGCAAACGGTTACTTTTAGTCCATTTCTAAAGCGTAGGGGAAGGTAGGCAAAACAAAAGAAGAAATCGCTTATGTATACATCTCCATCAGCTTGTTCGCGTGCTTGATCACGGTGAAAAATGGGGAAGGTGTTTCTACTTTTCTGATATTCGGTTCAATAAACCATTAATAATATAGGGCTGTTTGGTAAGTCTTTTGAGAAGATCTTTTCGTGGCTTTGATAGTCAATAGATGTATTGAGTTTTTTATATAAGATCTGAGTAGCCCGAAAATCATTTGACAGATGCACATCTTTTCGTGCATCATTTCTGGTCTTTTTGCACAAGATTAAAATTTGGAAGACACGGAAAGTTTCATTTAGAGTTTCTCAAAATCAGCCAACAATGGGCCTTCCACATCTTTTTGGCGCCCCATCTTTTGGTGGTGAGATTATTTGCATACCAAACGGGAATAAAACGATTTTCGTCTTCCCGGCTTGTGAGCTGCCAAAAGACCGTGCCATAAGACATGCCAAACGGGGCCATAGTTTCCAGTCTTCCACTGATCGATAACACCAATCAGATTTGCTTGTTCCACCTTATGCTTTCAATAGATTCATCCTTCCCACTCCTATCACAACAACCTAGTAGCAATCAGCAGATTAAACAAGAAATGGGTCTTGACTCTGACTGAAAAACCCATTTCAACTCAAACCAACCATAGAGGAAGAAATTATCATTCTTCCTCCCCATCTACTTCTTCCTCCGGATCTTCTCTTCTTTCTTTGTCTGTTTTGTCCTGTTTTCTGACTTTCTCCCATCGTTTCCACGCAGATGGATCGAACCAACTTCACCAAGTTGGTTTTCCCTGTATCGATCAATATCATAATCACCATCATCTTGTTCAGCACCCTGGTACGAAAAACTCAATCAGCAGACCCAAAATTCGAAGATTATGAGCCTCGAAACTGTGGGAAAGGTCCAAACATAAGCTACCCGTTTTGGATACCTTCTCTCCAGAAATCTTATTGCGGATACCCAAACTTTGAGATCACCTGCAAGAACCGGCAGTCCGTCCTGAACATGTCCGACGATGATTATCTCATCTAAGATATCTTCTATGGAAATCATTCTCTTTTGGTGGTCAATGCGTGGGCATTGGGGAATGAAACCTGCCCAGCTCCTCTGCACAACTTTACCGATCGAACTCCCTTTGTGTTCGGCCCAGATCACTTGGAACTCTTCTTCCTCTACAACTGTACTGCTTCTGCTCCTGCATCTCATTTGACATTCTCCGTTACTTGTTTTGACAATAATACCTATCATCACTCCTTCGCAACAATTGGGCATGAGTGGCAGTTGGCATACCTGAATTCGTCTCTTGGGAAATGCAGCGATTTTGTTACTGCTCCTATAGACATGGATTATTTTACAAATACAGAGAGAAAGGACTACAGGGAGTATTTGAGGAAGGGGTTTCTTCTGGAATGGACTGCAAGTAATTGCAGTACATGCGAGGAGAGCGGCGGGCATTGTGGCTTCTATAATAAAGAAGTTGTGTGTTTCTGTCAGGACGGGAGGTATCGCCTGAGCTGCAGTGGCGGTAAGCCCATCGGAGATCCCTGATTTTGTTTTTCAATTATCTTAGAGTATTTCCCTTTAAGCATTATATTTACGCATGTAGAAATTGCCTGGAGAAGAAACAGAGAACAAGAGGTCTCTCTCTTCTTTCCTTCCTTTTGCTTTCCTGATCTTAGTTTGCAGCATTCAGCTTGGAAATTTGAATTGTGAATTAGGAAGTTCAAGGACTAGAGAGCTCCACTGGGTGGCACATCAGCGAACTGCTAAGTGATTCCTCCCCCTTCAATCAATTTTTGGTCCAGATATTAGCTCCATGTGAAGAAATTAATATCTGATACAGAGAACCATTCCCTGGTTAGAAAAGACTTCTGTATCATAGGTCTAATTCTTAAAAGGGTGCCTGAAACCAAAAAGTGAATTTGACCCACATCCTAACTCTCTTATTAATGGAAAGCTTTTTGGTTATATATTGGATCATTTACCTTATATGTCCAGTTGTTCAAAGTTCAAACATGACTATTGACCAAATGGTTCATTGCTTCCATAGTTTTTCTGACCAAAGAGACTCACACAGCTTTTCTGACTAAATTGACTCGTAGAAAGAGCTTTTGAATTACGTGAGTTGTGGTTTGTGAGAACCGGGAAGTGCATATATAAGGGGGCCTTTTGTTTTGAAAGGGGAAAGTTGGTAAATGTGATTTTGGTTTTCATTTATTAAGAATATTATATTCTTTTTTTAAATTAACGTGGAACTAGGTGTGAGTAGTGTGGTAAGGGGTCAAGAAGACTGAGGGCCAAGGGTAGGTTAAAGGCTCTGATTGACAAAATGGTAGAGGGAGAGATCCCAAGGTCTTGAAAGGAAGGAACTAAAAGGGTTTGATTCCCACTACGAAAGGGAATCTTTGATTCGGTATCGGTTGTCAGGGGGACACCGCTAGGATTTTGCCACGTGTTTTATAAGATATCTCAAGGATGAGGTTTCCTTTTGTCTGAGGATTCTCATAATACATGTAGGTTACTCCTTTTGCGAGTCTCATAGGCCGATGTGGCACGGATGACGTCAATACTAATCTTATGTGTTCTTTCTAATCTTATTGGGCATTCTATCATGAGGGATACTTTATGCTCTGAGGTTATTGTAGCCTCGCGATGGCTTTATGTTCATTGCAGGCCCGTGGTGACTCTAAATTTGCCTGTACAAGCTCAGAATTCATCGCAGGTTTATGCTTGAGTCTTGAACTCATCACGGTTACCTTTATGATATCAGTTTAGTACTTTTTGCGCTACTATGGTTGTGATGATCAAAAAAAAGTTTATTTTCCGAAATATCATTAAGGATAATGACTTTTTCATTTGGAAAAAAGTTACTAACAATTAAATAGAACAAAAATGCACCTTTTATGACTAAAATGATTACTGAAAAACGAACGGGCCTAAAATTAGTAAGCACAAGGATCTTCCTCATCGAATGCCTTTTTATCTCTTCCCTCCATCACAGCATTTTCCTTTTGGTACATACAATTACTACACGTTGGTGTACCCGTAACCCGTTTATTGCACCCTCCTGCTTCCTTTCTTTCTGTGATATTTTGGGTAGCATTTCTCAGCTTTGACCTTTACCAAAGAATAAAGAAATAGCCAGCCCTTTGCCTTGTATTAGGGTCACCTTAGTCATTTGCCTTGGCCGTCCGGTTTCAGTTGTCTACGTGTAGCCATTTGGACCATATGTAGTCGGATGGAACTCCCCCAGATAGAGACGGGCACAAAGTCAAATTGAACCTTTATGATCTTTGCATCAAGCATCTTTAGGTGATGGTCATTAATTTGAAGTATTCAACAATCAACAGTTGAATACAAACCCGTTACTTTGAGCATTAAAGTCAATATTTAAGGCAGAGAAGGGCCACTGTGCTCCATTGAAGAAGCATGGAGTCCACGGACCACCGGAGGTCAAGCCAAGAGCACACCAAGAACTTCCAAAAGAAAAAGATCCGTCAAGCCTACCCCTAAGATTCATCGCCCATCACCACCCTTTCTATCTTCACTTCTGCACCTATAATTCCCTTCACTCCTTCCTTATCATCTCTTTCTCCCCATCTCTCTGCCTTTCCCAAATGAAATTAAAAACACTCTTCATGTTCAGAATCTCCTTCCTCGTCTTTGTACAAAATAGCTTTCTATTACTATTACTAATAGAAACGGTTCTTTGCGTTGACCAACGATTCGGAATTTGCAAGCCTCAAATCTGCGGGAACCAGAACATAAGCTATCCATTCTGGATCAATGACACTAACATACTACCTCAGTACTGCGGCTACCCAGGCTTTGAGATTTCCTGCAAGAGCGACAAGCCTATGCTCAAAATCTCTGAGAATGATTATATGATTCAAGAAATCAACGACCAAAGCCAATCTGTTAGGGTCACGTACCAAGGGGCTGCAGATGATTATTGTCCATCTCCACTTTATAACGTTAGCCTGGATCGAACTCCCTTCAGATTTCACAACGACCAGGCTTATCTCTTCATCTTCTTCAATTGTAGCTCTCTTCTGGATGATGCACACTCACGCTACAGGATAAATTGTACACCCCATGATAACACCTCCTCTCCATTGGCCTTATTTAACTCTTCTTACTTATTCCAAGAATGCGACAAGTCGGTATTGGTACCGGTTGAGAAGGAAATTGGGGATGAAATATTTCAGGGTAAGATGTACCGGGAGATTTTAAATAAGGGGTTTTTGTTGAGATGGAGTGCTGCCAACTGTAGTGATTGCTTAGAAAGCGGGGGGCAATGTGGATTTGACTGGAAAGCATACAAGTTCAATTGTCTCTGCCGCGATCGCCCTCATTTGAAGAGTTGCCTAGAAGGTAAGCCTTTGATCTCTTTCGTTTTCCTAGGTAGACAGACTCTTACATCTATTGCGAGTTCACCTTTTGCTATCGTCACTCCCTTCGGAGTTCGGAGTAGTAGAACATGCCGTCACTGAGGACATGTGTCGAATAGAGGAGCGGCAATGCCAATAAATGAGATGGCAATAGCAATGCCCTTCCTCACTTATTCTATTTTATATTCGTTATGGTTTTTATTGGTTCTCATTCTTTTCCCCATTTGATCGCTAAGATGGTTTCCATTTTGGGCTTTACATTTTTCGTCGTACAATTTGCACTATTTTCCAATATCAAATTTGTGCTTTATTGCTCTCCTGTCCAACACGCTTTCCGGCACGAGACATCACAGAAATTGTCATTAAAATGTTACAGTAGTACGAAATCAAGCACTGAACCAAGATTCGACCAGCGGCTAGCGTTATGTCAAAAGAAAGGGGATTTTCACACCAACGTCTGCTTCCTGGACCTGGCCAATCAGCAAAATCTCTTGAGTCCTGGTTTTCCTACCCATAAATATCGAGCCTGAACCTGAAGCGTGGTCCGTCGCGTCAATTCGCTGTAGACTTTTCCCTCCAAAGTCCAAACACCTGAGTTTCCTAGAAGAAGAATTTGGGTAAAAATCGTCCACCAATCACATAACTTTGTTTCTAGGATTCTGCATTATAAAAGATTCGATAGCCACAATTCCTGTGCTGGCATCCCAAGAACCTTTTATGTTTGGAACATGTTTGAAGGCTGCTGCCCTGTTCTTCCCTTCTGGTGAGAGAATTTGCCTTTAAAAATTACAAAAGCTCTTTTTGTCAAAAGCGAAATCAGGCAGAAGGTTCAGAGTGGAGGAGTCATGTGTAGTAACCCAGTAAAGTATAGAGTCTCCAATTTCCATTGGTTCCAACACTTTTCATTTAAATTTTTAAATTGACTCTTTTTGCCGAGTTTAGCTTCCGTCAGGGCAAAGCCCATTAGAGCAACCTTTACGGCCTTGCATTGATGCTTTATTTCATGGAGATATTCCCAATGACGGTTGGAATGGTGTGGCCACGGGTGCCCTGAGGGAAGCCGATCTTTTTGCCTCGGAACATTCCTCTACTCTACTCTACCCATAGTTGGAACTTGGAAAATCATGACATGTGTTGTTGCATGACCTTTCATTGTTTGAACTTTGAACTAGGAACCCTTTCATTTAGACAACTATGAAAATTGTGAGGGCTTATGAAGACAAAATTAGGAGATCAAAACCTACACATCCATAATACATAGGAAATGGAAGACAATGCCTTTTTCTTCTGTCATCCTTCTGTTTGATTAAATGCTCATCCTTCAACTTCAAATGGATATCTTGTTTCTCTGTTCTACTTGGGGAAGAGATACAGAGTGATAACCAAGAAATTATCGTGTTGTAAATTATTTTATTGGGGAAGACAGAGACCCAAGTGATCAAGTCTCTCCGTCTGTGGCACTCTCAGTCTCATCTCATAGCTATATTTCTTCGTCTATGGGTTTTCTTTTTGCATTCCCTTTGAGCACGGAAATGTATAGCGTACAAAGGAAGGAGGTTGCTTTAATGTGCCATTGCTTCCCGTCGGTTCTTTTCTTGACGTTTCAAACCAGTAGAACATGCCAACGATTTCTTCGTGGACTTTTCCTACGTCCATTGTTTGATTTGATTGGATATTACATAGTGGTGGTGAGTGTGAAGACTGGTCTTACTAGTCAACGGAGAAGGTGAGTAGGAAACTTACTCAACCTGCTAGGATGCTAGCCCGGTGACTCCGAAGTCTGAACTACAACGAATGAGAATGAGAGAGCCCGCTGATTGGATCACCGCTCTTAAAGCGGAACCCAATACTCATCACTCCTTCACAAGTCTTTGGTTCTGTCCAATCAACTGACGTGGCAACCAAGAAATTAATTTCCATTGAGCGATGGGATGCAAGTGTCAGGACCTCTCTTCTCTGATAAAATGCATATAAATAGAGAAGAGGGAACATACGACGGGGTTGGGTAGAAAGATCGGGACTCTGTTAGGTGGGTCTTTGTGGTTGTCATTCGTCTAGTACTGTGAGATGGACACCCATGGCTTTGTTGTTGGTGGTGTTTACTCCTTCCTCTTCCTTGTGTCATTTCACTTGGCTCTTCATTCAGCTGATGACAACTTGGAACAGTCGTGTCTTCCATTCCACTGTGGGAACAGTGTCTTCTCCAACGCTACCCACCCGGAATGCGGACTGATGAGCACCTTACGTTTAGAATGTCCAGATGGAAGACCCACGATCCTATTCGGCTTTGGCGAAGGAGAAAGATCTTACCAAGTTCAATCTATTTTTGGTGATAATAACACAATTGTGATACGTGATTCCTCACTCCATCGCAGCTTGGAAGTTGGCTTATGTGATGACATAAAGAATTTCCCATCATCCACTTTCGATTCTCTCTCCTTTAGAGTAATTAGCCCCAATTTGACTTTGTTCAGTTGCAAACGTGAAGATCATCATCATCATCAGTTTCAGCCCCTACAGCTCCCTGGGTTTCATCAGTACCCACATTGCCGAGACCATGATCTATTCTTCGGTAATCACAAATTTGAACAGAGTCTGCCGTCTATTCCAGATAGATGTTCGGTCTACCAAATTCCCGTGCGTGAACCAATGGATGGGGATGACCAGCTCCTGCCTCACTTGGAGGCCGGGTTTTCTCTTCAATGGGAATTCCCCCCGCAATGTAACAAGTGTGACAGGAAAGAACTCCGTTGTGTTAGAAAACATCAAAATGGAACCTTGACATGTCCAAGTCCAACTACAGGTACAAAACATACAACTTGGAATTTGGGAACAAAAATTTACTTTCTTCATCTTTTTCACTTTGCTTTCTACGTAAATATGTTTTTCATCATCACCCATTCTGGATTATCAGATCCCTAATTCTACGTGCTTCTAGAATCTTGCCACTCGCTTTTGTTACAGGGTGGTCTCTGGTCAATTGGTCATATCATATCTAGACCGGCCTGCCTATCTATTTACTTCTAAGAGGAATTTATAATTTTTTTTTTCTTTTTATACTTGTATCCAATGCGTCTAATACTGAGTTGCTGTTCTTTTTTTTTTCTTTCTTCAGACAAGAAAAGATTGGTATGGAGGGTTGCACTAGGTATTGGCTCCGGCGTTATAGCGGGGGCTTTCCTTGCAATATGCATCGTCCTTCGCCGGAAGAAACTTAAGTTTGGCCTAGTCAAAAGCAAAGATATTTCCACACCTTCAACTACCGTCTCTTCTAATCCATCGTCGAGGACCAAGGACCTCGAGAGAGGAAGCATCTTCATGGGAGTCTCCATCCCCATCTTCACCTACGAGGAACTTGAGGAAGCCACTAACAATTTCGATGCCTCTAAAGAACTTGGCGATGGTGGCTTTGGTACTGTCTACCATGGTAAGTTCCACTTATGGCTGCAACAACAAGAGGAATTGGAAAGAATAAAAAGATAACGATTAAGGAATACTATGTTACATTGATAGCTGTTGTTTGATTTCCTTAACCAGGAAAGCTCCGGGATGGACGTGATGTTGCAGTCAAACGCCTCTACGAGAACAACTACAGGCGTGTTGAGCAATTCATGAATGAGGTCGAGATCCTCACCCGCTTGCGCCACAAGAACCTGGTCACCCTCTACGGATGCACCTCACGACGCAGCCGTGAACTCATCCTTGTATACGAATACATTCCCAATGGCACCGTTGCCGATCATCTCCATGGCGATAGAGCAAAAGCCGGTGGACTGCCATGGTCTATCCGAATGAGCATTGCCTTAGAGACCGCCAGTGCGCTGACCTACCTCCATGCTTCCGACATCATTCACCGTGATGTCAAAACCAACAACATTCTGCTCGACAACAATTTCAGTGTTAAAGTCGCAGATTTTGGACTATCTCGTCTCTTCCCCACAGACGCAACCCACGTCTCGACCGCACCACAAGGGACTCCCGGCTATGTCGACCCCGAGTATCACCAGTGCTACCAGCTTACTGGCAAGAGTGACGTGTATAGCTTTGGTGTCGTCCTGATTGAGCTCATATCATCAAAGCCGGCAGTAGATATCAGTAGGCATCGACACGAGATTAATTTGGCCACCATGGCCATGAACAAGATCCAAAACCGGGCGTTGCACGAGCTGGTTGACCCTGATTTGAATTTCGAATCAGATAGTGCAGTAAGGAGAACGGTGACAGGGATGGCAGAGTTGGCATTCCGGTGCTTGCAATATGACAGAGAGATGAGACCTACAATGGATGAAGCATTGGAGATTCTGAACGCAATTGGGAATGAGGATTACAATGTGACGAAGACAGAGGAAGTGAACACCCAATCAGATCAGGTGGGCCTGTTAAAAAATAACAAACGGCCACTGACGTCCCCAGTCACAGTGACCTATCCATGGTCCAGTGAGAAAACTACACCCAATACCAGTAGTTAGGTTTTCCATGTCAATTGATATCTACTCTCTTTTGCAGGTAGATGATAAACATTGTGTTCCAGCACTCCCAATCAGATGAAACTTAGTGGGTTGCAGCTTCATTTTCTTTTCATCTACTTGATTTTGCCGTGTTGTTCATGTTCAAAAAAAAAGGGTACATGAGAGATGTCACCATTGTATTAGCTATAAGTTTGAATGGCCATGTACATAATGAAAAGAATTGTATTTTGCTGCCTTTATCAAGTTGATGTTCATATTCGAGATCAGGTTGTTTGCTTGGCTCTCTTTTATTATTAATCAACTAGATATTCAAGGCTGTTTGATTAATGAACTCTCATTTATTAATTAGCATTCTGCTGCCATTGCTGGATATGCTAACCAGCCGATCATAGATGATTCATCAATCAATCAATTTTTTTTTTTTTTTGAAAGGCCTAAGCCAAAAATCATTCAATAACAAGCAATCGTTCAATTGGGAATCCTGTTGAAATTATGGGAAACCATTAAATTATCAGCGTTCACATCCCATAATTTCAATAAAAAAGAGAAAAAGAGAGGGCTAGTCTTAGCCACGCGGTGCTATGAAAGGTGATCGTGTGGGTGTGACTAAGCTTGCACTTTTTTTAGTTCCGAGTACGTAAAGTAATGGACCGTTTGACAAGTTTTTGAAAAATCTTCTGAAAGTTTTAACAGACACTTAAAAGACAATGTAGGCTTTTGCATCAATATCTTATCAGTTTAAAGGCCATTTAGTTAAAACGTCTGTGTGTCTTTTCGCACGAAGATGAATTGAAAAAAAGAAAAGAAAAGAAAAACTTTATTTATAATTTCCCAAAAATAGTTCAAAATAGATTTTCCACGTCTTTTTTGACGAATAGAACTTTTCCCAATCAAGGGAAAAGACCAAAATAATGCCAGACTTCTAAAAAACTGACAACCTACATGAAAAAACACACTAAATAATGCAAAGGTGAAGCGGGAAATTAAATTGGGTTTAGGTGACCTGAGATACACGACGGGAGACGGGACTTCACTAGGTAACAAGCCCATCCCCCATTATATTTGAGGTTTTAACGTCGATATCATTTACCTACCCTTTGCTGAATATAACGACAGAAATTGCATACTTGAAAAGAGATGTCTTTATTTTCTTGACTAACCCCTGTGGAAAAGCATTAATTTCTTTGATCATGGTCAATAACTAATTGCTTGTACAAAAAGGAGTAAGTGACAGGCAATTGCTTGACTTTAATATTAAGGTCCCTGTTTGGCAATTGTTTGATTAAACTATTTAAATATAGCTATGGTTTGATTAAACTATTTAAATATATTAAAGTACAAAAAGGGTCAATTACTTAAATATAGCAATGGTTTGATTAAACTACTTAAATATGTTAAGGTGTCCGTTTGGCAAGATTTCCCAATAGCCTAAATGGTCCAATAATGTAATGAGCTTCCGGGTTTTGTCTTTAAAAATCTAGACCATTTGGTAAGTATTCCAGTCCATCACGATCTGTAGAGATGCTTAATTAAATATTTTAAGTGTAGAAAGACAAGACATTTGATTTGAAGCTTCCATATTTTTAGTCATTTTATGCTTTTACGAGATTTTTAGGGTATAGGATTTTTTGTTCCTCTGTCTTTCACTGCCAAACAAGGAAAGGTCACATTTTAGTTTTCCAAGCTTTAAAAATCCTAAAAAACCACACAAGAAGACTTACCAAACACCTCCTAAACGTAACTTATGGGATGGATCTATTTGGCACAAATAACACGTCATATACTAAATTTTCATGCTAAGTTGCTAATTACTTCACCCTTAAAATAAATATCCCATTCAATTCAATTCAATTTTCCTTTAGATATTGATTATTTTGTCTTTGCTCTATCGAAAAGCTTCAAATAGATTCAGTTCAGATTAGGAGATCCAATCCAAGTATCCAGCATTTTGGTGAAAAGGAAAACATTTTGGAGGCCTTATCAGAGAATGATGCATACTTGAAAGACAACTTGATGGAGACTTCACCTTATGTTTAAACAAGATAATTCGTCTTTGGGTTCTTATCATTAATGGAGTAAAAAAAAAAAAAAAAAATACAAGCAGAGAGAAACAGTTCAAGCGGACAAATCCTCACCTTAATGGATGATCGCAAATTCGTGGTGGGTAAAATAAAATAGAAGGATAGGCTCAGTCAAATATAAATATATACAGTACAAATACATACAAAACTGAGCCAGCCATATTTGTATTTGTAAGGTTTTATACTCTACATATTTGTATTTATACTCCTTCCAAACTGAACCATAAGAACAATAGATAGGGCAAATAGAACCATAAAAACCGTAGATAGGGCAAATAGAGCCCTCGCTTTGATAAAAAAAACCCTTAACCTGATAGAAAGAAATATGGAGATATATAGCAAGACAGTGAGAAGAGAACTTACTGAATTGACCAAATTTGGTAAAAAAAAAATGGTTTTTCTCCCATTACTGTTTGTGCAATTATTTATTTTCAAAGTCAAATGACCAAATTTGGTCATTTAATATGTAAAAAGTAAAAAATGATTAAATTATATTGTTGGATCATATCAGATTGTATAGGGGTGGGTCTATATTTTATAAATGGATTGAATTGACTATCCTTAACTTGATAGAATTTGAATCAAATTCAGACAAATGGATATTGTTTGCAGCCGTATATTGTGATACATAAACACATAATTTAGCGTTACTGCACCACCACCATGAAACTTGCAATATGAGTTCTAATGTTGCATATTACATGTTTATAGAGTTCAACTACATATTAAGTCAAAATTTCAATTAATTATATTATGTTTACTTTCCATCAGTTTTACATTTTAGTATTTTGCAGGATGTATTTATTATTAGACTTTTTTTTTTAAAGAGTAAAGAAAAAAAAGTCTGTTTAAAGATTCAACCGTGACATATGCTTTATTAATTATTTATATGTTTTTGAGGCCCTGACATGTCACTTCATCACTGTTTCAAGTGTTTTGCTTCACAGTGCAGTTCCCATGTTTATTATAAAAGTACTTCTAGAACGTGTTTGTTTTCTTAGAACTAATCCAAGTTTAGAACTTACAACAAATTAAATAGGGGTTTTCTAAAATTTAATGTTAACTTAAAAACGAGATGCCTTAGGCCCTAAGAGTTTTATTTGATAAAATTAATTTGCAATTATAAAATTTTGAAGAACAAGATCAAAATAAGTTCCGAAATTTGCACTGCGCCTAATAGCAGATAAGCATGTTATTTCACTGTTTGCAAAGGCCCAATTATTCATTAATGGAAATCACGAACTCAAACAAAACAAATGGAGTGTGGGTAGATGTTCTCATTCCCCAAGTTGAAATGCATCAAATTTCCTCCATTGCCACAAAACTGAAAATTGCCATCTTGTCTTTTGGTTGTCGATCTGTGTTTTTTTTTTTTTTTTCTTTTTCTAAAACTGAAATAAAAAATATATTCTTGACTTTTGGGTTTAAAGAACATGTTTTCATCTAATGATATGTCATCATGTTTCATAAATTATACAATTCCAAAATTAATTTGTTTGTATTCTAAAAATCATTTTGTCGATTTTAAAAACTGTTTTTTGTTCTTTTTAAAAAAAAGGCACTGTTCAAGTTTCTATGTTCTTTATTGATGTATCATTAATTTAAAAAATAAATGAAGATGTTATCAATACACGAAGGAGATGTGGGCAACCTTGTGGGGCTGATTTAAACTCTTCGAAATCTGCCCCCAACCAATTTGCGCCCAAAAAACGCCCCACTTACACACCATTAGCAGACGCCGCGTGTCCTCCCACACGCGTACATCTCAGCCTCGTTAACTCGTAACTTGTCCCCCCTTATCTCCTATTTCACCCAAAAAAGTGAGTTTTACTCTTTCGAGTTCGAATCACCCTCTTACTCCTATCAGCCTGTCCAATCTCCTCCTCCATCGGATCTTGTCGAGAAATCCGATGCCGATGATCTTTCCGGCAGATACACCGGAGATACATAGCTCCCTGTCCCTCTCATCTCAGATATTCTCGAATTTATTTTTCTCAGTTTTTTAACATTTCTTTTTGCAATAGAAAGAGCACACAAGGGAAGAATCGCCAACAAAATACAGGTGCTGGCTCTGGTTAAGACTCAAAGGCCTGAAACAACGACAACAATGTATTTTTATGTCATCCCCAGAAAGCTCTTTGATTTGCTCTTCTCTTCTGCATTTTTTCTATTGAAAAAAGTTGAAAATGGTGGGGGCATACAATGTGAATCATCCACTGAATCTGGATGTAGTCCCAATAACACAGGATCATTACAACCAGTTCCAAGTCCAACAGCCATTACAGCTGTACATGGGAAACATATGCCATGAAAGAGAAAGGAAATGTTCCCAATGACCATTGGGACCGATTGTTGGGACCCTGGATTGTGCCTAGATCCGAATCCATTTTTATTTACTGGCCTCTTTGGCAGTAGCATTTGGCAACATGATTATGTTCTTTCAAAACCAAAAAGACACAATTAATACAAAATTTTTAGTATCTGTATTTTTTCAATTTACACAACTTATAACACATTATTTATTGGATCTTTTCCAATTAATATTGAAATTAGGAAAAATTAGTTTGGCCACTCTGCAAATAGGCAAAGGCTACGAGTTTAACTTGTAAATTGTAGATTGTAATTTGACTGTTTAAGTTGCTTTACTTACATAGTTCTATAATATCTAAAAATTATAATGTTTAATATAAATAAAATATTATTTATTATATATGGGAAATATTATTTATTACATAGTTCTATAATATCTTTTCCAACAAATCCTACATTTGTGGGCTCACCAAGTTGGACTTAACTTTATGATAATTTTCCTTCTTGTTAGGTAGGACCGTGTCATCCGAATGGTTGAACCAATGATGAATTCAGTCCAAGTTTTAAACCATTTGGTTTCAACGTGGCATGATTATACACTGCTATGCAGCTAATCCGGGCTCTGATTACCTTCATTCTTGTAGTGGAGGTTATTTGTCTACCCCAAACTTGCCACGTGTATCATAACGATTTGATATTCTGAGTCCTACATAAGAGCCAAATCCTTTTCATAAATCCAATATAAAATGCATAACCGTTAACGATCACTCTCTCCCGGCTCCAGAGTCCAACACAATACCTCTATCTCGGGGTTCTCTTCAGTCCTCAGTCCTCCCCACTCTCCCAAGCGATATTCTCCAATCTCCACCACCATACAAAAAAGACATTAATTGTTTAGAGATGGATTTTGAACAGAGACCGAAGAACCCAGAAAATAAAATCATGGAAACTCTGCAGAAATTCAAACTCCTCGCTAGGCGTTGTGCCGTGGCCGGGAACCCAAACAGGAGGCCTTTCAGAAGTCCCGTCATCCACCTCCGTCGCCGGAAAACTCCTCTACTAGTTATGCTCGGACGTACAGGCAGCGGATGCAGATTGCCTCGCCGGGAGGAATCGCCGGATCGGAAACAAAAACGAATCGTCCCCCATCCACCCGAGATGGAAAAGAAGGCATTGCTTAAGCACAGCCTCAGGGATTTGTTCGCCTCCTCCCCACCTTCGGAAGATGTAGGTGTCGAACCTCCACCCAACGAGAAGGTCAGAGACGTCGGCAATAAGTCCCCGTCGGTGATTAATCGAGTTCCTGTCTCGTCGTTGGCTGGGCGAGGTGGAGCCAGTACTATATCGTTTTCAACGATGTTCCGGTATCGGCTGCTCAGGATACCGTGGCAACCTGTACTCGACGCCATTCCAGAAACAAAAACTTTCCCTCCTAAGGATAAGGGAGGAAGGAAGCGCTCCTTGCGAAGATGGATAACAAAGCCGTGTCGCTCATTCCCGAATGAATCTTAAATGGGCAACGTGACCGTGGATTTCACCGGCCAATGGTCCTCGCAGAATTCTTGATCGGTAATCCGAATCAGAAAGAAAAGAACGGAATTGCGTGATCCAATTTTCTTTATTTTTTTTCTGAATTTCTATCCTTTTTTTTTTTTTCTGTTTTCGTTTTGGAAAAAAAAAAAAAGAAGAGAAAAGAATGCTCCCTGGTCTCAACTTTCTTCTGGGTATAATGTAATTGTTGCAAGCTTGATATATACATGTACAAGTTGTGAAATTAACAGATTTTGCTTACTCTGTAGCAAGCAGTTCTGAGTTAATTTAGATGTGATCATGGATGGAAAACTAAAATATGAATATCTGAATCTGAGAATGATCGGTTTTTCAATCGGAGTAGCTAGCTACTTGTTTGCGGAGTCACACTGTGTTGTTTGTTGACAATGAGAAAGAAAGGTTTGGTACATATACTCGCCGAGAGCCTGAGATTGATTTTTCAACGAAATAGGTAGTGATATGGACCGAGTCAATGGAAACAATAATGAGGAAGGAGACCAACGAATCTTCACGTTCACGGGGGACGGGGGGCACCCAGAGACAGACTAAAGAGTAAAGAATGGCGTGGTTGTAAACATCATAATTACAAATTAAGAAAAGATCTGGCTGGGTGTAGCGGGATAAAAACTAGTTAACAGTGGCTTCTGTTTGAAGTTAAAAAAAAAAAAAAAAAAAAGGGAGTTCATCATCATCATATCAGTGATTATGTAGGCGAGGAGGGCCGAGGGGAGGGGGGAATGGAATTGAAGCATATTAATCTGTCATGGCTCATGGGCCTAAAGGGTTAACCTTAACCATAATGAGAGTAATTGACTCCCCGTGTGCTCCCTTCATAATTCTACAACAATTAATACTGCTTCACACTTTGGACTGTTTTGTATCCAAATCTCTCAAAAATCAAAATCAGTGGGACCCATATGGGTCGGGCCTTAGAACTTAGAAGGATCTCCACCACTTAATTTTCAAATGGATGGTCCGGATCATACTTGAAGTTTGTTGGACCCCACCAGGATGTGAAGTCTGGCTTGATTTCTTGGGTTTTCCTTTTCGATCTACATGGCCTGGGGCTGGGGTATGGTAGTGATTAGCTTTAGTCTCATGCACCTACAGTAGTAATTAAAGCCCGACAACTGAATTGAATCAAAGCAGCATGCAGTGTTGTGGTTTCAAACTTTCAATACAAATCCTCCTTAACCTCATCTGTTTTAGCCTTTTTATCTTGAAAAGGAATCCTCTTTTTGTTCAATTCGTGGATTCCGAGCATACAGTACTAGTGATAAGCAATGTTATCCCAAGAACATGCTTTCACCCTTAAAGGAGCATTGTCACCCTGGAAAGTATGACCCATGAAAGCTCACTTTGGAAGGAATACAAAGGTACAGTGTAAATACATATAAAATAGTTCAAAATACAAGGTTTTGCACTGCACATATTTGTAGTTTTATACTCCTTCTAAACTGAGCCAAAGTGTTAAACTTATAATAACAGAAGCATTATTAAACTATATAAATTATATATTCACTGTGCAGTGTTGCTTAGACGATATTTACTTAGTTTTCTTTGCCATTTATATAAGGTTGTAAACAATTAAACTTGAATATGATCTCATTAAGGCTATGTTTGGTTTGAAGGAAAAGGTAGGGAAAGAAAGGGAAAGACAGGGGAACCTATACAAGGTTTGTAAAAGTTTCCCTACCTTTCCCTGCATTTTTCTTCAAACCAAACATAGCCTAAGGGTGATCCAAACTCCAATTCATATAATTGCATATAGATTCATTCCTATATAAAGGCCATTACCCAGTGTTGGTCCAAGCTATTTGAGACCTTGAGACGGATAGACTGAATACCATCTTAACCTTTGGTTTTTTGTTTTTTAATTAACAATTTTTTTTTTTTCATAAAGTGGCTGCTCTCAAATTTATAATCACGTTCCCACACTTGCCAACCTCAGATTAGATATTTAGGTCCCGTCTACGTACGATCCAATAATATTTAAACATATATGCTTATATCCACTTAAAAGTTATATTTTATCTATTAATAAACCTGATTTGAACGCTAAACATATGTTTACTAAAGGCTCAAAGGTTCAAGTCTCATGCTAGCCTCAATTTATTTTATTAATATACACAATATCAAAGTCATTTCTGGTAGTAGTATAATGTGTTCAAATTTTTATATATTTTTTACACTACAAAAAAAATTGGCTTTTAACAACAAACAGGTGTTGCGAAATATGTTTTTCATAACAATTTGACTAACTGTTGGTAACAATAGCGTTCTGCAATAGTCAGTTGCAATTGTTGCCAAAATTTTTGTTTCCGCAACAATTAATAAAAACCGTTGCCCGTATAGATTTTTAACTTTTGAATTTTGCTTAAGGGTACCTTCAACAACAATCATACTAGTTCTTGTTAATTATAAATTTGCAACAATTGGAAAGTTGTATCTAATAATCATATTAAGCAATAACCCTTCTAAACTATTGTTGATTGGGAAACAATCAAGCAATTGTTGCTCCAAAGTTCCATATACAACAATCATGTTAATGGTTGCCAATTGTAAATTGAAAACAATTGGACAATTGTTTCTTATGCTTATCTATGGCAACAACCTTTACAAACTGTTGCTGAATTAGTAACAATCATGCAATTGTTATCTTAAAATTTGGTACACAACAATCAAGTTAATGGTTGTTAATTGTACAATGGCCACAATTGAAAATTTGTTTTTGATAAATATTTTAAGTAGCAAACCTCCAAAGCTCTTGTTAAATGGGAAACAATCAAGTAATTGCTGCCAAATATTAAAAAAATAATAATTGATCATATTGCTGTCTATTATCATTTTAATTGTTGCTATTTAATTTAATAAATTATTGCAAATATTATAACAATTATTGTTAAGCATCTAAACAAAAGACACTTGTGAAATGCCGATATGTGGGCTCATTGATATTATAAAAGATAAAAATTACATTCCAATTGTAATTTATATGCAACTAGGTTAAAAATATATTACAATTTCCAAATCCTTCTCATACAAATAATACATTAATTAAAACAAAATTTGATCTAATGCATAATATAATTAACATGAAATTTGATCTAATGCCTCCATCTACATATCTGGAGTTATGCCTTTGGCTAAATAACCATGGTAGCTAGTCCACTAAAAATGATGAATAACTCATGAGAAATTGATTCCACATCCTGAAGAGCACCAACTTTGCTTTACATGTAGTTGTCTTATGATGGAACACTTGGATTAGGTCTCTCATTCCTTCAAGGAAAAAGAATATAATAAGTTAAAAATATGATTATTGTTGAATTTTTCAATTAGAGAAAAGAGAAGGAAAATAAACAAATAACAACTTTTCAACTTTTGTCATTACAATTTAATTTTCACCAATAAACCTCTCTACCACTCCACATGGAACCATTTTTTACTTTCCAATTACAATTTCGTCTCAATGGAACCATTTGTATGCCTATCAAGTTAGATGAATTATTTCCATGTGCATAAAATAATTATTCTTTGTCACACTCATTTTTTGTTTAATATGATGAATATATAATATTAAAGATGTGCCCAAACATTCTCTAAATAGTTTCTATGTTTATTCTTTTTTGTCTACTATTTTATGAATTTTATTATTTAATTTTAGAATGAAGAGTAGACATATTTGACCAACTCAAATGGTTGAATGACTGACTTGCCACCAAAAAGGAAAACAATTTCATTTTTGGGACGATTTTAAATTTTGTATTTCATTTCCATTATCAATAAAAACAATTCCTTTTTATCACTTTTTTTGTATTTAATATGATTAATATAAAATATATAATATTAGATATGTGTCTAATTGGATTGATCCTTTTGATGCAAATGGTTAAATTGCCTACTTGATACTTGGATGGAATAACAATTTCATTTTCAGATTGATTTTAAAAGATATGAGTTTTATATTTTCAAAAGTATTGGATATTGATCTGATTAATAGAATTTACTGATAAAAAATACAATAAATATAGGATTTAATAAGAGAATGATTATTTATACAGACCTAATAAGAGGGAAATATACAAAGTGAAAAGTATTAGTTCAAATTACATTTCTTCCCTCACAATTAGAGAGGGACCAAATTCAAAACACAGGGGATACTTTATTAGTTAAGGAGAGTTCAACAAGCTCATTCATACTTATACTAGCAGTATAGATATAGATATAAATCATTTTAGTTTGATTAATTAATTAGTGTTATTCAATATCCATATTTAATCTGGATTTGATCTAAATCCAATGGATAAGATCCAATTCAACATCCGGATACTAAAGAATCAAATTTAAACTTAGTACAACTAATTTGATCTGACCATCTGCAGCCCTACATTTACATCAAAACACATTAGAAGGGATAAAAACCAAAATTCTCACTATAAAAGGGATGAAAATAAGTGCTTTGGTATGCCCTACATTTACAACTCCCATGAATGACAACTGAGATGTCTCTGATGCGTGGCTGTAGCTAATAGATACCGGACTCTAAAAATAATAGCCAAAACATTTCAGTCTGAAAAATATATGATAATGAAAGAAGGTACTTGGAACCTAGAGACAGAAGCAAGAAGCATTCTCATGAGTCATGATGACCATGTACATGTCTACCTGGCAAGGTGGAAAGGCGGTCACAAACATAAATATAAATGACTTTGTCTGCTTATGCATCGAGTGAAAACTAATGCTAAAGTTTGTCTTCTACTCATAAAGCAAAAATAACCTTTTTTTTTATTTTTCTACTTTGAAAATATGGGCTCGGTTTGGGAAGAGAGTAAATACAAATATGTTCAGTGTAAAACCTCGTATACAATATTTCTAAACCTTATGTTTTCACATAGTAGAAACTAGAAACAAGAAGAAAAAATAGCCAAAATTTTCTGAATCTTTTAAACTTGGCTAATAGGATACAGCAAGAACAAGCACAGAGGCAGGAAATATTACCCAACTAATTAGCCATTTTAAAAAGAAGAATATATGAATGAATACGAATCTAACATAAGGGTAAAATAAAATAAAATAAAAGATTAGGAAATTTTAACCCACTGCCTTTTCTTCACATGCATGCAAAATAAATATAAAGATGATTTTACTTGACAAGTCTAGTTGAAATATTAACAACCTTACATGGGAACCTGCAGTTTTCGAAATTTCCGAAGACTACCTAGTCCAGTCAAAATAGTAACCTCTGAAACCCGAATAATTATCATCGACCTACATGCATATAAGTCTTCCACCTTTTTTGGTCAAAACCACAGCCATCAGAAAAGAAAGTTGTATGGTTATTGGGTAGTACTTGATATTTCTGGAAGACAAGACTTGATGCTTGATGGCATTTTTTAAGACCCATTGACTTATCAGTTGACCAGTCAGTATTTACATACAATTTTTCTCTTTGTATACCTTAAAATCATCTTATGTCACAAATCTGCAACACTCTTCCTTTTGAAGCGAGTCCCCTAAATATAGGATGTTTTGTCATACAAAGAAAACAGAATTTTGAATGCTTAGCATTCTTCTTTTAAAACTGCCACAGCCACGATTATCACTGCAAGCAAACCATTGGCATAATTGATAATTCCATTAGACCTGTTTAATCCTTTTGATTGTACTGCTCTGCCTTTTATCTTTTAATATACATCCTCGTTTAATAAAAAAAAATCAAATCATTGACACAATTCCATTTATTTTATTTTATGGGTCATCCAAAATGACGTCGGTTGAGTCTCGTATGATGTGATCAGTGGCGAAATTTAATGGGAAATTTAGAATCCAGTCCATCTCATGGACTTTTATTAGTTGCTGGATTGAAAATTTAACCCCTCGAATCAGATACTTTGGAATTTGGACACTGAATTTTATTTTCAACCGCTAGAACAAAAGAACCCACAATGGTCTGCGGCCTTAGCGGTACGATTCATATCCTTTTAGTCTAGTCCAGAAAGACAAAGCGACAGCATTTGTATCAGGGCCATGAAATGCTTCATGACACCCATGTAGATGCCGGGTACCCACCACACTTAAATGTTTTAGTGATGGAGTCTCTACTTTCCATCAGCAAGTAAACTCAGAAGAGAGAACAAAAAGAGGGTAAGAATAAACAAAATAAATTAATAAATAAAAATGATGAAGGGAATTTTTCAAAAAATGCATCATTTTATTCACCTCCACAGTTAATTATGCCTTTCCCTTTCAACCCAACCCACAGGCGAAAGAAGAGTCGGTCAGTGTCTAGCTGTGAGTTGCTCTTTGCCCCCCAAAGGGATTGAAGAGCTCATCTTATTTAATTGGGTCTGTGAAGGCTGCAAAATTTCATTGTCTCTCTGTTCTTCAGCCCCTCCAGTTTCTGGCTGGTGCTTCACACGATCCGACTTTGGGTGGGCTTGTGAATGCTGCTGTTCAGGAGGTAACACACGATGCAAGAACCTTTGAATCATCTCAAAACTAGTAAAGGTAATAATAGCTGCAGGAGTTGTTCTCAACAGATTAGTGGCACAGCCACGGTAAAAGCCAGGTAGACCATCTTTGTGGAAGACCTTTTTTATGCAGTCTGTAACACCTGCATAGTGGACCTCAGGATTGCGAGCTTGCCCCTGCTCTTGCAGTCTTGAACGCACAACCTGATTTTAGGGGAAAACATTACAGAAGGGAACATGCAGAGAATTAGTTATTATTCTTTGTTTGGATGCAGGTGGCCCCCCCTTTGAGTGTTCAAAGCTTGTTTTCTTCCATGCCTAATTGGCCAACTAAAAGGGCTAAAATCATGTGGAGATGTGGTAGAGCTGCAGTATGTTGGACAGTGTGGGAGGAGAGGAACTCAAGGATCTTCTCAAGTAAAGAAAGAGGTATGGAAGAAATTAGAGAGAGCATTCACATTAGAATGACACAATGGTTGAGAACACTGGAGCTGTTCAAAGTGTTTTCAGTTGATGAGTTGTTAAGGAATTGGAAGGAGATTGCAGATTCAGGCCTATGTAGAAAGTTATTAAAAGCTTGCTGGAGTCCACCTATTGGATTCACCAAACTGAATTTTGATGGTAGCAGCACAGGCAACCCAGGGCCTTCAGGAATTGGAGGTGTGATAAGGGATGGAACAGGGAACGTGTTCCCTGTTCAAAGGGTCAAGGGCTGAGATTCTTGGAGCTATTGAGGGATGGTAGCAGCACAGGCACTCTGGGCCAATTGGGGTGGGAGACTCATTGAGGGCTGAGATTCTTGGAGCTATTGAAGGAATTCAAAGGGTCAAGGAAATGAAGATCAAAAAAGTGGTTATAGAAGGTGATTCTGCAATGGTGGTGAAATGGCTAACAGAGGACAGTGCTATGATGTGGAAATACAGCAATGAAAAGAGGAAATACAAATGGTTAACCAGGGACATGGAAATTCAATGTAATTGGATAAAGAGAAGTGCAAATGCATTGGCTGATGGTCTAGTTAGGCAAGGGGTAAGTAGAGACATTATTCTGGGCTGTTTTGTAATCACTACAAGATCAGAAAGTTCTTGGGTAAATGGAGTTAAGACCTTTTAGCTCCATTGGGTTGTAATCTTGTTTTTATCATTAATAAAATTTCACTGTTGCTGATAAAAAAAAAAAAAAAAGAATTAGTTATTTTTCTGTGATTGATCATCCCTTACTGAAGCAATGGAAGCATCTCTAAGACCATACCTCATGGGGATAAGTCATTGTGGAAGCAAGTATTTTAGACACTGAGGATGCTATGGCGACATGCCCAGGACTAAGATTGTCAACGGTTGTATTTTCTGCACATTTTTTGACAATTATGACTAGTGAGATCAATTCTACCAAACAATTTAAGATTTGACATTCAACAAACATCATAATTACCTCTTCTTGCCAAGTAAGCCTTCATCTTTTCATACACTGGAAATTGGATGGCAACATGGCTTACCCCAGCCAGTGCAGGCAAAAGGCCACTGTTTTCACCATATGAAAACGACATTATGGTACTGAATTATTGAGTGGCCTATCTAGGATAGAGAAGAAAAAAAGAGACTTGGATCATAATTGGTCCAGACTTGAGATCTGACTGGGTTCAGGAGACAATGTTGGACTCAGTTGGACATAGTCAAGGTGGAAAATAGTTGGACATATATGCATAGATATACCACTATACATAACAAGGACCCTAAAGTCAAGGTCTAGTAATTCAGTATGAAACAACCAACCTGTACAATCCTTTGATCCCCTCTTCATGTGAAATCCTTCTCAAAGCAGAAAGAATGCTTTTATAAGGTACCACACCTGATCTCATTCCCTGTGTCTTAAGAACAAAAAGCAATTGAACATAGAATTCAAGTTAGCACCATTATTACTGAGCATGACATTGTATTTGCTTCTCACCATATCAGATATAACACACACAGCAGATAAAACAAGAGCTTGAATCATTTCTTACTACTTATACATGCCTTATCCCAACTATATGGGGTTGGCTATGTGGACCCTGTTTTGCCGATCCATTGTATTTAAAGTCATATACACTAAAAAATTATTAGTGCTTAAATAATTTCTTATTAATACCCATGACCTTTTTGGTCTACCCGACCTCTTCTAGCCCCTTCAATGTGTAACAGATCACTTCTAACTGCAGCAGTTGGCAGTCTTCTATGCATGTGCCCAAACCATCTCTCTCTCTCTCTCTCTCATTCTATCACCTATTAGGGCTACTCCTAGGTTTCTACGGATAACCTCATTCCTAATCCTATTCTTTCTAGTTTTTTCACTCATCCATCTTAGGCTGCATTTAGCATTCCTTATTTTAAGGATTTATCTCCTTTTTGCTGTCAAGAACTTAGTGTTCATAGGTGCATTTTAAATGCAAAAATGAGATAAGTCCTTAAAATAAGGAATGCCAAATGCAGCTTTACCATTTGAATTTCTACCACTTCCATTTTCTGAACATGTTGTTTCTTGACTACCCAACACTCCTGCTCCATACAACATAGCTGGCCTTACAATTGTTTTATAGAACTTTCCATTTAATCTAAGTCATATTCGCCTATGACAAAGTCTAGATGCACCCCTCCATTCTGCCCATCCTACTCTAATTCTTTGGGTGACATCCTCAATCTCCCCCTTGTTATGAATTATTAAACCAAGGTACCAGAAATGGTCACATTGAGTTATCTCTTGGTCTCCAATCCTAAGCGTATCTTGATTTACACTTCTATAGTTTATTACTAAATTTACATGTCATATACTCAGTTTTAATCCTACTTATTTCAAAACCTCTTGTTTCTAAGGCATTTGTCCATAAGCTCAATTTTGCATTTAATCATTCAGTAGTTTCATCAATTAAAACAATGTCATCCACAAACAACATGCACCATGGAACTTCCCCCTAAATATGTTTAGTCAATTCATCTATAATCAATGCAAATAGACAAGGGCTAAGTGCCTAACCTTGGTGAAGACCCATAGTAACTATAAAATCTGAAGTCTTTGCCATTGGTGTTCTAACATTGGTTGTTGCCCCTTCACACATATCCTTAATTAGATCCATATACCTATTTTGAACCCCTTTTGTTTCCAAGACCCATCATATTATCTCTTTAGGAACTCTATCATATGCCTTTTCTAGATCAATGAACACCATATGAAGATCTTTATTCTTCTCTGAACTTTTCTATCAATCGTCTCGAAAGAAATATAGCTTCCATGGTTGATCTCCCTAGCATAAAGCCAAATTGGTTCTCTAATAAACTTGTTTCAAGTCATAATCTTTGTTCAATTATTCTCTCCCAAAGTTTCACAATGTGGTTCATAAGTTTAATCTCCTGATAGTTATTACAACTTTGTATATCACCTTTATTCTTAAATACACCATACCATTGTTTCTCGAATCATCAAGCATCTTCTTTTCCTTCACCATCTTATTAAACAGCTTCGTTAGCCATAACAAACCTACCTCTCCCATACCTTTCCATACTTGTATTGGAAACCCATCAGGTCCTAATGTCTTTCCCTTCATCTTATCTAGTGCCTCTTTTACTTCAGTAGGCCTAACTCTACGAAGGTACACATTAATTTTAACACTACTAGCACTGCTAGATTCTATTAGCACACTCCTGTAGTTAATTTAATAATTTTTCAAATAGTTTTTCCATATTTGACTTAAATGAATAAGTATACTTGTATCAAGGAGTTCCTCTTGAAAGACAGTAAGCCGTCAATGGTGCCTTCTAGCGCCTTTTAGGCTTAGAAACTCCCTCGTCCTAGAGCTGATAGAAGTACAATAAAAGTATGAAGTTAGACTTCGTCAATTCACCGGTTTTTTGTTTTTCTTTTTTATCAGTAACAACAATTTCATTAATCAATCAGAAAAAAAATGGTACAAAGAAAGGGAGGTAAACTTTCTTAACTCTCCCCATAAAGAAAAAAATTAAAGTTACAACTGAGCCTAGAACATAGATTCCCTAACCACCCCTTGCTTGGCTAACTCATCAACAAACGAGTTAAAAGATCTCTTCACCCAGCCAAGGTTAATTTCCATGCCTTAACCAACCACCTGAACTTTTTCCTTTCATTGTTGTAAACCCATAACCCAGTCTTGTCTTCTTTCAACCACCCTACCACCATCTCCGAGTCCCCACAAGTCTTCTAATGTTGATTTCCTTTCCTTTTTGGATACCTTCCACAACTGCAAAGATCTCAGCTCTGAGAGAATCACCCATCCCAATGGGGCCTAAGAACAAAGCTGAAACAGCCCCATTCTCATCCCTAAGCACACCCCCAATACCTGAGTGCCCAGGGTTCCCACTACTACTACCATCAAAGTTTGGTTTTATAAAACAAGAAGGGGGAGGAATCCAGGACAAACTTAGGCCTGTTTTGACTTGGGTACACTCAGCAATCTCTCTCCACTTTCTCAGCAGATCATCCATTGCAAAGTCTGTACAACTCTAAAGATTTCAGCCACTGTACCACCCTCAAATGAATCAAATCTATTAGGTTTTCAGCCCTTCTCTCTTTTTTAGAGAAAATCCTTGAGTTCCTTTCTTCCCACAATGACCAACATACAGCAGCCCTTAGACATGTCCACATAGTCCTACTTCTTTTCAGCTGCCACCTGAAAAAGGAAGAAGAAAATAGGCTCTGCAAATTTAGAGTCGTCCAGCTGTGCCCAAAAAGGGAAAATGCCCATTCCCAAATAGTTCTTACAACCTGGCATGTCTTGGGTCTCTATTAGCTTTATAAAGAACACACCATTGAGGGTATAAGCATGTCTTGGGTCTCTTTTTTTGAAGCAAATCACTAGTGTTGATTCTTTCTAGAAATGTTTCCCAACAAAAACTCACAACCCTAGGAGGAATTAGCTTACACCAAATCTTTTTGATAGGGGAAGGAGGGCCTGTGGGGCTGGATGGCTGGGTTAAGACTTTAAAGAAAGAGGCACAAGAGAAAGAGCCCGAGGGGGCGGGAGTCCAAATTCTACTGTCTTCCTTTGCGAGGTACAAGAAAATATTTTCAAGAAGACCAAGGAAAATCGAAATGCTGTTCAGATCTGTGTCTCTAACAGCCCCTTTCAACCCCAAATTCCATCCAAACCCAGAGTTTGAAGATGATGCAACAAGAAAGGATGAAATTGGCTCATTTTTTCAAGTCGGAGAAGGCATATAATGATGGAAATTGATCCTTCAAAGGGGCACTCCCCACCCAAGTTTTTCCATCTTTGTTTGATTTCCTTGTCTTTTACCGAGACTCTTTGATCTTCATCTTTAATGCACCTAAAGTGGTTTAAATCTCTTTCCTTTTTCTCAACTTTGATAGTTTATACATTCCTTTTTCTTCCTCTTTAGTTCTTAATTTATGGTAAATCGCATCATAAGCCTTACATTTAACTTCATTCACTTTCTTTTCAACATCCTTTCTTATGTCATTCCTTGTAACATGCTCATTTTAATCTAATTACATTTCAACCTCTTCATTCCACCACCAAGTTTCTTTAGTACCTTTCCACTTCCCTTCATATTCTCCTAAGACATCCTTCGTTACTTTTTTTTTATATTGTTTGCCATTTCAAGCCAAATATCATTAATCTTTCCATCTAAATTCCAATTCCCTTCTATTATCAATTTGTTTCTAAACTGAGCTAGCTTCTCCCCTTTCAAAATTTCCCACCTAATTCTTGGACACACCTATTTTCTTCCCTACTCCTCCATTTCCTAATGTGCACATCTACCACCACTAGTCTATGTTGTGTTGTTATGCTTTCACCTGGAATAACTTTGCAATCTTTACACATCATTCGTTTTGTTCTCCTATTAAGGAAAAATTTTCTTTAAAGCTTATGTTGGAAAAATCTATATGACTTATGTCTGTCTTCTAAAATAATTCTTTCAATCTAATTGGTATATGCCAACCACACTATACTCTATATACCCTCTCCACTTCATCCAGACCCTCTAATTCTTTGGCAACATTCTCTTTACTTCTTTAGTCTCTTCCTCACCATACACTATTGAACAAAGGTGACAAAAATTCTGCCCCTAAGGAATCTCTTGGCCGCCAATCTTAAATGTACCTCCATTTTGTTTTCTTTAATTGCCAAATTTTCACTTTGTATATTCTAGTATAGCCTATCCTAAGTTTTTGCATTATAATCTGTAAATTATCTCCATAATTTTAGTTTTGCATCTAACTCAGTCTAATGTCGTTTTTCCTATTAAGGAAATGAAAGTTGTTACCCCTTTCGATGGATGCCTTCAACAGTTGATAAAGGTCTGTCCCCTGACCACCGCAACCCTAGGAATAAGAAAATCTCTACAGAAAGGCGAGATGATAACCTGGAAGGCAGTTTCTTGGCTAGTGAAGAGGAGTCCGATTCAGATGAAGCGGAAACGTCGAGCTTGGGAAGTTCCTGGCTTTCATGAGAATGAAAACTTTGATACAGAAAAGCTGTTTTTGGAGGACGAGGAGAAAGAGAACCCAAATATCACAGGTATAGATGTCTCTGGAGCCTTCGTAGGGCTTGAGAGGGAAGAAGAACTTCTGACTAGCAATGGTCATGCTCATTGTGCCATGGGGCCAAATTCTATCCCGGATGTGATACAAATCCAGGGTGTCCTGCTGTTGGGGTGCAGCTCCCCTCCTACACAGAACAAAGGAACTCCATTGAGGGATTCCTCTTTGAACTTAAATCAGTCTTTCCCGTCCCAAGCAACTCTTAGAGTCCCCAGTACTTGGGGAAAAGATCCTGCCGTGCCAAGCTCTCAGTCACCTATCTTCCTAGATGAAACCTTATCATCATGTACATTTGTCATTAATTTTAAGGCTACTAATGAGCTTCCTGTGCCTATAACAGATACACTTCAGTCCCAACCTTTGGCTGCAAGTGTCCATGAGGATTGAGGAGGTAGGAAGGGAGCTGGAAGGTAGAGCTATAGGGAGGGAGGAAGAAGATGATTGGAGGATTTATGGAGAGAAAAATTGGAAGCTATTGTGTGACTTCTTTGAAGATCTGATAAGAAAGGAAGAAGCAGGAAATACTACTGTAGAGGGATTAGGAAAACAAGAATACTTTCAGTCGGAAAGGGATACAACTGGGGAGCTTAGAAGAATGGAGGGGAACCAATGGTCGATTTAGTAGGGAAGATTGGGTTGAAGTTGAAAGAATTAAAGGACGTTAAAATGTACTCCCAAAAGAAGAGGGAGAAGGAAGCTCAAAGAAAAAGGAAGCAAACAGAGGTGGAAAGACTGAAATCTGATGTAGCAGAGGATTTGCGCAAGGGGGGATAGAAGGAAAGGAAAGAAGTAGAGGGAAGAGTGGACTAGGGGTGTTCATTCATGTGACATGAAGATAATAAGTTGGAATGTCAGGGGGGCTGGGCAGTGGTAGGAAAAGGAGGGTAAAAAAGGATTTATTTAGAAAGGAGAATCCCGATATAATGATGTTACAAGAAACAAAAGTGGTCGAGATGGATAGGAGACGGGTAAGAAGTGCATGGAGTTCTAGAGGTATAAGTTGGTCCTTTGTACCATCATGGGGAGTTTCAGGGGGCATTGTAACACCGTGGAGGAAGGAGGTGGTGGAGTCACTAGAAGAACTAATAGGTCGATTCTTGGTATCCTTAAAGCTCAAGAACTTGGGTGATGACTTTACTTGGGTGTTGACGAATGCTTATGGTCCCAATAGATATAGAGAGAAGCGAATTTTGGGACGAGCTTTGTGATATCAGAGGATTATAGAATGGGCCTTGGTGCTTAGGTGGAGATTTCAATGTGGTCAGGTTTTTTAGTGATGCAAACAACCCCAACCAGCTAGTCTCTACGAGTATGAAGAAATTTAATTAGTTCATTGAGTTTTATGAGGTTAAGGAAATACCTACTCAACAAAATGTGTTCACTTGGTCTAACTTACAAGCCCCCCTAGCTACTCAAAATTGGATAGGTTTTTATTTAATATTGAATGGAAGAACATTGGATAGGATTGTTGGCAAGAACTTTACCACGAGTTACCTCTGACCATTGCCCAATTAGTATTGGAACTAAAGATTTCTTAAGTGGTCCCAAACCTTTCAGGTTTGAAAACATGTGGTTGACACACCTGGATTTCATCCACAAGGTGAACGACTGGTGGAGAACAGAAGTGAGGGGAGTGTTTTGGAAAGGGATTAAATTTCACAAAAAAACTACAAAGGCTTAAAATTGAAACCAAAGAATGGAACAGAGAACATTTTGGAAGAATTGAGGAAAAGAAATTACTAGTAACCTCTCAAATAGAGCAGTTGGATTATAAGGAGTCAAGGTTTGATAAGAGAGGAAGACAAGGTCTTGAGATGGTCCTTGAAAAAGAATTGGAAGAAATTTTACTAAGGGAAGCGATATGTTGGAGGCAGAATTCGAGGCACCAATGGATCAAAGAGGGGGATGGCAATACTAAGTTCTTCCATGCACTTGCTAATGGTAGGAGGAAAAATCTTGTGGAGAAATTAGAAGTGAATGGAGAAACATTGACTGATCAAGAAGAGATTGCCAACTGTTTTGTCAATCATTTTAAATCTATGTTTAAACGACAAGATAATGTGGGAACCTCTGTGGATGGATTGGAATGGCCTGGGCTTAACTAGGAGTTGACAAGAACATTGGAGAGAGATTTTGATCTAGAAGAGATAAAAGGGGCAGTGTTCTCAATGGATAGGTCAAAAGCACCAAGACCGGATGGTTTCATGATGGCTTTTTATCAAGATTGCTGGGAGATAATTAAGTTGGATCTTTGGGCAGTTTTTGAGGAATTTGCAAATGAACATTTCATAAGCCTGGGGATTAATTCCACTTTTTTAGCATTAATTCCCAAGAAGGGTGATGCCACTCAACCAAGAGATTTCAGACCCATCAGCCTAGTGAATAGCATCTACAAAATCCTCGCCAAAGTCTTGTCTTTAAGATTAAAGTTGGTCCTCCCCGACTTAATTAACCACTCCCAAGGGGCATTCATTCAGGGAAGACAGATCATTGACCAAATTTTGATAGCTAATGAATGTGTAGAGGATTTGAAGAAAAGGGAAGAGATAGGCTTTGTGTGTAAATTGGACTTGGAGAAAGCATATAACATGGTTGATTGGTCTTTTCTTTTGGGCACCTTAAGAAATTTTGGCTTTGGAGAAAGGTGGTGTGGTTGGATTGAAGGTTACTTGAAAACTTGTCATTACTCAGTCTTAGTTAATGGAGTGGTTAGAGACTTCTTCCCTACAACTAGAGGATTGAGGCAAGGGGATCCTCTTTCTCCATTCTTGTTTACCTTGGTGGCTGAGGTTTTTAGTAAACTTATCTCAAAAGCAGATTTGTTGGATCTTTTTAGAGGTTGGAGGGTGGGGAGAGAAGGTACAATGATTACACATTTGCAGTTTGCTGACGATACAATAATTTTTTGTGAAGGTACAGACCCTGAGAAAGCAAGGAACTTGAAGCAGGTGCTAAAATTGTTTGAAATTATATCTAAGTTGAAGATTAAATTTGAAAAGAGCTGTGTGGTGGGGATGAACTTGGGGGAGGAGGAGGTGTCTAAGGTTGCCAAGACTTTAGGTTGTTCTACCACTAGATGGCCACTAAAATACCTAGGCTTGCCCTTAGGAGCCAACCCAAGGGAAGGAAACTTTTGGAACCCAATTCTTGAAAATTGTATTAGGAAATTGCCATCTTGGAAGAGGAACAATATTTCGTTGGGGGGTCGTACTACCTCGATAAAGTCTACCTTAGCAAACCTGACAGTTTATTACCTTTTAGTCTTTAAGATGCCACAAAGGGAGGTGCTGAAAGTGGAAAAGATAATGAGGGATTTCTTATGGGAGCCGAGAGAAGGAAGAAAAGATCACTTGGTGAGATAGGAGGTAGTCTGCAAGAGTAAGGAACAAGGGGGTTTAGGCATAGGTAATTTAGGGAATAAGAATGTAGCTCTATGGCATAAGGTTATAGGAAGTATTCATGGATGCGCAGAGAATGGTTGGGATTCTGGAGTATCTCGGCAGGCTACTTTGAACTCTCTGTGGAAGGTTATTAGTGGCATTCTTCCCCTCTTCTTGAGCCTTATCAGGTATGACGCTAGTACTGGAGATAAGGTTCTTTATTGGGAGGACACCTGGATTGGAAACTCCACCCTTAAGGACCTCTCCCTCTTTGTATTCCCTCTCCCTCTTCAAAAATGAACCCATTCAGAGGTTTGTGTCTTTCTCTCAGTCTTCTGGATTAAGTTGGAATCTAGGCTTTAGAAGGAATCTGAGAGACTCTGAGCTAGACCAAGTCGCTCTGCTTCTTAAAACCCTTGACCCAGTTTGCTTAGACCATTCCTAACCAGATGCTAGAATTTGGACTCCCAACTCTTTGGGCATCTTTTTGTGTGCTTCCTACTTCTCCCAATTGTGTACCCCCCACCCCCCACCCCTAACCCTTAATCTTTCTTTTGTAAAGAAATTTGGTCTAAACCCATCCCCCCCAAGGTTGGAGCTGCTATTTGTTGGGATGTTTCTCTTGGGAACATAAACAATTTAGACATCCTACAAAAGAAAAGACCCAATCTTAGTATTTCCCCAAGTTGGTGTATCCTTTGTAAAGCTAATGGAGAAAGCTGTCACCACCTCCTAATTTCTTGCCCTTTTACTTTGAAACTTTGGGAGAGGACTTTTGGTCTCTGTGGTTGCTGGTGGATGATGCCCTTGCAAATTGGGGGACTCTGAACCTACAAGCATTTGGTGGCCTAAGAGAAGAGGGAGAGTTTTATGGAGATGTGTTAGGGCTGCTTTGGGTTGGACAGTTAGGGAGGAAAGAAATAATAGAATCTTCAATGATAAAGCGAGGTATGAGGATTCTGTTTGGGATTGTTTGCTAAACAGGGCCATTAATTGGGCTAAAGCATCAGAACTCTTTGCACAATTCTATCTAGCTGACTTGTGGAGAAACTGGGAAGTAATTGCAAAATCCTCTTCTGTTAAGAACAAACCAGCTGTTGCTTGGAGGGCCCCTGAAGAAGGCTTTATCAAGTTAAACTTTGACAGTAGCAGTTTTGGCAATCCCAGGCCTTCCGGTATTGGAGATGCATTTAGGAAAGCAAAGGATCAGGTTGTTGTCTTGTTTTCTGGCCCAATAGGAGTGGGGGGTGCAGTTAGTGCAGAGGTCCAAGCAGTCTTACAAGGATCACAGCTAGCAAAAAAAGATTTAAACTTCACAAGATTGGTCGTTGAAGGAGACTCTAGACTTGTAATTGGGTGGCTTAAAGAGCCAGGGACTGTAGCATGGTCATATAGGGGGGTGATGAGAAAATTTAAGTGGCTAACATCCAATTTAACAGTTAAGAGTTCAGTGGGAAAGGAGATCAGCTAATGGGATGGCAGATCTTCTTGCCAAGCAAGGGGTGCATAGGGATCAATTATTCTGACCTCAGTTGTAATTTTGCTTTGTTTTTTAGGCAGCACCTCACTCCTCTCTGTGGGATCTCTATTATGCAAGTTTTGTTGGCTCATATTAATCATTCTTAATAAATCACTTTATTACTTATCAAAAAAAAGGGACCTCATCCAGCAGACATGAGACACCTAGTTAGCTCATCCATGACCATTGCAAATAAATGAGCTAGTATTTACCCTTGACATTGACTTAAGGTAAATGGAACTCCCTATGTCTCCTGCAATGTTCTCATGCAAGTCATTGCACCATCACACACATGTTTAACAGTTCAAAATATCTATTTTTAGCTTTTCTTTCTCAAAACCAATCATGCCTTGTCTGAGATAGCTAAACACATGCTGACTTCATCTGGAGCATCAGAAACATGCCACAAGAAGTGCCATGTCATGTATTAAATCTTGGCAGAGTCCAAGTGTTGGCTTGGCAAGACATATTAGCTTTGAGGACTCTCCATAACATTACAAACAACAATGAACTTAATTGACAAAAACAAAATTCAGCACAACTATAAAAGGCATCGTCCATGTAGCTGATTCAGAGAATATTCCATTAGATTCTTATATTAATAAATTCTGATTACCCATCAAGAAAGAATTTTCTATCAGATTGGCAGTGGATCAGATACACCATTCCTAAACATGGTAGAAATTGATGAAGGGGAAAACCATTTCACATATTACAGATACAGATTATGGACATGAATATCAATCTGAATTCTGAACCACTATAAAAGCGCCAGCGATGAAGAGAAAGATCTTGGAGAAAAACAAACCATGAATTGGTATGAAGAAAAAGAATAACATGTTCAAACATTATTTGATTTCTACCTTTTATTGGCCTACAAAAATAGGGAGAATTATGTGGAGATGTGCTCGTGCTGCTTTGACTTGTACTCTTTGGGAAGAAAGGAATCTCAGAATTTTTCAAGACAAGGAAAGGAACAGCCAAGATTTGAAAGATTGTGTGTTAAACAGGGCAATACATTGGCTGAAGACCTTGGAAATCTTCCATCAATTCTCCTTTAATGACCTTTGGAGAAATTGGTCAGCAGTAGCAAGGTGCTCATCATTAAAGGACAAATCAATTACAAGCTGGTCTCCTCCACCCGAAGGCTCAATAAAGTTGAACTTTGATGGAAGCAGCATGGGTAATCCAGGATTATCTGGAGTGGAGGGTGCTTTGAGAAATGAGAAGGGAGAGATTTTGTTGCTCTACTCAGGTCCCTTGGGAATTGGGAACTCCATCAGGGCAGAACTTTTAGCTGCTGTACAAGGGGTGCAATTTGCAAACCAGCTGGGGGTACAACACCTAATAATCGAGGGGGATTCCAAAATGGTGGTGGGTTGGTTGAAAATTTCTGAAGAGGCCATGTGGCGATACAAGAATGGAATGAAGAAATTTAGTTGGCTGACAAGGAATATGTTGGTCACTGTACAGTGGGTGGGGAGATCAGCAAATACTTTGTCAGATGTGTTAGCTAAGCAAGGGGTAAATAGGGAAGAATTATTTTGGGCTCAGTTGTAATTCTTGTTTTTCTTTCCTAGTTTACTTGTAAGATTCAAGGAGGGGCTGCAGCTCGTGCCTCTCGTTGGGATGATGTATGAACTCACTCTAAAGTTGCTTCTGAATCAATAAGCTTATCATTATTCATCAAAAACATTATTTGATTTCAAAATCCAGGATGAAAGAGGGGTCTTTTTTGGCAGCAGAGTTTGGTAAATCAAAGGCGGTGTCCCCCCATAAATCAGAAGACATAGCTGTGCTGGAATGTTTAAAGTTCCTCAAGGCAAAGAATCTCAAAAATGTAATAGTGGAAGGCGATTGCAAAGCGATAATGCAATAATGCTTGGCGTCTTTCAACATGGCTGTAGAGAATGATTCTGGTTTATAATCCAAGACATTCAGAAGCTGGTACAAGACCTTAATGTTAGTTTCGAGTTCATTGCCAGATAAGGAAACAAGGCAGCTCATACTGCTGCTACCCATGGCTTTCAAAGTTCAGGCTTGGTTATTAGTTCTGCTCCTGATTGGCTTTCTTCAGTATTGCTTAAAGATGTTAGCAGGTTTTCTGAGGCTGAGTCTTATACCTTTCTTTGGTCTTTTTCAGTGTTTTCCTTTAGTTTAGTAGGTTGTGTCAGTTTTTTTTTTTCCTGTTGCTCTAGCTTTGTGTTTGGCTTTAGTGGTTGTATCTCTGGTTTCCTCAGGTTTCGTTCGTTTCTGAATGAATTTGTTAGTTTTTCCCCCCCTCCCCCTGAAAGAAAAAGGAAAACAAATAATGCAACTTCAATGATTTAAAAACTAACGATAACAAATTGAAATGTAAAAGCTGCACTTACTGCTAATACTATTTTGGAGATTTCACATATCTGATATCATTGCAGTAAGGCAAATACACAAGACATAAATACAACTTATCCCAGTAAATAATCATAACATACTTGCAATCTGGTCTTCACAACCCATAATGGATTGGTTGCAATAGCTGTGGCAGCTCCAGCACCAGTTGCCGCTACCATATTTGCACCAACTGTAAGTTGGTTATCCCTATCCACTACAAATTGTTAAAACAATACAAACATTAGCAAAAATGAGGAATCAAGTACTTGCAAATTGTTAAGACCACTGAAGTGGAAAAATGCATTTCCCTAAAAATGAAAGAAAAAAATAGAAATTTTCCAAGGTTAGAAAAGCAACCATGGGAATGAAGCAGTCCTTTGAGCTTCTCATAAACTGTGAAATAAACCTACATAATAAAATAAGTACTGATGTTAATTGGAGAAAAATGAAACTATTTCGAGTATCTTAACCACAGGTTCAAGAAACCATTCAAATGAAGAAATCATAAAAGGATTCTAGATGGAATTTTTTTATATTTGTCAGACTTAAAAGTAAATATAATTTATAAGAAGGCATGTAGTAGCCTCATATTTATATTGTAACGGACTATAATCTGCTCAGGAAAAAAAAGTAAAAACAGAATCACTTTCAAACTCAACCACCCAAGTAAATGCCTCTTTGAGTCCATTGTCCAATGTTGATCACAGCCATCTGATGTGTTCGGAGGGGTGAACTGGAATCAACCTAGGATTCGGCATTTTCTTACACAAAGCAGCCACTCTGAGAATTAAACCTGGTTTCTTAGGTTTGCCGATCTGAGATTTTACCAACATGCAAAGCAATGTCTCCATAAAGGGTGATAAACCAAAGTTGGCCCTAGCTATCCAAGGTCTTGAGAGGGGTGAACTGCATAGCTGACATGCCCATTTGTTTTTCTTTAACTTCCATATTTATTATTGCAACATGGTATCCTTTTGTCTCTCTTCATAATTAGTAGATCATAGAATGAAAACATTACATACAAAAGGTACAATTGAAAATAAAAGATAGAAAAACATTGATTATTGCTAGAAATGGCTTGAGGCCTGTAGTCATGTGACAACTCTAGTTACAACACCCCTTTTTCATCATCTCAAAAAATTGGCTGTATTCAATCTTCCCTTAAAAGGAAAACAAGGATATAACTGATATCTGATCAATAAACATAAACAGAAGTTTGTGCACTACTAACAAAAGATATAATGGTAGAAGTCTATAGCCATGAAGGGATAAAACCATTATTTCCTAATGGTCCAAAATGAGTGGTTGTATCAGAGTAGGGACAGATTTCATTTCATGAATCCAGGACCAGTGAATGATAAGAAAGAACTAGTAGATTGTTCCTCAAAACAATCACAATAGGAAATACAAGAACATGAAAACTTTAAGAGAAATAAACAGATGAAACAGAAACAGATTAATTCATTCAAAGAAATAATGGCAGAAGACACAAGTTTCTAGTACTCACTGCCCAATTTGGAAGTAGTGCCAATATCGTTGGAGAAAGACCACGATACATTCCCTTCATACCCTCATTTTTAATTATGTTTTGCAGACTTGTAATGATGAGGCTACCTGATTTTAACCATAGTATGCAAAGCATCAAATATTTCACATGTTAGAGTGTAAGGCAGGCAACGGACAAAGAAAAAGTGAGCATGTGAAAAGAAAGAGATAAGAATGTCCATAGTTTTTAATTTCAAATTGAAGGAATTAATAAAGTGAGGGTGGCAGGACAAAGCAGATTAGCTAGAAAGGTAGTTCATTATTTGAATTGGTTCCTATAATTTTTTTTATCAGCAACACAGAAAAAAAATATATTAATTATGAAAGAAACATGATTACAACAAGAAATTGTGAAAGGAACCAGCTATAGAAGCTGTCCCAAATCAGTACTACATTTGAGCCCAAAACATATGTGTTCTATGTACCCCTTGCTTGGCTAAGCTATCTGCCAAGCTATTAGCAGTCCTCCTCACCCATTTCACTTGGATTAACATGTCCTGTGATAGCCATTTGAATTTTCTGAATTCATTCGTCAAATGCCATGCCACCCCCTCCCCTTTAGCCAGCCACTTAACCACAGTTTTAGAATCTCCCTCAATAACCAGCCTTCTAATACCCAGTTCTTTTGCCTTCTCAACCCCCAAAACTCTGATCTTGCCACATCACCCTGCTCCACAGGGCCAGAGTATAAAGAAATTATGTTCCCCTCTTCATCCCTAATGACTCCCCCAATACCTACCTGAGGGCCCTGGGTTACCCAAACAGATCCCATCAAAATTCGGTTTCTTCCAACCATTTATTGGAGGACCAAACCTAAACAGATCTTGGTCTTGTAGTTGAGGATGCAGCGATGGTACCCCAAGGCCCAAGCTCTAAAGAAATCTTCAATCTTGAAATCCGAAAACAGCTTCAACCAAGGCTTCCTTGCTTCATTCCTTCTCTTCAAATATTCTTGCATTTCTTTCCTCCCACACAGTCCAAATTAGTGCTGCTCTAGTGCATCTCCACAAGGTCCTACCCCTCTTTTTTGTACAGCTAATGCTAGTAGGGCTAAACAAACCCTCCAATCAACCAGATTATCTAGTCTGGCCAAAAGAATCCAATACATATGGGAACCTATGTGCCTCCTTTCAAGATTCCTTATACATGAATTATTTTAGTCAGATGGTCCTGGGTTAAGAAGTTTCCAATGAATAGGAAGGTCCTTCTTTTCTCTATAAATTATAAAATATATGAGACAACAGAATTTGGAGAACTAAAATAAATAATAGTTTTCCGAATTATATGTGGTTTGACCATGTAGCATGTGAGATGTTCAACTCCTTTTATTAGTTGTAACTTTCTGCTGTGATGTGATGTCAAAGAACTAACAATCCTTCCTATTAATGCATGCTGATTCTGTGGAATCAAGGACCCGGTTTCCAGGTTTTTACCAGACATCATTGAGATATTATTCTCATTTTGATGAGCAATGATGTGGAGTGCAATGACCAGGAGATGGTTCCCTTAAATGGGATACAATTCAATCCAAGGGAATCTGGTATAGATTCTTCAGTCGTCTTCCCATACCCCTCACTCAAGCCCTTAACTAATGATTCTTTAGTTCAAAAGGATTAACGTTCCAGAAATGAGTTACAAATATTTATGAATTTTAATAATTTAACAATGATAAGGAAATAAGCTCCTGGTATTAAGGCTGTATTAAGCCACTCAAAAACAAATATGTCAAGGTCATTGTTCATAAAAATTCTTATAAATCTCTTTATTTTCCTTTCAGATCTAGCTCTGGGGGCAGTTCAGGTTGAACCTGAACAAGTTTTGCTCTACAAACAAAGACTCAAAAAATTCTATTCTCAGGTCTCTTAGTTGTACTTTTTCTTTATTTAACAAGTGATAATCATTGCAGGGCGCTGCATATTTAATTCAAATGGTGATATTAAATTCACCAATGCGTTTGTGCAGGCAATTGGATTTTACCCATTGCACAACGCACAATGGAAACAGCTCTAGTGGAATAGAACGAAACATATAGTTCAAATAACCGCTAAGATCCTGAATCTGATCCTTCGTACCTCTGCTACCAGAATGGGGCAAATTGGGCAGGCCGTGGACCTGAAGCCTTGTCTTGATTACATCCAAAGGACACACAAACGTAGCAGCAATAGCCCCTACAATGCACAACTATTGGTCAAATTATGCAAATTAAACACGAACCTCAGCATGAACTAAAGTTCCACCTTTCCCTGATGTGTAAACTCTATAATTCAAAACTTTCATCCTACAGTGAATAGGATCACGATATGCAATAGCCAGAAGAAAAGAGGAAAACCTAGGAATGACTTGAACCCTAGCTTAGAGCGAATAGACCACAGAAAATTCAGAATTTTAATAGAAACGAAAGATGAGGAGTGAGAAAAAACCTGCGGCGGCACCGGCACCAGCGTTGCAGAGAAGATCTCTGGTGGTTGGACCTTCCGATGACTCTCTGGTCATCGTGAGAGCATACAAAGCGGAGAACTGGAATTTTCAGTAAGACTATGAATTTGCGGGTACTGATAACGAGATTCGCTGACTAAACAAAAGCCGATTCGCATGTTCAGACCATGAACCCTTTTAACAGTGACTACACCAACTTGGACTCGACGGCAATGAACGTCTGAGCTCGTTCTTCGAATCAATCAAAGCTGGAAAAAAGAGATTACTTTCTCATCTTCTTTTGTATTTTGCCTCGGAAGCAGTTTCGCGGTTATTACCCCTTCCGGTTTTAGATTCCTGGACTGCGAGCTGACCATCTGACTGACCCGTGTTGAGAATCTTTTTAGTGTCCACAGAGAGAGAGAGAGAGAGTGCTTTGAGCGACGAACTAGTTCTCCTAACGACGGCTTGATCTGATCCCGAAAACAAAGACAAAAAACCTCTCGTTTTCTTCGAAAACCAAGAAAAGGAGAACCGGCGATTTGCCGGTCCGGTTGTCTGGCTAAGCTTTTGTGCAATTGTGCTAGTAGCAACAACTTGCACCAACAGGGCTCCATTATTGGCCACGTCAGCCCTCCTCAGGCTGGGCCATACAGCTGATGTTGTTCAACGCTAAATATTGCTACCGCGAGAGGTGTGATGCATGGCCCCAACTGACGTGACGATAAAACTTGAGTCTATCGAGGCCACCTAGAGAACATTTTTATCCCAAAAGGAAGGACAAGATAATGAAAATCAATGATTAGACCTAACACTTGGTCGCGGAGATGGGCTTATCCGCTGCAAAAGCATCTGTTTTTCCGTTGGGCGTTGGATACGATTTGATTCAAGATGAACCCACCCCTATCCCGCTATCCGATCCGATTTGCTTATTCGGTAAATTTTGTTTGGTGTTTCATACAAATTATTTTCAATTCATTTATTCCACGGCATACAATGTCAAAATCATTTACGTTCATTTTATATAAAGGTAAATTTTATTTGAATCTGATATAAATCCACATATAATATTTGATTTAAATCCAAATATAAATAAATCTGATACATTTGCAGCTCTATACATGTATGTGTTAACCTATCCATTGGCAAGTTCTATCAATAACTTGGAAGAAGTCTCTTGGGTCGTTTCTCTTGGGAAGCGCCAAAGTCCGCCATAGAGTTGTTTGGTAGGATGATTCTCTTTTCCCCCTCTCGAGGTTTTTCTCTTTTTAGTGTTTTTCGCATCTTTCTATTCCTCACTTTTTTGTGTTTTTCCCCTTCTCTCTCGTTCTTTGTTTCCCCTCTCCTATGTTTTTCTCTCTCTCTCTCAATCTCAGTTTCTCTTGAGATGTCTCTAGATCTCTCGAGGATCACTCATTTCTTTCTCTGTTTTTTTCATCTTTATGTTTTTTTTGTTTGTTTTCTTTTTGCGGGCATTCTGACGTCTTAGTTGACTGAGTTAATGCTATATGGCCAAGATACTACTCCAATGATAGTTTGCTTTTTGTTTCTGTGTTTCTTTGGCATCCTAGATGATTGTGATAGTGCTCTGATGTCCTAGATGGTAGTTTCAGTTCTCCGGCTTTCCGAATGGTAATTACAATTTTTTGGCATTTTTCCGGCATTGTGAATGAATGTTCCATTCTTCGACATTGTGGATGGACATTATAGTTCTCCGGCTTTCTTTGGAAGATAGCTTGCAGTTAGTAGTTCTTCTGTGTGCTAGATGGTAGTTATAGATGATGTGTCTTTTATAGTTTTTTTTTTTTTTTTTTTTTTTGTAGTTGTAAGTTACTGTGGATATATAACTTCCTCTGTCAGTTTTTTGTTTGGTTGGTAACTCCTCTTATTAGTTTGCTCGCCAATTATGATGGTTTGGAAATGTTCTTATCCACTTCTGTTGGTGATGTTAACTCATCTTGCTTTGGTTGCAGAAGTTCTTCTGATTCTCCTAATTCCATCTATTTGTTTTATTCTTTTTGAGAATGTATCGTTCTTTATTTGGCCTGGGTGGCATCTCTTTGTACCAATGTCTTGAATGAATTTAAAAAAATCAAGAATTTTAACTAACTAATCTAATAGTTACCTAAATTAGTTCATATAGTAAAGCATATTATCATCCATTCATCATCTAAACCTTGTCCCAATTATAATGGGTTCAGCTATATTAATCAAAGTTCATCCACTCCGCTGCATTATGAGTGCTTAAATCATCTCTTATTGCTTTCATGGTTCCACCAAGGTCTTTTTCAGTCTCTCCTAGCTCTTCCTATTCCTTCAAGTTATAACTGATCAATTTTACAAATAGGTACACCATAAATAGTAAAATCTATGATGTGGGAAAGATATGGTATGAAAGAATTTTTGATCAATCAAAATCGAATTTGAAAATGCTTCATTATAAAGCTTGAACCTTGCAACCTTTTCTTTATAATTAAACTAGTGAATAACTCCGTAGTAAAGACAAGACAGGGAAATTTGTACAAGTTTGGATTTACCCTCAACATGCTTCCAACACTATGAGGGCATGCCACCTATCCCTTACACAAGACAAAGGCTCCCATATGCAAAACTAAAAGATCGCCCAATTTCTCTCCTTCTTCCTCTCTGTTGCTGCTATCAAGAGCATCATAGTTGTTTCTGTTTTGATTGCACTTCCTTCTCAATTATCATTTTTCTCTTTCCTTCTCTTTCTTGCTTTCCTCTATTCTTCTTTCTTTCTTCACTCTATATATCTGTTTTAGTGTTCAACAAGTTGATGTAAGGTCAATTCATTCACAGTTGAACCCGGGTCTCATGGGATTGTTGGAGGACGATTGTCTAGATCATTCATTATAGCACCCAAACCACCTGTTTCAATGGTTTCTAATCGCCCTATGTGCATGGTCTCAATCCCAATTGATTGCAAAAAACAAGAAAGGAAAATAAAAGAGGAAGGAGAAAAGAGTAGAGAAGAAGAATGGGATGAAGAGAGAGAGGGAGAAATAAATGAGAAAAGAAGAAAGAAGCAACCAGTTTACTAGTTCTATTTGTGATCTGTGGAGAAAAAGGGAAAAAAATGTGAAAGAAAAAGAAGAGGAGCAAGAAGAAAGAAAAATTGTGAGTAAAAAAAAAAAAAGGAAAGCCGATAAAAATTCGCCCACTTTCAGTTTGGTTAAGGTTGGATTGCCATCCACTGTTGCTAGTTTGGCATTCTTCAAGATTGAAAAGGTTGAATCTCCAATAGTGGAGAAGGGAGAAAGGGAAGTGAGTGGAGATAGAGGGAGAAGAAAAAGGAAGAAAAAGAAGTGGAAAAAGAAGAGATGTGACACATACCCATTAGTGGGCCTACCTACCTGGGAATTAGGATAAGATTTGAGAGGAAGTAAAATCGGGTGAGTAAAAGTGGGATAAATTAAGGGGATATGTTATTAGTAACGTATAGGGGTTAATTTGATTTTCTGTAATTCCATGTGAAACGCCTGAGTTTAGTGTTTAAGGCAGGGGGTTTAGTGTTTAATGCCTTATTTGTAGGGGGGGGTGTGTGGATTTTCGTCTCCCTTGAAGCAGACGAAACTCACATTACGTCCCTAACCGGATCGTAACAAGATGTTTGTGGTTAGGTTATAGGTTTGATCTTTGGTTTACAACGTGCAAGAACTCAGATTTCCTATTAACTTTAATATGCTCTCCTCTCTACTAAGAGAATGGCTTATGCAAGTCTATAAAGGTCGCTGGAACGAACCTTGGACTCACTTGAATCTGGTTTTTTCTATTAATCCAATTAAAACACACCACCTGTCCCTACCCCATGTTGCAAGAGATTTAACCTTCCAACAACTCACCACCTGTCCCTACCCCATGCGCCAAGGACGAATTTCCGTAAATGCAAATTTCAAACCAAGTTATATAGATTCACTAAATAACGAACATTCAGTAGCTTCCAACTTCACATCGTACTTTATACCAAAAAAAAGCTTTCACATCGTACCATAAATAATCATTGTTTTTATTTAATTGGTAATTTTGTGATCCTTCTTCTTTTTTTCTTCCCGGCATTTAATTGTCATTTTCCAATTAAGGAAAAACTGCTTGATTAAAGAGGAAATTTATTATTGGTATTCTTGAAAGACTTTTAATTGAATTGAAAGGTGCATATTAGCACAAGGAGCTATTAGGATTCTGTCTTATTTTACAATCGCTGGATTAATTTTAACCTAATGTTGGTGTGGTCCCTCTTTAGGTTAAAGAGGTTTTACATATAAAACATTTCTTTTATATGTAGGATTAAGGTTTTTTGAGAGAAAAAGGTGTGAGAGAAAAATATAAAGTGTTATTAGTGTGAGAGTGAGTTTTTTCTCTTGTTTTTATTTTTCGAGTTGAGAGGAAATGGAGAACGGGTGTACAAGGGTTAAGGGTTAGTTTGGGTTGCAAGCCACAAAGTACTTGTATTGTTCTCAGTTTTCTTTTATAGTAAAGAACAGATTTCGTCTCTCCCGTTGATGTAAACAGTAAGGTCAAACCACGTAAATCTTTGTGTTCTTTGTGGCACATGCTTTTATTTGTCTTTGCTTAGATTTTATCATTTTTGTTGCTATTAGATTTCTCGTGGTTGTTATTTCAAATATCTTGTGATTTTATACTGTGAGTGGTTATTGTGAGGTCCCAACAAAGTGGTATTAGAGCTCTCGGATTAGTGTTTATAAGGTGTCAATAAAATTTCTTGAGAGATAATGGCAACAAAAGGTATAAGTTCTCAATTCCAGATTTAGAAGTTTGACGGCAATGGTAGTTTTACTCTATGGTAAAGAAGGGTAAAGGGCATCCTGGTTCAACAAGGCTTGGCTAGAGCGTTGGAGGAAAATGATGGGAAGCTAGAAGAAATGAAGGATGGTGATTAGGAGGACATCGAGTCAAAGTGCGTTAGTACGATTCGATATCTCTTGGGTGATAACGTTATGTTTAATGTTATGGAGGAAGATTTTGCACTGGAATTGTGGGATAAGCTGGAGAAACTTTATTTGGGGAAAAAACTTAACTACAATGCTATCTCAAGCGGTAGTTGTACAGGCTAAAAATGGAAGAAGGTGGGAATCTCTTGGAACACCTAAATGTATTCAGTAGTATCTTGGATCAACTAGGGGAAGTTGATGTCAAGGTGGAAGAAGAAGACAAGGCCCTTTTGCTTTTTACCTTACTTCCTGATTCGTATGAAAACTTGGTGATAGCATTGTTGTACGAGAAAGATACAGGAGGTGTTTGGCAAGTCTTTTTAGGAAGATCTTCCAAAAGCACAAGACCTCAAAAGACTGATGAGCTTTTGCAGGTAGATCTTCAAAGACCAAAGACTGTTTGGTAGCAATTTTTTTTAAAGATCTTTTTAAAATCTAGAAAGATTGAAAGACTATTTGGCAAGCATACATATTGGTCCCTTTTACACACATATTAAAAGTTATGTGTAGGACCCAATAACACATTTAAAAATGCAAATATTACCTGTGGGCCCCACTTACGCATTTACCTACACAAAATATTAAAATGGGCCCCACTCATGCATTTCCTTATATAAGATGACAATGTAATCCCTATTTATACATTGATCTTTGTCGATGCCATTCATGCAGTAGGTTCTGTAGTCTATTAAGATCAATCATTGACAAGAAGAGCTTGTGCAAGGTCTGGATCAGTTTATAAGTTGTATAAACACTAGGTACAACAAAGACTTGTAAATCACAACAAAAATAAGGTTCAAGAAAACCAATGATAACTATGATACCCCTAGTAGGACTAAAAGATTTTGGGCAATATAAGCATTGGATATGATACCCCTTCCAGTTCTGGTGTGACAAGAACCTAAGATCTAAAAAAGCCAAGAACCCAAACCATAAGAGCCTTATGATGTCTTTTTATTTTTGAAAACTTCTCTTGTTCCTCTCTTTGCAAATGTCTCATACAATTGTATGATCTATACAAGCCTATTGACCATAGGCTTAATAAGTCTCTAGTTCCTTCTGGCTTAGGAGTTAGAACCAAGAGAGCTTCCATGAAATTCAACTTGACATCTTGAACAAGTTTCAAAGAGAGATGACAAAAAGTTAAGACAAAGTTCTTAAGGAACTTCACAAATTTTATTAAGAACTTTCCCTCAACTTTATGTTTCTTCCTTGGTAGTGTCACATATCTGACCAACTTTATTCCTATGGTTGCAATTCATGTTAATTGAGATGGATCTATTTCTGATTTAGTTCATTAGGTTACAAATGGTCCTAATGCAACATATTGAATGGCCATTAGAATCAATATTAATTAGAAAATGTTAAGGCAAAGGAAAATGACTATATATACTCTCCTAAGGCTATTATGAAATACAATTTTTACGGTTCTCTTCTCATTCTATTCTTAAAAATGTAAGAGACTCTTACATTGATCTTGTATCAATTGTGTAGACAATCTACAAGTTAAGAATTTTATCTCTTGTTTAAAATGATACCATCTTTTTTTTTTAATTCCAGAAACTAATCAATTGTTTGTTGCATCCAAATTAAGATTCTTTTCTATGCAAATCGAACTTCATTGAAATTCAACTTATTATTATTTTAAAATTTAAACCCTAGTAGAGCATTGAAGATCCCCTATTCTAGTCCAAACCCTGCAACCTGGCAAGATAGATGCTGCTCTAGCTGGTGTTTGATAATCATTTATGAGTGTAAATATTTAACTGGTAAATTTAATTCAAAATTGATGTATAACCGAAATCCCATGGCAACTTCTTCTTATTGTAGTTAATAGGTAAGTTAATGCAGACTATATGACAACAAAGGCTAACAGTTCAGATCTGCAACAAGTTGATTAGACCTTTTTTTTTTTTTTTTGCTTTACTTTGTACCCGACCTCTAAGGGCTTTTTTTTATTCCAAGAAATAGAATACAAGGAAACAAATTCTCAATTAAGTTAAAACATCAGTCAGAATCCAATGAAGCTTTTATAAACATGGAGGTAGTATGTATTTAGCTACCAATATTTGTGCCTTACACCCTCTCAGAGACTTCCTCTCCTAAGCAATCCTTGACAGGCAAGGGAATAAATTGTGTGGAGTAACCCAAATTACAAAGTTCTAGGGAAACCAACTGATAGTAAACAACATGAAAAAAAACATTACCACCCCATAGGCCATTAAAGAATGAGTAGATTCCTCCAATCAACCTAAGGGCTTGGGCTTTCAAAAAAATTATTTATTATTTACAACCAAAAATTATAAGCCAACAACTCATCTAGGCTTAAAGTGTAGGAAAAATAACTTGTTGTGACTAAATTAGGATACATAAACTATTCATTATTTACAGTAAGGCCATTGAGTTTTCTCTGCACTAATTACACCCATATCAAATGCCAATGTATTATCATTTGGGTCCACCCAACATCCAATCCCAAAGTCAATTAAATAGTTCATAGTTGGCCTGTGATTGATTATTATGGGAGAATCCTATAATTGTAGTAACGGGTGATTTTAAGTTTTAATCATCAAATCAGTAACTTCATTCCTAGTCAGTGTTAAGATTGATGCAATTGATCACCTTCATATCCACCTTTACAGGGTAAGTTGCTCAATTCAATCACCCAAGTATGTTGATTAGAAAAGAATGTTATTGTATTAATCCCCGCTTTCAGACTTTGAAAACTTTCTCAAATTCCTTAGGTTGATTCGTAACTTGATTTTACAATGCTAGCACAAATATATAGGAAATTGGAAGCTGGCTTGGTTTGAAGGCTAAAGGTTTTTGGGATTGAAGTCATTTAGATACTCAGGTGCTTAGTTAGATAAGAGAAATTTTGCTACTTAGGAATCATTTTTTGGTTATGCTATATATATATATATATATATATATTGGTACTATCGCCAGTTAGATGCATCCATTCACTAATCACTGCATACGGTGAATGGTTCATAGAATGCAATACTTACCTTGTTCTACTGAAAGGTATCACTGCATAATGGTTGATTATACATTTAAAATTCTAATGTTAACAAATGTGAAACCCTTACCATTAGGAACTATTTGGGTGTGGAGAGATGTGCATTTAAATCCCTAATGCATCAATAGAATCTGAAAAAAAATGAGAAGTGACGATTGATTATACCTGAACACAGTGAAGAATGGAGAGTAAGAGGAGAACATGGTGAAGAACCTGAATGATGAACAATGATGTGAAGAGAAGAAGAAGAAGAAGAAGAAGAAGAAGAAGTTAAGGAAGAAAAGGAGACCAATTTTGAGCTTTTACAGTCTTTTTTAGGTCTTGTCTTCTAGTCTACCAAGCTTTCACAAGCCAAACAAGAAAAGACCAATTTTGGTCTACTGGGCTTCTAAAAGCTCACTAGATCTTCCAAAAAGACTTGCCAAACAGGGCCTCTGTAAAGCTGGAAGAAATTATTGTATCTCTTCTATCCAATGAGGTTAGGAGGAAGCCCAAGTATGAGAACAGGCAAGACTTTGTGTTGATCATGGTGGGAACAGATCGGAAAGGAAGGTCGTCTGATAGGGGATCTGAGAGCAGCGGGTCTAGATCCAAGGCTAGGGAAAAGGGCAAAATACATTGTTACAAATGCAAGGAATTTGGTTACATGAAAAGAGATTGTCCTGTACGAAAAATGAGTTGGGATGAATCCGGAAGCATGGCAATTGCATTTGAAAATGATGGAGACATTCTCATAGTCTCCAAAGGTATGTGCAATTTTTCTCCAAATGAGTAGGTTTTAGATTTAGGATGTTCTATGTATATTTGCTCCATGAAGGAATATTTTGACATGTTCCAAGAGAGGAAGATAGGTGTTGTCTTCTTGGGTGATGGATCTACGTGTAACATCACGGTTGTTGGGACAATAAAAATCAAAGTGTTTGATAAAGTAGTTCACACTTTGGGTGGTGTGGCATATGTCCCAAAAATGTGCAGGAATCTAATATCACTTAGTCGATTATATTCCAAGGGATGTAATGCTTTTGTTGTAGGTGGAGCTATGAAATCACATGTGGCAATATGGTCTTGATGAAGGGAGAAAAATGCAAGGGTTTATATGATCTGGTTAGGAGTACAATGGTTCCCAAGACCTCGATGGAATGTTAGAAACGGAATACGCAAGGTAGTGTGGCTACACGAATGGTCTCTTTTGCGGATAGAGTAGAGACAAGTGCTGCAAGTTTCCAAGGAATAGATGATGGTGAGAAAATGATTTATGTTGGAAGAGAATAATGATCAATGTCCCTCTCTGAAGTTAACTAGGATTGTTAGCGTGGGTATAGTTACACAGGTACATTGGCCATGTTATTTGAATCAGGTGGAATCAGGACCGAATGATTCAGATTATGTGTAGCTAGTGATGTTTGCCAAAGGAGGTTTGCGGTATTTGTAAACAGGTGAGGCACAAATATTATATCTCCAAGGTGGTTGAAAAATAAGCCAAGGTGGAGATTATTGTGATTATGTCTTATTTTATAACCGTTGCATTAATTTTAATCTAACGGTTGGTGTGGTCCCTCTTTAGGATAAAGAGGTTTTACATATAAAAGTTTTCTTTTGTATATAGGGCTAATATTTTTTGGGAGAAAAAGGTGTGAGAGAAAAATACAGAGTACTCTTGGTGTGAGAGTGAGTCTTTTCTCTTGTTTTTGTTCTTCGGGTTGAGAGGAAAGGGAGAACGAGTGTACAAGGGTTAATGACTAGTTTGGGCTGCAAGCCGCAAGGTACTTGTATTGTTCTCAGTTTTTTTTCATAGTGAAGAATGGATTTTGTCTCTCCCGTGGACATAGACAGTAAGGCTGAATCACGTAAATCTTTATGTTTTTTGTGGTGCATACTTTTATTTGTCTTTGCTTGGATTTTATCATTTTTGTTGCTATTAGATTTCTCGTGGTTGTTATTTCAAATATCTTGCGATTTTATATTGTGGGTGGTTGTTGTGAGGCCCCAACAAAAGCAACATGTTCATCTTTGTTTAAAATAAGAACATTAAACTTCTTCACTATTATAGGTTTGAGATGCCTCAAACTGGAACCTCATAGGGCTTATTTTGAACATTGCACTTAGCATCATCCACAAAGATGAGTCATTTTAATTGTTTATCAGGTTATGTTATCAAATCTAGAAGTTTATGGGTTAAGAAATGGAAGTAGGGAGTAAATTCCTCAAAAAATTCAGGCCAAATAGATTTATATATTGCAAAGAGTTCAATTAGGCATCTATAATAGTTTCCTGTTGAACATTACCAGGAACTTGGGAAGAATATCAAATTCAATCAACTAGAAGTCATATCTTTAGTAGATAATCCAAGAGTGAAGAAAAATGTAAAAGTTGAAAATAGATCTTGTTATATTTAACATCTAGAAGTTTTAAGATGCAAGATGCTAGGTAGCTTGGTTTGAAATTTGCCTCCTCCTTAGTGCACAAGAGAGAGAAATATTTTGTGGGTAACTGAAAAAACAAAAATTTATTGTTTCAAAAATATTTATGCATAAAAATAGATATTTAATTTTTAAAAAGTAGTATGTAATGGATGTTAAAATTTAGTGGGTTGTTGGAAGGCTAAATCTCTTGTAACATGGTAACGACAGATGGCATATTTTAATCGGATTAATAGAGACGAGAGCAGATTAAAATTAGTAGGAAATTCGAACTGAGCGTTCAACGCTTGTTTGAGTGAAAAAGGACCCCCATTGTCTTGTTTTGTTTGGTTGTTTTTTAATTAATAATTAATTTATTAATTTATATCTCTTCTTCCTTTTCTTGTGTCGAGTTTTTGACACATTATGTGTGGAGATATCATTACTTTGAATCCATGTATTGAGCTTCACACATGGGCATCTTTGTTTTGTATTTTGTTGTAAGTGTATTGGGAGCATTTGTGTTTGGAAGCAAATTTGAACTCAATTTATACATATGTATTTTGTTTGACAAGTTCCACGACTTTAACAACTAAAAGACAGGTGGCTAGGTTTGGCCTTTCTTGTTTCTTTGTTCGCACTTGGTCTATTGTTCCTACTTTTGAAGTATATCCTTAGAGGTGTAAAACAGGTTGTGTCGGGTTGAGCTTTCTCGAGCCATGTCGTCCTCCCTTGAGATAATTTGGGAGGTAGGCCTGACACAGCCCACGTTCCAAGCCCATGCAGGCCGGTGTTGTGCCGTAGGCCAGGCTGGTCTGTGGGCTAAGCCTTGGACCAGGTCGGGCCATGAACCGGGCCAAAGCTATTTATTTAGAAAATGAAAAAAAAACTTAAAATTTTAATTTTATATGAATTTTGATATATACAATTATTTATTTATATAATAATTAAGTAAATTAGTATAATAAAATTGAAATCAATTGTTTATTTTATTAATATATTATATATTATTATATAATTATAATATATATATATATATATATATATATATATTTTTTTTTTTTAACCTTGTACCCATCAGTCTACCTGTAACACATGCTCGGGCCTTGGACCAATACTATATTTTGAACCTTCGTTGAGAGTGTAAATATTTGAACATGTACAGAGAAGGCAGTAGGCTGATAGATATGTTAGGTAACATACATGAAGAATGACGAAAAGAGAGAATTTTAGGAAATGGATGCACTTTCAAACTTTTTAAAAAAAAAAAAAAAAAAACGAACTCGATCAATTCAGAAAGGGGAAAACCTCTGTTCAAATAGAAATTAATTAGTATTGGAATAAGTTCACAAACACTTCTGAATTGAGCTTTTGCAAAATTGGTTTCAGTTCTCAATAGCAACAATTTTAACTAAAAGATGAAAAATTAATGAAAAACCAGCTTAACAAGGATGATTAGTGGTTGAACCATAGATCCAATCGAATTTTAGGTTCTTCATCAAAATATCAGTTCATCTTTTTGTCATAAAAATTTACTTGAATTCTAGTCTGATTTGATCAGGCCATTGGATAAATTGATAAAGAGTTCACTATTAAATAGTTTTTCACTAAAAAAACAGTGTTTGTAAAAAGTGTTGGAAAAATTTTCTGCTTTATAATATTTAAGATATAGTTTTACCCCTTTAGACAAAAAATTTTGCTTCGTACCCTTTTTTACATTGAAACAAACTGAGGCTAAATGGAATTGACACTTAAGTATGGAGTTCAACAAACTTACTAAAGCTGTAAACCTAACATTTAATGATTATGGACTAAAGCTGTAATCCTAACATGCATATCTTTTCTTTTCGTTTTTTTTTTTCTTCTTCTTTTTGTATGATGTGTTCAACCTGGAAAACATTGTGAAATATCCTTCAATGGAATCAAAAAATTACTTCAGTTCTATATCCCAGAAAGAACGAGAAATGTAGGAATACTGGTATTAAAAATTTTCCCAGTTTGATATTTTTATGATCCATATTTATCTTAACAAGAATGTAGGAACTAGAAACCACTGCTATATATTTATTAACAAAAACAGAACCATTTCTTCAGACCCTCAAACACAGTGGAATCAACTGTTTTTGGATATCTTGCCTACAACCCAGCTTGCATCTCCTAATAGCATTACTGTAACCTACCAAAAAATCAAAGTTATCACCAATAACATTTTTCCTTTTGAAAAAAGGGTGTTTGGTTCACACAGTTGTGTTGTGTGCCATCTCTATTTCTCCTACCTGGTTTTTGGCTTGTGATGCAGTTTGCCTTTTACGCATCCAGATGGGTTTCATCCTTTGTATAAGCTATCTGCACTTACGATGCATTTGCAGTTGCAGCTTCTTCTCCGTCGTTTCTACTGAAATCTTCAATAATTCCTTCACATATTAACTTGGCTTGCTTAGGCAAGTTATGACTTCTTAAGAGTCTTTCCAACCAATCAGTGGCTGTTTTCCCATCCATCGCCAATATCCTTCATTTGCAAAAACAATCAAAAGAACTATTAATTAACAATCACTTCGTATTAAAATAATGACGATACTGAGACAAAATTGGATTCTAATAGCCAGCTGGCCAACTGGGTAAAAAGGTTAGAAATAAAAGATGGCGTCGCCCGGACTCGAACCGGAGACCTTCAGTGTGTTAGACTGACGTGATAACCAACTACACCACGACACCGCTGATGGAAATAAGGTGACTTCGATACATACCCATTAAGTTTGCAAGCTGTATTGGATTCCACGAATTGCTCCGTACTTCGCAAAGTCAAGATCTCACAGAGTCCGTAGTTCTTCTGCAAATAATACTTTTGGTGTTGGTTTTCTGCGAGGCAGAAATCTGATCCTCCAGGAATGATCTTTGGGACTATTCTCTTGTTCAGCTTCATCTGCTGTCTGACCTTGGACTCCTGCGCTTGCTTCCTTTGATCTTCGTCCGCGTAAAATATTGCAGATCAATAATGTGTTTTAATCCCAAAGTTCTGCAACAGTCTCCAGTCAGGACTAAAAAAAAGGAAAGAAGAAATGCAAAGGTAAATTGAAAGCATAGTTATAGAAAAAGGAGAGGGAATTGCCAAGTATAATTTGTTGGTGGGATCATGGGTTTCCCAGAAAAAATCAGAGATATCTGTATGATACGGACTTTTCGCGTATCATATACAACTTTTACGGCTTCAGTATGGCCTGTACGCCCCTCACAGACCTGTAAAAACAAGAAGAAATTAAAGACGTCTTTAGTTTTGTTTAAAATGGAAATATAGAAAAACGAAAGAGAGATTGTTGTAAAAATAGAAGAAATGAGAGATGGGTAACTTATCAGTTTCACCTCTCTGTGCGTTGGTTTCTTAAGGGTTCCTCCATAATAGCCTGTAGCCGTTTTCACAACTCCATCTACACGCCCATATGCAGCTTCAATTCCCCAGAACCTATCTGCAGTAACAGCTAACAACATGTTAAACTGAAAAAAGAAAAGAAAAGAAAAAATGGACAAAATAAATATAAAACAAAGTGGGGAGAAGGGTGCACCTCCAGAAAAAAACTGCTTCATGGAGAAACTCCGGTGGAATGATACTACCCGTGGAGGTGGTTTCTGATAAAGAGAAACTGTCGTGAACTTGAGCTTTGGATTGAGGAAGTAAATGATACATGCTGTAGAAGAAAGGATGTTCAAACTGGTAAGCAATGGTGGGCCGGGAAGTATTAGGTCGAGTTTTCTTGGCTTTGCAAAAAAAAAAATCTATGATGCAGGAAAGATATAGTATGGAAAGAGTTTTGATCAATCAAAACCCATTCATCAATTTTGATAATATATATATATATATATATATATATATATATTGAATTGGATGGTTTAGGCATTGAATTGAATCAATCTAAAACGATTCAAAGTATTCATCAGATTAGATTAAATCTGCTCCATTTATAATGAATTCATATTGAATTGGGTATCGGATTGAACCGAATCCCAACCAATTGACACCCCTACTAACAATTAGTTACAACTGTTGCTTTCTTGACTTCTCAAGCACGTGGTCCCTATCATGTGAGGTTTATTTATAGTTAAAATATTGTTATTTGGAAAACATCATCAGCTAATTCGTGGAATATAATGCTTAATGATTCTTAATTTACCTGCAACTGATCATAACTTATTTAGTCAATTAAATCACACAATTGATGAAAGAATATGTGATAAGAATGAAAATGAAATGACGAAGGCTGGAAGGCAGCACACCGTTAGAATTGACTTAGCTTCAAAACGATGATGGGAAGTACCTAGATCAAAATTTATCCATTAATATATTTAGATTCAAAATTCAAATGGAACCTTTTGTGTCCGGTTTAGTCAGATCCAATTAGATTTGAATTAGAAATCGGACAAACTTAATATGAATTGATTTCAATATAGGTTTTCATTCCAACTTTTATTAGCACAAGTTTGTATCAAAACTCTAAACAAAGCAATTGGAAAAAGATAGAAAAAAAGAGTGTTAAATTTCATTTTTAAGTTTAAATTTAATTTCTAAACAAATAAACCATACCGAAAATAGAACCAAACTAATACAATCTCAGTTGACGGATTTTCACTAATGGTCAATCGTTTCGGGTGACAAACTCCCGACCTAACCAGATTAATTTGGTAGACGAAAGAGCCTACAACCGAACTGAATCAATCCTTGAATACTTCTAATTTCAGCTAAATTAATAATTTAATCTCTAATAAATAACAATAGTTTAATCTCTAATAATTATTGAAAATTTATAGCAAAAGTACACAATTATGGAAAATAAGTTCATAATGAAAATACAATAGACTAGTGCAATCCCAAATAATATTTTAACCTCAAACAAATATTAATCAATATATTATAAAAAAATACATAATTAGTAAAAATAATTTTATAACAAAAATATAATAAATACGATAAGTTAAATTTCAAAAGTTAAATAATAGTTGTTTAATCCCCAATAATTATTGACAATTTACTGTTAAATATCAAAACAAAAATAGATTTATAAATAATTATTAAAAATACATTTATCAAAAAATACAATAAATGATTATGGAAATTAGTTATTTACAATATTATATATATATATATATATATATATTTATTTATTTATTTATTTATAATGAACATACACTATTATTGTACAATTATTACTAATAAATATTTTTTTTAACTTATTTTCTACAATTATTAATTCATATAAGTGAAATTAGTTATTTAAATAAAAATTTTATTTAAAATTTAAATTATTAATTATTTATTGAATTTAATAATCCATAAAATTATAATTAGTACTATTATTACATAATTCATCATTAATTTTTTAAAATGTTAAACTTTTATTAATATGATCATTATGAAATCTATTATAATTATTTTTAACTATTTAAAATCTAGTCATGTTAAATATTTCGTTATTTAAATATTTAAATAATATATAAAATATTTAATATTTTTCATTATTTGAATTTTATTTATTCTAATGCTATTACGTAAAATTAAATATTTTGTTATAAAATTATACTGTTATTACATAATTTCATGCTGAATTTTATAAAAATATAGAATTATTAATAATATGAACATTGTTGAATTTATTATAATTAGTTTTTGTGTTTTGAATAAATATTTTAAAATTAGTATATAATTTGTTATAATGTTTAAATAGTTCTAATTTTTTTAATTGAAACTTTCTTTAGATGGATATAGATAAAAAGTGGGGGAGAGGATAAATAGGAGTTAGAGATAGATTAAGAGGGAATTTCTCTACTAAATTGGAGATAATTTAAGGGATAAATAGGAATTAGAGATAATTTAGGAGATAAATAAGAATTAGAGACAATTTAAGAGAAAGTGGGGGAAAATGGTGCCACTTGGCTAAACATTAGATAAGCAAACCCCTTTTTCTTTATGGCTGTTATAAATAGTTAAGTGTATATTATTTCCTTATTGGTTTAATGGGTAATTATGTGGAATTAAAAAAATAAAGAACTCAAAAATATAGGAAACTAGGAAGGGAAGGAGAACCATGGTGATGTGGATTGTCTTGCTATATATATATATATATATATATATATATATATATTCAACCATCACCAAGAATCTATCTTCAAATAAATGGGCCGGCATGGAAACTCTTGGATGTTGAATTTAGGAGTGGCCACGAGCCAAGCCTTTCACAAGTTATCCAATCTCAACTCGGTTTAAACCGAGCTTCGAGCTGAATTTGAGCTCGATATATAGGCTCATTTGCTACTCAAGTTGAGCTCAAGCCCAATGAACCTCGGCTTGTGAGGTTCGTGAGCCTAGTATTAAATAAATAATTTTTATTATATATGCATACATATATATATATATATATATATATATATAATAAATAATTTTATTATATAATAACATTTTTATTAATATAATACTTTTATTTTTTATGTATAATAGTAAAATAATTTTTATAATTCTTAATTTTTTGCCTAAAAAATAAAAAAAAATAATTTTTATTTTTCAAAAAAAACTTGACTTATAATCGAGCTCGAGGTCGAGCCTGATAATACTACTCTTATGAGCTAAACTCGAATAGTCAAATATTCAACTCGGCTTGATTCGAATTCACCCCTAATATTGATCCAGTGGTTGAAAAGTTAGTAGCTGCGTGACTGGATCTAATTGGCTTTGATTTTAGGGGGGGGGGGACCAAAGCTACTGACCTCTTTCTTTTTCTTTCACTACTTCAAAGTTAGGATGGTAGTACTGTTATGGTTGAATTTAATGTAATCCATCCATCCAGGTTCTATTTTAGTTGGAAAGCCGTTCATTATTGAATGTGTCTATTCAGCCATTTCGGAGCGGATGACGCTAGAATTGGCCCAAATGGCAGTGCTCGGTTGATCCTCCTGAACAACCTAAACATTTTTCAATAAGAAAGAGCATTCTTTTACGAATGTGGGTTGTTGGAAAAAGATACACATTGTAGAAAGAAGTGATTTTGAAACTGAAAATTTGGATTAAAACTTACGAGTCAAAAGGGGAATTTGGTTGAGGAAATCCCTTTCTAAATACCCATGCATTTAATAATAGGAAAGTGAGGACTTGTGGATTGGGGGTGTTATCGGTATCTGAAAATTCCGATTTCATTGTCAAGATTTGGGTTTTTCGTACCTTGTCGCCAAAATCCCCATCCCAACCCCGAATACGTCTATTGCGAATAAGATTTTTTTGGGGGTAGAGAGTAGGGGTGAGTATGGGCCGGTTCAATTCGATTTTATGGCAGAACCTATAACCTATTTTGTAGGGATTAGTTTTAGGTTTTCGGAACTGGAATCTACCCTATGAAGGTAAATTTTAAGGTCGATTTTAGCCTTAGTAGTTTTAGGATCGATTCCAGGATCTATCCATGAAACCTGTACTTTTTTTTACTCTCCCCATTCACAAAAAAAAAAGTATGTTCTTTAAAACTTATATTATCTTTATTGATTAAATCGGATAATTTAATATGTAATTATCTTGGTTAAAAACTTATAAATAAAATTTATATTTTGCAAATATTACCTTTTGCACTATTTATTATACATATTCAAATATTAAAATGAAAATAAATGATCAAATCACTTAAATAATTCAATGGTCAAGTGAGACACCATAGCCTTTATAACCATAAATGCTTGGGTGCAAATCTTCGCATCCCCAAAAATATTCTAGGATTTATTTCAAGGCAAGTTCAGTTCCAAAGAAGGTTTCAATTAGGTCAGTTCCACCATGACCAACCAAGGCCAGTTCATTGGGTCAAATTGGGTAGGGTAAACCCCTAGAGCTTGGAACCGACCTGAGTGGGGCTTGGTTCCAATCATTTGGAACCAAACTACCCTGTAACAAATCGGGTAGGGCCGTTTCAAGGCTGCTTCCATTCGGTTCTGGGTAGAACCTACCCATTTGCTCACTCCGAGTAGAGAGTAGTGGGCAGGAAATTCAATTTGATGTATTGAACCCTATCTTCGATTCCATACACTAGTGGAGCCGAAAGTCTCAACCCTGTCTCTATCCCTAAGAATGAGATTCCTGAATTTGCCCCACCTCATCTTGTTATTCCTACTTGTAAAATTTGTTTTTTTTTTTTTGAGAAAAACATATTATGTATGTATTATAATGTGTATAAATTTATTTTATATATTTAAATAATATAAAGGAAAAATTTATGATGCCAGAAAGACATGGTATCGAAAGAGCTTTGATCGATTAAAACCCACCCATGAATTTTGATAAATACCACTTGATTGGTTAATATGTTTATGATATCACTTAATTGGTGACAAGTTTTTCAAATAACATGTATTTTTGTATCATAGTCGAAACCTAATATAAAGTTCTGTATATAACATGTATTATAGGTATCATATTATAGTATTTATAATTTTCATATAAAATATAAAACATAATAAAATAGCATATTACACATACTGTCTATTGGGGTGGGTCTGAGGTCAAGCTTGGGAGTTGGGGCAAGGTGGATAAATATCACCCCTAGTCCGTCCCTAGTCATCAGAGTTTCAGATTTTCCCTAACTGGGTCAACAATAAAAAAAACTGATTTAGGTGAGGCAGAATTAGATTGCCATTTCTATATAACTAGAGAATGACCCCGTACTAATTACGAGGCTAGTGTTTTTTGATAATTTTTATTTTGTTTAAACAAAAAATGCCTAATTTTTTATTATTATTTCTTTATTTTTTAAAGAAAAATTGTATTGTAATATTTAGTTAATTAATTATTATTGTTATTATTAAGTATTTAATTAATGATTTTATTATCATAATAATTATTATAATTAAAATTTTTACTATAAAAATTTAAAGATTAATCAAAGTATAGTATTTACTTAATTATATTAAAGATTTATATTATTTTTAATTAGTAATGGTGATGATTATATTCTTATATTTTTATTAATATTCAGTATTTAATTACTAAGTATTGTTGCTATAATAGATTTTCTAATTACACTAAATTCTGGTAATTTACATAACTTTAATGCATAATCAGTTTTTGAAGTTTACTATTTAGTTATCAAAAATTAAATTAAAAAAAAAACTAATATGGGTCTTACATCTTTGTAACCGATAATCTATTTTGACCTATTTTGTTTGAAACCCACTATTAATTTATATTTTTTATTTAATTTGATTTAAGATGTTAAATGAGATCTTATTAGTAAACAATAACCCACTTTATTTGGTATTTACTATTTATCTAATAAATCTATTTTGATTTTATAATTAATAAAGTATTTTCTTTATTAGGTTGGTTCTTAAAAGTTAAACCAAGTTTGTAATTAATAAAGAATTTTTTTTTTAATCATTTAAAGACAAACATGGGTTTATGGTAATCTTTTAATGAGTCACACCATTTGTATTTAATAGACTATCGATAAACATGTGTTAAGCTAATAAATAATTGTCTATCGAGATTGTTTAGGAGTGAAACTACCCACTTTTTGAATCCTATTTTTTGAATTAATAGGATGTCACATGTCTGAATGGTGCTAGTGGGTTGTGGACTTTAGTAGCAATTTCTCAGAAAATGCCATGTGTATAACTTTCTAGAAAAATGAGAATGCCACATGTCTGAATGGTGGGGGGCTATAGCTTGGTGGGATGTGGGCTTTAGAAGGAATTTTTCATAAATTGCCACGTGTCTAGCTTTTCAAAAAATGAGAAGGCCACTCGTCTGAATGGTGTTAGTGGGTTGTGGGCCTTAACAATAACTTCTCAGAAAATGGCACGTGTCTAGATTTCTAGAAAAATGAGAAGGCCATGTGTCTGAATGATGGGACCATGTTGTAGCCTGAAGACCTATATATTAGACTAGATCGAATTTACATACTCAAATGCAATAATAATTGGTTGAATTTAGATATTAAGCTTGTACCATTTTCTTTATTAGAGGGAATTTGAATATGGCCCATTTAATTTTATAAATATCTGAACCGATTATAGCACTAATATATGTATATAAGATTTTTTTTGAAAACGTCCTTAGGCAAATCCATTCAACAATATATGTATATAAGATTACCTATGTACTTTTTATTTTATTTAATTAAATTATATTACATGTTATTTCTTTATTATAAAGGGTATGATAGTAAAACAATTTAGTTAAAATCCGATTTGGATTTCATATTCGAATTTGGTAGACTTTGGGCCCATTTGGCAAGTCTTTTTGGGAAGATCTTCTGGTATCTTTGATAATCAAAAGACGCATTGAGCTTTTGCATAAAGATCTGAGCAACTTGAAGCTAGTTTGGTAGATGCACATCTTTCCGTGAATTTTCCGTGTCTTTCCGCACAAAAATAGAACAAGAAAGACATGAAAAACTTCATTCGGAGCTTCTCGAAATCAGTCCGAAAATGGGTTTCTCACGTCTTTTCAGCACTCCAACTTTTGGCGGTTAGGTCTTCTGCGAACCAAATAGGAATAGACCAAGTATCGGTCTGCGTGGCTTGTAAATAGCTAAAAGACCATGTGGAAAGATACACCAAATGGGCCCAATAAAGATTCTAATCAACTCCGAATTATCATTTTTCGATTATTCAAATATGAATTGATTTACTTCAAATTTACTCCATTTACACCCTAACTAGGAAACATGTAATTAAGTTGCATGCTCTTAATCTTCAATGTTAAATTTTATGTGAACGATAAAAACATATACACTAGATTCATTTAAACAATATTGTTCATTACAGTTGCCTCAAGGTTTTATCACCAAGTCTCTTATTTTCAAAGTTTAGACTTTGAGGAGAAGCATGAATTACAAATCTACAAAACCAAAAGTACTAGGCTGGCTATCGGGCTATGAGGACCATCACTTCATGGACTCCTGCCTACAAGAATTTTACCCACGTCTACTCACAACACACTATCTCCATGCATTGGAAATATCTTCCCGTGCATAATATTATGTACGAAGATGAGATGTTCCCCATGTATAACTGCAACGTTATGTAGGTAGACATGGGCAGAGTTCTTATAAACAGGAGATTCAGACTCCATTTCACGGGGCCACTAAGATGGCCTAGCCTTAAAATATGGCACCTTTGGGCGCCAAACAACTTACGTAGGGAAAGAAAAAAGAACTGTCCAACTCCAACAACTAAAGCCACATATCCATTGAAATATTCAAATTATTTCCATGGGAGCAAAGTCACAGATCTTGGATATTATAGGTTGTATGATCCAAAGTTCCAAACACATTAAAGGAGGTAATTTCGGGACCTTGTACGTTGAAATATCTATAGTTTTGCTACGATGTCCACATCACCTCAATTACTTTTATCAAAAATAAATAAGGCCCCATTTGGTGCATCTTTTCGTGTGGGCTGACGACTTTTTAGAAGCTCGGCAGTCCGCGTTTTGATCTTTTCCCGTTTGGTTGGGAAAGATCTAGTCGCCAAAAGTCATAGCCCTGAAAAGACGTGAAAAGCCTATTTCGGGCTATTTTCGGGAAACTCCAAATGGAGTTTTTTGCCTTTTTTTTAACTTGTCTTCGTGTGGAAAGATGCAAGAATAGACACGCCTTAACAAAGCTGTCTTCAAGCTGCTAAGATCTTGATGCAAACACTCACATCGTCTTTTGACTGTCAGAGCTTCAGGAAGATCTTTCAAAAAAGGCTTACCAAATGGCCTCTAAATAAATAACTAAAGGGAAAATCTATGATACACGAAAGACATGGTACTGGAAGAGTTTCGACCAATCAAAACCCACCCATGAATCTTGATAAATAACACTTGATTTTTTTAAGCTCATAAATAGCACATGATTGGCTATCACGTTTATAATTCTAATTGATTGGTTATAAGTTTTTTAAATATCATATCTTTCCGATATCGTAGTCATACCCATAAATAAATAGACTCCCTTCATGTGTTGCATTCACATGTTCATATATATTCATTTTGTATGTAATGATTTTAATTAGGGAAATTTGTGATTTGTTCTTCCTCGTAAATTTTTATTGGTTTTTATATTGTCTCAAATTCCTATTTATGCTATAGTACCCCATACCTATTTGAATTGTGGTAGATTCCTCTATTTTTCACTATTTTCATCTTTATAAATCTATAAACATTTATAAGGGCGAAGACTATAAAAACCCATTTTAATGAAGACAACATTGGATAAATTTGTCACTCCGAGTGTGTTCAGCATTTAGTAAGAGTTTGTTTTCAATAACATAGAAATCTAAAGTCTTTAAAGAAGAAAAAAAAACTTTAAATGATGTTGTTTTGAGGTAAGTTGGATTTGGCAATGTGTGAGTATAAACATTCAAATTCCGTAAGGTGGATACCTGGGGAGTAAGAATCCAATACTCAAGTCAATAAGAGTAAATGGAGAGGTGGGATCTCTATTATGCCATATCAGATGTAGGGCATAATGAGAATAAGAGAGCAAGAGTGCTAGGGTGTTCAAGTTATATGTAAAATCTTACCTTAGGTGATATGCCCTTGTATAGATGCCTTGAACCATTATGCCCCCGGTTTGTAGTCCAACCGTTCTTCTATATGGCCTACACATTTCATCATGGGCAGAGTAGGAGACCTCGAGCTGTTCTGTTGTTTGAGTGGTCAGCTTAAGAGTTTCCAATGTTCACATGTCCTACTATGTGTGGGACACATGGCGTTTCCTTGGCATTCTGTTCACGTGGTTGTGTTTGATTACAGTGCAAATTTATTTGCATTGAAGCAAATTATTCAACACATATTCTGATTTATCTTTGTTTCAATTTTTACCTTATTTTGTTGATTGCATTATAGATTTATAATGAAGTTAAATAAGACCTAAAGTATAATAAAGTAATACCTAAAATAAAATTAAATCAAAATTAACATTCTCTTTAGGCTGTGTTTGGATACAATGCAAATAAGTCTAAATGCAAATATGTAGAGTGTAAAATGGTTCATATAAATTGCATAGTTGTGTTAGTTTTGCACTAATAAATTTACCTTCTTAACAAATAGACTTTTAGCTGTAATGGATGCAAACACAAATTCTAATAAAGCATATGCTTTTTTTATCAAAAGCTCACTTGAATGCAAATTTACTTATTTTTTATTGATGTACTTTTACATCTTATTGTCAATGTAAATATGCATTGGAAAATGTGTTTTTTGTCATTTGTCAATGCATAAATGTAATGTTGCCAAACACAGGTAAAAGTGAACCAGAGTGCAAATTTACCATAAATCAGGATTTACACTCCATTTGCATTGTTTCCAAACACAGCCTTATTTGCTCTTCCATGCATTTGTAGTAGCGCAAATAAATTTGTATCACAACCAAACAAAACCCAAAGCACAAAGCCATTATTATCCAAAACTTAAATTATCATGTCAAATAGTTATAGGATTCAATTGAGGCAAGGTTGCCCTCTCTCCCCTTACCTTTCCAATTTATGCTTAGATGTGCTTCCAAGCCTACTTACAAGCAGAACTACGGAAGGGAATCTCAAAGGCTTCAAGTTTGGAAGGAGAGGTTGTGCTCTCAATCATATGTTTTTTGCAGATGATATCTTGATATTTGCACGGGCTTCTCCAACTGAGCTTCAAGAAATTAATGATTGTTTAGACACTCCGGTGGGTGGTGTGGTCAATTGGTAAATTTTCAAAAATCATCCATCTTCTTTAGTCCCAATGTGCATAGGAGATGCAGGAAAATTCTTGCTTCAATCTTGGGAGTGAAGATCATGAGCAAGATGGAAAAATATTTGGGGTCCTATTTTTTGATAAAACAGGATAATAACGGAGGGGCTACACAACTCTAGGGGGTAGCATGCCCCAAAAAATCTAAGCAAGAAATTAACGTTAAAGGTCTCGGAATCAGACCATTCAAAACAAAAATTGCATGAGCTTTGTTAGCTAACCAATCTACAGCTATATTTGCTTCTCTATAAAAACATGTTGATACTAAATTTTTCCTTCCAAGCTATATCTCAAGGTCCTATAGTCTTTAATTTATTTGGGGTCTTTTTTTTTTATTAACAATGGGGATGTAAAGAGAATTGGAACCTCATTGTAAACAGAATTCCAAATAAATTGCAAAGTTGGAAATCTAAACTTTTATCACAAGTGGGGCATGCAGTGCTTATTGAAAATGTTCTACAAGCAATTCCTAAATTCTTTCTCTCTACTTCCCTCATATCCAAAGATTATGTGTTGATAATTAATTCTTTTTGTAGAGATTTTTGGTGGGGCAACCTTGAGTAGGGGTGACAACGGTATTCAAAAATCCAAGTTCGAATTTGAGATTTGACATACTTGAATCGAATTCAGATTATTCGAGTATTTAATCAGTCAAATTCGGATATGACCTAATTCGATTCGATAAATATTTGAATTTGACTAATTATTTAATTATTATATATTGTATATAAAAATTTAAAATGTTTTATATAATTGATATATATAATTAAATTATATAAATAATTTACATAGTTATATACTTTATATAAATAAAATATTTATTTTTTATATTTATTAATTACCTAAAATAATTAATTAGTCGAATTTGAATCGAATTGAATATTTGAATATTTAATTGGATTCAAATTCGAATATTAATTTTCAATATCCGTCGGATATCAAATTTTCTAATTAGATTCGAATTTGAATATTGCCTGATCCGATTTGAATCCGATCCATTTACACCCTTAACCTTGAGAAGGAGAAAATTGTTTATATGAAAAGTTGGGATTTTATTATGAGGTACAAAGAAAGAATTCGGATTAGCTGATGAATGCTTTGGTTGTTCAGCGGGTTGTGGAATCAATGATGAGGTTCCACGCCAGTAATAAATTCATGGGCCCCACTGTGAAAGGTGCAAACCCCATGTATTTTACTACTGGCGTAGAAACTTTATCATTGGTTCCACACAAGGTTCAAAATACTGCAACGTATCGGGCCATATCAGCCGATATGTATCGTTCCAACAAGAACCCGATACGTGGAACGTGTAGAAATCTTTTGTTCCATTTCTTTTCGCACGTATCAGCCGATACGGGTCCAAAATAGTCCAATGCAGTTTGATACATATCATTAATTTCGTTAATCCATATTTAATACCGAATATCTCATTAATGTCATTTATTTAAGTATAATTTCTCTTTTATTAATTAGTCAATTACTCCAAGACAAATTTAAATTTGAATTTGAATTTTAGCGCCTAATTCAAATTCTCCTATTAATCCTTCAATTAATGATCCCCTCTCATTAATTTCATTTTGTTAGTGTAGAAACTTCAAATTTTAGCAATAACAAGATTTAAACCTTAGCCACTTGCTTCTAACAGACACAAGTTTGCCAATGAGCCACACATATTTGTTTGTTATGATTATATGTATTTTTTATTTTAAATAAATTTTTACTTTTCTTAATGAGTGACAAGTGTTTATTAATAAATGTTAGAATTAATTATTAAAATTTATATACTAATAAATATTAATATTAATTATATTGGTTTTTGAAAATTGACATTCACTGTTTTGTTTTTTTTTGTTTATTTTACATTTTAGTTATTCCATCATTTTTAAACGGTTACTAATTGTGTCCCGATATGTCATACTTTATATAAACCATTAAATTGTGGTTTTTTTTTTGCATTTAAATGACTTATTTACAATTATATAAAATTTGTAAATATAGTTAGTAATATATATTTTAGGATTTATTTATATTTTCTACCATATTTATGTTTATCATAATTTTTCTTTTGTATCCAAAGCGTATCTCGATATGTCTCTTAAAATTGTCTTTCCGATACACCTTACGTTTCTGATACTTTGAACCTTGATTCCACAACCAGCTAAATGGCCAAAGAAATTGGTGGTCTAGGCTTTAGGAACGTGATGGATAGGGGTGCAAATGGATTGGATCATGATCTGATTTGAGATCCGATCCTATTTGGTTGAATTTGGATCACCCCTATCCAATCTAAGAGGATCCAATCTGATATATATATATAATACATGTAAATGTTATTTATTTATTTATAAATTTTTATATTATTTATTTTTTATAAAAAACATGCATATATATGATGAAAATAATTAAAAAATACTTGTATTTTTTGTTTTTACTTTATTTAAATTAGTATATTTTATTTTTCTTTTAATAATTTATTAATGTTTAAAGAAAACAAGTTGGATCGCATCAGATCCAAAGATCCGACTTATCGATAGGATAGGAATTCAAATCGAGTCTTATCAGATCCGATCGAATGTGACATGAACAACATCAGATTGAATTCAAATATACCCTGATTCGAATCCAATCTGATCCCTTGTGCTGGATATTAGCAAGACAATGATCGTGAAACTGATTTGGTGTTTCCTAAAGGAGAGGGACAACCTTTTGGTTCAAGTATTGATGGAAAAATACATGAAACAAAATGACTTTTTTTGGAGTATCAAAAAAAGGGTATAAACCTTTGGGGGTGTGGGCTTCAATGCTACAGGGGGAGATATTTCATAAAGAAAGGTTTGAAGTGGGTCATTGGAAATGGATGGCAGGTTAATATAAATGATGACCCCTGAATTGAAGGTTGGAATCTAGAAGATATTTGGGGCTTGGGAATTAATGTTAATAGAAAGGTGGTGACTCTCATTACCCCCCTTACCAAAGAATGGAATCAAACTACGATAACGACATTCTTCTCACAACATTTAGCAAAGGTAACTTCTTCGCACCTCAATTTTGATGGTGCTACCTCAAATATTAAGGTGGGGTCGAGCATGGTAACTAATCAAATTCATGAGGGAATTTGATAGACAGAACTGTTATTGAAGCCTACCTTTCATGTATCATAGATTTACGTTTCAATTAAACCAATTTATTAGCAATATTTATCATGCTGGACATCTGCAGAGAACTTTGACCAATCATTCTCCCTAAGATGGATAGTAATCTAATAAGATTTAAAATCTGATTAACTAGTAAATACCTAACCAAACATAATAATCTCCAGCCTAAAAACAAAAAAAAAAAAAGAAAAACCTAATTAACTTCTCTCTAACTCTCTTAGATTCCCAACATTGTTTAGTGTGGTCAGGTTTCTATACTGAAGCGGTTTTGTCTGGTGTGAGAATTTCTCATATAGTAATTTTCTAATTTGGTCTGAGATCTTTTCTAAATCAGATCTGATGGGATCGTGAACACTTCTATCTAATTGGTTACAACTTTTATGATGCAAGTTTATTGGTTATAAGTTTTTTTAAGTATATTATTGACTTTCCCAATATCATGGTTTGTAAAAAAAAAAAAAAGAAGAAATGGACCAACAAAAAAGGATGATTTTATTGACTTGAGATGAATAAGTATATATAGACAAAGGTACTATTTGCGATGAGACTAATTTGCAATGAGATCCATTTGCGATGAGATATTGGCAATTCTGTTTAACTATCCAACAAACTATAACTATCCAACCAACTTCTTGACAACTGTCTAACAAACTACAGCTGTTTGTTACATTTGGTTAAGACTTCAACACGCTCCCTTCAAGTTGGAGTAGAAGGTGGATGGATGCCCAACTTGGGTAAGCAGGAGTGGAATTAACCATGACAAGTGACTTAGCGAATATGTCCGCAGGTTGTCCCTTGGAAGATATATGAGTTGTAGTGATGAACTAAGATTGAATAAGCTCCCTTGCGAAGTGACAATCTATTTGGATATGCTTGGTCCATTCATGAAAGATTGGATTTGCTGAAATGTGCAGCGCTACCTTGTTATCACAGAAGATCTTCATAGGTTGTGGATGATCAAGTCCAAGATCTGAGAACAATTGTTTGAGCCAAACTAGCTCACTTGCTGTGGCTGCCATTGATCGATATTTAGCTTCCGCTGAGGATCGAGAAATAGTGGATTGTTGTTCGGACTTCCACAATAGAGGAGAGGAACCCTAGGTGGTAAAGTAGCATGTGGTCGAGTGCCTTGTGGTAGGGCAGCTTGCCCAATCCGAATCGCAGTAAGCTCTAATTGTGAAATCACTAGAAAAGGACAAGAATATCCCATGGTCTGGAGAAGATCGGAGATATCGCAAGACATGCATTCCTGCATCAAGGTGTGGCTGTCAAGGATCAAACATAAACTACCTAAGTGTGTTGACCAAATAGCTGATTTCAGGCCTTATAATGGTTAGATACAATAACCTGCCCACAAGGCGTCGATATTGCGTTGGATGCTTAATGGGAGGGCCAATGTTGGGCTATAAATGTTGATGTTGTTCCATGGGAAATGAGCTAGGCCGACAATCTATCATGCTCGTGTCTTTAAGGATTCGTTTAATGTATTTTTGTTGATTAAGAAAAATGCCTTCAGATGTTCTAATGACTTCCAACTCCAAGGAAGTAATGGAGGGCTCCAAGATCCTTAATAGGAAAACAACTATTGAGATATGTCTTGAGACTGTTAATGTCATTAAGATCATCACCAGCTAGCACCAAATCGTCGACATAGGCTAACACTATGAGGGAGTGACCAGATTTGTGAAGTGTAATCAAAGTGTTGTCAGCCTTAGATTGACTGAAACCCTGTTCCTTCAAGGCCTTGGCGAGTGTATCAAACCAGTTGCAAGAGGCCTACTTAAGGCCATAAATGGACTTGTTGAGTTTGCAAATGACAGGCCTTCTTCATGCAATTGTCCATGTTAGAAAAACATTATTTACATCCATTTGAGGTAGATGCCAATGATAGGCTGTGACAAGGGTCAATAAGCACCGCACAGTCACTAGTTTTGATACCGGTGCATATGTTTTTATTTAATTGACACCCTCAATTTGGGTGTATCCGTTTGCAACTAAACTCGCCTTATAATGCTCAATGCTACCATCAAGATTGGTTTTCACCTTGAAGACCCATCTACAACCCACCGTAGATTTGTTGCTAGGAAGGTTAATCAATGTCCAGGTTTGAATGGCTTCGAGGGATACCAACTCAGTAGCCATTGTTGTTCTCTAGTGATCAAATTTACATGCTTGTTGATATGTGCTGGGTTCTAAATTGTGGACATTGCTGATAACTTTGGATGGGTCAGGAGTGGTCAAATGGGCCTTCGTAGTGTGAATTGTTGGGCAATCATAGATGGATAGACGCAGTGGAGGTTGGCACTCTCTCCTGGGTCGAAAGGGGACACCAATGGAATGATTGTCGTAACTGGTAACTCAGGTGACATATGGGACAAATCCATGGTGGATCGAATTGTATCATGATTGTTTGTAGATAGGTGATCAAGAGACAGCAACAGTTCAGATGGGTCACATGTAACATCATTAGGAGCTAGCAATGGTATAACCGGGCTTTGAACATCACTAGTAACAGAATTCTGATTTGGAAATTGATCCTCAAAGAAACGGATGTCTCGCAAGACGAACAACCTGTTCTCTTCCAAGCTATACACTTGATACCCCTTTTTCCCATGAGGATAGCCAAGGAACATGCATTTTTGAGCGCATGAAGCAAATTTGTCTCTCCCTTGCTGCAGTGTGCTGGCATAACAGAGGCAGCCAAATGTCCTGAGGTGATCATAGGTGGGTGCTCGGCGGTACAATAGTTCATATGGTGTTTTACCCTTCAAAATCAAATTAGGGAGGTAATTGATGATGTAGGCGGCAGTGAGTACACATTCTCCCCAGAATTGTATGGGGAGACCAGATTGAAACCTTAGTGCTCAAGCAACTTCAAGGAGGTGCTGATGTTTTTGTTTTGCCACTCCGTTCTGTTGGGGAGTGTCTACGTAGGAATGTTGATGGAGAATGTCATGTTCATTAAAATAATATTGCATAGGCCCTGAATGGAATTCTTGTCCATTGTCCATCCCTATACACTTCACATGAGATTGGAATTGTGTTCAGGTTGTAAAACATAACTAGATACATGTAGGCAATAGATTTATAGTTCATCAAAATATACCCAAGTAGCACGAGAATGGTCATCTACAATTGTGAGAAAGTATCTAGCACCTGGCAAAGAAGGGGTTCGATAACCACCCCAAATGTCTATATATATTATCTCAAAACAATCATCAAACTTAGTAGTACTAATAGAAAAATGTAATCGAGGCTATTTAGCCTTCAAGCAAGTGTCACAACACTACTCATTATTATGTGTTGAAACTTGTATTTCAGGAATCAAGGCCAGTCACTCATAAGATGCATGCCCCGATCTGGAGTGCCAGAGATTGGAAGAAACATCTGTATTTAAATCTAAGAAGTGTAAGGCTACTAATTGTGTGACCGATACAAAATGGTAAAGACTATCACGTATCTTGTTGAGCCCAATTACTCTCTTGGAGGTCAGGTCATATAATACACAAAAGTGGAAAAAAAATATTGCCACACAGTTCAGTTGAGAAGTAATCTTGTTGATTTACAATAACCTGCACTTGAAGCCAGGAATGAGCAAAACATCCTTCAATTGAATCTCAGGTGTTATTCTCATAGAGCCATGAGACTCGGTAATCAATTTTGTTCCATCAGGTGAATGAATTGCCCTTCCAACCATTTTGATTGGCTTTGACCAGAAATGCCTATAGCAGGAGCCATGCGATCCAAGGCACCACTATCAAGCAGCCAACATTCAATATTTAAGATTGAACAAGGTTCCAAAGACTTACCAACAAAATTGGAGGCAGAGGTTGATTGCTTACTCGCACCTAGGAAGGTGATGAATTGACAATGTTGTTCAAGTGATAGACTAGGAACAAGGGATGCACTGTTACCAGTTCCATGAGCAGGAACAGAGGATGTTTGGTTCATAGAGTGTTTGATGTTCTGATCGTTATTTGCTTTATTTGCCTATGATTTGCCTTTTTCCCATCTCGGAGGGTACCCGACCAGTTCATAACACTGATCTTTGTTGTGCCCCTATTTCTTGCTGTGGTCACAATGAAAGCGGAGGAAAAGAAAACAGCAAATTCAGTGGTTAGGAAATAAGAAGTAGAGAACAATTAATGGTTCTCTTCTTGGGAAATCAATGCATAGACCTTAATGACCGGTTGTAATGTCTCCATGCTCAGAATATTAGATCGTATGATATTGAAACGATCTCCGAGGCCCATCAAGAATTGATAAACCTTTTATGCGATGAGATCTTTTGCTTCGTAGTTGGCACAGACTGAGGTTGGAGTATAAGAAGAGAATTCATCCCAAACTTCATTTTGGTGTAGTATGATGAGACTAAGGGATTTTCTTGACGCAGAACAGCCAGTTCATGTTTCAAATGAAAAATGAGTGGAGCATTACCCTGAGAAAATCTCTGCTCTAGGTCGAGCCAGATTTCTCGTGCGTTTTCAATATAGGCAACACTTTGGTGCAGTTCTTGTGCCAGGGCATTGAACAACCACGGGACCACCATGCAGTTACATTTGGACCAAGCTCTCAATTCCATCGGTTTGGTGAGGTCTGACTTGCTTATTGTTCTGTCCACAAATCCGATCTTATTTTTGGCACCGAGAGCGTTGATCATTGCACATCTCCACGTCGGATAGTTTTCTCCATTTAGTAGGAACGATACTAGTATTGCACCGGGATTATCCGATGGATGGAGAAAATACAATGACGACGGATCTGTGAATGAGTTGTTATCACTACCGTAACCCAATTCTGTAGTCATCTCTGACCACAGGTGAGAAAAACAAGAAAGAAAAAGGTTGTCAATTGACTACAGGTGAGAAAGACAAGAAAGACAAAAAAAAAAAGGTTGTCCATCAGGAATGGAGAACCAAGTTTACAACCTAGAGCTCTGATACCATGTGAAAAAACAAAGAAATGGGCCAAGACAAAAGGATGAGTTTATTGACTTGCAATGAAACTCATCTGTGATGAGATCCATCTGCGACGAGATATTGGTAATTCTATTTAACTGTCCAACAAACTACAACTGTCCATCTAACTTCTTGACAATTGTGTAACAAACTACAACTGTCTGTTACATTCAGTTAAGACTTCAACATGGTTGGACAACAGTTTGTTTAATCACAAACAAAAGAAAAATATTAGGCACAAGTGGCTCATTGATTAGTGGTATGAGACTGAGACAAGAAGAAAGAACGCTGCATGTTTCAAAGAAAGAAGGCAATAGAGGAGAATAAATTATGAGAAGCGTTGTTTCTACAATACTACATATATGATACAATTTGACCACCGGCAATTAGAATAAGTACTAGGTATGAATTTGCGGTTCCGATAAGCAGCAATATGAGGGGATAATTAATATTGCCCATTTGAGCAAACTAGGATATTTCAACACCAATTAAGAGAACATTTATTCTCTGCATTTGTCGAAACCTGATGGATGACTGTGGGTCTAGCTTTTTCTGAAAGAATCCCATTGACATCCTACACTTGGTTTATCATTCCACTATAACTTGATTGCCTTAGATGTGGACATTCTTGTCCAATCAAAGCCTTTAAATTTTCAAAATTTCCTTTTCAATTCAATTAAAATAGTCTAGAATCATTTAATTGGCCATGTAAAACCACCATGAGACGCAGGGGGATTGGGTAAATGGTGTTCCTAATTTGAATAATTTCCATTGCATCACACTGTCAGATGACCTGGCATGAATTTAAGTAGTGCAAAATGATTTAAGGCCCATAGCTTAACAACGGATGCAGTAATCAACCAAGTAATTGTTTACAAATTGAAGGGGTTAGAGGAGATAGGGACAAACTAGAAAGGACATGGATTGAAATAGTGAAAAATAACAATGTATAGGTTTTCATACATTTTTCTTCCTTTCCCTACTTTTTCCTTCAAATCAAACATAGTCTTAGCGAGTCGGCTAGGTGCAGTGGACGAGTACATCCACCAATGAGAGGCAAATACATCATTTCATATGAGTTAAATGGAGACTTTCTCCATTATCAGTAGTGGTTCGGCTGGTTGAACTGGCCACAAAGCACGATTTGACCTTTACTCTCATCTCATGTTAGAACTCGACTCAAACCCCCTTTGTCTTCCGAACCTAGCCCTGTTACTAGATCATCGGTAACTAACATCAACCAATGCTGGCGGCAAAGGATCAACTGGTGATCAATGATAAGCTGTTGCTCTTCCTCTTCCTTCTTCCCTATAAATTCAGTGAAGAAGAGTGACTTATGATGCAACATATGAACTCTCGAATGCAACATATGAAAATTTTTTGCTTCCATGAAATGTTGAGATTTCTCCTGCAATATTGCCCTAAGCTGCTATAGTTGTCATTTTTTATTATAGAGCTCTGTTGAAAATTTATCACCTAAATTAGACTTACAATATTGCCCTAAATTTATCATATACAATATTGCCTTAATCAACCCTTTCTCAAATCAAAAGTTTATCACCTAAATCAGAGCATTTCTTTGATTCTAAGATATATCCAAAGCACTCATATAGCATGAAGAAAACAACTTTAGATTGGAGCTATTCCCGCAGGTGGTTGTCCAGGTGAGTGGCTGCTTCTCTTGCTGGTCCTCCTTCCAGGTGGGTTGTTTCTATTGAAAACAGACAGAAGAAGAAGAAGGAGAAGAAGAAAAAGAAGAAGAAGAAGAAGAAGAAGAGGAGGAGGAGAAGAAGAAGAGAAGAGGAGGTTAGAAACAAACTAGCGGAGCTCTCCTTGTTGCTGCCGATGGAGGAAGGGTTCGGTGTGTGGGTAGGGTTCTGTGGAAGGAGGAAAGCTCCAGGGGAAAATCATTCAAAAATCTCACAGTATGAGGTTTACAGGCCTTTTGTTGTCAGTGGGTCATGTTGGCTTCGGTTCGTGTTTGGTTGAACTGTCGAAAACTAACGTGTGTTTGACCGATAACATTTGGATGGTCGACGTGTTCGAATCTGATTGACGGGTTCACGTGCCTAGTACACCCACGGGTTCACAGAATGCAAACTCTCATTTAATTGATATAGTTAGGACAAGACATGTGGAATGTGGACGGGGAATTCAAATTTCTAACATATATGACAAATCATTAGCCATGGTCTATTGGGCTTACCTTAGCCTTTCGGGCCAAACAAATTGGTAGGGCTTATTAACGGGTCGGGTTGGGTCGGTTTGCTGAGATTTTTTCAATCTATTCAATTTGATCGGGTTAGCTGAAATTGAAACCAAAGTTGATCCTGTGTTAGAGTCGGTTTGGGTCAGTTTTGGCTCTAAGTTCAACCATGATAATAAATTGGTAGATTGGAGAAAGAAGATTGAAATTTGATGTAAAAAAGGACACCTAGTTCTATTAGAGAAAGAAGACCGAAATTGGTAGGGGGGCGGACCAAGTTAGAATAGGAGTTATCAAGAAAATATAAAGTCAAACTGTATTAGAGAAAATGACTGAAATTTGTATATTTCAAGAAACCTTCTAATCTAAGTAAAAAATGACACCTAATTCTAATTGTAATTGGTTGCCTATTTGGTGTAAGAAACCATAAAAATTAGGATCCTTTTCTTTAAACTTTTCAAAAAAAAAAAAATCCTTGTCTAGTTGTCTTACAATACTTACCATTAATGTCATTCCTAATTAGAAGACTAGAAATTAAGTTAGGTTGTAACTAGGATAGAGACAACTTAGTTAAGTAGGAACTAAGTAGGCTGTAACTACTAACTACTAAGTCGGTTCGGTTTGGATCGATTTTGGTTTTCATATGTGAAAATCGAAATCGATCCGAACAATCGATTTATGATTTTTTACAACCCGAAACCGACCGGTACTAAAGAAAACCTGATCGACTCGGATTGGATCGGTCCAAGTTGGTCGGTTTAGGTATTCTTATGAACAGCCCTACAAATTGGGTTCAGCTTTTAGACCATTGACAAATAGGCTCAAAATTGGGGCGGGGTCTCGAGTACATATAAGCTCAACCCGGACCATGTGCCCTTTTAGTTCAATTCCCTACTCTGCATCGCTCATATACCCTTTTTATTTGGCTTTTCCCTTCGGGTGTCATTAGTTATTCAAAAGTTTTATTTATTTTAGTATATAAGTTGGGGACCCGGGATATGCAGCTACTACTAACCTTCTTATAAGCCAGGGCCCGGGGGAAGACTGTACAAGACAGAAAGTAAGTATAAACCCAATAGGGTTTTGGTAAAAAATAAAATAAAATAAAATCCGGTCAATCGATCTCTCTCTTCAAACATGAACAAAGTATATATATAATCTGTTTTTTTTTTTTTTTTATAGATAAGTATATATATAGCCTGTTGCTGTAAATAATAATGCTCTAAGCTTTTGGAGAACAACTCAACATTACTTTGTTCAAAACAAGACAGCCTGATTTTATTGATTCTCATCTCATGAAGGCCTCCACTTCCAAACACTCCATCTCCGCCAATAATTCCACCCATTCCTAGCAATATGCAGCAGCCATAGCCCACCTGAATGGAGTTGGTGGTGGTTGCTACTGTGTGATGGGCAATTGGATACCCCAAGTGTTCAAAACTCCTTGGTCCATCAATCCATCATCAACACCTTTTTTGGAACACCTTGAAATGGAAATCTGGGTGTCATTCACAATGCCACCTTTGATAATTTAGCCCAGCAAATACACATACTCCAAGTGTCCTCCATTGCTCCCCCACCAAAGCCCAAAGGTGGCACCACTGTGCCTCGCTTTGTGTTCAAACTTGATTGAGACTCTTGATTTCACCCACTCAATCTGGAAATTTTCATCTATCTGTATAACTGTAACATCATTAGCACCTCTTTTTACTGTTTACAAGGAAAGCCCATAACCTGACCAACCTCACTAGGCTGGACTGTGGCCCGAGTCTTGGCAATTTGGGCCTTATCTTAGGATGGGCCTGGGGCTGGGGATCCAAGAAAGACTGTGCATTGACAGTTGTGATTCCACTGACCGAGACCTATGGACTCTAGATTCCACTTTACCAAGACGAATTTTGCCCCATCCTTTTTACGAAATCGAGGTTCAGATTTCAGAGACCGGAGGAGTACATCCATGAACCACCAATCCAGCTCACGCACTACCAGGATTAGATTAATTAAATTTAGGGATCATTCTTAATGATGTTACAACTAATAACTCTGTTGGGAAAACAAAAACAATCTCCACCTTAGCTTGGGAGTTTCGAAACCCAACCTATCAACTTCCGCTGACTTTCTCCTATTCCCATAAACTTTTCTTTTCTTTCACTGCGTCACGTTACGTTATAGTAAGTATACTGAGTGAAATAGTGAATAACGGTAATAACCGTCGTTCGTCATTAACGGCCGTTACGAAATCGTGACGGTGTTAACGGTCAGCAACCATCCAACGTTAGTCCACGATTGTCACAACCAACTGGGATCGAAGGAACGTACTACCAAAAACTAAAGATATCTCATATCTGACGATTGACGATTGAAGGTTGACCGCTTCTAACGATCCTCTTTTCACTTTTCCCAATCAAATCACCCTCCATCACTACCTACGGACGGTCTTGATCATCTTATCCAATCAATAATCTTTATAGATGGTATCTAGATTATTAGCTATGGTGGGTCCTACTCCTAGCTTTTTTTCTGTAGACCGCACCTAGGGTCCCCATCATGCCTGGTCGCCGTCAAAACGACAAAGCTGAAATAGTAGTGTTCCTTCAGTCTCTGTTAATTGCTTCTAGGCGGAAGCTGAGCGAACAATGATCGTCGGCTCGTCGGCCATCGCCCACCCTCTCTCTCGCTTGCGCACGGAAGCAATAGGATAAGAAGAGGAAAGAGGAATGCTACAACTTTCTGACGTTCAAAGCCTGATATTTCCTTCCTGTAGTGTAGAGTTTTGACACGAAGCTCTCTTCCCCCTTCGACGCGAGTCACTGAGTTTCAATACCTCCCGCTGATCCATAACAGAGATCTAAATATCAACTCACGGTGGCTTTATGAATCCAACTTTTCTGATGCGAAGAAGATGGGCGTTGTCACCTCGTCGATTGCCGCGAAATTTGCCTTCTTCCCTCCTAACCCGCCGTCTTACCATGTGATCGGCGACGAAGCTTGCGGCGGCAGATTATTCATTCTGGACGCCCCCAGGCGAGATGACGTTGATGTATTGCAGCTCCGAACCAGACGAGGCAACGAAATCGTGGCCATCTATGTCAAGCATCCCAAGGCTACTATGACTCTCCTGTATTCTCATGGTAACGCGGCTGATTTGGGCCAGATGTTTGAGCTCTTCGTCGAGCTTAGCCTTCGTCTCCGCATCAATCTCATGGGGTAATTTCTATTGTTTTTTGGTTCTTGTGTTGTCTTAGTAAGCTTTAGGTCGGAAAGATTCCATTGTAGCTTCTGGTAAATCCTTATAAAAATTTTGGTTATTCAATGCTCAGATGCAATAGGGTTACTTTTGAAATCTTGAATCCCTCTTGTTCAGTTGTATTATGGTAATTCATAATTTGGAAACTATTTATGGCAAGAAAATGGACTTTAATTTGTGTTATTTGCTATTTAACAAATACGTGTGAATCATATATTGGATCCTTGTGGACTTTTAGGCTGGCGATTTTCTGTCAATATAAACTAGTCCCAATTGTACACTGTAAAGTACATTGGAATGTCCAATTAGTTTTTGAATCCAATGAGTTCAATCATTAGTTTTTATACTGCGATTAACTTTATTTTTCCTGATAACAGTCGGTGGAAATTGATGAACTATGGTAGAAGCAGGTAATTTGCTAAATAAGTTCCGTCAGGTGTATAATTTTAGTTCCAGGAATGGTGGATTTTGGTGGATTATTTCTGCGACAAAGGGGAGACATCTTTGAAGGTTTTCTTTCTATTACCATGGGAGAAAAGGAATCCTATGTGGCAAACGGTTTATATCAACAAGGTGGTCTATGGTTCTACTGATACAAGAGACTGTTGAGTGGAAGCTATACTGAAGGTCTCTTATTATTTTATTGGATTGTTCAGATTATCAGACATTCTCGATCAGTTATCCTTTCATTGACATTTATATATTGTTTTACTTGGCACTGATTTCATTATCTCAAAGAAGAATGATTCTATTAAGCAGAGAGACTGACAGATGGGATCTTTCGGTACACATTGTCACAAGGGAATGGATGTGGCAGCCAGGTTGTTTAGCAAGCTTTGCTTAATAACCCAGGAATCTTCCATGTGGAAACTTAATTTGGATCTCAAAAAGAGTCTCTACATTAATGGAAAAAAATTTGGCCTGATATCCATAGTTTTGGATGTTGTTTGGTACTGTGGTGTTTCAAGCTGAAGCTTCTTAGCTTGATTCCTGGTGTTTCAAGATGCACTGGAAATTGGGGAGGCATTTTCGCACAGAACTTGGAGTAAAATGTTTTATTATTGTTTCAAATATGTAGACATCATTAGGTGTCCAGTAGGAAAAATGAAGCAGGAATGCTGTGTCATTTCTTCTAATTCCCCCTATGTGGGAAACCCGATGCAAAATATGGTGTTTCTGTTTCAAGTAGAATCTGCTCTATAGAATGCACTTTTGGAACTTTAAAGTTAAATGATCTATGTGGCGCTGATGTGGCAGTGTTTCAACCTCAGGTGAAAAAGCTACCAAACATGCTCTTGTTAAATGGATACACTCCTGAGGGTGATTAGATGTTCAACATCAGGTTGGTCAATACAAACAAATCTGAAAAGTTATCTAAATCTAAGAGGTGGTCCAATATGTACCAAACCCCAGGGAAATATCTTCTTGGGTGACTGACCTGCTAACAGGAATTGAATTGATCCTATGGGTTTAACTCGGGGCCTCAGTCACAAATTTCCTGTTGTTATATGGTGCTTTTGGTAACTTATTGCGAGGATTTTGGTGTTTGGTAATTGGGACAGGGTCCTATTGTACACCTCTGATAGCAACATACCTGAATATGGTTAGTATGTCCATATTGACATGGTATGATAATGGACACTGGCACCCAATATTGCATGGAAACTCTGGAGTATATGTTATGAACACTTATAATTGGTATGTATTTTAATAATAATATTGTGAATGTTGAATGTTAGAAGGTTTTATTAAATTTGATAAGAAATAGCTGTTGAGAAAAGGTTCTTGAACTAAATAAATGCAAAATACATGGTATTGGCAGATTCAATACATTGGATAGGTTATTTGTATTTTCTCTTTTCCTGGTTTAAATAAATGGAGTTATTCTCCATTCCCTTTATGTGTATCCATTTTCATATCTAGGAATGTTAGGTGTATACCTTGATCAAGCAAGTTTGTGACATTGAGGCATTTGTTGATATCAACACTTCACCAGGAAGACAAATAGTTTAAGTTATTCCTTCTCAGTTGGGCATAACAAATATTGACACTAGGATGATTAATGCTCATAATGTGGTTTCTTATTTTAATTATAGATTGCTAATTGTACCAGATAGAGTGTAGCTCCTTGTTAATATTGCCGGTCCAGTTAAAAGGGAGTATTAAATACTATTTAATGTGTTTTCCAGTTTTTCTTTCTTCTGTCTAATATTAATTCTTCCTCTATCAGTTACGTGCACTTGACGTTCATTTTAGGATTTCTTGTAACTACTAACAATGTGCCCTTTCTGCTGTTTTGTCATTTAGCGCCACTTATTTATTTGAGTGTTTATAATACCTATATTTTTGTTTGTTCAAGCAGTACATATGCTTAATAGAATGTTATGGATCTAATTGTTACCATATGTATGGATCCTGTGTTTATTTTATGTGACATTCTTATTTTAGAAACTTTGCAATTTTTCTTTGTAATGTTATTACAACATGTCCAAACCTCACACACATGATATATGATATATCTTCTTGTTTGATCATGGATGTTCTGTTATGTGAAAAAGTTATTATTAAATCAATTTTATCATTTCAAATATGTTACTCTTGTCCTTTACCTCTAGTAACTGGTTTTTGCAGATATGACTACTCTGGCTATGGACAATCAAGTGGCAAGGTTAGATGCTTGGAACTTCTTTCCTAGTTCATATAAAATATGGTTTTGTTTGGTCATGTTTAATCTAGTAGTTCCTCTTTCTTATCTAGATATCTGGTCTTTAAATCACTTAGAATGAGATTATGAGAATGCATTTTCTGTTCTCACAATGCTTCAACCCTTCTCTTAGTATAACTTTCATTTTTGTCCTTTTTGAAACAGCCCACTGAATCTAATACATATGCAGACATAGAGGCAGCTCATAAATGCCTTAAGGAGCAGTATGGGGTAAAAGATGAAGATTTAATATTATATGGCCAGTCAGTTGGAAGTGGCCCAACTCTTGATCTTGCTTCACGTTTACCGAACTTGAGATCTGTTGTTCTTCATAGTCCTATTCTCTCTGGTTTGCGAGTTTTGTACCCTGTAAAGCGGACATACTGGTTTGACATTTACAAGGTAATATCACATCTTCAATTTTGTCTAGCATGTCCCTTTTGTGTTAAATGGAAACTGACTCCCTTTTTTCTCCCAGAATATTGACAAAGTTGGCATGGTGAACTGTCCAGTTCTAGTAATTCATGTGAGTGGTTTTACTTATGACTATTTACATCTTTGACCTCCTTGTCTTGGTTTTTGTTCATCTCCTTGGTTGGCTTGTTGTCTTATTTCAGCATTTCTCAATCACTAAGCAATTCTGAACTTTTTATTTCTACTTTTTTTTGTTGGTATTGACTACTTTCTTTACAAACCATTCTATTCAAAAGCGTGTGTAATTTCATCATAAATGAATGATACTAGAATTTTCTGAGATGCAAATGTGAAAATTAACTTGTGCAGTAACATATGGAGGCTCAAAATGAATTAATATAAGTAAAGGGATGATACAATTAATGATCGATATGGCACTGAACAGAACTGAATGGCGAAATGGGATTATGTAGCTGAAGCTGACCCCATTTAGTTGGGACAAGGCTGGATGATAATGAAAAGTATCACAAACTTTATAAGTAAATAGTTCAAGAAACTTGTGAAAAATAATTTAATACTGACCAAGATGCAGTGGAGTAAATAGAGTTTATTTAACATGAATATCAGTTATGCACTTATGCCTATGACACATGTTAGGCACAACTATAAACTCTGATACCGCTTATTGTGCAGAAACAGGTTCAAGGATTTGATGATAACTCCATGATGAGAGAAACATAATAGAAAGTCACAACCACAAGAAGATAATTTGTGGTTTGGAAAAATTATACTGGATATTTCTATTGGTGAGGCCAAACAGAAAAATCTACTGATGGCAATGAGAAGATTACAGAAAAAATCCAAATCCAAAAGCCAAGGAGCAGCCTCTGAACTAAACCAAGAACCCTGTACAAATATTAATAAACATGTTGGGTTGCCAGAGGCCTTAAGCCCTTAACTCTAAATCAACCTGAAGTTAAGTTGGATTCATATTTTTCAACCCTAACCCCAACCCAACCCTTTTAGTCTAGGTTCCCAAGTTACATCCCTAATGGTTGAGTTGAAGTTAATAGTTATGTGAAAGGCATTTTTTGTGTATTTTGTTTTTGTTTTGGCTGTCTTTGTGATTTATGGCAAGTAGTTTAGGCAAGGTGTCTAGATGGTACCTAGGTGGCGTTAATTCTAGGTACTTTATTGTTGGATTGATTTCAAGGGGATAAATATGGTTCATTTCTTGGTGCAATGGTAAAATCTTGGGTGACAAGCGTGATAACATATGGGTTTGAGTCTGGGAGCATCCACTTATGCAAAAAATGCCAAATTCCAAAGGTTTGGTTTGTATCCACCACCCCTTTCAATACTCCAAACAGCTGAGACCAACATTGGGTGATGACCTTCTACTTAGGCAATCAAAACTTAATTTTATTTATTAAATTTATAAAAGTGTCTCCCATAAATTACTGAAGCTTCTCATTGAATTTCATTATGGATGTATTGAAGGGTTTGTTAATTTAATCATGTATGATTGGTTTCATGTACTTTGGATTTACTACTATTATCAAGTTATATCTTCATGTTCCCAGGTTAATAACACTAAGAAATTTGTGTAAGAAAAGCCCATCATAGATTAAATGAGTCAATTCCATTAAATTGATTAAAATAGTAAACATCTTTCAAAGTAGTAAAATGATGTAAATTAGTAAATATTTTTAAGAGAGAGTAGAATAGGGCAAATTGATAAAAGAATTTACTTAATGTGGCAGTAAAGAGAAGGGTTTGGTGTGTAAATTGGACCTACAAAAAGGCCTATGATCTAGTGGACCGGAAGCTTCTGATAGAAATCCTAGAGAGGCTTGGGCTTGGAGCTAGGTGGAGGTTGTGGATTGAAGGTTGTATTAGCTTAGTTCACTATTCATTCTTATTAATGGGGTAGAAAAAATATTTCTTCCCGGGTCAGAGAGGAATAAGACAAGGGGACCCTTTGTCCTCCTTCCTTTTCACCCTACTGGTAGAGGTTTTAAGTAGAATGATTTTGGATGCAAATGTACATGGATTGTTTAGGGGTTGGAGGATTGGTAGAAATTAAGCAGTTGTACCCCATCTTCAATTTGTCGATGACAATTCTGTTTTGTGAGGATGTAGACTTAGAATTGGTGAGAAATTTGAAGTTATTGATTGATAGCTCAGTGGGAATCTCAAATTTGAGGATCAATTGGAATAAAAATGGAATTGTTGGAATTAACTTGGAAGAAGGGGAACTTTGAGATTAGCAGAGGTGTTGGGATGTGAGATAAGGAATTGGCCTGTAACCTACCCAGGTTTACCTTTGGGGGGAAACCCAAGGTTTGTTAGTTCTAGAAGCCAGTGGTGGAATGGTTTGCAAAGAAACTAGCCCTCTAGAAAAGGAATTATATTTCTTTAGGAGGAAGAATCACCTTTATCAGAGCTAGGTTAGCAAATATATCTGTTTACTTCCTTTCCACCTTCCACATCCTGACTAGGGTAGCAAGACAATTAGAGAAATATATGGGGGACTTTCTATGGGAACCTGGAGAGAAAAAAAGGACCATTTGGTTAAATGGGAACGGGTTAGTAAACCAAAAGAGAAATGGGGCCTGGGATTAGGAAACATTGCTCTTAGAAACACCACTTTATTGGGAAAATGGTTGTGGAGCTTTCCTTTTGAAAGAGACAGATTGTGGCACAAGGTAATAGTAAGCATTCATGGTCTGGAGGGTAATGGCTTATGCTAAAATTACTCCTCACTCAACTTCAGCTTCTCCTTGGAAAGCAATTATATCCTTCTCTTCGTAGTTTAATTTGGTATGATGTGGGAAGGGGTGACAAAATCCTTTTCTAGGAAGATCTTTGGATAGGGGAAACACCACTAAAAGATCAATTTCCTGAACTTTTTTCCCTCTCTAACCTCAAGGGTGAAATTGTGTCTAGAATGGGAGCACCCTCTCCTTTAGGTTTCAATTGAACCTTGGTTTCAGAAGAGGCCTAAGAGAAAGTGAGTGTACTTCTTTGATTGGCATACTAAACATTTTGGAGTCAGTTTTCCTAGACCCAAACTTGGAAGATTCTAGAATATGAGTAATCTCTCCAAATGGACTCTTCATTTGTTCCTCCTTTTTCAAGCATCTTGCTTTACCTAGTTCTCAAGGGGTGGACTTTCTGGTGAAAGAAATTTGGAGTAAGCCTGTACCACCAAAAATTCAAGCTTTCTACTAGGAAATTTTCCTTGGAAAGGTAAATACATGTGATGTGCTGTAGAAAAGGAGGCCCTCTTCTTGCCTTTCTCCTCAATCCTCATATCTGCTTCTTATGTAGGGGTAGTGGAGAGACCCTCTCCATTTACTAATCTCCTGTTCCTTTGTATTTCGTATTTGAGAAAATTTCAGTTCTCTTTTTGGATGCAGGTGGGACCCCCCTCAAGATGTGGTGGACATCTTCAACCCAAACTTCTTGAGGCAACCAAAGAAAAGAGGGAGAACAATGTGGAGAGCTACTAAGGCAGCAGTTACTTGGGTGGTGCGGGAAAAGAGGAATAGCAAAATATTTAATAGAAAAAGTAGGACATTGGAGGAGGTAATAGATAGTATAAAAGTGAAGGTTGCACTATGGGTTAAAACACTGGACTGCTTTCAAAATTTCTATTACTGACATTCTAAGGGCATGGAAGGAGGTAGTACAGTCTTCTAGAGAAAAAGAAAGAATAAGTGGAATGGAACCCCTAGAAAGCAGCAAAGTGAAACTACTTTGATGGGAGCTCCTTGGATAAACCCAAACATGGCAGGAATAGGTGGAACAATCAGAAATTTAGAGAGCAGGATCCTGGAATTATATTCAAGGCCAATTGGTACTGCAAACTCCTTGAAGGCTGAACTATTCGCATTGTTGCAGGGTCTTCAGTTGGCAAATCCACTAGGCTTTAGATAGGTGGAGGTGGAGGGGGATTCAAAAGTAATTATCACATGGGTGAGATGTAATAGACATATCCCATGGACTCTCAAACATGTCTCCAAAGAAGTTGAAAGGATTTAAATGCTGAATTCAAGTGGATAAGGAGTGCTAATGTGTTAGCTGACTCCCTAACTAAACAAGGGGCTGGAAGGCAGCATTTAATCGGGCTTCTTTGTAATCTAGTTTATGATATTTGGGATGACATTCTTGTCAAAACAATAAATTCATGCCCAAGGAAAGGAACAACAAATCCCACTACTACGAATTGAGATGAAAGGGAGAGATGATGAGATTTAGAGAACCATGGGGATAAGCATACTTGCTGTTCCTCTACCTTATTTTCATCGTACTTCTTTCTCAGTTCTTCATCATAACTTACAATTCGAGCAAGAAAATAAAGCCTTAGTTTCTTCCTTCAAAAGATGGGGTTATAATTTGCTTGGTGACCCTACTTATCAAAAAAAAAAAAAGCTTGATGACCCTATTATGATTTGTTTCCCTTTTTGTCTAAATAAAAAGGGAGTTACTTACTAATTACCAATTTACCATATGAAAATACTAATTTACCTTTTGTTTCTTCAACTATATGCTTCATTATAGACCTCTTAAGGATATTTACTAGTTTACCCCATTTTACCATTGGAATAATGTGGATACTTGTGGAAAGAATATGGCACTAGCAGACTCCAAAACTTTGGAAAAATAGAATTCTGAGGCTTAATGGGTGTCCTTTATTTTTAAATTTTGATTTTAATAGCATGTTTTTGTTTTGTATGAATAATAAACTTGTAGTTAGGAAAGAACAAATTAATTTTAAAGCATAAGTTAATGCAAAAAACTCTAAACAAATAATTGTATTAAATTATCAAGTGTTCCTAATGTACAGTTCAATATCAAATTTTTTCATCACAGTAGAAGATTCTTCAATCACATATTGTATATTCAAGCATAAATTGTCATGTTTGTTAGATGTCCACACTGCTTGACGTGGTGAATCTGGTGATATGGGAATGGTTAGGGAAATTTGTCAAATAGGTGGTTTTGTATCAGTGGGTAGTGACTACTTTCAAAAGTAAAGAACTTTGAAGAGAATTTGGTGAATGTTAGGCTTTATAGGTTAAGGTTTTGTGTAGGAAAGGTATGTACAAGTTTGTGGAAAGAATATAGATGATAATATAGGGTTGGAAGTTCAAGGGATGGGTTTAAGAGAAGAAAACAAGGTAAAAATTCTTGGTTATGCAAAAATATCTAGAGAAAGAGAATAAGAAATTTCATGAGTAGAGAAATAGGTAGAATTTTCACAATGGCACAAAAGGAATGTTTGGGGTCAAAGTTAAAGCGAATGGCCAGGTTAGGTGGGGATTTCATAACCAGAAACTAGGATTTGTAGATATAGTGATTTCTAGGAGAACTATCTCTTTCTCCAGAAAAGCAAGAAACTTAGGCTGTGTTTGGTTTGAAGGAAAAAGTAAGGAAAGGAAGGGAAAGGTAGGGAAACCTATATAAGATTTGTAAAGCTTTCCCTACCTTTCCATTCCTTTCTTTACCTTTTCCTTCAAACCAAACATAGTCTTAGGTTTTGTATAAGTGGAACTAAGAACTTAATAAAGATCAATTGACCATTCACCCTTAAATAAATAGGTTGCTATTCCCAGGCTGTTGATGGCTTTTCAAAAGCTGAAACAGAAAAGCAAAAGAGGATGGGGTAGATAAAACCCTAAAAGCTTTCTAGGATTTTTCTAATAATCACTGAGAGGTTTAAGAATCACTTATAGGGTCTGGTTGCATCACAAGAGCAAGACCAAGCAAGAGAGTTATTTGACCATAAATTAAAGAACAATTTATAGGTGAAAGACGGTACCATGGAATATTGTTTCCTGTAATTACAATAAAGTTATTGGACCTTAGAAATAAGTGAAAAGCACCTGTAACGATTATTTAGTATTTACTCAACCTAGTATTATGAAATTTGAAACTTAACGAAATAATGACTAGACAAATTACTTCTAATGACTGAAACTCACTGCCAATATATTGAAATAACAGCAATACATTTTGTTCCCATAAATTAAAGAAAACAAAGTAAACAAAACTATGACACTGTGACACTTATCATCTATGCCTTTAACTTTCCGAAGATTTGTAAAGAGACTTTATGATCCCACTACATAGGCATGAATCTATTTTGAAGAGTCCATGTAAGACTGAGTTTCATTAGGATTGATGGTTGCTAGTATTATAGATGGTAAACTCAAGAAAACTAAAATAAAAACTTTGCATGTTCAAATCTTTGATAGTTTACTTCTCAATGTCCATGTCATGGATTTTGAGAAATGAAGGGTCATTTCATGTTTCCTCTACATGGGGTCGGCTGTATGAATCTTGTTTCACCAATCTGTTCTATTTAAAGCCATATCCACTGTTAAATTATTATTTATTAGTTCTCAAAATCATTTCTTACTACTTCTACCCCTAGCTCTTTTAGACCCTTCCACTTGTAACAGATCACTTCTAACTGGAGCTGTTGGTGGTCTTTTAACAAATCATTTCTTACTACTACCCATGTTTCCTCTATCAGTTTCAGAGTTTCCATAACTCATAGATGTTGTGGACCAGGAATCCTAGCTAGAACTTAGTGGCAGAGTAGGATTTGCTTAATAGTGGGATAAGGCTTTATTATTTCTATGCATGATTACATTTCTTAAACTATTCATGTATATAACATAACAAATGTTAATGTAGCATTAATAGAGGGTTGGTATTTTCAACCCAGCCTACCAGGCTACAAAGCAGTCTGGGATGGTTTAAATGCAGGGCCAGGTTAATCTGGGCTATTATGGTTGATTGTATGACCTAGCACTGTTGAGATTTCTATCCCTTATGTCTCTTGTTTGTATGGCCTAGCACTGGTTGATTGATAACCTGTGCACAAGCATGACTTGTTTCAGAAGTAAGAAATAATTTAGAAACTCCTTTATTGAGATACACAGAAATATCAAACAAGATCAAGAGACAAAAACTTCTCAAAAAAAAACTTCTTTATTGGTTCTGTAATGTGCCTTGATCCCCATAGGGCGATATGCTATATGCCAGATCTGCACTTTGTAAACTGTTTCTTCCAATGACTCAGTAGTTGAGATGGTCAAACAGCATAACTCCCAATACAAGCTGAAATAAACTTGATATATTGCCCTTTAGTTATTCTATTTACTTTTCATGTTTTTCTTTTTTTTTTCTTGCTTTTAAATTCCAATGCATCTGAAGTATCAAATATATAAAAAAAATATCAAACGTTCTTTCAATGGTTTGTGACGTTTGTCAAAATCACAGAAAATTCCCTGAAGATGTTACAACAGTATCAATGGATGGTAGGCATGCTCATGAATTTGTCTTGTTAGTGTAGGGGTATTTCTGTCTTTTTACCTAGATTAATGTTGCTGATCTGTAATGTTGTGTTGTGTTGGAACCAGTGCTCCTAACTTAAATAAGGGCACATATGTCTTTTCAATCAGTTTTAATAATATAAGTTTTGTCTGGCCGACTGGGAGAATGTTATGTTGACACTTCTAGTTCGAACCAGAATTTCCCCTTCTCTCTTTCTCTCTTTCTTCCACCTTTCTACCTCTTTCTACCTAACCGATCTCAGACAGATAGAATTCTAAGGCAGGCCGAGTCATAACATGGTATCAGAGCTGATTGAATCTACCTAGATTTCTGTCTACCTAGATTTCTATTCTCTGCGCACCCTATCTAGGGTTTCTCCTTTTTTTTTTTCTGCATTCGACTGGAGATAAGGGAAAGGGCTGAAAAGGAGTGATTGCCCTCTTCCCTTGGAGGTTTCTATGCCTCTAGTCAGGTCGTGTGTGGTTGGTTGCTGTGGTTTCTAAGATCGCCCTCCCCTAATCGATGAAGAATTGAGAGCCGATCTGTGTGGTGTAGTGGTTGTCGTGTGTGGACTGATTTCCTGCTCGTGTGGTTGTTACTTCAGTGATAGGTAAGAGATCTCAGTGCATGATATCTGTTATGGATCAAATAGGAAGTGTGTTTCAGACCATATGCTAGGGTTTCAGACAGTAATGTGCTAGGGTTTATGCTGGTTTTTGTGTATTTCGAAGGAAGAGTTATAATCATATAGTGGTGAGATTTCAGGTAGTCGTAGTCGTAGGGTTTGTGGTGTAATGAGCACACTTTTCAGCAACAACAAGTGCTGAAACCAGTGTGACAGGTGTGATCTAGTTGTGTGCATGCAGAATTCAGTGGTAATAGAATTCAGCAAGTGTGCAGAATCGGTGATAACATAATGGGAGATAACAGTGATTGTAAACCTAGTGTGATGGTGCCTACAGGCTACCTGAATGTTCAGATGACTTCCATTAAACTAAATGGAGAGAATTATGTGCCTTGGGCTAAATCCGTCGAAGTCTTTCTGAAGGCAAAGAAGAAGGTAAAACACATAAGAGAGGAGAAACCCTCCACTGACTCTCACGAGTATGAAGACTGGGAGCAAGAGGTTGCTCAGACCATCACATGGTTTTGGAATAGTATGGAACCCAAGATTAGTGTAAACTTCATGTTTCTTGACACTGCCAAAGATGTGTGGGACCATGCGAAGAAATTGTATTCGGGTCAGGACAATACAGCCAGAGTGTATCAGCTGTATCAAGAGTACTTTAACCTGCAACAGGGCAATCAGAGTCTTGAGGAGTACTATGCCAACATGAGAAACATACGTAATGAGTTGAATGTTTATCACCCTCTCACTTCTGATGTCAAGATTCAGTAGCAACAGAGAGAACAACTTGATGTGACTAGATTTTTGGTGGGACTGAAGTTTGAATATGAACCAGTATGGGCTCAGATATTAGGAGGATCAACTCTTCCCTCCTTGGAAGAGGTGTTTGCTCGACTTCGAAGGATTTCTATCGGATCTACTGAGAACTCTAATATCTCAGATAGATCTGCCTTTGCTGTATCGAGAGGCCGTTGTACTCGAGGTGGAGCTAGGGGAGCTCAGTCTGGCCATGGTGGTGGTAGTGGTTTTGTGTATGGCCGAAGTGGTAATGGTGGGCCTACTTATAATCGTGGTGGTGGTCGTACTGGGGGCAGAGATTCAGGGGGAGGCCATGGTAGAGGATGTGGCTCAGGCCTGAGGAAGTGCACTCATTATGGCATGGATGGACATACCATTAACTATTGTTATGATCTACATGGTCCACTCCCAACCTGGGCCAATCATGCCGCGACTAGTGACTCAAGCTCCAACTTTAGACAAGAGAATCATTCATCTGATTAGATACCTCCTACACCCACAGATGGTCCCGTGAAGGAGATGGTGAGTGTTCCCCGTGATGAATATGAGAGGTTTATCCAATCACAGCAGAACACGACGACTTTTGCTCACTTAGGTATGGCTTGTCTGGCATCCATACACAATCCCTAGATCATTGACTCTGGAGCCTCAGATCACATGACTGGAACTCCATGTGTGTTTTCATCCTTATCTCATTGCTCAACATCACAATCTGTCGCCCTTGCTAATGGTTCCACATCCTCAATCTGTGGTGTTGGTAATGTTGACCTAGATCCTGTATCCCTCTCCTCAGTTTTGTATGTTCCTAAATTGCCTTTTAATCTTATGTACCTTTTATCCTTCTATGTGTGTTTTTTAGGATCTCAAGATGGGGATGAAGATTGGTGGAGGGCATGAAGCTGGTGGACTGTATTATTTTGATGGTGGTGGTGGTAGAACTTCAACAGCTCTCCAGTCATCTCTTTCTCCCCTCCAGTGGCATTGCCGATTTGGTCATCTGTTGCTAAAAGTCTTGAAGTCTTTGGTTCCATCCTTGAGTCAGCTTTCTGTTTTGGATTGTGAGTTGTGTCAGTTTGGGAAACACCATCGTGTTCCTTTTAGTTCTAGGGTTGATAACCGTGTGTCCAGTCCTTTTTCTTTAATTCATTCAGATGTTTGGGGTCCTTATAAAGTGATGTCATATAATGGATACATATATTTTATCATTTTTGTAGATGATCTAATGAAAGAAAGAAGTGAATTGTTTACCATTTTTCAGAAATTTTATGCTGAGATTCGTAACCAATTTGGTACCCACATCAAAGTTTTCCATTCTGTTAATGGCCGCGAATATTTATCCTAATCATTTTAGGAATACCTGGACCAACACGGCATTATACATCATACCTCATGTCCCTACACCCCACAACAAAACGGGGTGGCTGAGAGAAAGAATCGCCATCTCCTGGAGACAACAAGATCCCTCATGCATCACATGCATGTTCCCAAACCCTTTTGGAGTGATGCAGTGCTTACCTTGTGCTTTCTGATTAATCGGATGCCCACGTTCATCCTTGAAGGTCATTCTCCGTTTCAAGTCTTGTTTCCCGCTTTGCCTCCGTTTCCTCTTACGCTGAGGGTATTTGGGTGTGTCTGCTTCGTCCATAATTTGGGTCCCGGGATTGACAAGTTCGATGCCCGTTCTCTTAAGTGTATCTTCCTTGGCTATTCTCGGACCTAGAAAGGGCATCAGTGTTACCATTTTAGTTCTCGACGGTCCTTTGTGTGTGTTGATGTCACCTTCTTTGAGTCTACTCCGTTCTTTTTAGGGTCCGGTGATACTTCTTCCTCCTCATCACCTCCTCCTCTTCCACTTCCCGTTGTTGACCCTCTTCCCTTGGTTCCAGCAGTGACCAAACCATTGCCTCCGGTGCCACCACCTATTGAACGCCCACCTATTCGTCATGTGTATACACATCGCCCACGCGGACCAGCTACTACTCCTCCGGCTACATCTCCGTCAACGGATCTGGCACCAGACCCGTACTTAGCATCTGAGCTTGACCTTCCCATTGCTTTGCGGAAAGGTAAACGCACTTGCACCCTTCATCCTATTTTTAATTATGTTTCACTTACTCACCTTTCCGCTCCCCATCGCTAGTTTGTCACCTTGTTATCATTAGTTGTTGTCCCTAAGGATGTCTAGGAAGCCCTTGCCTCTCCAGGGTGGTGCCAAGCCATGGAAGAAGAACTCTCTACCCTTCATCACAATCATACTTGGGACATCACTGCTCTTCCTCCTGGGAAGCAAGCTGTTGGTTGCAAATGGGTTTATACGGTTAAGTATCTGCTTGATGGTAGTGTTGAACACCTGAAAGCGTGATTGGTTGCAAAAGGGTACTCCCAAACCTATGGTATTGACTACACAGGGACCTTCTCACTGGTTGCTAAGATAGGGTCAGTTCGTGTTGTGATCTCTCTTGCAGCCATGTATGAGTGGCCACTATATCAACTTGATATCAAGAATACCTTTTTGCATGGTGACTTACTCAAGGAGGTCTACATGGAGCAACCTCTAGGGTTTGTTGCTCAGGGGGAGGATGGTAAGGTGTGCAGACTAAGGAAGGCTATATATGGGCTTAAACAGTCTCCTCGAACATGGTTTGTTAGGTTTAGTGAGGTGGTAAGGAAGTTTGGAATGAAACAGTGCAAAGTTGACCATTCTGTATTTAGTCATGACTCTCTAGGAGGAAAAATACTGTTGGTGGTGTATGTAGATGATATTGTTATTACTGGAAATGATAACATGGGTATTGACAGGCTGAAGACTTATTTGTAGGATCATTTTCAGACAAAGGATCTTGGTAAGCTGAAATACTTCTTGGGGATAGAGGTAGCAAGATCCAAGTATAGTATTAACCTGTGCCAGAGAAAATGTGTGTTTGATTTGCTGGAAGAAACATGCTTGTTGGGTGCCAAACCAGCTTAAACACTCATGGACACAAATACCAAGCTAAGCAGTGATATGGGTGAAGTGTTTGAAGACCCTAGCAGATACCGACGACTTGTGGGCAAACTGAACTACCTAACCATTACTAGATCAGACATCTCATTTGCGGTTAGTGTGGTAAGCCAGTTCATGCAAAAACCTCTGATTCCTCATTGGAATGTAGTTCTGAGAATTGTGAAGTATCTAAAAGGGGCTCCGGGTCGCGGTCTGATATACAAGAATGGCGGAAAACTTGAAATAGAAGGGTATTCTGATGCTGACTAGGCCGGTTTTATGTCTGATAGACGGTCTACTACAGGCTATTGCACTTTCCTGGGAGGTAACCTGGTGACATGGAAAAGTAAGAAGCAGACAGTTGTGGCAAGAAGCAATGCAGAAGCAGAATATAGGGCTATGGTGCACACCGCTTGTGAATTAGTGTGGCTAAGGAACCTTCTACAGGAAGTAGAGTACAACATCAACACTCCAATGAAGCTCTATTGTGATAATCAGGCTGCAGTTCATATTTTGTCTAATCCGGTGTTTCATGAAAGAACCAAGCACATTGAAGTTGACTGCCACTTTGTAAGGGAGAAGGTGCTGAATGGAGAACTAGACACTACACATGTTAATATAGGAAATCAGTGGGCTGACTTATTTACAAAAGGCTTGAGTTGGGGAAGAGTGGACTACATATGTAACAAGCTGGGAGTATATGATATATACTCACCAGCTTGAGGGGGAGTGTTAGCGTAGGGGTATTTTTATCTTTTTACCTAGATTAATGTTGCTGATCTGTAATGTTGTGTTGGAACCAATGCGCCTAACTTAAATAAGGGCACATATGTCTTTTCAATCATTTTTAATAATATAAGTTTTGCCTGGCCGACTGGGAGAATGTTATGTTGACACTTCCAGTTCAAACCAGAATTTTCCCTTCTCTCTTTCTCTCTTTCTTCCACCTTTCTACCTCTTTCTACCTAACCGATCTCAGACAGATAGAATTCTAAGGCAGGCCGAGTCATAACATGTCTCATACAATAAAAATGAAATATAGGGCTATCTTTCCACTTGGCACAAAATCTTTGTGTTCCTGTCAATACCACAACCGAGGATGACTAGTGGTCAGGTGCATTGTTTATCTATATCTGAGATGAGAATGCATTAGCAAAGTGGAGCCACTGTGGTGTATTTTTTGTTTTATTTTAATTTCTTTTGTGTCCTGCTTTTGCCAATAAATTTATCTTAGGCTCTCTTTGTTTGCAATGCAAATCTGAACTGGATACAAAATTTTCACCCGATTCAGTTCTGCATTTTTTTTTTGTAACCATGATTTGTATTCCTACCTGATACAAAATGTGTACTTTTGTCTCATTTGTACTCACTAACAGTGCAAATTTTGCATCCCAAAAAACCAATACAAATCAAACCACATTCCTCCTACATCAATTCTCTCTCATATAAAGTAGGGACCACATCATCTTGCTTCTTAGCTTGCTCCAAACAAATAAACCTCCCACCTCTGTTCTCTTTCAAACAGTTTGGGACCACATCATTTTAATTCCTATTTTACTTCTCCCAAACAAATAAAACAAAACGAAGTCAAATATAAAGCAAAAGTAAACTGGAATTTACACTCTGCCTATTTGTACTCTCATTCATTTTTACCAATGCAAATGCGCAAACAAACTGAGCCTTAGTTACAGATAATAAAACCATGCTTAGAAATCAAAGAAGCAAGTTAAAGTACTATAAGATAGAAAACCCAACAAAATATAACAGGCAACCCATGCCTTGCAACGGACAACTCAAGAATCTAAAACCCATTCTTGATGGACAATTTTTTTGGCATTGGAGTTAGAAACTGCAGATGATTTATTCCTAAACTGCATAGCATAGAGAGCTTCCTTTTTCTCTCATGATAGTCTCTTCACATAGAGACAAAAAATATAGATCTGCATAGCATTTTGTTTGTGTTTTGCATTTTTTTGTATAGATTCCCACCACACATTGGGGACTACTAAGCCATACTGCAAATCCTCTGCTACACTTTTAATTTAATACAAGACTTACTATTTACTGAAGATCAACACCTTTTGGCAAATGGAAAATGACCCCCTCAGCCCAGCAAACAATCTAGCCTCTCTTATCAGTTAATGCATTGCCAATGTGTTGAGATGTTCACCCTGCTACAATGATCTAGCCTCTCTTATGTGATGTTGCATCTGTCCAGCAAGCAATCCGGAATCCATTTGAATCTCGTTTAATGTTTAATTGCTAATGCATCTTTTCTAATAGTCATCCCCTCACCAATCAGACCAGTGTAAACAATAAGAACCCTTCTAAATGCTACCCAAATCCATGATTGTCCAGGATTCCCCAAGGAACTGAAATCAAAATTTATCTTTGGGAAGAAGAAGACAAGGACCGATGCAATAGCTGTCTATAAGATGAAAGTTTAGAAACATTAAACTAGTCTCTTATGTGATACTCGTGGTTATTATATGTCTATAATATTTGAACATGCATTAGTTTTATCTTTAAAAAATTTGTTGAACAAACCTAATGATAGTATTTTCGATTCATCTAGGGCACAGCAGATGAAGTTGTTGATTTCTCCCATGGAAAGCAGCTTTGGGAACTTTGCAAGGAAAAATATGAACCTCTTTGGCTTAATGGTGGTGGCCATTGCAATCTTGAACTTTACCCCGAGTACATTAAACACCTGAAGAAATTTGTGTTGACTATTGGTAAAAGGACAACAACAAATGGTCCTAAAAAAGCAAGGACGGGCTCAGGAGATCAGAGTAAACCAGTTGAAAGTGGAACTTCAGATGGATATGAAGTAGGTTGTGACCATTCTGAAATCTCTAGAAACAGCTTAGATAGTCAACTTGTGAATTGTAAGAAGTCAAAAAAGCAAGAAAAATCACGGATGAGTGCTGACCGTGTTGACAGGTGTAGAAGAAAGAGCTTGATATGGTGATTGGCTACTATGTGCATCTCAAATAAATTATGAGCCTCAGCTCCATGAAAAGGTATTCATTGTTTTGTTTTCATATTCTGTTACAACGCACAAAACTCTTTCGAAATGATCAATTGAATCATAATTATGATTTTACATTTCAATAGCCATCAATTTGGTAAAATGATTGTCAAAGATCAGGATGGCAACTTCATTATGTATACATAACTATGTTACGTTTAGTATTTGTATTTATGTGAAGTTATAGATCATATCAGGTTACCTCTCCCTTTGGTCTGGCAGCAGCTTCTAATCAGTAGTTGTCATGGGATAGGGATTTCAATGGGGGTAGGTTAATTAGGTGACCTGCCCCACGCTGCCCCTACTCTGTCGGGTTTAGTATACCTCTAGTTGGATTCGGTTTGTGCTCATGTTATGATAAATGTCATACTTAGATTGCCATTCCATGAATATTTCAAATTCTTCTAAGTAGATTGCAAGTATTGTTGTCATTTTCTCTATTATATCATTTTATTCCTTGATTAAAACAGTATTTCTAGTTGTGCTAATAATAAAAATTATTTTATATTTAATATTTTCACATTATATCTCACTCTGCCTTCTCTGCTTCATGCCTTGACAAACCCTGGTCCACTCTATTCACAGGGGTGGGGCAGGTTTGAGTTGGGGATCAGTCAAGTGAGGCTGTATTCAGGCTTAGCCAAACCCAAACCAAATCTGACCCATTGATATCTCTATCAGAGAGGCACTGCTGATATTAGGAACAAAAAGTGAAGTTACCATCTGTCATGTGATGCATCTTTTGATAAAACTTGGAAGTGAGGCCAAGTTTCACCGAACGAAATCTACTGAACTTAAAAATGAAAGGAAAAAAAAATGCATCAAATGGATGGAAGGTAAAAAACTCTAGTAGCATCTGAATTTGGAGCATCTGCTGGAGAGTGGAGTACTAATTCGGTCATTGCATTTGTTCTGTAATTACTGAGAGTAAGGATTTGGCACACAGTACCATAAGAATTTCACATACCCTCATGCTTGAAATGGTCATCACCTTTAAATTGTATCCCACTGCATTATGCATATCTTTATGGGCCTTCTCTTCTAGATCTTTGAACTTGCTAGATGCTGCACTGCTGTACTCCTTAAATAATGTTAAGAAAATTAAAGAAATAAAAGAAATAAAACCAGTATCCTTTTTGGTCGTGTCTTCCTCAATGAAGGCGTTTATTTCAGAAACAATTCCTCATTCGTGTGGATTTTTGTAGTTGATCTCTTATATATGTTGCCCTGGTAAATGGTAAGTAAATTTTTTGGTAATCAAATGGTAAGTAATTAGATCACATTTTTCAGCTAACGGGCTCTTGCATTAATCAGTAAGGGGCTTCTGCTGCTGGCAAGAAAAATTACTAAAAGCATGAGATCCCCTATTAAATGGTTCTTTGCTGGCCATAAAGCCGCAGTCTGGTTGAGAGAAGCTTTGGAAAGAAATTGCTGTCTCATGGGAGGGCTATTGTTCTCAATTCTTCTACTTTCAAAGTGATCTTTAGTGACTGGTTGGTTGATCATGTGATGGAGGATCCTCTTATGATCCATTCTTTATCTTACTTTAAACTTTGAATCAGATAATTGTGTAGAGGCAGAAGCTTGACTGAAATCTTGGAACAACTTTGTTCCATTTGTGTGAATTATCTGTTTGAAGAAGATTTTCTGCTATTAGCTGCATATTGTTTCAATTCCATGTGTGCATAGTTCCGCAATGCTGTGACCAGACTTGGTGAACATACAGTTGCTAAGATTCCAAGTCTCTACAGACTACAGTCTGGCTTTGAACAGAATCAGCTTTATTATCGTGGCGATTGGGCCCCTGGCACTTGATAGTCACTTATCTAAGGACCTCCTGGATCAAGGCTAATAGGCTCAAGAGCCACCAGGTCGACCATGCTCTATTTAAAGAGAAAAGAACAGCCAATAGCTTCAGCAATCATTAATGAATATCATAAATTAAGATATTCACATTAGGAGCAACTAATTCGTCTTCGAGCTTTTGCCATTTAAATCTAAATGCCGTGGCTTCAACGATTCCTCAAATTGATATTTCGATCATTCAATGTGAAAGAGCCCTCCTTAAGTAAGTGGGTTCAGAAATTTTCTGCAAAAAAAAAAAAAAAGAGACTAGAATTGAAGTCATTGCTAAGCTCTGAGAAAGTAGGCAATGAATACCTCCAAATTTGTGGGGAAAAAGAAGCGCGGTGGAAAGGATGGGTCTCCTAATGGGTTCCAGATGCATTTTTCTATTCAGGCGTGAATCGGGTTCTTGTGCTTTTCGTTAGCTATTGTTTAGACTTTTGTGGTGGTTAACGTAGATATTTTGTTATATCCGCCTGATTTCTGTCTTACTTGTAAAGTTTATAGATGATTATCCCAAGGTATGCGTGTATTCAACGGTGCACTTTGTTTGCTTAGTTAATGCATGGCTGGCCGGGACCAATCCTATTTACCAACCGTCCAAATAAGAAGAAAAGAGATTTAGATTAGAGACTTTGAGGCTTCAATTTTATGCCCTGTCTCAGTTGAAGTGGCTGAACTGAATGACCTGTTTTGTCTTTAGCGGATAAGTTAATTAAATTTTTAATTTTCAGCCATTAAGCAGCTCAGTTCACAACCCCATTAGCAACTTATTCATTGAATGACAACGTGCCTATACAAAAAAAAAAAAAAAGAAAAGGGAAAAATAAACAATAACCTATTCAGTGCAGCGACTTCCCATGTGGCGAGATTGAGGTTCTGTATTATTAAGAGACTTTGGTTCAAGGGCCACCTACTCGGCTCTCTTGCCCAGTCTGTCCCACTGTTTGGAGTTGCTTCCGTTGGGGCAATGCCTGCTCGAGCAGTCTTTACAGTTTTGCATTGGGAATATCTCCCTACTCATGGGATTTATTTTATAGGGAGATATTCCCGATACAAGGTTGCAAGAGGCTGTTGAGATGGTATGAGCACGGGCTTGTTTTGACTGAAACTGATCTCCACTGTTTGCCTCCTGATCTGAAGAGCTGAACAGTTTATAGAGAGCAGGGAGATCACATCTGCGCCTCACAAATACACTCCAGTCTTAGTTTGGGAACAGTATAAATACAAATACATAAATGCAAATACAAGGTTTATAAATACAAAATACGAGATTTTATACTACATATTATTTTGTATATATTTGCACTTGCACTGTACCTATTTATATTTGTAACTCAGTTCTAAAAGGCATTGAGGCTAGGTGGAGCCAAAATGCCTGGCCTCATGCACCTTTGACCTTCCCCTCTACTAAGAGGCCACTGTCTTTATTTTTGAGAGGCTTATGTGTCAATACCTTGCGCCTCAAATTCGTGATGCATAAGCCTCATATAAAAAGCATTAAAATTGAAAAAAAATATTATAAATTAGTTATAATACTTCTTAAGATTTAAAAAACATTTAATCATTTAGTTGCTTACAAATAAAATAAACCAATCTATACTAAAAAAATCCCACAATACTTCATATAAAACAAAAAAATGTCATTAGTTTCTCTTTTACCAAATGCACATATTAGAATAAGGTTTCTTTTTCCCAATCTAATTACAATGAACAAAAATTCCCTACTACAAACAAATTTAGGTTTAGGCCAGAGGCTCCGCCCTCAAATCCCCAATCAATTCTGCCCTAACACCTGGGGGTTCTCCTCTGTTTCAGCTCACTTGCCTTTGCTCCAACAGAACCCCCTTTTTAATAGTTTTAATTCTTCATCATTTATAAATTAAATTATATTGGAAAAAGATTATATATATATATATATATATATATATATTAAGTAAAGCTATTTTTATTTTTATTTAGGTAAATTGTTACCATAAAACATATGATTAATTTTAAGAGAAAAATGAATATAAATATAAAAATTGCTATAAATAAATAAGTTGCATCCTTAATGCATAAAATATTACAAATAATTTTAATATGCATGTATATGTTAATTATTTAGATAAACAGAGTCATAAATACCAAATAAAATAGAAAACAAAATTAGAAAAAGCATAAAGCTCATTTTAAAAAGAATATGTATGTAATAAAAAGAAAATATATAAATTGGCTATAAAATGAAATAAATTGTCATATACATACATTGTATTTATATACATATAAATAAAAAAAAAAAATTATACTTTAAGACTTACTCCTCGAACTTATTCCTTGAGGCATACCTCTAGCCTCCACGTTTAGCCTTTTTAAAACCATGATTTGTAATCTTTCTAAACTGAGCCTTTAAGTTTAATTTGTAAGGTCAATCTCATCCAAAATGGTGTGCAAATTTTCCAAAAGAGTAAGTATAGGCCATTATTATGTGGTACTAAATGTGTGTCTGATGACACATGAACTGTTCCTTAATGTCTGCTCCACTTGTTGGAATTATTGAGAGAATAGTTGTGCCAAATAAATGGTTTCTACGTAATGGGATCCATTTCCACACCTTAAAAACCTTTTGAGACGTCAAGTTGGTGGAGTTGATAGAAACTCGCACTTACCCAACCAAGAAAACTTGATTCTTGGGAACCCAGGAATTGAGAGCAGAGGACTGGAAGACAGACAAAGAGATAATCTATGTGCTTTCATTAACTGAGATTCACAAAAGTTATACACAATCTGCTTGGACAAACATTTATCTATCAAACTAGTGGGTGGTGTGGGTCCTTGTATATCATATATAAAAAGAAGATAGAAAATAAATAAACAGAATGTATGGTCAACTTAGGGTAAATCATCTCAATATGCGAGTTAATTATCCACCGTCAACTGATATCAGAGATGTGGTTTTCCAGTGGGCCGGCCACTTCTCTTCAGTGGGTTCCACCCCATGAATGAACTTGGTCGCCAGTTTGTGAAGTAAACATGAATCATGAATGACCTACATTCAGTACACTACATTTCCAATACATCATGATAGTGATGGCTTATGACTTTTCCCATCTTGGAATGGCTTCAAAATTAGATCAAATGGTTAGGAATAACCCAAAATTTGGGCTACTTTTAGCCCGTTGATTAGAATATAGAGATATGATTTATTATAAATTATAATATCAAAATAAAGTTATAAAATTTATTTATTCTGATATACAGAATTATAATATTATAAAATTTTCTAAACCATTGGTTAACATATTAAATGCCATCGACATTCTTTACAACTACTACACACATCATCAATCAATATATAACTGTGAATATCCAATCATAAACAGCTCAGACTTTATGAAAGTTATTTTAGTCGCCAATTCTTTACCAAAGAAAAGATTTAATAGTCAATGGACACTTCAATCCCTGCATGCACGTATAATTACAGCCGCGGCCCCTGAGCCCTGATACAGCTGCCTCCACGCTGCCAAATTCCTTCCTTTTTTTTTTTTTTTTTATAGGATCTAGTACTTCACAATGCATCGCACTACAAATATCCCCGTAGTGAGTGATACAGGACAGGACCCACCAAATGATTATCACTGCCATCTGATTCGTGAAATTTTGTGCTGTGATAGTTGGGCCCTTCCACCAATTGGGTAGCTGGTGTATATAGGGAAGAGAGATTTCTCCTTTCTCTCGTTGGACGGGCTGACTGCGCACACGGCTCACGTTAGGAGAATCAGATTGGGGATAGGGGATAGAAGCAAAGAAGAACACATGGAGGACGTCGGCACGTGACAGCTTTTTCCAACCAAGAGCAAAATGGTTCTGGGTTTTCTTCTGGCGTGAAAGCGAGGCCCCGATAGCATGAACTTACTCTGGACCCTTTTAACAGATCTCGTTTTTCTTGCTTTTCCACGTTTTCCTTCAAATTATAATAATAACTGGAGCAGTCGTTCTCTCAAAGCATTCCTGAATCCTGAGATCTGAGGCCACTGTAATTAACTAATTATTTGTTTGTTTTCTTTTATTAAGTTGATTATTCTTGCTTTTCTTCTTGTACATGTTTCCGGAGAAATGACTTTTGGGTTTTAAATTTAGGATGAGAAATTGATTTACTTGACCAGCAAAGGTGCCGCTTTGTTTCTTCTTTAATAAAAAGGTTTGCTTTTTACTCCTTTAAAGGTTTGAACTAATCAAAATTCTAATTTTTGAGAAGAATTTTTTATTTCTTTTACTTTGGAGAGCATTTTGAGCTTGAGCATTTCCTTTTTGAGGTTGGTGGTGGGGCTTTGAAATGCAGATGGTGTGGTCTGGTTTGAAGAAATCAAGAGAGTGTTTTAGCTTATTATTATTTTCAGTGACTTTCGTGGAATTTTTTTTTCTTCTAATTGGGGTGTAGCTTTAGATTATTAGGTTTTACAGTTCATATCATGTCACCACTCCGCGTTTCGTGTTGAGCTTCCTTGTTGTTGGTTTTCTGTTGGTGTGGGCGGTGACTGGGATCGGATCTGCATTTGGATTCTTCCGAGAAGACGGTGTAGGCGGTGTGACTTGGCCAAGATCGAGAACTGACGAGGTAATTCTCACTCACTCGTTCTTTGTGTTTATCTCTGAGCTGAATTGGTGATTGGGGCGTAGAGATGTTCGACATTTTGTCCTCCGTGCGGTGGATTCTTTGCGGAGCTTACAGTTGCTTGAATTGCAACAGTTTGTTGTTTCTTTTTGTTTCTCTAGGATTATTTCTTCTCATGACCAATTGTATTACGTTGATACTAATTCCACCATATTAGTATTGGATCAGGTTGGGAATGTTGGACTTATTTGGTAAATACTGGATTTTGTGTTTAATTAGGGGCCAGTGCTTCTCATGCAATGGAGTGTGGGAATGTGGGACATTGATGATGTTGAGGAAGACAACTAACCTGGAAATGGAAATATATTAAGGATGGATCTTCTTTTCTGGGTTTAAGTTTAATGGAGTTGTTTCGGGATGTCATGATGAGATCACAACATAGTCGGGTTAGTCTTTAAGTCCAGGATTTTGATTTGGAGGCTGTGGAAGTGAGCCGAAGACTTGAATTTGGGTTGGTTGATATGGCGTCGAGAGAGGGGAGGCGTCACCGGCATGATAAGCACGATAGGCGTGATCGGCACGATCTAGTTCCTCTTGCGGCCTTGATCAGCAGAGAATTGAAGAGCGAGAAGATGGAGAAGCCGAGTGTGAGATATGGTCACGCTGCTCAGTCTAGGAAAGGGGAAGACTATTTCCTGGTGAAGACAGACTGTCAGAGGATTCCAGGGAATTCGTCGTCTACGTTTTCTGTATTTGCAGTATGTAACCAGTAACCATCGACTTTTGCAGTCTTTTTTCTACTGATTTTTTCATCATAATGCAAATTTGTTATGCTTTTTATTTTTATATGAATACAAACCAATGGAAATTAAAACTGTGATTCATTGGTCATATACTGATAAATTTCTCAGTTCATAGATGTTCAAGCTATTATATAATCATTTTCCAACATTAAGACGCTAAACTATTTCTTTTGATGAAATTTTCTTCTACTTTTGTTGTTCTGTTTATGTGATGGCCCGTGGTTCATTATTTGATGAACTAATTTTCAGATCTTTGATGGGCACAATGGAAATGCTGCGGCAATTTTTACAAGGGAGAACTTGTTAAATCATGTTTTGGGTGCAATACCTCGTGGTCTTGGGCAAGAAGAGTGGCTTCATGCCTTGCCCCGGGCATTAGTTGCTGGGTTTGTGAAGACTGACAAGGAATTCCAAAGCAGAGGTATGGGGTTAACTCCTATCTGCCTTGTATTTTATCAGTGTTATCTTCTGAAGATGTACTGGTCCCAACTTTCATCATCGTATTGATGCCAGGGGAAACTTCTGGAACAACTGCTACATTTGTAATAGTTGATGGCTGGACTGTTACAGTTGCATCAGTTGGGGATTCACGTTGCATCTTAGATGCTCAGGGTGGTTCTGTTTCTATCTTGACTGTCGATCATCGGCTTGAAGAGAATTTAGAAGAGTATGTGGTTTATTTCTTTTTTCTTTATTTTATTTTGTTTCTTGGAACCTCTTGTTTGTTCAATTTGTTTTTACTAATGTTAGAATACATTTAAATTGTGTATACTGTAACTGTAGGAGAGAACGAGTGACTGCAAGTGGAGGTGAAGTTGGGAGACTAAGCATTGTTGGTGGTGTTGAGGTAAGTTATTTTTAGTTTTGCTATTCATATATTAAAATGTCAGTAGAAAAGTCTCTGCTTAGTTTCTGTATTAAAACACATAACTCAAGATTTTGTCTATAATTTTAATTAAGTATGATGGTCAGCTTCTTAAATTTTAATGTACAGGTTGGTCCCCTTCGTTGTTGGCCTGGGGGTTTATGCCTTTCAAGGTCCATTGGAGATATGGATGTTGGGGAATTTATAGTTCCCATACCATACGTTAAACAAGTGAAGGTATAGATCATCTTGGTGAGACTGTACTTTTGAACTTCCATTCCCTTTTGGGCATCTTTTTTGCCAATTGCTATTTCTAGTTTCTTATTGATTATGATCAACATTTCAATGCTGTTTATCCATCATCTCCATCATCCTTCTGAACTTGTAGCATTCTTCTTTGGTGTACCAGTTGTCAAAAGCAGGGGGAAGGCTAATAATTGCTTCTGATGGCATCTGGGATGCACTATCTTCTGAGATGGCCGCAAAGTCTTGTCGTGGGTTGCCTGCAGAGCTTGCTGCTAGGCAAGTGGTGAAGGTAATTTAAACTCACCCAGTGCCAGTTTCTCATCAGTGTTCATGTACTTATTTAACTAATCGTTCAGATTGAAAAAAAGGAGACAGGAAGGGGAAAAACTTTTTTATTTTTTCTTTGTGTGTGTGTGTGTGTGTGTGTGTGCACAACTAAGCTAACTCCCCAAGGGGTGTCATGTTCTTATTGTATTTTATGGTTCTATCGCTCAGGAAGCATTGAGAACAAGAGGGCTGAAAGATGACACAACTTGCATTGTTGTTGACATAATTCCTCCAGATAATCCTGTTGTACATGTAGACCCTCCCAAAAAGCAGAATAAGCTTAGAGCTCTTATATTCAGGAAGAGGTCCTGTGATTCTGCAAATAAACTGGCAAAAAGTCTGTCAACTGTAGGTATAGTGGAAGAACTATTTGAAGAAGGGTCAGCAATGCTTGCAGAAAGGTTAGTATTTTTTCTATCTTCTGTTTGGTTGATTTTAGCTATATTAAAAGCATTGACTTTTTAGATTGGTTAATAGAAGTATAAATTTGACTTGTGATTTTTTTTTTCCTTTTAGCTAAAGGTGTACAATCCATTCAGAATTTAATCAATTATAATTATCCTTGAACACTAAAAACATTTATTTGTGATAAAAGCTGGATTCTTGTTTTGATCAGCCACAATTAATTTTTTTATATAATTATATATTGTAAAAATAAGGTACAACTATCATGTTTCAAGCACCCCTTGAGGGCAGCTAGCCTTTTCTAGCCTAGCCACCACTAAGAATTTACAGACTCCATCCTTGGAGAATTAATCCTCAATACTTCTAAATTCTATTAACCCCTGCCTCAGTGAGGCTACTGGCATAACATGTTGTTCACTTGTAGCTAGTGCCCAGCTCCAATTCACATTTATTAGTCTCCCTTAAAGTGTGTCCAAGTTTCCATGATCCCGCATGGCCGCTTTGTTGTTTCTAATCTGGCCAATGATCACATGTGAGTCTCCTTCAGTCTATAGTCTCTGGAATTTAAGGATTTTTCCATCATCATCTAAGCCTTGTCCACTGTGTGGGGTTGGCTACATGACTTCTGTTCAGTGTATTGTTCATAATTCTACCTTCATAGAGTCCTCAATGCCAACAGGTCCAGAATAGAGTCTCCCTGGAAAAGAAAAGGAATTATTATAGAGGAGGATATGACATGCTACCAATTCCTAATGATGTCATCTATTGTAAAAGGTGCAAATGCATCCAATGTTTTTACTCAGTGCACTACCTTGGCTTCTTTGCTTCTTGATTTCTCTCTAAATATTCTTGCTTCCAGTTTTCTCTTCCTAGATGAAAATTAGACTCTTCATAGATGTATTTAACCTTGTTGCAAATCCAGCTTGGTCGGTTTGTATTAGAATAATATGCATGATGTATCTGAGGTTCTAAAAATACCTGGAATGTCTATATAAAACTGGAGAGATTGCTGCAAGATTTTCATGTTTTCTGTTCTAAACCATTTACTTCCTGACCTGAGTATTTTATGTAGATAGTTGGTAATTACCTTTCTAGGTTCCAAATTACATGTATATTCAAGCTTATGTAATTCAAATCTAATGACCAACTTCCCATTTGATTAAACATTTAAGCACTGTTCTCTACTAGTATTGCTAGTGGCAAATGTCATTGCAGTTTTGCTCAGTTTAAGTTGACTGCAATTGCTAGAAACTTTTGTTTTTCTAATTTACACCTAGATTTCATACAAAAACCTGCATCAAGTTTAGAGAATACCAGGAGTTTACATTCTGGATTTTCTGAATACTATTAAAATGCCCATATGAATATTTTCTCAATACCCAGAGTTGACAATTTAGATTTTCACCAGCATTTCATTCAGACATTTTTTCTTTCTTTCTATTATTTATTTCATTTCTTTCTTTTTTGTTTTTTGATGCTTTTTATTTTGATGAACCGTCACTCAAACCTATCATGTTTTTGGAAATATATGGACTAGGGAGAGGCTAGATACAAAATTTAAACCTGAATGAACTGTATTTAATTACAGACCTGAATAAGAAAGAAAATAGAATGGAAATAAATCTCTCTTAACAGGTAAAGCTCCACCTCAGAAAGGCAAAAGTTAGGTACAGCAGAATGGAGGAATAAAATTCATGCTGCTGAACCCCGCTGATATAAGGAATCCAGAATTCCAGACAACAATTAGATTATGCCTTATAAGAGCTATAAATCTAGATCAAATGCTTATTGAGAGGGTGTTTAACATCTAGGTCAGCTTTCAGTATTTTACTTCTAATAAAACAGGCCCACACATTCTTCAAAAACAGTGTTTTCTTAAGGAAAGAAAGATTTGGGAGAAACTAGGGCCATTTGGTAACTTGAATATTTTGCATAATAGTAGCTTTTTGTGAGGGAAAACTCTTTTCAATTTTTGAAAGATATCTTTATCATCTATGAGAAACTCCTCCAATGTGATCTTGTTTAACACTGCTGGTCCCAAACCCATATAAAGGAGGGGGATTGTGTCAGCCTGTCAGGTTGACAGCTGGCATTTAAAACTTTTTTCAAACTCTAATGATTATGGATCATGAATTGCATTTTTGCGCTCATGATGATGATCTTTATCATCTCTTAGAAACCAGGGGTGGGAGTTTCTGTTCCTTCCCAAACGTCAGTTGGCGGATTTCCCTATTTTTATTGATTTTTTCTTTTGCTACAATATTTTTGTTGGTTTGGTGTGAATGAAAAACAAGGAAAATGAAATCAAACACCTCATAAATATAGGTGATATCTTTTCCAAAAGGCCAGCATTGTGTGTTAGCTGTTGCGTAAGCTAAACTGTAAAGCCTAAACTGAATCTTCTATGCACAGTTTTACCTAGAAATACTATTGCCAAGGTGCCTAAATATTCACTTTTGTCACACTAATATTAGAAATTGGAGAGAACTGGTCCTAAATTTATGCTTTTCTTTTGCTGGAGCTTCACGTCAACTGGAAGAAGTAAGTGGTCTAGGCTGGAACCTCTGATATTGAAGGCTCAAAACCTTGAAACTTTGTTTAAGGTGCTCCATATTCTTCTAGATCCAATTGCAGAGTCTCTAATCTCTATGCTCGTTTGAAAACACTGAGAAGCATAATGAGTAAATGTATGGATAAAATTTAAGCTAACTTTCAGATAGCTACCCTGTACTTTGGGGGTAGTCTCAATTTAGAGCCTAAACTTTGAAATGTGCCACTTTAGTACCTTAACATCCAGAAATATACTTTCAAGTCCAACTCCATTAAACTAACATAACGGTTAGGGTAAATTTATGAAAATGCCTATGTTTTGACTCATTTTTTTACTGTCCATCTTTCTTCTACCTTTGGATTTTGGATGCAAATTGGTGGTGGAAAAGACTGAAAGTGAGACTACCCCTATGAATGGACTGGGGTGAGCTTATTTTGCTACTGCTGGTTTGCGTCCAAAGTCCAGGGTAGAAGAAAAACAAATAGTGAAAAAAGAGAATCAAAACATGTGCACTTTTGTAATTTTACCCTTCACCATAACGTTAATTTAATGGAGTAAGACTTAAATGTATATTTCCAAGAGTTCAGGTACTAAAGTGGCAGATTTTAATAGGGACATTGAGGTGAAGTACAGCTGGGTGAAAAGAAATGGCAACTCATTTGCCGAAGGGTTAGCTAAGCAAGGGGTGAATGGGGTGTCTGTTTTAGGCTAATTTCTAATTTCTCTCTCTTTGTAATTTGTTGGTGGGGAGTTAAGTCATTTTACCTTCCCTATATCTTATAATTGCTTCCTTCTATATTAACAAAGCTGATTGTTATTGATCAAGAAAAAAAAAAGTGGCACATTTAAAAGATCAGGCCTTAAAGTGTGGCTTCCTCCAAAGTACAAGGTACCTATATGCAATTTTCCCTAAAATTTAATGCAAGTAGACATTTATCAATTCCCGATTAGAAAACGTTATTTCAAGCACCCTTGACTGGTTTGCCATTCGTTGCTCTTAAACTTCATCTTTGCTCTCAATAAACTTGTTCACAGTTCAGGCTTCAGGCTCAGGTTTTGGGACGGGCTCATTAAAATTTTAGCAAAAGCCAAGTCTGAGCCCGGCCCTGAACAGGTCTAGTTCTGAGCTTGATATCTGGTTTGCCATTCATTTATTTATTATCATTTACTCTTTCACCTATTTCCTATTAGTTATATGATGTTAATGTTTCTGTACTTTTTGTTTTGATAATGGAATGCAGACTGGGCAGTGAGTCATCCATGGGTCAGTCAACATCTGGTCTTTTCACATGTGCTGTTTGCCAAGTAGACCTTGCCCCTAGCGAGGGGATCTCAGTTCATGCTGGTTCTATCTTTTCCACCAGCACAAAACCCTGGCAAGGTCCTTTCCTTTGTGCTGATTGCCGTAATAAGAAGGATGCAATGGAGGGAAAACGCCCTAGTGGAGTCAAAGTGGTTTAATTGTCCACTTTTCTTTTGTCATATTCTTTCTCTCATTCCAATTTATTAGGCCTTTTTTCTTGGCCCGGCAATTGTTTTGAATCTCCTAAAATGATGATGCATCCTTTGTATATGTAATAGTATAAATCAGCTGTGGCATATGAAGAGTAAATTTGTTATTCTTTCCCTTAAATGGCTGAAATATCAATTCAACTTCTAATGGTTCTTTAGTTTCGACTTTCAACATTGTGACAATGGATGAAATTAAAATACTTTTGGAGGCGGCTTCGTCCTGCTCAGCATTCATTCCCCGGAAAACTAGAAAAAGCTAGCAAATACTATAAGAACGTTGTTCCATAGTAAGTCACCCTTGTCTCATGCGATCTATTGTTGGCCTGAAAGATCAGGCCCCAAATATCCCTACCCCCAAATTACCTGTTAGCCATATATTAACATACTGAGTACTACTTTCTTTCAGAAACTGTATGTGATTTTAGTTTTTGGTTGGAAGCAGCTGAGGCTATTTAGGTGGGAGTTAAATATCCATTAAATACAACCTGAATTTTCGAATTACTAAAACATCCTAGTGAACAGAGCATAATGATAATTCTCCCGGAATCCTTTGCTTTAAATTGCCACCCAATTTTGAGAGTTGATCTTTCTGGTCAATGGGGAAGGTGAGAGGAAACAGCCGACTCTTGGAAAGCATTGAGGTCCTGGCCACTGCGGGGCAGCTCATCAGTTGAGGTTTTGAATTGATTGGCTTTAATTGCCAATTGACTTCTTCTTACTCCAGTAACTCTACTTTGAGAAATGAAGGAGCTGGTTGAATCTTGTCGTAAATTTATGATCAGTAGCCCATGCATAAATCATAATAACATATCAAGATTGTTGGCATGACTCCATTTCGCAATCAGTCTGGACACTTGACTGAACCTTCGATCTACAGTCCTCACTCTTTATTGTGATGGGTCTTTGTACGGTTAGTATCAACTATCAAGGTTTTAAAAACTGGATCGGACATAAAACCGTTTTGGCCATTGGTTTTTGGGTCAAATGGTCCAATCATCAGGTTCAAATGAATGATTTGTTCTGATTTAAAAAATAAAAAAAAATAATTAAAATAAAAAATGACTAAAAACCATTATTCAAGTCGTGTGTCAACAGTTCGACTGACTAAGTCAGTGGGTTGCTGATTAATTTAACGCTTTTCGGCCCAAAACGATTTTAGAGTGAAATATAACCAATTGTCTGACAGATTTCTGAGTCAACCAATCTGACGATCGGGTTGGGTCCAGTTTTCAAAACCATGGCTAGTATAGCTCCTTTTTGCAAGGCGATGGCTGACAATTCAACAGCACTGTGCCCCCGGTCTTCAGTCTATACTTGGTAGTTTATTCTCCCCCTCAGAACCTCTATTCTTCGAAAATTGCATGTAATATAATAGAGAAGAGGGGATATATGGCAGCGTTGGATCGCCCTTCATGCAGTAGTCAGAACTCGGATCCCTCATAATAAAATATAAGTGAAATTAAACTCTCGTTTGTTTAATATATGGCACCATATATAGAATGTCAAGATGGCAGACCCATGATCCTATTCAACAAAGAAGGAAGATTTTTATGAACTTCAATCCAGTTTTGGTCATACTAATACAATATTCCTCAGTCCTTCACGGCTTGGAATTGGCTCGTGTGATGACATACAGAAGTCGTGTCACCCACTTTCAATCTATTTTCTTTACGCTCCGTTTGTTTTTTGGGTAAGTTATTTATTTGGGTAAATGCACTTATTCAGATAAGTGTTTTTCAGGAAAAATTTACCCGGATAAGTGCATTTATCCATGTTCTTTTATTTTTTATGCAAACAAGACATTGACCATTTTAACCATAAAAATCCATATTATAAGGGGCAATTTTGTCCCATTCAAGTGTTGGCAACTTTCCCCAAGGTGGAAAAGTTATTTACCCACCTAAGAGATGGATATCACTTACCCAAGCAAGTGATACCTAGGGATATAAACTTTCCCTGGTCCTCAAATAAATCTTAAAAAAACATGGGATTCTTGGTCAATGGAAATTTCCCCCTCTCAAAATTCAGAAAAAGAATGCCCCCTTAGAGTAATTAGGCCCAATATTACTTAATTCAGTTGTAAATGCGAATACCAGTTTCAGGCCCGAGAAGATGTCAGATGACAACTCTCTAGTTTCTTTTTTTGGGGTTTTTACTGTTCAGTCCACCTCCACAAATCTTAACGCCATCCTACAGTTTGGAGTAGGTGGCAACTCAGAATTTTTTGGTTAATCAGTAATATTTTTTCCCCTTTACCCCGCTTTACTTTTTCCCAAAGTGTTAGTTGCGGGATTTAATTCTGTGTCAATGCTGGGCCAACCCAGCTAACACACCAAGGAACCAGCCCTTGATTGGTTAGGTGCCAGCTCAGAATTGATGCCAATATAGGTGGGTATTGGTGTTTAGGTGAAAGTGTTTGAAATTTTGAATAATTGTAATTTGCAGTAAAATTCAAAATTCTGAGGTGGGATACAGTCTATTTATCCCTTCTTTTTATCAGTAATCACTATTCAGTACCCTCATTGCCCAGAACATGATCTATTCTTAATTAACAGGCCCAGAACATGATCTATTCTAGTATTCTTAATTAACAAACCGGAACCTAGCCTATACCATCTATTCGAGATAGATGTTCTATCTATCAAATTCCGGTGCATGAACCACTCGGTGACCAATTCTTGCCTCACTTGGATTCCGGTTTATGCCACAAATGTGGTAGGAAAGCACAACATTGTCTTAGGGCTGCTGAGCTTATTTGTGGTGTAAATACGGATGGATGTAATTAAACATTTCAGTCCGCATTTGGATGGAGTGTAATTAAACATTCCAAAATTGATGTAAATACAAATTTAATAAAAACAATATAAATATTTACATCGATAATCATACTTGCTAGTTTATAATGGTCTATAACTTTAAACTGATCTATATAATTTTACTTTTATACCGTATTCAAATGCAGCCTAAACAACAAAATGAAATTTGTCATGTTCAACTCCAACTCCAGGTACAAAACACAACTTGAGATTTTGGGAACAAAGTTAAACTTTTGTCATCGTTTTCATTTTTGCTTTCTACAAGAATACGTTTTTCTTCATCCATTCCGGATGATCGGATCTTAATTATTAGTTTATTACATATGTAGACCGCCTACGTCAGATACTTATTGCAGAGATATTTGTAATGCAAAATTGCAAATATAGTTATGTTCTGGGGGTGGACTGAACTGTAGTAAAGACCCCCTTCTTTTATAAATATCCGTTTGTCATATTTGGATTTTATCGACTCTTGAACGTTTTGATTATGATGGGTATTTGTACAGTTGGTATGGTCCTCGTTTCGCAAGGCGATGGCTCAAAATTCAACTGCACTCTCTCTCTTGCCTCTGGTCTTTAGGCAGAGTCAAGCCAAACCTAAAGAGACCCCCCTCCCCCCTCCCTCTTCTCGATCAATTCATCTGTAATTCCCTTCAGACCTTCATGAGTTTTCCCTCTCCTCATCCTTGGGAGTCAGGATCTAACGTTCCCCATTCAGAGTCTCCTTGCTTCTCTAGATATAACGGTATGCTTTCCTTTTTCTTATTCTTGTTCTTCTCGGTCTTATCGGTAGAAAAGGTTCTTTGCGTTGACCAACGATTCGAAATTTGCAAGCCTCAAATCTGCGGGAACCAGAACATAAGCTATCCATTCTGGATCAATGACACTAACATACTACCTCAGTACTGCGGCTACCCAGGCTTTGAGATTTCCTGCAAGAGCGACAAGCCTATGCTCAAAATCTCTGGGAATGATTATATGATTCAAGAAATCAACGACCAAAGCCAATCTGTTAGGGTCACGTACCAAGGGGCTGCAGATGATTATTGTCCATCTCCACTTTATAACGTTAGCCTGGATCGAACTCCCTTCAGATTTCACAACGACCAGGCTTATCTCTTCATCTTCTTCAATTGTAGCTCTCTTCTGGATGATGCACACTCACGCTACAGGATAAATTGTACACCCCATGATAACACCTCCTCTCCATTGGCCTTATTTAACTCTTCTTACTTATTCCAAGAATGCGACAAGTCGGTATTGGTACCGGTTGAGAAGGAAATTGGGGATGAAATATTTCAGGGTAAGATGTACCGGGAGATTTTAAATAAGGGGTTTTTGTTGAGATGGAGTGCTGCCAACTGTAGTGATTGCTTAGAAAGCGGGGGGCAATGTGGATTTGACTGGAAAGCATACAGGTTCAGTTGTCTCTGCGGCGATCGCCCTCATTTGACGAGTTGCCTAGAAGGTAAGCCTCTGATCTCTTTCGTTTTCCTAGGTAGACAGACTCTTACATCTATTGCGAGTTCACCTTTTGCTATCGTCACTCCCTTCGGAGTTCGGAGTAGTGGTTCTACAGGTCAATACACTTCTAGGACATGTGTCGAATAGAGGAGCGGCAGTGCCAGCCAATATATGAGATGCCAATAGCAAATTAACAATGCCCTTCCTCACTCGTTCTATTTTATATTCGTTATGATTTTTATTGCTTCTCATTCTTTTCCCCATTTGATCGCTAACTAAAATGGTTTCCATATGAAGAGTTGCCAAGATGGTAAGCCTAAAAGAATAAAGAAAAATTATATAAAAAATTTCAAAATTAAAAGAATTAACCTTAAAATTCTAAATATAAAATAAAAAACTTTTAACATTTAACAATTTAAAGAATAAACAATAAAAAGTAGAGACTAAATAAAAAAATATTAAAGAGTGAAAACTTCTAACAATGCATAAATAATTCTAATTAGACTTGATAATCGGGTCATTGGGTTGATCCATGACCCAACCCAATTCAGTTTTTTTCGGGTTGGGTCGAATCAGGTCACTTTCACATTTTGGTAGCTGAGTATGAAACCCTGATCCTATTTTTTCGAGTTGGGTCAGGTCGAGTCAACCTTTTTCCGGGTCTAGTTGCTATTGTCACCCCCTTCGGAGTTGTTGTACAGGTCATCAATACACTAACAACATGCCCTCATTGATAACATGTGTCTAAGGAGCCAGGATCTACTCTTCACAAATGGGTGCTTCACAGGCACATCTACTATGCATTGAGAACATCTTCCATGAATAATAACTAATAAGTAGGAGAGATGTACCCCAAATGCATGGTAGGATGTGCATGTGAGGCGCCAATTGTGAGGAGCAGATTTGATCTCTTAAGAGGAGTGGCAATGTCAATGAATGATGAGATCGGATTTGCTCCTCACTGCGTGTCTCACACCAATGTTGTAGTACATCACAACTATGTATTAAGAACATCTTCCATGTTTAATGTTATCATTCATTAATGGGGATATGTTTTCAATACACCAAACCCATTGGAACAACCGTTATAGCTTTGCATTGAAAATATCTCCCCATGTTCCCCATGCAAGAATGTTTGAACGGTATTCAAACAGGCTTTACACTGTCCGAAGCCAATGATGTGCTGTGAGGTTGGTCTGGTCTGAGGTGTATTTTATAAAGATTAAATCCCTATGATAGTAATAGCAATGAGATTGGATTTATTTCTCACAGAACGTTACAGGGATGCATTGAGAAGATCTCCCTTACACGATGTTTCCAATGCACATTGACACCTGTGATATGTTGTATGGTTGGTGTGAGGTGAAATTGAATCTGCTCCTCAAAGAGCGCATCCTCAAACTGACCTCACAGCACGTTCACGTGGAACATCTCCCTAATTGTAAATTTTAATTCATGGGGAGATTCTCCAGATGCACCGCTAAAACGTACTGTGAGGTGCGCTTTGTGAGGTGAAGATCCGAATTCATGTGGCGTGGTCTGGAAAGGACTAAATCTCATGATAGCCCTGGCAATGAGATCGGATTTGTTCCTCACAGAGAGCATCACAGGCATGCATTGAGGAGATCTCTCTTACATGGTGTTATCATTTACGGGAGGATGTTCCCAATTCACCCCTGCGATATGCTATGCTGTGAGGTTGGTGTATGGCGTGCTTTGTGAGGAGAAGATCCGAACTCAACAGCAATGTCATTCCCTCCTCGTTCTACTTCATATTGGTTACAATTTCTCATCAGTTCTCAAAATTTTTTCTTCATTTAATCGAAAATGGTAGAGCCAAGATAGATTTTGTTTTTTATTTTCTTTTTATTTTCGGCAGATAAGAAAAGATGGATGAGGATTGCATTAGGTATTAGCGCCGCCGGAGTCTTAGCCGGGTCCGTCCTTGTCATATGCATCGTCCTTCGCCGGAAAAGCAAAGATATAGATGTTAACAACAGGAAAAATAACGGAGATACAGAGGTAGTCTATTTCAAGAATTATGAATACCTTCATTACCTTGCCCCAAAGAGATACAGATATTCACAGGTCAAGAAAATAACCAACTCCTTCAAAGATAAATTAGGACAAGGAGGCTATGGTTGTGTTTACAGAGGGAAGCTATTTGATGATCAGCTTGTTGCAGTGAAGGTTTTGAGTGAATCCAAAGGCAATGGAGAAGAATTTATTAATGAAGTTGCAAGCATTAGTAGAACCTCTCATGTCAACGTTGTCACTCTCCTGGGTTTCTGCTTTGAGGGGAAAAAACGAGCTCTTATCTACGAGTTCATGCCCAATGGATCTCTTGAAAAGTTTATATATGAAGGGAAGTTTTCACAGGCAAATCGTCATCTTGGTTGGGCAAGACTTCATCAAATTGCAATAGGCGTTGCTCGAGGGCTGGAGTACCTACACCGTGGTTGCAACACTCGCATTCTACATTTTGACATAAAGCCACATAACATTCTCCTGGACCAAGACTTCTGCCCGAAGATATCGGATTTCGGCCTTGCTAAACTATGTCCTGATAGGAAAGAAAGTGGCATATCAATGCAGGGTGCTAGAGGGACTGCTGGTTATATTGCACCAGAAGTATTCTCTAGAAACTTTGGAGGAGTCTCGCACAAATCAGATGTCTATAGCTATGGAATGATGGTTCTAGAAATGGTTGGTGGACGGAAGAACATTGACGTGGGTGTTGGCAATACTAGCGAAATATATTTTCCCCACTGGATATATAAGCGTCTCGGAATGGATGAGGATATTGGGTTATGTGGAGATATCACTACTGAAGAAGAAGAAATTGTAAGGAAGATGAGTATAGTAGGTTTGTGGTGTATCCAGATTGATCCTTCAAGTCGGCCTTCAATGAGTAAGGTTGTGGAGATGTTAGAAGGAAGTCTTAATTCCTTGCAGATTCCACCCAAGCCTTTTCTGTCTTCTCCTTCAAGATCAAGATCAAGACCAACCTCACCCGGTGGTTCCCCTGTAATAGAAGAAAGTTGTTCCATGAGGTAAATATTTACTTCCTTTTGGCACCCGGTGGTTTGGCCAGGAATTAATTCCATCCTAAACCAACTTACCTGAATGCAATAATTAATTTGGGGATCAACCAACTGGGCAAACACAAACCACCTAAAATCAAACGAGTTCCAATGTATTTGTTGGTTTGGTCAATAGTTGTCCTTCTAGGAGGAATTTCCTTGGTTGAATAATCTATCAACCTCTATTTCCAGACTTTAAAGTGTGAACCAACATTAATTCTGAGTTATTTGCCTGAGAAAGTTCAAAAGAAAAAAAGATCAGATTTGATCCTATTTATTTAAGTTGGATTGAAATATAAAATAGGATTCAATGGATCTAAAAGTGTGATCCGTTTATTGATTGGATTCTATTTGTATATTGCTTGAATATAGACCCTTGTTAGGATTTTAATTTAATATCCTCTAGGATTAAGTGGAATTTGGGAATTAGATAAGCCTGTTTGTCTGTTCACAGTATAGATTCTTATTTCATTTTTAATTTGATAGACTAGTATTTGATAGATTTAAGGTTTAGTGAATTTTGAACTGAGCCAGTTTTTGTTTTCAACAAAATACTAGTATTTCATTACTATTTCAAGGAGAATACAAAAGATGTTCTTCGGTACATATTATATTTTAATTTACAAATTAAAACATGCTTTCCATTCTAGCCTATGAGCCATACTATTCAAGGCAAGGTTCAAAATATCGATATGCCCGATATAGTTTTTAGTGCTTTTTTTTTTTTTTTGCAACTGGTTCAGGGGAGCCGGTTTAGGCCTCCTCCACACCCTGAACCGGTCAGACCCCGATACACCCACTGTAGGGGCGTATCTAAGGGGTCCTGAAACGATACATATCGGCCAATACGGACCGATACGTGTCCATACTTTGAACCTTGATTCAAAGTTATACTACCATAAACAAATTTGACTTCTTCCAACTTCTGCACCATAATATGTACATCTTCCAAAAGAAAATGATCTCTCCAGCTAAGAAACTTTATCCGACAAGATAACTTCCGGTTCCATACAAGCTGTTGACCTCTGCAAAAGAGGCAACTTCTTTGTCTCCTCTGTTGATCAGGATGACAAGATGATTTGGGATTCAAAATGGTGCTTAGACCGTTAAATCTGGTTATCACCTGGCTTGGAAATTGGAGCAAGACCGAAGATCAGCACGACAACATCCCAGACGCCATTCTAATCAAACTATATGGAAGCTTTTTAGGAATCTGAATGTCCCAAACAAAGTTAAAAATTTTATTTTGGTCCCATTGCTCCAATACCATTGCAGTTAATTAACCAGAGGTTCGTTTAGAAGAACATCATCTTATAACACAATGCCTGAATTCAGTGTGATGGAGAAGTTGAAGATTGTTGCCACATTTTCCTCAAATACGCCTTCGTGCAGGCAGTCTGGCTAGCCAGTCCATTGGTCTTCTCTTAGGAGAAACATAGTACCAATTCATCATTGAATGGGTGAAAAACAAGTGGTTCCAAGAAGACCGATATCCTCTGTATTAAATGTTAGCTGTTTTCTTGCAAAGGTTGCTCCAGCTTTTGGATTGGTATCAAGCAAGTTTGATGGTCATGGGTTATTTTTTCTGTAGAGGTTTACAATGTTATGACCCTAGAAGTGAAAGGGTTGTTTATTCATCAGCTTTTTGGCTTCAAGCAAACAATTTACTTGGGGACGACTGGTCTAGTGGTGCTGGGTGAAGATAGGCACTATATGAGGTCTGGTTACTGGTAACAGTAACCATTTAGGCTGAGTTTGTTTTCAGTGTAAATACAGATCGGTGTGAAATTTAATTTCCGGTTTGTATTTATTAGCGTTTGGATGGAGTGTAATTTTACATTGAAAATAGATATAAATTTCACTTACAGTAGAGTTTTACACTGATAATCGATGTAAATACAACATTGATAGAATCAATGCAAATATTTACATCAATAATCACACTTTTCAAAATTACAATGGTTCATTCATTTAAATCTGATTGGTGTTGAATTATGTACTTCACAAACAATGCAACTTGATAAACTACGTATTTGGTAAATAAGCAAAAGTATCAATACATGTGGGTGTATTATATGATACATATTTGTTTTTGCTCCAATATTGACAGCCGCTGCATTTCTTGTGGCCTCCTAATAAAACACAGACATGAAAACTATCAAATATTGAAAATTCAGGTCATTGGAATGTTTTGAATTTAAGACAATCGCTGCTATCTGTCTTTTTTAAGGTTGTGTTTAGTACCATTGTCACTTTTACCTATTTGCAACATTTGGGATTGGTCAATGCAAATTTGTGAGACGAGGGATTTTTTTTTTCTATCACAAATACTTTGAATTGGTCAATATATTGTTTAGTACCATTGCTGTTTATATGTGATAACATCAATCCATGCATGCATTTTTTTAGTAAAAGTGGCTATCTTATATCGTGATGACATAGTTTTTCAAAAATCTGTATTGAATCCATGCAAATGTTTTCTCTACCAACCTAATGTCCTTGGGGTGTTTGTCATTGTCAATGCATATGGTTTTGTTACTAAAACATAAGAAAAGAAACTACCACATCAGCATTGTTTTTTTCATGTCATTTTTGAAAAGTAAAATCATGCACATTGGTGAAATCCCCCTTAGCAAGCCACAAACGTACCTAAAGATGAGTTTAGGACACGCATACATCCTATCCATACCCAATGCGGCGTAATTGATATGTGAAATTATGTTTGTCATCATGTTTTTCAAAATCGGATCGGACCGGTTTCATTTTCCTCAAAAACCGGATTTTCTCTTAAAATCATTGATTTTGGTTAGCGAACCGTTATATCGAGTAGTTAATCGTTTAAACGGTTTTGACTGTTTTTATTTTATTTTTTATTTTTTTGATTTTTTTTATATTCTTGTCAGAACGGGCCTAGTGTTCTGTTCGAATGGTTGGACCATTCGATCTGGTAACCGGATCCCTGATCGGTTCGGTCATCGGGTCGATTTTAAAAACTATGCTTGTCATTGATACCTAAAATTCTATGGCTTAATCTATCATTCGGTCTGATTATCGTGGATTCAAATTGTGTATTTATGTATGGATCGGATTTGGATTTTGCAATCTATATCCAAATAATAATTAGGGTCCGTTTGGTTCATGATTGGAATCGGAATGGGAATCCTTTGGAATCGGAATCGGAATGGTCTATTCCCCCTATCTGTTTGGTTCAAACAGGAATCATAATCATATTCTGATTGATGCTGTTTGGTTCATCAAGAGGTTGGAATCGGAATCAGCCATGATTTCCAATTTTGCCCCTAATAAAAATAAAAAAGTAGAAAATGCATGAAAATACCATAAAATGCAGAAATTGCAGAAAATTTGTAGGAAAATGCAGAAATTACAATAATTTTACAACAAATTTACAAAAATGCATGAAAATACTCAAAATTTGCAGAAATTGCAAAAAAAATATAAAAGTTTTGCAAGAAAAATGCAGAAGTTACAACAATTTTGCATCAAATTCAGGAAATGCATGAAAATACTAAAATTTTGCAAGAAATTAAAGAAAAATTAATGAAAATACCTGAATTTTTTGGTGGAAAACAGGCTGCTACTTCTGTGATCATAACATGGAAAATTTGGTGTCATTTCCTGAGAGGCATCAACACTAGCTAGTGCTTTCCAGTAACAACGATGTAACTACTATTGAGCTTATTTAAGTAAAGAGCATGTGCGGTCATGACAGCAACCATACTATGGTCATTTGGATGGAGTGATAGACACATGATAATTCTGTATTTTGATGCCTTAAATGCATCATTTCAGGGGTATTTTAGGCCTTAGAATAGTCAAAATGTGCCTTTTCCCAGTTAAGTTCAATATTGTGACCTCTAAGGGTCCCTGTGCAAATCCTAGGGAGAACTAGGGTAGTTTAAGGGCTGAAATACAGTTTTTGGGAAGCTAGTGTAAATTCCAATTGAGAGAGGGGGTGTTTCTGTGAATAACTAAGCAGAGGAGGGTGCCTCCTTTCTGCCAAACCCAGATAGGCACCCCTTCTACTGCATTAGCATACTTCCCTCTCCTTAGAAAACCCTAGGGCGCCTCCCCACTCGTTCTTTTCACGTCTAACAAACCCTAGACGCCCTAGACTATCAAATCTCTACCTTCCACTCTCTCCTAATCTCTAATCTCAACCATCAAAGCCTTAGCAACCCCTCATACCCTTAGATCTCTCCTTAGGTAGCATCCAAGCCTTACACCTCACAACTTAAACTTTAACCAATCACCTTAGGGTGCCACATCACACCAACCAATCACATTTTTCCAGCTCTAGGCACCAAAATCTCAGCCCTACATAATATTGGGTGTCATTTCCTCCTCTTTTCAGCCTTAGGGTCTCCTTAGAACAATCCTAACCCTCCATTCTCAAACCCTAAGGCACCCATATTTTTGCATAAACCCAAGAGCTACCCATCTCGTTCTCTCTAATCCTAGTTTTGTCCACCATTCTCTATAAAAAGGACCCAAGGGCCCTTGAGAAGGGGTTGGTCAATTCACCCAGTTCACAAGGCAAAGGTTTCTTAAGGAGTTCAAGGGTTGTAGAAGGGAATGACGCCCATATCTTGTCAAGAGGGGTTCTTGCAAGCAGTCCAACCAATCTGCAACTACCACCACTGGATTTGATCAATTGTCCCTTTTGTTTTCTTTATCTTCTTTTAAGTTGGATTCTGCCCCCAAGTAAGATGGAAGGCTGTTCTTGAGAAGTTCAAGGGTAGAGGAAGAGGAGAATGCCTAGGCAAGAGGAGGGGTTCCTGCTTGTAGTTTGCCTAGCCATTACTACCACCTCTAGATCCGGATCCCAACCAGTTTTTCATAGTTTTAGATTTACTTTTTACCCGTGTTTTTATTTTTTGTTCTTTAATTTCCTTTCTGTAGATCTGAAATTCGGCTAGGTAAGACAAAAGGCCCAACTCGAGGAGTTCTAGGGTCAAAGGATGGATCTAGAGACTGCTACCTATGACCGAGTTGCAGATTTTTTATTTAGTTTTTTTTTATTTCTTTCATTTATTTATTTTTCTGTAATTTTTACTTTTAGCATTGTTAAAATTTTATTTTAATGGATTCCAGTTCAGTTAATTAAATTTTGTATTTTTGCAATCTCAAATCTTGTTATTTTGTTCGGATTGAAGTACGTAATAATTTTCCCTCGCTTCCCTGTGGATACGACCCCTTTCTCACCACTAACTGCGTTTTATAGTTATTTTGAGAATCAAAAAATTTATAAATATTGAAACTGATGTTCTAAAGTGGTTAACGACACGCTTCCAGACACACCAATGTGACATCAAGGCATGAGTTGCTAAGCTTCATGGACTCCTACTCCGGCTACAACCAAGTTAGGATGAACATAGCCAACTAGGACAAGACCATTTTTGTAACCAAGCTAGGGCTGTACTATTACAAAGTAATGCGCTCCGGGTTAAAAAACGCTGAAGCAACTTTCTAGTGACTTATAAACAAGATTTTTGAACCTTTGATCAGTAATAAAATGGAGTGTCATGTTGATGACATGGTCGTGAGGACTCCAGTTTTTGAACTCTTTAATTGATGATTTGAATTGCATTTTTTGAATTCTAAGAAAATTTAACATGAAGCTTAACCCAAACAAGTGTGTCTTCGGGGTCACATCGGACAAATTCCTCGGTTACATAGTGAACCGGCGTGTCATCGAAGCCAATCCAGACAAAATCAAGGCTATATTAGATATGAAACCACCCTAAAAGATAAAGGAAGTCCAAAGGCTAACTAGCCAGGTAGCTGCCCTAAACCGGTTTATGTCTAAATCGGAGGGTTGGTGCCTACCTTTCTTTAATGCAATAAAAAAGAATGAAGAATTTGCATGGACCAAAGAATGCTAGCTTACATTTGATAAGATGAAAAAGTACTTAAGTACCGCCCCGGTTTTAACCTGACCTGAGGAAGGTTACGAGTTGAAATTGTACCTCTTCGCGAGTGATGAGGTGGTTAGCTCGGTACTAATAAGAAAAGTAGACCAGGTCCAATGATTTGTCTACTACATGAGTAAAGTTTTGCAGGATGTAAAGACCATATACCCTGATATCGAGAAGTTAGCATACGTGCTAGTAGTAACAGCTCAGAAACTACGCCCGTACTTCCAAGTCCACACCATCGTCATCCTTATCAACAAGCCTTTGAAGCATATTTTGCTCAAGCCTGAGGTGTTTGGTAGGTTAACGAAGTGGGCCATCGAGCTGAGCAAGTACGACATCCGGTTTGAGCCATGACCAACAATCAAGGCTCAAGTCTTGGCGGACTTCATAGTAGAATGTACGTTCAGTGCGCCGACCCTTGAACTGATTGAGCCCACTAACATGTCGGAGGCGTCAACCAACGCGGCATCGGTCCCGGTTAGGGTAGGATCGATCTGGGATGAGGAGCCCTGGATCCTCCACGTCGATGACTCATCTAACCAATGAGGAAGTAGTGGTGAACTAATACTGTACGGTCTAAGTGAGGTAAAGCTGGAGTATGCTCTCCGATTCGGATTCGAGGCATCGAACAACAAAGCGAAGTACAAGGCATTGATTGCCAGGCTACGTCTAGCATAGGAAATGGGTGTAAAGCACTTCGTACTGTGCAACGACTCTCAGTTAGTAGTAAACCAAGTCAACAGCTACTACGAATCTTGAGATTCCACTATGGCTCCTTATCTATCTAAGGTAAGGGAACTCTTGCCCTGCTTCCTTTCCTGGTACATCAGGCAAATACCAAGATCCGAGAATGCTAAGGCCGACACCCTACCGCGATTGGCAAGCACCAGTGACAATTCGATGCGGACAATATACACAGAAGACCTGCCTCAACCCAACATTCTCAGGGGGGGTGGGGGTGGGGGCAGAAGAGGTTGCTTCCATGTTGCAAGAAGAACCGAGCTGGATTGACCCAATCGTTGATTATTTGCTCCACAGGACCCTACCAGCAGAACGCAACGCAACTCGACGAGTAGAGCGTCAGTAAGCTCGGTACGTCCTTATCGACGGGCGGCTGTACAGGAGGTCCTTTACGCTCCCCTACATACGTTGCTTGCGGCCTTCAGAAGCAAAATTGGAACTTTGTGACATGCATGAAGGACTTTGTGGAGGACACTTGGGGGGCAAATCGCTAGACCAAAAGGCACTAAGACAAGGGTACTATTGGTCAACCATGAAGGCAGATGCACTCGAGCTCGTCAAGTAATGCGACAACTGTGAGAGGCACATTAATATCCTCCATCAACCAGTCGCCGATCTAAAGTACTTGACTAGCCCGTGGCCCTTCGTGCAGTGAGGGATTGACATCCTCGGACCATTCCCACTGGTAACCAGGCAAAGAAGATTCTTGGTCATGGTGGTGGACCATTTCACGAAGTGGGTGGAAGCTGAGCCGCTGGTGAAAATTACATCTCGGAACATGTAGAACTTCTTTTGAAAAAACATAGTGTTCCATTTCGGACTACCCAAGGTGTTGATCTCAGACAATGGGAAGTAGTTCGAAGATATCAAGTTCCAAAACTAGTGTGCCAAGATGGGGATTCAGTAGAATTTCACTTCGGTGGCACACTCGTAGGCAAAAGGACATGCCAAAGTGACAAACAGGGCTATCCGCCACAGACTGAAAGCTTGCTTAGCTCGAGCTAAGGAGTTGTGGGTGGACAAGCTGCCCAGTGTCCTTTGGGCCAATAGGACGAATGTCAAGATTGCAACTGGTGAAACGCCCTTCAACCTGACATATGGAATGGAGGCCATGATCCTTGTAGAGATCGAAGTATCGACGTTGCGGTTTGAAGCATATGACGAGGAGGCGTATGATGACGAACTCCAAACTAACTTGGACCTGATCGAAGAAGTGTGTGACCTAGCATACATCCAGAATGTGGCATACCAATAGCGGGTGGTACTATAATGTCTGGTCAGGAGATGATAGTTTCGAGTTGGTGACCTGGTGCTTTGTAAAGTGATGGTACCTGAGCCCGGCGTAGGTAAGCTTGGATTGAACTGGGAGGGTATGTATAGGGTGAGACGAGTGTTTGGAGCAGACACATATGAGCTTAAGACCATGGAAGGGAGGCAGGTACCTCAAGCTTGGAAAGTTGACAGTTTGAGGAGGTATTATCTATGAGCTTGCAGCTCCAACATTCCCAAAATTTCACCAAGTCCACAAGACCACTGAGATGGTCAAAATGACACCAATTTGGAGAGAGGACTATGAGTCACTCCCAGAGCCTAAGGGCCACGGTGGTGAGCTGACAAAAGAACTCAACACAATACAAGTCTCAGTCGCCTCTTCGGCATGGGCAACTTAAGACTTAGTCGCTTCGGCATGGGCAGATAAGTCCCAGTCGCCTCTTTGGCATGGGAAACCTAAGACCTAGTCGCTTTGGCATAGGCAGCCTAAGACCTAGTTGCTTCAGCATGGACAAACATAAAAGTAGTCTGTACATAGGCAGGCTGGGCACATACCCTACAATGTCTGCTTACTTCGGCGTACATCGAGATCGGTTTATTCCTACTCATACCTAGCTCGTTAGCTCAGCACTTTGGGGTAATCCACACTTTGAAAAATTTGCACAAACAAGACTTTCAACACGGTTGCTGGTGAACAACTACATTGTATTGATGTAAACGAGTCAGAAGTACATTCAAAAGAAAAGAAAAGAAAAGAGAGAAAGCACTACTACCGAGCTCGAAGGCTCGGTATATATTGTATATACAGGGAGGTCCAAGAAAAGAGGCACATTTTAATCTTGATGGGGCTCCTCGCCCCCTCCTTTAGTGTTCTTGGCATCCTTGGTTAGGTCCACCTCCATAGATGTGTTTGCAACAACTACAACTTCATCGGTCTCCATGACCTTGTCGACTGCTACGTCGGAGTTCCCTGACCTCTCCAACTTCCAGCTCAACATCATCATCCCCATCCTCCTCGGAGTCCTAATCTTCGTCCACTGCTTAAATCACAGTCTTAGTGGAGATCCCAATCGTTGTGAGCAGTTGAAGATCAAGCTGGGGAAACGCGCGCCTCGCCAGCCAGCAGCAGACCTTGAAACCCTTGCGGAAGGCCGAGGTAGCTGTCTCATTCACAAAATTCTTTAACTTCGAACAAGTCTTGTAAGCTTGAATAGTGCAAGTATTGGTTTCCTTTAGTTCATAGGAGAAGATAACTTCACGCTCAGAAAGGAGAGCCTTCTTCTCCTCGACCTCCTTCATTAGCTCGCAGATGTGCTCCTCCTTCCGCTTTGCTTCTGCCTCTCACTTCTTCACCAGCTCCACAGCTTTCAACGTCCTAGACTGGCACTCTACTGCTTTCGACTCGACAGCTCCATCTGGTAGTCAGGCTGCTCCACCAACGAGTGAATCATCGAGTTCATCTACAAAAGAGTTGTACTATCCAGTAAGGCGAGAATAACACAAAGAATAGAGAAGTGAAGTTAAAAACATACCACCACAAAAAATGGCTTCTTCGACACCTCGGTAGGAAAGATGGCTTCTTTTCTCTTGAGAGTGGCAACCTAGGCATCAAAAATGCTTTGGACCTCCTCGGGAATTGCACTAGAAGCGGCGACCTCAGGTTGGATGGGCTAGGGCTTGAACTCTTGGGTCACCTCGGGCTTACGAGCTGGTGACTTGGTTCCCTGGTCATCCTCGACCAGGTCGATGATGGGCACATCCTCTTTCCTCCTAGGGGCAGCAGGTGCAGTAGGACTAGCGACGGGCTCGATGACTTGGGGTTCAATGCGAGACACCTTCCTCTTTTTCCCCTTCTTCATATCGAAGAAAAGCTTGGAGACGGGGATATCTGCCATGGTACCTGCAACAAAGATACGAACTCAACGAGGAAGTTGATGAGAAAGGAAAAAGTCTAAGTGTGTGAAACTGAAGTGGAGACCTACCCAGACTCGGCCCTTGCATTAACTAACTTCTCCTCAGCTAGGAAGTCGTCTAATTCCAACCTGAGCTTCACCCAGGCACGGACCTGTTTCTTCATGTCCTTATCTAACTTGACTCCGAGGTCAATGATGGTCGTTCTCCAGTGCATCGAAAACGGCCACCCCCAGCCACAGTGACGATAAAATAGTGCCACTTCTAGGCCGAGACTATGTTGGGGAGACCATATAGGATCTTGTACCTAGGTTGGGGGGTCAAGTAGTAACTGCGATGTTTAGAAGAAGGAAGACAGGTAGAGTTTTGAATAGAACAGATCGAGCTAAAGGTGTCCATGGTCAAAGGTTTTCCGAAGTGGTGAAATAGGGAGATGGTACCTACTATAGAGCGAAGTGAGTTTGGGTGAAGCTGACCTATGGTTATGTTAAAAAATAAGAGTCCCCACGATGAAAGGGTGGAGCAGGAAGCACAGGCCGACTATCAACTGATCCTCGAACACGACCTCATCGAGATCATGGTCCCAAGGATATCCCTCCAAAGGGATACACCAGCCATGGTCCTCAGGGAACTTATAGTGCTCGGCCAATGTTTGCAGCCTCTTCGCAATTATCACGGAAGGACCGTAGCAGTCTGACCCCAGCCTCCGAGAACTACGGGAGCTTGACGCTTCCTTCCTAGAGTCTTCCCGCTCCTTTGTTTTGGAATCCACCTCGGGCGGGCTGGGCTCGGAACCTTGTGCCGAGGTGCCCACTTCAGCAGGACCAGACTCTACTTAGCCTGAGGAGTCCACCTCGGTCCCACTTGACTCGTTATTGGCATCCAACAGACTATCAATTCTGACACTTGACATCGTAATCAAAGGAAAACAAGTAGGAACGAAGGAGGCTTACCTAAGCTGAAAAGGAGAAGATGACTTTGAAGAATAAGAACAGGTAACACTGACCTGGAAGTGCGCGCAAGCTCAGAACATGAACGCACAAATCACGATGAAGAAAATGGGGACCCCATAGCCCCTATTTATAGCTACTGTAGTCGATTTTGGATGGACAAGATCAATGTAATCCGATGACTCCCATGAAAATTGGTTGCACTCCTCTCGAGGCCGAAATCAACTGAGTGCGCATTTTGACATCCGTAGGGTTGATAATCTGCGTGACGTCCGCGCGTTCCCGGTATGCGATCTAGTTTCCTAGTCAAACCAGATGGGTCACTGAGATCAAACTACCAGATCGGTCGAAGCCAAATCCACCTTAAGTCGACATGAACTCCTTGCACTAGGTCGTGACCCATGCACGGGGAGTGGGGGGCAATTGATGAGGGGCGATTTAGCCTGACCTGATGAATAGAGGACATGTGGATGCAACCTACCAACTAGATGACGACTCAACATTGGATGCCATGTCAGCAGATTGGAGGACCTCGAGTGCCTGGCCACTTCAGGCTGCACCACAGCTGGGGCACTTCGGTACCCACGCACGTTGAGGTGACACATAACAGATTCTAGAAGCTTGCCTACTATCTCCGAGTCTCTTGGGGTCAAATCGCGGAACTATAGGCCTTATCCGCATCCCGCCCGAATCAGATGGACACGATAAGCACTATCAATTAGCACGATATCCACCTATTGGTGCGGAATGGACTCTTGTTCAGCCCGAAGATCTTAGAAAGGCTTCATGAGGCCCATGGTAGCCCTGCTATATAAAGGCATCAGCCCCCAAGATTCAGGTACGCGCGATAAAATGCATTCTAGCTCTCTACTTTTCTGATTTCCAGCTCGCATCTACCTACTGAATACTAACTTAAGCATCGGAGTGACCTCGCCGGATTAAACACCCTGAATTTTCTGACCCCTCTTTTTTGCAATTCGGGTGACCCACTAGGAGCATTCAGATTGCGCACGATTAGATCCTGCCCAGGTTGTGTGGTCTTGAACTCATTAGAGTAAATTGACTAAGGTTTCTACCTGTACCATAATAACATGCTTTGACATATAAAATTGAGGCGACAAACTTGGTATGTTTCAATTTTGGATATGATTCAAAATATAATTATATAGCCCATGGATTCAACAATGGGATATTTTACTCTCACATTAGATATGATGCATAAGTACTCATTGATTAGTTTGCCACCTAATGGCAAAGGATTCTAAACCTTAGTTGCTCCTGTAAAATGAGTAAGCAGGTGCCTGTACACATCTGACAGATATGCTATTCTAAAGGTTCATAACCAGCTTTATGCCCAACTTATGAGTTCTTAAGTCATGGTTACGATAACCTAATGGATATTCCCATTTGAACAGTTAATGCAGAAGTTCAGGTTTCTTTTCTGAATTCATTGTGAAGTTCTCTTGAGGTGGAGCTAAATTTGTTGTTTGTGCTATACATGCACATAATATATATTTCCTTGTAATGCACCTGACCAAAATGGTTTCTATCTGCTTCTTCAGGTCAAGATAAAGTGCTTGTGTGAGTCAGGACGTGTCATTGGTTGCAAGCTTACTCTGTTTTAATTTGAGTCCAGATGAGAGCAGGTTATATGTGTTTTTCAGTTTTACAACACCCTATGTGCAGAGTCCCATCTTTATTGAAAGGAAATCCTTTCCTTCAACCAAGGATCTTGGCCCGTTTTTGGTCAGAGAAGTACCAAACTTACACACTTGAAAACAGTTGTAGTTTTTATGTGCATGGATCTAGCATTCATGAACCTTCTGCAAAGGAACAATATAGGGGAAGATGGAAGCAGTGATATATAAAAGTAGGAAGTGAAAATACCCAGAGTAGTAAACTATATGAAATCAGGCACAAAGTGTTAGACAGAAAAGTTACAGCAACAACTAAGTTAAACATAAATAAGCCATAGCTGATAGAATTTGAAAGAGTTCAATACTGTGATATTCAAGAAAAGATTTCAGATAGCAAAGTACTAGAGCAAATTGTCACATTTTTTGTTTTTGATACCGAAACCCCTGGATTGAGCAGAGAGAACGAATGAATCATTGAGATTGCAAGGTATAGTCAACCCAGAACGTGTTATCCTCAATTCCCATGTCCATGGCATCACAACAAGTATGGTTAACAGACCTGATGTTCCAAGGTATAGTATTTCATAACACTGCATTTTCATGCTTCTATCATTGACTGATTACCAAGTATATCAAGTAATAATCATGGTTCAGCAGTGGTCTTACCTCGCCGGAGGTTGGTTCAGCTCTCTGTTCGGTGATGGAAGAAGGCTTGGAGTTCTCGCAATCTCTGTTTCGTCTCTTCGATTGGATTGAAAAATGGGTAAATTTCTTAAGCTACCCTTATAGTTTAGCTAATTGACTAACTCTACCCTTACTGTTTGAAAATTGACTAAGTGTACCATCTCTTTGTGATTTGTGTGTGTACAACCATACATTGGGATTTGTGGCCTATATTCGTGTTCATGTCGGTTCTTAGACTGAGTTAAATGGCAGTTTTGGGACCCATGTGTTTGCTATAGTGCAAACATTGGATCCACACGTCTACTTTAGAAAGAAAGGGTTGTGTTGCCAATACAACCCCATGTGTTCGACTAAATGCTTGAATAGCCTAGAAAGGGTTGTGTTGCCAATACAACCCCAAGTGTTTGACTAAATGCCTGAACCGCCAAGAAAGTGTTGTGTTGCCAATACAATCCCATGTGTTCGACTAAATTCCTGAACAACCTAGAAAGGGTTGTGTTGCCAATGAAATGAGGTTAATAATACGATCATCTTCCTGGAAGCACCAAAGGGGAAACAAAATAATAATGGATGCATAATATATACAGATAGAGTTAATAATAAACAAATAAAAAGAGTGTGAACATATCCAGACCTCCTTTGTCCATGGTCCTTTAATGAGTTTAGGATTGAGAACCTTTTGCCATCAATGCAGACACTGCACATCTGACCAACCGGGCAACCATTCAGCTGCAAGAGATCAGAAAGTTCATAAAATCACAAAAATAGTAGTGACTTCTGTACTGCAAAGATGAAAAAAATTAAGAAAAAGCAAAGAACATAAAAAATAAGAAAGAAATCAGAAGGAAGAAACTCCATAAGTGCTTATTTCTTTTGGATCTAACTTCCTCATATAGCTTGCATTTAACTATGAAACAGGACTACCAAAAACATAATTCATGAATTCCCATTAATATAGCTTGCATCTAACTGCTCACATTAATATCCAATAGGAAATCAAGTAGCTACTGAATTCCCATTAAAAAGGTCCTAGAGTAAATGTAGAATATTAATAAATATGACTAGGTATTTTGGGCCTTCAGATGCTAAAGGCAAAAGAGTAAGGTATGATAAGAAAACAAGTCAAATTGCAGTCCAACTAATAGGTACTTGAAAGGCTAAATAAATCCAACTTTAGCTTTCAAATATTAGCAGTACTATATATAAAATAATTAAACAGATTGATCTTTAAAGTCAAGTGTTATGAAACTCTTTGAAAATTAGTGAATAATTGACAAACCAGTTAATACATAGAAGCACACTCACCTATTTTCTTCCAATTTTTCTCATTGAATTTTTTGACTGCTTTTGTTAACAGGTCATCCTATTTCATATTAATAGATAAGAGACAAAATGAAGTAATAGATGGTTAAAAATATTAGATTCATCCACTCACAAAATGGCTCCGAGTTGAGTGGTGTTCTAAATGGCCTATTTCATTCACTTTTTTAATGTTTCTATTATGTAGAATTAGCATTAGGTTAACCAACTTTAGTTGTAGCTTGTTTCATTGGCTAACGTCTTATTTCTATAATGTTTAGGAATGGAGGAAGGGAGATATATGTTTGTTGTCAACCATGGTGGCCAATGGAAGACAATTAATGGGAAGCTGTCATATGTCGGTGGTAACGTGGAATATGTGGATAACATTGATAATGACAGGATTTGTTACCTAGACATCATGGAGGACTTTTGTAGTTTGTATCAGATACCTCCTAGCAATACGGTAACCATTAACTACAAGGTACCTAATCACGAACCAGAGGAGCAATTGGGTTTGTTGGGTAGTGAGAGTGACATGTTGCAGATGTTTGTCGTGCATAGTTATATGCGTGAGATTATCTTATATGTCACTATTACAGATGCTAAATGTGTATTGGTTGATGACACGTGTGTTGAAAGAAGTGGACGGAGTAGTGACCATGGAAAAGGAAAGTATACAGTTGAAAGTAAGGGTGATTGTTCCATTATTGAATCTGTGTCCGGTGATGATGCATCTGAGCATGAGTGTGGCCATGGAATGGAGGGTGCTGGTGGTGAATTTGATGAAGATCAGAATTGTGGAGATGGGCTAGGTGGTGAGGATGATTGGCTGGAAGGTGGTATTGGTGACTTTGATTTAGAACAACCAGGTGGTTTTGGTGTACCATCAACCGTGCATGATGATGTTGGTGTATCATCAGCTAGGGAAGCAGTTGATTTGTCAGATTGTGAGCCATTGAGTGATAATGACAATCTAGAGAGAGGGGGAGTTGGTTCACCTGATTTTGATTTTTCTAATCCAAGATTTCTTGTTGGAATGGAATTTTCAACTGTAAAGGACTTCAGAGAAGCCTTAAGGCATTATTGTGTGGTAGAGGATGTGGAGATCAAGAGAAAAAAGAATGAGAAGTCTAGATTCATTCGAATTTGTGCTGTGAATGAATGTATATGGAGGATACATGCATCCCTCAACCATGACGGGGGTAGTTTTATTGTCAAGACACTCTGTGACAAACATATTTATCTGAGGGTGACAACAAACAAGGAAGCTACCAACACATGGTTATCCACAAAGATTGAGGGGCTATTAAGGGTTGACCCCGACATGTCAGTACATGTACTCATTGCTGAAATAAGGCGTTATATGGAATAGAAGTTTCATAGAGGAAGACACAAGAGCCCACCTAGAGGCCATTAATAGGATTAGAGGGTCTCTAGTCGAATCATACACTTTGTTACCTAAGTACTACACAACTTTATTGGCAAGTAACCCTGGGTCTATTGTCAAACTGCATGCTCCACTAACCACAGTAGATGACACATATGGAACATTCAAGAGAGTGTTCATTTGCCTAGAAACCTGCAAGAATGGCTTTTTGGAGGGATGTAGAAAAATTGTTGGGTTGGATGGTTATCACACTAAAATTGGTGCAATTGGAGGGGTAATTCTATTGGTTGCAGGCCTAGATGGGAATAATGGTATATACCCCATTGCATATTCTATTGTGGAAGCCAAGAACAAAGAAAGTTGGTTGTGGTTCTTGATTGAGCTTTGGGAAGCATTGTGCATTGATGACCCATACAGGTGGACTTTTATGTCAGATAGGCAGAAGGTATGTATCTTATATTTGAGTTTATTATGTATTACAACAATTATCTTTGAATTCATTTTTTCTTTATGTTTTGCTATGACTAACAATCCTACTAATTGGTGATGCAGGGTATAGTTTATGGGGTTGCGATTTGCATGCCCGGTGCAAATCATCGTTTTTGCATGCGACATCTGTATAGCAATTTCAAGAAAATGTTCAAGGGAAAAGCATTAAGGATGCTCTATGGCCTGTCGAAAAGTCATACACCCAAACTAACTTTGCTCACTATATGGAAATTGTGAAGAGTTGTTCTAAAGAAACATATGATTAGCTATGTAAGATCCCCCCTACAACATGGTATAGGCATGGGTTTGACCCAATTGTTAAATTGGATGACATCACAAACAACTGGACTGAGTCATTCAATTCTTGGATTGGGGAGTCTAGGTCTTTGCCAATCATAGAAATGTTAGAAGGTGTAAGAAAGAGGCCGATGCAAAAACTATTTGAGAGACATGAGGTTGTCAATACATAGGCATCGGTGCTAATGCCAAGAGTGGAATCGATTATCAGCAGAAGGAGGAGAGAGGCTAGGTGATTACTGGTTAAAAAACATATTCATTTATATAGATTTCATCTTTTTTCGCTACTTGAGCCAATTGTACATTGCTCACTCATGTTAACTGCACTTGCAGGTCAGTTAGGGTTTTCAGGTCTGGACATTATGAGTACCAAACAAGAGGGAATGATTTGGTAGATAATGTGGCTAAGATGGATGCTAAGACCTACACCTGTAGAGTATGGGACATCAGTGGTATCCTGTGCTGTCATGCACTTGCAACTTTAACATACACTCGGGGTATAGTGGAGGATTTGTGCGATGTAGCCTTTCACAAGTCCACATATTCAAGAGTGTATAGCCACCTTATACATGCACTACCTGGGCAGAAGTATTGGGCACCAGTTGACCACCATCCAGTTAGACCTCCAGTAGTTAGGAGAAGGCCAGGTTGACCTCCAATTAGTAGAAGGGAAGAAGATGAGGCAAGTCCATCCCACCATGGCCCATTGGAATGTAAGACAATAAGATGCTCTATTTGTGGTGGAATTGGGCACAATAGAAGGAATTGTCGTGTACAGGTATTATTGTTTAAAAGTTTGAACACACTAATAGTTAGAATTTTCACTTTAATAATATTATTTAACTATTCCTTGTAGGTTGATGTGCCTGCTCCAGAACAAGCTCAAACATGTTGGATGGTTAGAAGGAAACTCGTATATCATGAGGGGGGTTTAAGTACCCACCCAGTGCATGGCACCATGGGGATGGCTTCTTCATCTATGGCAACACCTATTCCACCAACATTTGAGGCTGGATCCTTAGCAAGAAGAGCATCTAGTGTTACAAGAGGGAGATTATCTACTGTTCCGAGGAGGGGTGGTAGTGGAGTGTTTCAACATTCACATATTGACCAATCAAGCAGTCAGGTAACATTGCTAATGTTGTAGATTGTTATAGTATCTTCTAGCTATATCCAATTTCATTTCGATACTATAACATATGGACTTAGCAATTTCACTTGAATTTTTATAGGTTGAAGGTCAAAGCAGCCAAGAATTGAGATACTCACGTCCATATTGAGTGACATTCAATATCATTGAATTTTTTGTATAGACCAACTAAATTTGATGGAACTGATATATATGATGGAACTGACTTCTAGAAAGGTTTCTAGACAGTGATATAGACGATGGAAATATGTACAAATTCACAAGAACATCACACCTTCTGGTTTCTCCCCTCACCAGAACTCATTTATTTTCAGTAGCAAAGGGCATCAATTCTATGCCAGTTCTACTTTTCATTTTGAAAATACAATCTCACCCCTATGTGTCTTTTAATTTCTCTTCAGATGCGACATTTGATGCATTATAGTTGAAAACTTAAGGGTAGATTTCATCAATTTACCCCTTTTTCTCCTGGATGTTGACTAATAGATGCTTTACTAGTTATCATCTTTGGTGAAATTGATAGAAAGTTATCTGGTATTTTTGGTATTTTGAAATCTTGTCTGTTGGTCCCTTAGATCTGTTAAAGCTATACAAGTTGTTCCCTTGCTAGTTGAGGGTGACTCAAAGAATGTGGTCGGCTGGGAAGCAAACCTAGGACTGGGCCTTGGAGAGGCGTAAGCTGTGGTCTCTCCCAAACAAATTACAAAAGAGGTAGATATCAAATTACAACTCGGCCCATAACAGATGTTCCCTACTTTCCCCTTGCTTGGCTATCCCTTCAGCCAATGCCTTTACCGATCTCCCCACCTACTGTATTCTCACAGACATGTTACATGTCAACCATTTAAATTTCTTGATTCCATTATCCATGACATTTCCTCTTCTTTAAAATGGAGTTGCAGATGGATTCCAAGAGAATCGAACCAGTTGGCAGATAGTTTAGCTAAACCTAGATTAGTTTGGATTGGTAAGGAATTTTTTAATAGTGCAAATGAACATTATATCTTTAATGTTCTAGGTGAGTGAGATAATGAACATTATATCTTTAAAACTAAGAAGGAAATTGTTTTTGGAGTTCGAGAAACGGTTGAATCTTTTTGAATGGTGGCAATTGATGAATCATTCTCCTTTTATGTTATTCTGAAATTAATTTAATTATTTATTCGGTGGCTCATTGAGTCAACTAAACTAGTAGGATGCATGTTTATCTACACAACCCCTCATATTTCGTGTTCAGTTCATTCCTGCAAGGTCCCTAGCTAGTTGGATTCTCTCACCATCACCATCTAGTTAGGGGGACTAGTGGTTATGGAGGTGCACCCAAGAATTCAATTAATGTGATTCATTACTACCACACAGAGAGGAGAGGGAGGCTTCCCTTTATTCCACAGGTTCAAAGTTGAAAGTTGAAACCCTTGCTGCCTCCTCAAACACAAGGGTGATGGTGACTGAACTAGTTGGGTCATCGCCATTCTTTGAATAGAGAGTGTAGAGGCATTCTTAATGTTGCTTCTATAATTGGTTATATAGAATGAATTATAGCTAGACATTTTATTAAGAATATATGTGCTCTGTCTATATATAATTCTATTATCGATTTTGAACATTGACTATTTCTTCCCCTTGATTTGAAAATCTTGAGACGAGAGGTATGCAAATTAAGTCACAACCAAGCCAAAATCAGATTAATTTCTTCCCCTTGATTTGAAAATCTTGAGACGAGAGGTATGCAAATTAAGTCACAACCAAGCCAAAATGAGATTATACATCTTTGACTCTCAGATTTTTTATATGACCCAACAATTTATCACAAAATTCAGACATTCTATCGAATTTATCATTCTCTAACTGGACAACTACTTCAACCTCATCTAGTGGGTCTTTAGAAGGTCCTGCCACATCTCCTTTGATAGTTAAACTTTGTTGGACTTGTGGTCTCCTTGGTATCCATGCAAAGAACTTACACCCACCTGCATCCTACAAAAAATAGTGTGCTTTAAGCGATTGAATATTTAACAAACTTTGCATAGACAAATAACTAAGATTAAATAATCTTACTTGGGGCTTTGCACAAACCCAAAATCGTCTCCCTTGTGTACCGGGCCATTTAGATGTGAAGACCCTATAAACCCCATTTCCACATGAACAACACCTTATCTCATCCTTCCAACAAAAGAAATTACATCTTCTATCACTGTCAAACTACAACAATAACAAAAAATTTGCTTTACATGAAACGTTAACAAACTACAACAATAACTAAGGTTTTGTATAACCTACGTAGTAGTGACAACCATAGAACTCCCGCCCAACATTCTCAACCATCCCATTCTGTGCCACGACAAGTACACACTCCCCACCACCACATGGGCAAAAAACCTTTGTGGTATTAGAAGGGTGCTCGGGGTGAGTAGGGGTGTGTAGGCTACATTAGGCTGGGTGCGCGCTGGCATGCGCGAGTGTGCGTTGGCTTGCACTGGCGTGCGCAGGCATGTGTTGGTGTGTGTGGGTGTGCCCGAACATGTGCTGGCGTGCGTTGGCATGTGCGGGCGTGTGTTGGCGTAGCTACGCTAGGATCGCTCTGGCATTTTGTCGAACATCTACAAGTCCACTTTTAGATTGCCCTCCTTCCTCTTATTCTTCCTCCTTCCTCCCCCCTCAACCTTCCGCCTACCTTTATTCACCTCCCTCCCCACTCAACCTTCCGCCTCCCTTTATTCACCTCTTTCCATAAGAGGTGAGGTGTGACCAAATGATAGTCCCTCGTGTAAAAGCAAAAAAATAACACTATTCTAATTAGACACAAAATATTCCTTTAGTGAAAAACAAAATAAAACCTTTAGTAAAAAACAAAAAAACTCATCTCTGTTTTGTTTAGGGTTTAAGCAAAAAGGGGTGTTAATAGGGATAAAAAACCCACTGTCGACCTCCGTCGAATTTCCGCCAGACCTTCGCCATTCGTTAGTTGTAGTGATCCCCATCGGTGGAGATGGTGATGGCGAGCTGTTGGGATGACGCTTCTGTCTTCTCTTCCTTCGACAGATAGGACGAGTGTGTGAGAGGGATTCAGTTAATTTAAAATCAAGGATACAAATGTAATTTTGTATAGGGGTATAACAGGCATTTTTAGCTTTTCCATCCATGGTTAATGTTTAGGGGTATACTTAGTCAATTGTCAGAAACAGTAAGGGTACACTTGGTCAATTTTCAAACAGTAAGGGTAGAGTTAATCAATTAGCTAAACCATAAGGGTAGTTTAAGAAATTTACCCTTGAAAAATCTCTTGTTTCATCTCTTCGACCGGATTGAAAATGAGGAGGGCATTTTTGTCCAAAAACTAAAATCATAAACTGGAATGGGAATCACAATCCCTGGGGAGGGGTCGGGAATGGCCATTCCTCCATACGAGGGATTCCCATTCCGCCTAGAATGGGAATGGGATTCCTATTCCAATCAACCAAGCACTTGGAATGGGAATGGGCCATTCCGATTCCGATTCCAGGCTTCTATTCCCTCCAACCAAATGGATCCTTATATTGGATTTAAATTTGACTCCATTAGATCCCATTAAAATTCAAATTTGGTTATATTAATTATAGTATTTATTGATTTTAATAAAACAAAATTTCTAAAGTAATCAATTGGCAAATTGTACCCTTAGTATCCGTTAATATTCTGTCAAAATCAGTACACATGTGACACCATAAAACGTTTAAATTTTTTTAAATCCAATATTACCCTCATCTCCTTCCTCTCGATGCACTGCCTCTCTCTCTCACCCTTTCTTTCTTACAAGGTCTCTGTTCCTGCTTACGGAGAGAGAAAGTGAAAGAGGTCTGAGGATGATGTTGAACAGAGAGAGACCATTACAGGACAATTCCGCATCTCTAGGTTATATTTTCTGCTATGAACTCAATTGATGAAAAAAGCCAGAGTTATTATTTGATTTTGTAGAAAATGTTAAAGGATCATTTAACCCAACAGTGTCAACCGAATTCGGTTCTCAATCAAAGGTAAGACCATTACAACCGTCAACCATTCACTCAGAGTTGTGGAGAGTGCATTGGGAAGAAATTCTAATAAGTCTTATGAAGCTTGGCATCAACCGAAATGTCCTTTTCAAGTATTCTTCTTCTTCGTCTTCCTTGGCACGCAATTACCTCTCGCCCCTGTTTTATCACCGTTGCTGCAGCAGCGGCGGATCCCTCCACATGGCCCCCTCTCTCTCTCTCTCTCCATCTGTCCCCTCTCCCTCTCGCCCCTATTTCTCATGCTGCTTGTAGCAGTTGTGGACCCCACCCTCTCTCTCTCTCTCCGCCCGTACCTTCTCCCTCTTGCTCCTGTTTTATCACCGCCGCTGCTGCAACCTGTAGCAGTGGCGGATCCCTCTACACGATCCCTCTCTCTCTCTCTCCCCGTCTGTCCCCTCTCCTTCTCGCCCCTGTTTCATCACCACCGCTGCAACCTATAGCAACAGCAGACCCCTCCACACGACCCTCTCTCTTTCTCTCTCTCTCTCAGTTCGTCCCCTCTCCCTCTCACTCTTGTTTCATCACCACCGCTGTTGTAACCTGTAGCAGCAGCAGACCCCTCCACATGGCCTCTCTCTCTTTCTCCATCCCCTCCGTTTTCTTTCACCGGTTTAGAGGATAAATATCATGGAGCAGGAAGCTCCACATGGTTCCGATCTACAGCTCCGACACATTGCATGACTTCTGTTCTCAGTCCCGTCAAGGTAGCAGAGAAAGAATTGAACTTCAAGATCTGCAACTCCAACAGATTGTGTGACTTTTGTTCTCAGTCCCACCAAGGTAGGAAAGAAAGAAATTCAAAGATCCGCAACTCTTACGGATTGCGGCTCATGGAGGAGTTCTATTGCTTGAATGGTCAGAAGTCCGAGAAGAGCAGTGAAAGAATTCGTTGGAATCGTTGCTTCCTGGATAACACCCGAGAAGAGGTGCCGGTGGGTCTTGAAGAAAACAATGAAGGAGGAGAAGAAGGGAGAAAAAACAATGAAGGAGGAGAAGGGAGAAGGAGAGGGATGAAAGGTAAAATTGGGTTTTTCAAAAAAGTAATATATCACATGTGACCGAATATTAATGGATCCTAAAGTTAGTCAATTATTAAAAACAATTGGGGTAGCATTGGAAAATAGTCAAAGGATAGGGTAGTTTAAGAAATTTGTCAAATATTTTAAGGTAATGGTAGGAATAGCATTAGACAATAATCAAATAATAAGTGTATACTTAATCAATTAAATAAGCCGTAACGGTAGTTTAAGAAATTTACCCTATATTATACTATACATAATAAATTCAATATGTTATATTTATATTAACTTATTATATATAAAACTTGAAAAATAATGGTAATGATAATTTTCCCAAGAACCTTTTTGCCAAGTTTAGCTTCCGTCAGGGCAAAGCCCATTAGAGCAACCTTTACGGCCTTGCATTGATGCTTTATTTCATGGAGATATTCCCAATGACGGTTGGAATGGTGTGGCCACGGGTGCCCTGAGGGAAGCCGATCCTTTTGCCTCGGAACATTCCTCTACTCTACTCTACCCATAGTTGGAACTTGGAAAATCATGACATGTGTTGTTGCATGACCTTTCATTGTTTGAACTTTGAACTAGGAACCCTTTCATTTAGACAACTATGAAAATTGTGAGGGCTTATGAAGACAAAATTAGGAGATCAAAACCTACACATCCATAATACATAGGAAATGGAAGACAATGCCTTTTTCTTCTGTCATCCTTCTGTTTGATTAAATGCTCATCCTTCAACTTCAAATGGATATCTTGTTTCTCTGTTCTACTTGGGGAAGAGATACAGAGTGATAACCAAGAAATTATCGTGTTGTAAATTATTTTATTGGGGAAGACAGAGACCCAAGTGATCAAGTCTCTCCGTCTGTGGCACTCTCAGTCTCATCTCATAGCTATATTTCTTCGTCTATGGGTTTTCTTTTTGCATTCCCTTTGAGCACGGAAATGTATAGCGTACAAAGGAAGGAGGTTGCTTTAATGTGCCATTGCTTCCCGTCGGTTCTTTTCTTGACGTTTCAAACCAGTAGAAAAGCCAACGATTTCTTCGTGGACTTTTCCTACGTCCATTGTTTGATTTGATTGGATATTACATAGTGGTGGTGAGTGTGAAGACTGGTCTTACTAGTCAACGGAGAAGGTGAGTAGGAAACTTACTCAACCTGCTAGGATGCTAGCCCGGTGACTCCGAAGTCTTAACTACAACGAATGAGAATGAGAGAGCCCGCTGATTGGATCACCGCTCTTAAAGCGGAACCCAATACTCATCACTCCTTCACAAGTCTTTGGTTCTGTCCAATCAACTGACGTGGCAACCAAGAAATTAATTTCCATTGAGCGATGGGATGCAAGTGTCAGGACCTCTCTTCTCTGATAAAATGCATATAAATAGAGAAGAGGGAACATACGACGGGGTTGGGTAGAAAGATCGGGACTCTGTTAGGTGGGTCTTTGTGGTTGTCATTCGTCTAGTACTGTGAGATGGACACCCATGGCTTTGTTGTTGGTGGTGTTTACTCCTTCCTCTTCCTTGTGTCATTTCACTTGGCTCTTCATTCAGCTGATGACAACTTGGAACAGTCGTGTCTTCCATTCCACTGTGGGAACAGTGTCTTCTCCAACGCTACCCACCCGGAATGCGGACTGATGAGCACCTTACGTTTAGAATGTCCAGATGGAAGACCCACGATCCTATTCGGCTTTGGCGAAGGAGAAAGATCTTACCAAGTTCAATCTATTTTTGGTGATAATAACACAATTGTGATACGTGATTCCTCACTCCATCGCAGCTTGGAAGTTGGCTTATGTGATGACATAAAGAATTTCCCATCATCCACTTTCGATTCTCTCTCCTTTAGAGTAATTAGCCCCAATTTGACTTTGTTCAGTTGCAAACGTGAAGATCATCATCATCATCAGTTTCAGCCCCTACAGCTCCCTGGGTTTCATCAGTACCCACATTGCCGAGACCATGATCTATTCTTCGGTAATCACAAATTTGAACAGAGTCTGCCGTCTATTCCAGATAGATGTTCGGTCTACCAAATTCCCGTGCGTGAACCAATGGATGGGGATGACCAGCTCCTGCCTCACTTGGAGGCCGGGTTTTCTCTTCAATGGGAATTCCCCCCGCAATGTAACAAGTGTGACAGGAAAGAACTCCGTTGTGTTAGAAAACATCAAAATGGAACCTTGACATGTCCAAGTCCAACTACAGGTACAAAACATACAACTTGGAATTTGGGAACAAAAATTTACTTTCTTCATCTTTTTCACTTTGCTTTCTACGTAAATATGTTTTTCATCATCACCCATTCTGGATTATCAGATATCATATCTTTTTCTTTGCTAAATCTAATTATGTCATATGTACACCAGCCTTTCGCCCATTCTAGTACAAAGTTGTTGGGTACCCACTTCCTACTTCCTAGGTCAGATACTTATTGCAGAGATATTTGTAATGCAAATATTTCTGTAGGTTTTTTTTTTTTTTTATCAACTCTTTGAATATGTTAACTATGATGTTTGTATGTACAGTTGGTATGGCTCCATTTCGCAGGGCGATGGCTGAAAATTCAAAAGCACTCTGCCTCTGGTCTTATGGCAGAGTCAAGCCAAACCCAAAAAGACCCCCCTCTCTCATCTCAATCGGTTCATCCGTAACTCCCTTCAGACTTTCATGAGATTTCCCACTTCATCCTTGGTGTCAGGATCTAACGTTTTCCGTTCAGAATAACGGTGCGTTTTCCTTTCGCTTATTCTTGTTCTTCTTCGTCTTACCGATGGAAACAGTTTTTGCGTTGACCCAAAATTCGGAACTTGCAAGCCTCAAATCTGCGGGAACCCAGGTTTTGAGCTTTCCTGCCCCAACCTTGTTCACTAGTAGGGACGATCATAACACAATATTCTGCTTCGGTTGAGGACCTGTTTGTTGGCCTTCCAAGAAATATGGATTGCCCAAGCATGGTCTGGTCAAATATCCAGTGGTAAAGCATCAAGTGAGGGGGCACATGCCCCAATCAGAATCACAATGAGCCCGAACAACCAAATCATTGGAGGCAGAAAAGAAAATGCCACATCCAGGCTCCCCCTTGATGCAAAGGGATGATTTGTTTGGCAGCATCCATGTGTTCTTCGCATGGGAAATTTAATCAGCACATGTACTCGGAAGGTTAGCTCTGGCCTGGTGATGGTTAGATACACAAGTCAACCTATTAGGCGTCAATATTGGGCTGGGTCTTCCAATAATGGGCTAGACATGTTGACAAATTGCCATTGTTGCTTGCACCATGGGATGGGAAATAGATTTACAATCAATCATGTAGCCTTCTGTAATGATGTGAATGGTATACTTGTGTTGACAAACAAAAATGGCAGAAGAATTTCTAGTGATTTCAAGACCCAAGAAGTACCCAAGGGGCCCAAGATCTTTGAGCTAAAAACAATTGTCAAGGTAGGTTTTGATTTTAGTGATACAGGTAGGGTCATTACTTGTGATCACCATGTCGTCCACATAGATGAGCGCAGCAATGAACGAGCCATCTTGAGAGGATGTGAACAGTGAATAATCAGCCATGGACTAATAAAATCCAACATTCTTGAAAGCAGCAACAAAGTTCTCAATACAGCATCATGAGGCCTGTTTAAGGCCATATAAAGACTTCTGAAGCCTATAAACCTTGTTCTTGTCATGCTTTGGAAACTCTGGCAGAATGGACATGCAGACCTTCTCAGCCAAACCACCATGTAGAAAGGCATTATAAACATTAAATTGATGAAATTCCCACCCTCAAATTGCAGCAATAGAGAGAAGGCATCATAGGGTAACTAACTAAGATAGAGGAGAATGAGTGTCATGATAATAATACCCCTTAACCTGAGTATATCCTTTGGCAATGAAACGAACTTTATATTGTTCAATAGAATCATAGGCATTGTAGTAGAGTTTATAGAACCATTTAGAACCAACGTGCCACTTACTAGGAGGAAGATAAACTATGGACCATGTCTTATTTCTTTCAAGAGCTATAATTTCTTCACCCATTGCCTTTCACCAATTTGGGTCAAAGGTCGCTTGAGAGTAAGATGTGGGTTCAGAAATAGGAAGTGTAGTACGGGATGCAGAATGACAAACATAATCCTGGTGTGTACTAGAGGTTGTTGAATGCGTTGGGGCCGCATAGTATGTGTTCAATGGTAGTGGATTGGGTAATGAACTCAGTTCCATGAGGAGATATAGCCTTAGTTGAATCAGAAACATTGTTGGGATCAGTCATGTACATAGGTATGGTATTGGGCTCAATCAAATTATTGGGCTCAGTGGGCTCTATGAATATATCATCAACTGAATCAACAACATGGGGTCTACATGATTATTTGTATTTGTAGCATGTAGGGGAGCAGCAATCCCAATATTATCATAAGGTAACATAGTTTCATAGAAGGTAACAGCTCTAGACGTGAGTACATGTCCTGTGGCTAAATCATATACTTTATAGCCTTTTTGGCCATATAGATATCCGATAAACACACAACAGGATGCATGGGGTGAAAATTTTTCATGGGATAGTGGTCGTTCTTGAGCATAACACAAGCATCCAGATGTCCCCAAGTGGCTGTAATTGGGGGGCTTACCAAATAGGACCTCGAATGGTGTCTTTCCTTATAAAGGGACTACTGGTAAATAGTTAATCATCTAAGTAGTTGTGAGAGTACATTCCCCCGGAGAGAAGCTTGAAATCCTACTGCACATGCCATTTCTAACAAATGTTGGTGTTTTTGTTTTCTTTCAACGATCCCATTTTGTTGTGATGTATCTACACAGGACTGTTGATAAATTTTGCCACTCTTAAAAAAATTGTTGCGTTGTACTAGATAAATTCATGGTCGTTATCAGATCTAATCGACTGAACCATACGTTAGAACTGAGTGTAGACCATATTACAAAACGATGTTAGAAAATGGTAGGTTTCAAACTTACATTTCATGAGGTACAACCATGTACATCTACTATAATTGTCCACTATCATTAGAAAATAATAAGCAGCAGATAGAGACAGGGTATGATATGCCCCGTAAATGTCACAGTGGGTCAAAGCAAATGGTGCTTCTACTCTGAATGAGCTTATTAGAAATACGATGCATGTGTGTTTAGCACGTTTTCATACATCACAAACGTGATCAGAAGATAATGAAAAATGACCATTTGACAACAAAGAAAGTTGACGAGGTGAGGCATGGCCTACTCGGTTGTGCCATGTAGATTAGTCATCTATTGTACTAAGAGAAAACACTTGTTTGGAGGATTTAGGAACACATTAAATATAATAAATCCCATTAAGAATTTTTCCCTTGTTGATCTGTCTCCTCAAGTCTTGGCCCTGTAGAATGCAATAAGTAGGAAGGAACACAACAGTTGGAATTCGATTTAAAAGTGACTTCATTGATTTATAGAAAATTATTATAGAAGCTAGAGACATAAAGAACCTCTTGACCAGAATATTTGGGGCCATTACAGCCGCACTCTTATTGGGTGGCCATCAAGGAAGAACCATTCAGCAAGTAAACTAAGGACAAAACTAGTAGAGGCTCACAATTAACCAGTAAGGACTGGCTAGAGGTCATGTGGTCAGACACTCCACTATCTAAAATCAATGAAGATGTAGTTGATGAAAGAAAAGCCTTACCAGACATGGTGGTGCAAGCGTGCCGTGTATCGGTAGTGAGGAGGTGCAGAAGTTGCGCATACTGATAAGAGATTAAGCCAACAATGGGAGAAGTCTGTATCATAGGTTAAGGCATAGGCACGATTCAAACTAGGAAGAGGATCACTTGCTAAAACGTTGGATCAGACATTATTAAAAACATCATTTAAGCGCATAAAAATTTAATGGAGCTTATCCTTTTCATGTTCAACAGCTAGCTCTTTACGTCACCACTGGTATAGTCTAGAATTGTAGAGAGGTTTGCTAGTTCTTCTCACAATGCTTTCATTTTGGTGAAGTATGAAGCAACTGAGAGATTGCCTTAATGCAAAAGAGATACTTCTCTTTTTAGCTAGTAGACTCATGGAGCATTAGCTTGAGAAAAACATTCCTTGATATCTCTCCAAATTTCTCTTGTTGCATCAGCATAGACCACACTCTCGTGGAGTTCATGATCTAAGGAATTGAACAACCAGGAGATGACCATGGAATTACATTTTGTCCATGGTTTTTCAAGCATGCCATCTACAAAACTGAATTTATTCTTGGCGTGTAAGGCATTCCTCGTCGCACGCTGCCATGTGAAGTAACTCTCTCCAGTGAGTGGAGATGACACCAATAAGGTGAGGCCAGATCAAGGTTTGTAGCCATCAACAAAACTATTTTAACAATGAGCTCTATCAAGAAACTCTATAAATTCTGTCAAGAAACAAAACAGTCTTCAACAACGAGCTCTATTAAGAAACTGTAAATTTTGTCAAAACAGAGTAGTCTTCAACTACGGGCTCTGTCAATAATTGTTACTATTGTAGCAAAAATATAAATCTGGCATCAAGAAATCTTGATGACGGTGGAAACAATCTTGACTGGAAGTAATCAGCAACGATAACCGCTGAACAATGAACTTACACAGTGAGCAGTAATACAGGGTCAAACGTCAGGGTCATCCCATTTTTATTAGGCAATGAAGCTCATCACACTTGTTTTGCCATGCAAAAATGGATGGGTAAATCCATTTCTAAACATAGGACAATTGCTTGCAAATTATCAAAAGAATCTGGTGATATAGTACCTTATCTCACCTTCACATATCCAGAAATTACTTATTCAGTTAACAAAGCTTGCTAGTTTCTTCACTGTCCTACTTATTTAGTTAACAAAGTTTACTTCTACTGTTCTATGATGTGACAATCTAAGTGGCAGACATCTAAAACATGATGCAGTACGGGATTCAGACCATCTGAGTAAACATTTACAAAATTGGTTTCCGAAAACATATCTTATTATATATACGGAAATGATGATATAGTATAGGAGAAGGCCGATAAGTTTTATGCAAGTTGGGACCATTCCAAGACACATATGCAAAAATGACACCATCGACCCAGCTTAGTAAATATTTACCAAGATAGCACCATCACAAGAGTTCTATCTTATTACGTTTTTACCAAGTTAGCGCCATCACAGAGTTACCATCTTAGTTCATTTTTACCAAGATAGCATTATTTTGAATTTATATTCAATTAGGACTTTCCTTTTGAAGGATTTTGGTAGGATTCTATTTTGGAGTGTTTTTTTATATTAGGATTTTATTTTTTAAAGAATTGTAGTAGGATTCTATTATATAGTGTTTTCAAATTAGGATTAGAAGGCATAAGGGTGTATGCCTTTATAAAGATTAGCTAGGAGAAGGCTAAGAAAGTTCTCTTGTTATCAATTTTCTCTTAATTGTTTAGTGAAGAATTCTTCTTCCTAAAATTCGACTTCTGCTTTTTTCTTTGAAGCCTTTTGTACGTATTTCGTTTCCATTCTACGTCAAAGCAAATCCTATTTTTTTATGCTCACACCAAACACATAAAAATTGATTTCATTTTGTTTGACCTAATTTACTAGCTAATGTTTTCACCAAACCACTCTCTTGTGATCAATTTCAATTTCTAAGTAGCAAGCTAATTACCTTAATGTCCTCCCCGATCAGTTTGAGAGGGGTTGTTAGAGATAATGATCATGAAGACAGCACACGTTGTGAACCAATGCATATGCTTTACATTTTAGATAGGAGATTATTTGTATATATTTTTCTCTTTTTTCGGTTGAACCAGGAGGAACTATACAAAACCCGGAGGGGGTAGTTTTGCCCTTGAAATCAGTCCAACAAATTACAACTAAAGAGAAAGGAGATCGTCATTACAACTCTCTTTTTTTCTCATTGATAAAATATAAATTGTGTATTTCCATTCTTGTAAATATTATTCTTTGAATATAAAGATGAGAGCCTAGGCCAATTTTGGCTAGGTCATTCACCTATTCTACCATTCATACTCTTTAAAAAGTTATTAGCCCCAATAACATTACTTTGTTCGGATGCAGACGCGAAGATCTATTCAAACACTGAAGATTTTAGGCATCAACTTTTTGGGTTTTATCGGTTTCCACAGTTACAATACCGTGATGTATTCAGTATTCTTCAATAACAAATTGTAACAAAGACTCACATCTATTACAGATGGATGTTCTCTCTCAAATTTCGTGCATAATCCACTTGGTGACCTGCTCTTGCCACTCTTGCAGGTAGGTTTTATTCTTCAATATGATTTTCCCCGCAATGTCACCATTGTCTTAGAGAACAAAATCTCGAACCTTGACATGTCCACCTACAGGTACAAAACACAACTTGGGAATTTGAAAATGAAAACAATCTTTTTTGATCTTTTTCACTTTTATTTTGCTTTCTACATAAATACATTTTTTCATCATTCATTTCGGATTATCGTATACCCAATTCTATGTTCTTCTTAAATCTTGTCATTTGCTTTTGTCAAAGCAGGGTGGTTTGAATCATATCATATCTAGACTATCCCGTCTATTTACTTCTTGGGGCAATTTGTTCCATCCTTAATACCAAGGTTTTAAGTTTTTAACAAAATGGAAATGGAACAACTTTGATCACCGATTTTTTGGTCAGTGGTTCAATCATTTGGGTTGAATGGTTCAAGTGGTTTGACCCTTAGATTGGAATATTAGGGTAGACATATATATATATCTTTTCTTCTTTGAGAAAAGAAAGAGATAGGTGGCTGGCAGCAAAGAAACAAGAAATTAAGAAATGAAAGAAAGAAAAAAAGAAATAAAAGAATGAAAAGAAAAAAAGGAAAGAAAGGAAGTAGAGATAGGAAGGAAGGAAGGAGGAGGAGGAGAAGGAGAAGGTGACGCTCACCAATGATAATGATGGTGACTGCAATGTTCACCGGCAATGATGACGGTGATGCCAACGTTCAATGATCTAAAATCTGATATCCCATATTCGACTTCAGATCTTCTCTCTCTCTCTCTCTCTCTCTCTCTCTCTCTCTCTATATATATATATATATATATATATATATATCTTTCTCTCTCTCTCTCAGATCTTATTGATCTCAGTCCCCTCTTCCATCTCTCAATCTTTTTTGTTAATAATTTTTTATTAAACCACAAACCGCTACTTGAGTCAAAGGGTTTAGTAGTTCAATCATTCGAGCCAGCGGGTTTTTTGACCAATTCAATGTTTTTCTTCAAAAAAGCAGCCCAGTCCAAAATCAGACCCAAAAATATCACCGGTTTTTAAGTCAAATGGTTTTATCATTTGAGTCGGTGGGTTTTTTGACCAATTCAATGTTTTTCTTCAAAAAAGTGTCCTAATCCAAAATCGGACCCAAAAACATCACTGGTTCCCGGGTCAAATGGTTCAATCATTTGGTTTGGCCCGATTTTCAAACTAGTGTTTAATACATATAAGAGAGTATCGATTTCATAGATACACTTGTATAAGGACATTTTTGTTTGCCCTAACGTCTGACATCTAAAAGTGCAATAATTACATCAAGAGGTATATTAGTATTAGTGAATTTTTCTTTTCTCTGAACTTTGAATGCAAAGAATGTTGTTCTAAATTCTGAATTCTGAAAATTGTCTAATATTCATTTTAACCCCATATATAAGAACATTTGTTTGTGTTTTGGGGGTATTATTAGAAAACAAAAAGTTGTAAGATGCCTCTTTAAGAGATAAGATATAAGAGGAAATGAACATCAATTTTCCTCTAAAAGTTGGAAGATTTCTCTTAAGAGATAAGAATTAAGAGGAAATGAACAAGCATAAAACTATAAATATTTATAATTACTTTTTTTTTCTTTTTATCCTTGCATTGAGTAATTTGTCTAACACTGAATTGTTGTTCTTTTTTTTGTGTTTTTTTTTTTTTTAATTTTCAGAAAGTAAGAAAAGATGGATATCAAGGGTTGTTGCACTAGGCATGAGCGCTGCAATTATATTTGGATGTTTCCTTGTAATATGCATCATCCTTTTCCAGAAGAAAATTATCAGGTTTGACCCAGTGAAAAGAAAAGGTATAAATATTCACATGAAAATTAATGGAGATATAGAGGCCTTTTTTAGGAATTATGAATCCCTTGCCCCAAAAAGATATAGTTATTCACAGGTCAAGAAAATGACCAACTCCTTCAAAGATAAATTAGGGCAAGGAGGCTATGGCTGTGTTTACAGAGGGAAGCTATTTGATGGCCGGCTTGTGGCAGTGAAGGTTTTGAGTGAGTCCAAAGGAAATGGAGAAGAATTCATTAATGAAGTTGCAAGCATTAGTAGAACCTCCCATGTTAACATTGTCACTCTCCTTGGTTTCTGCTTTGAGGGGAAGAAACGAGCTCTTATTTATGAATTCATGACCAATGGATCTCTTGAAAATTTCATATATAATAGGAAGTTTTCAGAGACAAATCATCAACTTGGTTGGGCAAGACTCTATCAAATTGCAATAGGCATTGCTCGAGGGCTGGAGTACCTACACCGTGGTTGCAAAACTCGCATTCTACATTTTGACATAAAGCCACATAACATTCTTCTAGACCATGACTTCTCCCCAAAGATAGCTGATTTCGGCCTTGCTAAACTATGCCCTAATAAAAAAGAAAGTATCATATCAATGCAGGGTGCTAGAGGGACTGCTGGTTATATTGCACCGGAAATATTCTGTAGAAACTTTGGAGGAGTCTCACAGAAGGCAGATGTTTATAGCTATGGAATGATGGTTCTGGAAATGGTTGGTGGAAGGAAGAACATTGATGTGGGTGCTGAGAATACCAGTGAAATATACTTCCCCCACTGGATATATAAGCGTCTCAGGTTAGATGAGGATCTAGGGTTATGTGGGGACATAACTGAAGAAGAAGAAGAAGAAATTGCAAGGAAGATGAGTATAGTAGGTTTGTGGTGTATCCAGACTAATCCTTCAAGTCGGCCTTCAATGGGTAAGGTTGTGGAGATGTTAGAAGGAAGTCTTAATTCCATGCAAATTCCACCCAAGCCTTTTCTGTCTTCTCCTTCAAGAGCAAGATCAACCTCATCTGGTGGTTCCCCTGAAAGAGAAGAGAGGTGTTCCATGAGGTAAATATCTACTTTTTTTATCATGTTGAAATGTTGAACAAGGTTGGGGCAGGTATTCCATCCTAGACCAATTCAACTTAATCCGACAGTTTGGATATATTAAACCAAGGTGACAAACGCAAAATCCTTAAAATCAGATGAGTTCCCATAAATGTGTTTGTTGGCTGGATCAAGAATTGCTATACTTTGGCTGGGAGGAATTTCCTTATTGGTTGAATAATCTATCGACTGGTATTCCAGACTTCAAAGTGAGAATCAACATTCTGACATATTTACCAAAGAATGTTAAAAAAATAGATAGGATCTAACCTTGCTTAGTTAAGTTGAATTGGAATATTACTCCCTAAAAATAGGATTGAATGGATCCTTCTAAAAATGTGATATGTTTATTAATTGGTTTGAATTTGGATTTGCTTGAATATTAGACCATTTTCAGTTTTCATTCAGGATTTTTTTTTCATCAGCCCTTTTTCTGATTTTTAATTTGAAGTCCCTAGGATTAAGTGGAATTTGACAATTAGATAGGACTGCTTTTGTCTATTCACAATATAGATTCTTATTTCATATTTAATATTATAGATTTATGCTACCTTTTTTTAAAGGTCTCGTGGGTTGTGAATTGAGTCAGATTTTTTTAAAACAAAATATAGATATACCATTACTATTTGATGGAGAAAACAAAAAGATGTTCATCGGTGCTTATTAGAAAATGTAAATCACAGCCTTGGATTTGCGCGGGCAAATACGGTGTATCGGAGCCCTTGATGTATTGATGTGGCCCCACCTTGAATTGAATGACGTAGCGTTGAAATGGGGCCACAACAATACATAAAAGGCTGTGATTTGGGGATTTTAGCCCCGCCCAGTGTTACAGCTTATTCCTCGATCCAGCTAAAATAAAAGCATTACCTAACCAAGTAACCAGCAGTTAACTTCCATATAAATTGTTGGGCATCTACAAGATCAAGCCACATTTGTTACTAAATTTGTCCTAGCGTTGCATATATCTCCCCAGTAGTCTAACTTGGCCAACCAGTCAACCACTCTGTCGGCTTCCTTGAATACGTGCTTGAATTGGATTCTTTTACTGCTTGTGCTTGACGTACGCACTCAGGTTCAGGTACCAGATATCTTGGATAATATTTCCACCTTGCTCTCTCCATTTATGCAATCAATCATTCCTGATTTTTATCGAATCAGCAGACCTAAATGTGGTATTCGAATCCGACCCGATCCATTTGCAGATCAAAAGTTAATTGTGTGCCCTCAATATATAGTCTCTAACAAGTGAAATAAGATAGTTGGACGGAATGGTTTAGGTGTTGTTACAATCCCTTTTTAGTCTTTTACCATATAATTTTTTGTATTTCTGATATCATTTTCATGTATTTCTGATATGATTCTCATCAAGTAACCAAATGTCTGTTCACGATGATATTTTTAAATGGACAGCAAATAAGATATTCAAATTTTCAACCACAGCAAATAATATATCAAAAATACATGAAAATACTTACTTTTTGCACCATATAATGTTTAACTGACAATAATAATGAATAGGCCCAAGGCCCTGTTCGCATTTCGATAAGTTATTTATTCCAGTAAATGCACTTATCTAGTTAATTGTTTTTTAAGAAAGATTTATACAGGTAAATGCAATTATTCATGTTCTTTTATTTCCCATGTAAGTAAGGTAATGACCATTTTATCATGGTTTTTAAAATTGAACTGGACCGGATGGTTGGACCTGAAGGGTAATTGGTTCCGTTTTTTCAGAAAATCAAAAAATCAAAATTTTCCCAAAAATCATTGATTTTGTTCAATAAACCACTGACCCGGGTGGTTAACCGTTTGAACGGTTTTGACCGTTTTCTAATTTATTAATTTTTAAAACTTTTTTATTTTTTGTTAGAATGAGGCAACCATTCTATTCGAACGGTCAGATTGTTTGACCCGGAAACCAGACCCCTGACCGGTTCATTCTCCGGGTCAGTTTAAAAACCTTGCATTTTATCCAAAAAAATTCATTATTACAATGGACATTTTTGTCCCTTCAAGTATTGGCAACTGTAACCCAAGATGAGAAAGTTATTTATCCACCTACGAGAAACGTATCACTTATGATATCTAAGAAAATAAACTTTTGTTGATGTCACGTAAATCTGAAAAAAAGAACATGAGATATCTTGCAATGGGAATCTATATTTCATTGACCAACTTAAGCCCTTTCAAAATCGAGGAAAAGAACGCCCCCAAATGTAAAGGTCAATTGAATGTTCAGGGTACACAGAATACCTATCTGTAATTTACCCTTCTTCCAATGCTATTTCCTGGAAGATTTGGTGACGTTTAAGATGTTGTTTCGGCTTTTCTACTTGTGTCATGTGAAATTGTGAAGTGAGGAGATGGCTTCTGCCTCCTTATCCTCCCTGTCCCGTGCCATTTTTGCTTTCTCGTTTCTCCTTTGTCTGTCTGGTTTTCACTCAGCCGATGAAGAAGGGTCTATGCATTGCCGACCATTCAACTGTGGGTCTCTAACCAATATCAGCTATCCATTCTCCAACGCAACCTGTCCCGAGTGCGGCTCAGCCATCATCCTATGCAAAGATGACATACCCATGATTCAGTTCGAGATGGGGGGGAACACTCTACCAGGTCAAATCCATCTTCCCCAATAATAACACAATTGCAATTCAAGATCATCAACTCTATAGTAGCTTGCAGCAGGGCAATTGCGATATCCTCTACAATTTCACAGCACCTTTCTCTGATGCGCTTTCATTTGAAATAACAAGCCCAAATCTTACCCTGTTCAAATGCGTGCGCGAACTTCCATCTCTGCATCTACAACGCTACCTTCTATAGCTACTTACGCTGCAGAGACTACGATCTCTTCTACTATAGCAGTTCAATTTCGAAGCAGAATCTGCCATCTGCACCAATACCTGCTCGTGCACCTAGGCATATTCTGTATGGTTGTTCTGTCTATAAGTTTCCAGTTCATGAATCATTGCCTCAATTTGATGAGAATTGGTCAGCTAATCACCTCTTGAACCTCTTAGGTTTGGGGTTTTCTCTGCGATGGGATCTTCCCCCCGAGTGCAACGAGTGTGAGATCAAAGGCGTCCGTTGTTTAAAAGAACCCAATGGAACTTTCAAATGTGAAGATCCCAAACATGGTAATATACCAAGCACAAGTAGTACCTTTTTGTTTTTTTACCATTTTCATCTTTGCCTTGTAGTTCTTCCATTAAATCTAAAGAATCTTGAAACGAATTGTTTGGCTGCTCTGATTCAATTCGATAGCTGACAGACTGGTTCCACCATTGATTTTTCGTTTCATGAATGGTTGCAGGTTTAGGTTCCATGAAAGCAATTTTCATTGCTTTTTATTAAGAATTTATATTATATCTACAATCCGATCCGTTGGATACGAATAAGAATTGGACCGTGCAGGCTAAATTTGTATTTGGTGATTGAGTGAATGTAGATATATCCTTTGCACCAACATAATTTTTTTTTTTTTTTTTAAATTCCAGCATCATAGATTTACCCTCTATAAAATGGCATGTGGCATGTTGATTGTACTGTAGCTGTAGGCCGAGAATCAAGATATATAATCAAAATATGTTTGGCTGCGATTGTTGCAGTGCAAATTTTGATCAAGTGCAAAATTTTTACCCTGTTTAGTTTTGCTTTATTTGTTTGTAATTATGATTTGTATTTTTATCCCAAATAAAATTTCTACACTTTGTTTCTTTTGGATTCACTGGCATGTTAGAATATCCAATGGCTATGTGACAAGCCACATGTTGGTGGTTGATAGTTGATGGTCATCTCCATGCAACACTCTCACACACAATCATTCATTTTAAATAATTACCTATTTATTTATTTTCTATAAAAAACAAATTTATTTGATTGTTTATTTGAAAACATTTTCATGCATGGAGATACCAATGTTGTTGGATTATTTGGATCCATATTCCAGCTCTTATTGGGTCAATGGATATCCATTTGACCCAGTGTAGACTGGATGATCAAGTGGTTAGATCCTTGGTCAACTTGAGACACTTGTCTCAAATCTGGCGGAGCATAAATTTTAATGTTAAGGAATACTTATCTCAATTGGTTATTATGGTAACTTTTGTTCCTAATGTCCAAGAACTTAATGTTGGAGAAGCAACTATATAAGGGATCTCTCTCAAGTGCTTCAGCACATTGAGATAGGCTCTTTATTGAGAACGAAAAATTATCCTATCAGCTTTAGCTCTAATCAGATTAAGCTATTTTCTCTTGCACATTGTTTGAGAGGTTGGTGTCTCGGATCCTATGCTGTGAAGCTGCTATTATTCTCTTTGCATGCAGGTAAGATAGACAAAGATCCCAGCCGTTCGATTCTACATGCACTCGAATCAACACTGGTATCAAAGCGCAGCAATGACTGGCATCGAATCGTGTCTCATCTTTTAAGATCCAAAGGAGAGGAGAGAGAAAACAAACCCGCTTCGAGGGTTTCCTCTCAACATCTCTGTCTCTCCCATCTGCACACTCTTCACGGCAAGAACAGAATGGCAACGAGGGTTTCGTCTGATCTTCGAAAACCCTGTTCGACTGCCCATCTCCGAACAAACAGTGGCTTCGGAAACTCTGAGACAACAGAACCCTATTCATTTTTTTTCTTTCCAACCTTTCGGCTTCTAACGACAATAGCTTCGATCCTACGTTACTGCAACCTCAAAAGCGTCACTAGTAGTTCATTTTTTTTTTTTTGAAGAACTGGTCCTAAAACTGCAGAAATGCTAGCTGCTCATATCTGAAGTGAGGCAAGAAACCCTAAATAAATTTAGGGCTTTTTCACTATTTTTGTTCACTGCAACACAGATCTGGTTTGATAAGGCATATTCGACCAGTGCGACAAACCCAAACATCCCAAAACGGGTATTAGAATTTCATTTGTTCATTTCTCCTTTTTTACGTTCTTTTTTTGGTATTCATTAATTCTTACTGTCATTCTTGAGGATATTTTTCAAACTCCAAGCCACATAGAAGCATCATTGTCAAACACATGATCTGCTCCTGAACTAATAGGAGTAGTGGGAGCTGGACAGAAAGTTTGACAATTGACCACTTCAGCTATGGATTGGGAATTTTTGCGTATACAACTAAGTGCTCTATCTTCGTTCATTTTTTTTTCTTCTCCAAACTTGAATGACAGTCTCCTAAAACACTACCAACTGATACTGCACTTGCTTTATTTATTTCTGGAATACTATTGCATTTTTTTTTATCATGCTTGCTACTGCCTTACCCCAAGAACTCAATAAAACTGAGAAACTAAATGCACCAATTTTGCTCTCTGGAAATGTAGAATTAGAAGGATACTTGATGAAGAAAATGTTGATTATGTTTTAGATAAATCTATTCCTACTAAACCTACTGATGATAATTCTTTGACTGTAATTCGTGAATATCAAAAATGGGAAAGGGATAATAGGAAGGCAAGAAATTGTTTATTAACCTTTATGGAGCCTAACATAGAAGTTGTGTTTGAAGAACACAATAATGCTAAAGACATGTTTGAAGCCATTAAAGAAACATATGGAAAAATAACTAAAACCTATGTTCAATTATTAATTGAAAAATATTATGGCTGTGAAATGAGAGAAGAGGATTCTGTAGTAGATCATGTTAGTAAAATGAATGTGATTGCCAAAGAATTGGCAACCACTGGAACCCTAGTCCTGAGAAAATTCAGGTCTCCACCATTCTTAATAGCCTCCCATCTTCTTGGAATTCTGTAGGGACAACTTTAAACCTATCTAGAAGAGAAGTTAGCATAAAAAACTTACCTACCTTGTTAAGATTAGAGGCTGAGAGGAAGATGAAAAAATCCCAACCTTCATCCTTAATGGTTACTCCCGAACCAATTGAAACTTCCCAAATGGCCGAAAAATCTAAGGCCAAGTTTTTCAAAAATACTAATGGGAAGAAATTTAAATTCTCAAAAGGATTCAAAAAGAATAAGGGTAAGCATTGCTTTAATTGTGAAAAACAATGCTATACAAAATATAATTGCCCAGAATGCAAGAAGAATAAATCAAATAATGAAAAAGGAAAAACTGAAAAGAAAGACATAGTGTGTGTAGTCTTTGAATCCTACTTTATTGATTATGTTTTTTCTGATTGGTGCATAGATTCTGACTCCTCTAAGCATATTTGCAAAACTAAAGAGATGTTCTTGGAATTGAAGAAAATGAAGACAAGAGAACACAAAATTTTTATGGGAAACAACACCTACACTAATGTACTTGGAACCGGAAAAGTGAAGATCCCCATAAATGAGAACACAAATTTAATCCTTAATGATGTGTTGTATGCACCTAATTTTAGGAGAAACTTGTTGTCTGTACCTCTGTTAGATGAGAAGGGTTTTGATGTACGTTTCAGGGGAGGAAAAGTAACCATAGGGAAGCATGGTAGAGTTTTAATATTTGGGAATAAGTCTGATGGATTGTATCGTTTGACTATCAACAAAGTTAATGCTTTTTCTAGTTATGATTGTGCTTATCATGTGAATGAAAATGCATACATATGGCACATAAGACTTTGTCACATAAACAAAGATAAAATGATGAGATTGAGCACCAATGGCTTAATTCCCAAAATAGAAATGAATTTTAATTGTTGTGAACCATGCCTTAGTGGAAAAATGACTAGGATCCCTTTTAAGAAAGAAAATAAATCAGAGGAATTATTGGATATAATACACTCTGATGTTTGTGGCCCTTTGAATGTAAAAGCACATAGGGGTATGGAATATTTTGTAACTTTTATAGATGATTTCTCTAGATTTGGTTTTGTGTATCTAATTAAAAGAAAATCAGAAGTCTTAGAAAAATTTAAAGAGTATAAAACACTTGTAGAAAACCAATTGGATAGAAAAATAAAATCTCTTAGGAGTGATAGAGGTGGAGAACATGTCTCTAACCTATTTGGTGATTTTTGTACACAAAATTGAATCATACACCAATTAACCATGTCTTTCACCTAATAATGACACTTTAGGTAGAATTCAAAGGAAAAGATTCCCTTCATCAAGATTAAAAGACTATTGTATCTACTTGAATGAGGAGTCTCTTGATGATCCGATTGATTTTGAAGATGCTATGGATGCACTTGATAAATAAAAGTGGTGTAAAGCTATATAAGATGATTTAGACTCAATAAACAAAAATCGAGTTTGAGAATTAGTTGATTTACCTAAGAATAGGAAACCTATAGGGTGTAAATGGATGTTAAAGAGAAAACTCAATGTTGATGGGTCCATAGAAAAATACAAGGCAAGTTTAATAGCGAAAGGGTTTATACCCAAGTAAAAGGGATTGATTATAAGGAGACTTACTCTCGAGTTGCCAAGTTTACCTCTATTAGAATCCTAATGTCTTTAGTTGCCTTTTTGGACTTAGAATTATGCCAGTTAGATGTCAAAACTATTTTTCTCAATGGAAAGCTGAATGAAGAAATATACATAACTCAACCCAGAGGTTACATAATAGAGGGACAAGAAAATAATGTGTATAAATTAAAGAAATCATTATATGGTTTAAAACAGTCTTCTAGGATGTGGTACCATACCTTCCATAAAGCAATCTCTAAACTTGGATTTTTACCTAATCCATTTGATCATTGTGTTTACTCTTTGAATAGTGGGAGCAGTTTTGTTGTTCTTCCATTATATGCAAATGATATTCTTATTACTGGAAATGATGTATCTATAATTAATGACAACAAAGATTGGTTAAAAATCAACTTTGAAATGAAAGAATGGGTGATGCAAGTTATGTACTTGGAATTAAAATAGAAAAAGGTAGGAACACTAAAACCTTGACTCTTTTTACTTAGAGAAAATCCTAAAGAAATTCAATATGAAAGATTATAATGGTGTTGAAACTCCAATTTGTAAATGAACCAAATTAAGTAGAGATATGACTCTCATTAATGATGAAGAAATAGAGAAAATGAAGTACAGACCCTATGCTCAAGCTATTGGTAGCTTGATGTATGCCATGCTTTGCACATGACCAGATATCTCATATGCAGTAGGTCTTGTTAGTAGATACCAAAGTAACCCAAGTAAAATACATTGGAAGACTGTTAAAAGAATATTTAGATATTTGCAGTTAACAAAACACTTCAAATTAACCTATTATGTAAACGACCTAGAGTTACTAGGTTATTGTGATGCTGATTTTGTAGGTGATCGGGATGATAGAAAATCCACAACTAGGTACTTATTCCTCTTAGGAGGAGGTGTTGTCTCATGGACAAGCAAGAAACAAAGCTGTATAGCCAAATTCACCATGGAAGTTGAGTTCATCTCTTGTAGCTCTACGGCATCTGAAGTAGTTTAGATTAGGAGATTCTTGGAAGAACTCCGAATTCCTGATGTGCCAATAGGAGCTGTGAAGATCTTCAATGACAATCAAGCTGCTATTAAGACAATTAAAAATGGTGAGATCAGCTTTAAAGGGAAACACATATATCTCCATTACCGGTATTTGTATGATGTCTACCAATGGAGTGAGATCCTGGTAGAATATGTGCCTACAAAAGATATGGTTGTTGACCCTTTGACTAAACCCATTGCAATTACAAATTATGTAAGGCACGTTAAAGCAATGGGATTGGTAGGCACCCATTTATCTCGGGCCTAACTAGCCAAGTGGGAGATGATGGTAGAGTGGCCATAAGCCCTCGTTTAATCCTCAACATGTTGGAATATCCAATGGCCATGTGACAAGCCACAATTTGATGGTTGATAGTTGATGGTCATCTCCATGCAACACTCTCACACACAATCATTCATTTTAAATAATTACCTATTTATTTATTTTCTATAAAAAATAAATTTATTTGATTGCTTATTTGAAAACATTTTCATGCATGGAGATACCAATGTTGTTGGATAATTTGGATCCATATTCCAATTCTTTTTGGATTAATGGATATTCATTTGACCCAGTGTAGACCGGATGACCAAGTGGTTAGATCCTTGGTCAACTTGAGACACTTGTCTCAAATCTGATGGAGCATAAATTATAATGTTAAGGAATACTTATCTCAATTGGTTATTCTTGTAACTTTTGTTCCTAGTGTCAAGGAACTTAACGTTGGAGAAGCAAATATATAAGGGATTTCTCCCAAGTGCTTCAACACATTGAGATAGGCTCTTTACTGAGAAAAGAAAATTGTCCTCTCAGCTTTAGCTCTAATTAGATTAAGCTATTCTTTCTTGCACATTGTTTGAGAGGTTGGTGTCTCAAATCCTATACTGTGAAGCTGCTACTATTCTCTTTGCATGTAGGTAAGACAAACAGAGATCCGAGCTGTTCGATTCTACATGCACTTGGATCAACAGTATTACTGCTCACTGCGTAAGTTCGTAGTTCAGCAGTTATCATTGCTGATTACTTCTGGTCAAGATTGTTTCCACCGTCATCAAGATTTCTTGATGCCAGATTTATATTTTTGCTACAATAGTAACAATTATTGACAGAGCTCGTTGTTGAAGACTACTCTATTTTGACAAAATTTACAGTTTCTTAATAGAGCCCGTTGTTGAAGATTGCTCTGTTTCTTGACAAAATTTACAGAGTTTCTTGATAGAACTCATTGTTAAGTTCAGTTTATTACCTCCATCCCACGGATAATTCCGAGGCTATATTGGTGTCATCTCCACTCACTGGAGAGAATTACTTCACATGGCAGCGTGCGACGAGGAATGCCTTACACGCCAAGAATAAATTCAGTTTTGTAGATGGCATGCTTGAAAAACCAGATTGATCCACAACTAAGGAGAAAGCATGGACAAAATGTAATTCCATGGTCATCTCCTGGCTGTTCAATTCCTTAGATCATGAACTCCACGAGAGTGTGGTCTATGCTGATACAACAAGAAGAAATTTGGAGGGATATCAAGGAATGTTTTTCTCAAGCTAATGCTCCATGAGTCTATTAGCTAAAAAGAGATCAACCTAATTGCTACTTGTACCATTATTCGTGACAATTGCGGATCACCGAAATCATGGATAGTAGTAGGAAAATCAACATTAGTTCAGTTTGTCAGACTAATTAACATTAACATCCAATAAAAATGTGCACAAAAACCAATGAATACTTGAATTAAAAAGAAAGAAAATAAAATAACTACAGAACCTCATAATGACACAATCGAACCTCCCCCCTTGAACCAGAAAAAGAAGCTTAGCTACTCATGATCTACGCAATATCCATGCTCTTCTTCTCCATAGCCGAACTGCCTTCTTGCTTCTTGGTCTTCTTGATGATCTCTTGGATCTTGGAATGAGTGATTGCTAGAGCTGGTTCGCCCCCCTCTTTATATAGCCAAAGGAGAGGGCTGTTTTCCAACTCCTTCTAGGAGATCATCTTATCTTTAGGGTGTTTTGATCTTATCTTGAACTAATCCTATCCTATCTCTTATCTAATGCTCTAATCTCAATCTTCTTATCTCTCTAGGATTACATTCAAAACTTTAGATCTGATAAAACTCTCTCCTTGGAGATTACATTCAAAATTCGGACTCTTAACTCTTGAATTCGAGTTGGGCTGCTTCAACGTACTTCTGCGAATTGGGCTTAAGTTGTGAAATGGGCTTGGCTGCGAACTTGCTCCGACTTTGGGCTCGTTTTCGTACTCGATGTAATAAGTATCTGACCTAGGAAGTAGGAAGTGGGTACCCCAACAACTTTGTACTAGAATGGGCGAAAGGCTGGTGTACATATGACATAATTAGATTTAGCAAAGAGAAAGATATGATATCTGATAATCAAGAATGGGTGATGATGAAAAACATATTTACGTAAAAAGCAAAGTGAAAAAGATGAAGAAAGTAAATTTTTGTTCCCAAATTCCAAGTTGTATGTTTTGTACCTGTAGTTGGACTTGGACATGTCAAGGTTCCATTTTGATGTTTTCTAACACAACGGAGTTCTTTCCTGTCACACTTGTTACATTGCGGGGGGAATTCCCATTGAAGAGAAAACCCGGCCTCCAAGTGAGGCAGGAGCTGGTCATCCCCATCCAGTGGTTCACGCACGGGAATTTGGTAGACCGAACATCTATCTGGAATAGACGGCAGACTCTGTTCAAATTTGTGATTACCGAGGAATAGATCATGGTCTCGGCAATGTGGGTACTGATGAAACCCAGGGAGCTGTAGGGGCTGAAACTGATGATGATGATGATCTTCACGTTTGCAACTGAACAAAGTCAAATTGGGGCTAATTACTCTAAAGGAGAGAGAATCGAAAGTGGATGATGGGAAATTCTTTATGTCATCACATAAGCCAAATTCCAAGCTGCGATGGAGTGAGGAATCACGTATCACAATTGTGTTATTATCACCAAAAATAGATTGAACTTGGTAAGATCTTTCTCCTTCGCCAAAGCCGAATAGGATCGTGGGTCTTCCATCTTGACATTCTAAACGTAAGGTGCTCATCAGTCCGCATTCCGGGTGGGTAGCGTTGGAGAAGACACTGTTCCCACAGTGGAATGGAAGACACGACTGTTCCAAGTTGTCATCGGCTGAATGAAGAGCCAAGTGAAATGACACAAGGAAGAGGAAGGAGTAAACACCACCAACAACAAAGCCATGGGTGTCCATCTCACAGTACTAGACGAACGAGAGTTTAGCTTCACTTATTCCATGGGGGATCCGTGTTCCAGATTCCAAGCACTCCGTGAAGGACGATTCAACGCCACCATTCTCCAGGAAGAGAGAGGTTGTGGGACTTATTCCATGGGTCACGTCGTCAGTTGACTTGGAGAGATATTCGAAGCCTCTCTTTTCCTGGAGAATGGTGGCGTTGAATCGTCCTTCACGGAGTGCTTGGAATCTGGAATACGGATCTGTTGAATTGTCAGTCATCGCCTTGCAAAGCCAACTGTACAAAGACCCATCACAATCAAGAGTCAAGACTGTACAAAGCAGACTGATTGCAACCTTCTTGATACGTTATATATTATGGTTTATACTCACTGCTCAGGGCCTGTTCGGGAGGGATTCAGCATTGATTGAACCACGTTTACTGAACCTTTTTTGGAGAAGTTACCACAACTATTTTAATAGGAAAACGTATTTACGTATTTACATATGTTGTGCAACCGCAATAAGAAAGCATACATAAATTTGAACTTCTACAAAGGTATGGTCAACCGCAATAAGAAAGCATACCATAATCATAGATTTGAACCCTTCTCTCTCAGTTTCGAAAAGGATACAAATACAAATATATATGTAGAGTGTGCAGAACCTTAATTGTGTTTTGTATATGTTTGTATTCTTTCCAAACTGAACCTCTGTCTCAATTGTCTCAACTCCCAATTGTTCAAGTGACTTCACATGTATTATAGGCTTAAGTATATAAAATCTTAATCACACAAAACTAGCATTTCTAAAACAGAATTAACTAAATCATTAAGTTCATATTAACATTATTAAATATTTCCTTATAAAGTGGTTATTGTATTAACATTATTAAATAAAGTTAGGATGAATAATGCAATTTTTATTATTTAGAGGCCCTTATATTTCACATAGGGCTGCAAATGGATTAATTATATCATATGGAAACTTGTATCCGAATCTGATCTAAAATATAATTGGATTTGAAAACATGGGATTTAGATCAAAACTTGCTTTTTATCCGATTCCGTTTTAACTTTTTTAAATACAAACCAAATTAAAAGGCTAATTATTTTTCAAGTTTTATATATAATAAATTAATATAAATATAACATATTGAACTTATTATGTATAATGTATAATATAATATAGGGTAAATTTCTTAAACTACCCTTGTGGTTTAGCTAATTGACCAAGCATACCCCTACCGTTTGACTATTGTATAATGCTACCCCCATTGGTTCTAACAATTGATCAACTTTACCCTTACTGTTACGATCCGTTAATATTCCATCACAAGTCATCTATTACTTTTTCGAAAAACCTAATTTTACCCTTCATCCCTCTCCTCCCTTCTTCTTCTTCTTCTCCTCCTTCATTGTCTTCTTCAAGACCCACTGGCACCTCCTGCCAATCTACCAATGAAAACCCAGAAGCTCGAGGGAATTCTTTAATTGCTTTTCTCAGACGTTATCTAGGAAGCAACAGTTCTAAGGAATTCTTTCCCTGCTCTTCTCGAATTACGAGCACCTTACGGGCAGCTCGCTTCCAAGCAGCTCCGAGAGCCTAAGAATCTGAACCAGCACTTACAAGCTCGTCGAATTATGGGCCAAAAGGAAAAGTCTACTCCCTTCACCGAGTTAATTTCAGCTCGGGAGTAAGGGGCAAATGATGAGGGCGGATTTGGCCCTCCAATGACATTCTGACACTTGGCACCTCATGACAACTAAGTGTAGCCTCTTGACAACTAGATAGCTCGAGCTCGCCACAGGCAGCTCGCCACAGGCAATTCACTACAGGCAACTCGCCACAGGCAATTCACTACAGGCAACTCGCCACAAGCAGTTCGACACATGTAGCTCGCCATAGGCAGCTCGCCATATGCAGCTCACCCTCATATAGCCTAGCAACTTAGACAATTCGACACTGCACAAGCAGCTCACCACTAGGCAGCTCGCCACTAAGCAGCTAGCCACCAGGCAGCTCGCCTCCTAGTCAGACCGACCACCACATGATGACCCCGAGGAGCTCACCACCGTACCCCGCATTTTACGGGATTGTGGCTTGTAACGGCTATATTAGCTGACGCAACGTGGAAGCAATGAGAACCGAAGCTGGCTATGCAAGCACCGGGTGATCGCTAGCTTCTAGCAAAGAACACCAAATTCTCTAAGAGAGAGAAAAGGTGGCGAAAATAGGAAGAAGAGAACTCGAAGAAATTTTGAAAATATGAAGTATGAATTGACTCTTAATTTTGGGAAAATAGCAGTATTTATAATACATTTGGAAATTATAAAAGAACTAGGAAACAACAACTAGGATAGATCCAAATATCTAATTTGATAGGATCGAACTCTCCTTGGTTTGATCTCCACCGTCCGATCTCCCTAGATGCATGAATCTTGGATTATCTTGCTAGTCTTGATGCTTCTTGGAGTCTTTCTTGATAATCTTGGAAGAGTCTTGGAAGAGTCTTGTTTTATCTTGCTAATCTTTGGAAGAGTCTTGCTTTATCTTGCTAATCTTGGATCAATTTTTGCTAATCTTGAATTCTTAAACTTAACATATCTTGAATTGACCTTATCCTAGGAGCGGCCGCCCCTAGGGGTGAGATGGGCCTTGTGATGGGCCTCCATCATTCTCCCCCACTTGGAGAGAACTCGACCCCGAGTCGTGACTAGGATAGGCAAGTATTATTTCCGACAGGTACCGATGAAGGTCAGCAACGTTGAAGGTCTTGGATATACCCATATGATCTGGTAAATCCACTACATAGGCATTGTCATTAATCTTCTTCACGATCTTGTATGGACCATTCTTCCGAGGCTTCAACTTGTTGTAAGTACCTATGGGAATCATTTCCTTCCTTAAGAAGACCATAACCTCATCTCCTACGTCAAACACTTGAGGTCGGCGGTGCTTGTCTGCGGCCATCTTGTACTTGGCATTCGATTGCTCTAGATTCTGCTTCACGGCCTCTTGACGGACTGGATTTGTTCTGCCATCTGCTCTGCTGAGATACTGGTGCTAGGTACTTTGGGTAGCTTCACTAAATCCAGTGCATGGTTAGGGACCTTCATGTATATGATGGAGAATGGGGATCTTCCTGTAGAACTGTGCACTACATTGTTATAGGCGAACTCAGCCTGGGCAATGGCGAAGTCCCACTGTTTTGGCCTCTCCCGGCATATGCTGTGGATTAAATTCCCTAAGGTCCGGTTTACCACTTCTGTCTGTCCATCTGTCTGCGGATGGGTTGTACTGCTGAAATTAAGTGATGAATCAAACAACCTCCACAGGGTCATCCAAAAGTGACTGAGGAACCGTGTGTCACGATCTGAAGTGATGGTCTTGGGTACCCCATGCAAGCGGACAATCTCCCTGAAAAACAATTTGGCTGTTGTAGTTGCATCTACTATTTTCTTGCATGGGAGGAAGTGAGCCATTTTTGAGAATCTGTCAACCACCACGAAGACGGAGTCCATGTTCATTTGGGTCTTTGGCAAGCCTAGCACAAAATCCATGGACAAGTCTTCCCATATAGCAGTAGGAATGGGTGGGGGCATGTAGAGACCTGTGATATGGGTTTGTCCCTTAGCTGTCTGACAAACATAGCACCTGCTTACAATGGTAGACACGTCCCTTCTTAATTTTGGCTAGTAATATCGCCCCTTAACTACTTCTACTGTTTTGTCCCTTCCCAAGTGTCCTGCTAATCCACCCCCATGCAGATCCCTGATGATCTTTTCGCGGAGGGAAGTGCAAGGGATACACAGTTGTTCCCCTTTCATAAGGAACCCATCATAAATAAATAAGTCTTCTGCTGGCTGTTTATTCACACATTTCTCCCATACCTGTTGGAAATCTTCATCCTAGATATATAAGTCTTTTAGGCACTGAAAACCCACAATCTTAACACTGAGGGTCTTGATGAGAGCTACACGCTTATTAAGTGCATCAGCCACTTTATTTTGCTGTCCTATCTTATACACAATTTTATATGGGAACTTGTCTAGGAAAGTAGACCATTTGGCATGTAAATCACTTCTTAATTGCTTTTGCCCACTAAGATATTTTAGGGCCTGGTGGTCAGTATAGAGAACAAATTCTTTTGCAATTAAATAGTGTTCCCATGTCTTCAAGGCTCTAACCACAACATAGAACTCCTTGTCATAAGTAGACCACCTTCTCCTGCCTTCACATAATTTTTCACTGAAGAAAGCAATTGGTCTTTTCTCTTGGGACAATACAGCCCCTATGCCAACTCCACTGGCATCACATTCAACTTCAAATAATTTATTAAAGTCTGGCAAGGCAAGAACAGGAGCAGTACATACTTTTTCTTTTATGAAAGCAAAACTTTGCTCTTGTTCTTCTCCCCATTGAAATTTACCATTTTCAAGCATTTAGTAATGGGAGACATGATACTACTAAAATTCTTAATAAAATGCCTATAAAAGGTTGCCAACCCATGAAATCGCCTAACATTTGTGATAGTGGATGGGGTCGGCCACTCCCTAATGGCTTTCACTTTTTCCTCATCTACTTTCACACCATCCTTGCTTATAATAAATCCTAGAAATAATAAATTATCATTCATAAAGATGCATTTCTTCAAATTAGCATATAATTTATTTTTCCTCAATGTTTTCAGGACCTCCCTAATATGCCCCACATGCTCAGTGATAGATTTGTTGTATATCAAAATATCATCAAAATAGACTACCACAAATTTACCGATGAATGGGCGCAATACCTGGTTCATCAGCCTCATGAATGTGCAAGGTGCATTGGTTAGCCCAAAGAGCATGACTAACCACTCGAACAAGCCATCTCTAGTCTTGAAGGATGTCTTCCATTCATCTCCGGGATGGATTCTGCTTTGATGATATCCATTCCTGAAATCTATTTTTGAGAAAACTACAGCTCCGCTCAGTTGGTCCAGCATGTCGTCCAGCCTAGGAATGGGAAATTTGTACCCAATAGTAATCTTGTTAATGGCCCTGCTGTCGACACACATTCTCCAACTGCCATCCTTCTTAGGTGTAAGTAAGTCAGGTACTGCACAAGGACTCATGCTGATTTGAATGTGTCCATTTTTCAATAATTCTTTTACCTTTTCTCATAAGATTTCATTCTCCTTAGGACTCATCCTGTAATGTGGGAGGTTATGTAGACTAACACCTAGAACAAAATCAATATGGTGTTGTATATCTCTCATGGGAGGGAGTTCATCTGGTAACTCCTATGGAACTACATCATTAAATTCATCTAGTAGTCCTTGTACTTCAGCTAGAATTTTATTTTCATCATTAACATCTTCTCATTTTACTACTAACAAATGTATTTCATGAGTATCCTTACATTCTTTAACAAATTCAGCATGATGATGGGTGATGGTAAGGAAATTCTTCCCATGTGCCTTTGGAGTATTTGTAATATTTTTTTTCTGCTATGGGTAACAAAGTATAACGTGTACCCTCTTTTTCAAGTTGGTAGGTATTCTTTCTACCCATGTGCCTTGCATCTGTATCAAACTGCCAAGGCCTCCCTAAAAAAATATGGCAAGCATCCATATCAACAATATCACAATATACTTCATCATGCTACTTACCAATTGAAAAAAGGCACCTTGTAGCGTTCTTCCACTCGTACGCCGCCTCCTTCCTTGATCCACCCAATTGTGTATGGGTTGGGATGTTTTTCAGGAATCAGCTGTAATTGTTGGATGACATCCCTGCAAATAATATTTTCCTGACTGCCACTATCAATAATTAAATTAAATAATTTTCCCTTGACAGTACATCTGGTACGAAATAATCTGTGCCTTTGAGAAGTATCCTTACTTTTTTGAGACAACATTAATTTTCTTACCACACAAGTATACTCCTCATGTTCATATGGATCCTCTTCATCCTCCCCATCAGGTCCACAGTATACTTCCTCCTCAATATCTTCTTCCTCTTCCCTTTCTACCATATTAACTGCCTTCCTCCTGGGACAGTCACTGGATCTATGTCCCACCTCATTACATTTAAATCATTTAATAGGAGTAGGCCTTGCATAAGGGTTACTGGGTTTAGGAGGGTTGGAAGGATTACCTTGCGTATGTCCACCTGTAGTAGCCTTACCGGCGTTACTTGTGCATGCCGGGTGAGAAGGTTGTACTGCTGGGACTGATTTGTTCCTGTCGACAGTTGCCGGTCTGTTGTCGCTCCCACTGCACACTGAGAACCATCTGTACACATTAACACCACGTGAACTCTGCACACACCTCTGATAAGATTCAAACATATATTGTTCATAATCATGAGGTAAAAATCTACCTCCGATTAATTGTTTCATGCACCTCCAGGTTTGAACAGGACCCCTTCCTTCTCTCATTCGGGTCTCTCTCATCCATTCCCACCAAACAGATGTGCCTCCCTTTAATCGGAAAGCTACCAGTTTTACCCTTTGTTCCTCTAGTATCTCCATATAATCAAAGAACCTACCGACTTCTGTGATCCAATCCAGAAGTCCCTCTATACCAAGATCTCCACTAAAAGTAGGAATATCTTCCTTGAGTTTAAATTCATCATTATTCCTACGGGGATTGAAATTAACTTGATTGTGCCAATTTCTGTCATTTTTGTCATTTACGGGAAGAACTAGAGCACCACCAAATTCTAAATCATCATCACTGTCGTCATCAAGAACTGGTCGTCAAAACGCAATATTGACGAGTGGTCTGTCATGGTCATCTCCTTCGATTTGATGTGGATGTTCCCGATTCCATGGAGCAACCTCCCGTAACAAGGTTCGCAGTTGTTTAGCCATCTCTGCCAACTACTGCTCGATGTTACGTGTGGTTGTACGTTGTTCTTCGATTGCTCTCCAAACAACTAGAAACCCCTGATCTCCGTCACGGGGTGGGTTGCGACTGCTACCGTCTGGGTTGGACATGACTGGGCGAATTCCCTGCTCTGATACCACCTGACGCAGCATGGAAGCAATGAGAACCGGAGCTGGCTATGCAAGCACCGGGTGATCGCTAGCTTCTAGCGAAGAACACCGAATTCTCTAGGAGAGAGAAAAGGTGGCAAAAATAGGAAGAAGTGAACTCGAAAAAATTATGAAAATATGAAGTATGAATTGATTTTTAATTTTGGGAAAGTAGCATTATTTATAATACATTTGGAAATTGTAAAAGAACTAGGAAACAACAACTAGGATAGATCCAAATATCTAATCTGATAGGATGGAACTCTCCTTGGTTTGATCTCCACCATCCAATCTCCCTAGATGCATGAATCTTGGATTATCTTGCTAGTCTTGATGCTTCTTGGAGTCATTCTTGATAATCTTGGAAGAGTCTTGGAAGAGTCTTGTTTTGTCTTGCTAATCTTTGGAAGAGTCTTGCTTTATCTTGCTAATCTTGGATCGGTTCTTGCTTATCTTGAATTCTTGGACTTAACCTTATCTTGAATTGACCTTATCCTAGGAGCGGTCGTCCCTAGGGTTGAGATGGGCCTTGTGATGGGCCTCCATCATTAGCTCACCCACTCCCCGAGTCAGGCGGAAATGGGAAACCTTACCGGTTAGTGGCTTTATCCCCGCCTAACACGAAAGCAGGTCCCATCACAGCGGGAATCCAGGAACTGCTCCACCAAACCCATAAGGACTCCAGTATATAAAGGCCTCAGCCCCCAGGGGCGAGGAGAGAGGTGATCCCTGCTCACTAGCTCTCTCATTCTCTTATATCATTTTCAGCTCTACTACTAAGTGCTGACTTAGCCATCAGAGTGACCTCGCTGGGTAAACACCCCCGGTCTCTCTGATTCAGTTCTCGCATGTCCCTCAGCTCTCGCCGTCTACAAAGATGAGCAGATCATCTTCTGCAGGGAGGATGGGTTCCTCAGTTCCCACTGATGAGACCAAAATGAACCCTAATTTTATCCCCTAATATTCACTATTTTACATTTATTTAGCACTTAAATGGACTCATTACTCTTGTATTTCGATTCAGGGCAATAAAGAAGGCAATTGGAAGAAAACAGAGCAAATCGGGTGATTTTGCACAGTTTCGGCGACAGTCAGTAATCTGGGCCTAACTCTCAATTCCGGACACTGAATTGGACAACTCAAGAAGCATTAGAAAGATGAAAGGAAGGCCCACAACTTTTATGTTTTGGGTTTTAACAGATTCGGCCCGCATCGAGTACGAAAACGAGCCCAAAGTCGGAGCAAGTTCGCAGCCAAGCCCATTTCACTACCGTTAGTAAGTTGGAGGTGCAGAGCTCCGGGAAACTACCATCACAAACGGTAGTCAACCCCAAGGAGAGTGTAAGTGCAGTGGTGCTAAGAAGCGGGAAGGAACTACATCTAGAACCTACATCACCAAGGAAGGTGGATAAAGGGCAGGAAGAAGACAAGGTGCAGCTCAAGAGTTAGAGAGAACGTTTCAGCCATGGTCAAGAGGACCTTACCAAAAAAACATGTTGATCCTGGTATGTTCACCCTACCTTGTGTGATTGGCAATAAGCAAATCGAGTATGCCATGCTAGACTTAGGTGCATCTATCAACGTCATGCCATACTCGATTTACTATGGTTTGAGATTAGGTCCTTTAAGGGAAACTAAAACTGTTATCCAATTAGCTGATCATTCTAACACCTTCCCAGAAGGGATTGTTGAGAATGTAATGGTGCAGGTTAACGATTTAATTTTTCCAGCTGATTTTTACATTCTGAAGATGGAGGAGGACACGATTGAAAGTTCAGCCCCACTTCTATTAGGCAGGCCATTTATGAAAACGGCCAAGACCAAAATAGATGTGGATGAGGGTACCCTCTTCGTCGAATGTGATAGAGAGACTATTAAATTTAATATTTTTGAAGCTATGAAGTACCCAAATGAAGACCATTCGGTTGATACTATTGATCCAACTGTGCAGGAATTTTTTGAAAAATATATGAATGAGGAGCTAGAATCGAGTGCACAATTGGATATGAAGGCCCCTATTCCAGAATTGAACCCGCCCATGATGGATGGAAGGGGAGCACACCGAAAGCTGAAACCACGAGAGCTAAAGTAGCAAAGGAGGACGTCGAGCATAACGACGTTAAACAATTGCGCTTGTGGGCGGCAACCCATTGTGTTTAATTAATTTTGTTATTTTGTTTGGTTTTGATTTTTGTGTTTAGCAGGAACCCAACAAGACAAACAGGGAAGTACCCCCAAATCCTTCTACTTTATGCATAATCACATACATTGGGGACAATGTATAACTTAAGTGTGGGGGGATTACGGAAATCTGATGGAAATTTGGGATACCTTATCTTCTTGAAATTTCTGCTCCCTGGGAACTTATCCTTGAACGATTTCAACTTATTAGGAATCATGTGCTTAGGATGAATAGATAAGATAGGATGCAAGTATGACTAACTGAATCTTTCTTGGCTGCATATGATACCTCATGATTTTAATCGATCAATAGGCAAGATGCATAAGGGTTTGATTGATTTTCACATAATTATCTGTCAAACATGGGTTGATTATTCTAGAACTTGCTGTGTTAGGCATATAGAGACCACGATCAATGAATTCATGGATCAAGCGGTGAAACCCTGTGATTCTTGTGAAAAAAAAAAAAAAGAGAAAGGGAGTTTGAAACTAAAATCGTGACTAATGTGAGATGGAGCATAAAATGCACTCACATCTAGAAACAAAAAAACAAGTGTGAGACGGAGCATAAAATGCACTCACATTTAGAAATGAAAGCAAGTGTGAGATGGAGCATAAAATGCACTCACATCTTGAAAAGAAGGCAAGGGTGAGATGGAGCATAAAATGCACTCACCCTAGAACCCCAACCCCATTCTCACCTTCAGATCCTAGGAATTCACACTAAGTGGTGAAGATGTGATACATAGCAAGCTTATGGCAACAAGCACACCTTATTTTGATTCAAAGCAAAGTAATTGCATCAGGCTGAATTGGTTTGTTAAAAGCAATGAGCACCCGTGCAATCCAAGGAGTTTTAGCCCTAGAAGGCTTGTCTCCTTGACTATCGATTTAACTTGGGACCATGAGGAATGGTGGTTTGCGATCACTCTTGGACAAGAAAAAGGGGAGAAAGAGATGAAAAGGGAAAGGTTACCAAGTCTGAACTAAAGCATGAAATGAACCAGGCCTCATGTAGATAAAAAGAAAGATTGAAAATCAATATTTAGTCTCTCTTGTGTTACTTGAGATTTTGCCTTGCCCGAGGACGGGCAAAGTTTAAGTGTGGGGGGATTTGATGAGACCAAAACGAACCCTAATTTTATCACCTAATATTCTCTATTTTACATTTATTTAGCACTTAAATGGACTCATTACTCTTGTATTTCGATTCAGGGCAATAAAGAAGGCAATTGGAAGAAAACAGAGCAAATCGGGTGATTTTGCACAGTTTCGGCGACAGTCAGTAATCTGGGCCTAACTCTCAATTCCGGACACTGAATTGGACAACTCAAGAAGCATTAGAAAAATGAAAGGAAGGCCCACAACTTTTATGTTTTGGGTTTTGACAGATTCGGCCCGCATCGAGTACGAAAACGAGCCCAAAGTCGGAACAAGTTCGCAGCCAAGCCCATTTCACAACTTAAGCCCAACTCGCAGAAGTACCTTGAAGCAGCCCAACTCGAATTCAAGAGTTAAGAGTCCGAATTTTGAATGTAATCTCCAAGGAGAGAGTTTTATCAGATCTAAAGTTTTGAATGTAATCCTAGAGAGATAAGAAGATTGAGATTAGAGCATTAGATAAGAGATAGGATAGGATTAGTTCAAGATAAGATCAAAACACCCTAAAGATAAGATGATCTCCTAGAAGGAGTTGGAAAACAGCCCTCTCCTTTGGCTATATAAAGAGGGGGGTGAACCAGCTCTAGCAATCACTCATTCCAAGATCCAAGAGATCATCAAGAAGACCAAGAAGCAAGAAGGTAGTTCGGCTATGGAGAAGAAGAGCATGGATATTGCGTAGATCATGAGTAGCTAAGCTTCTTTTTCTAGTTCAAGGGGGGAGGTTCGATTGTGTCATTATGAGGTTCTGTAGTTACTTTATTTTCTTTCTTTTTAATTCAAGTATTCATTGGTTCTTGTGCACATTTTTATTGGATGTTAATGTTAATTAGTCTGACAAACTGAACTAATGTTGATTTTCCTACTGTTATCCATGATTTCGGTGATCCGCAATTGTCACGAATAATGGTACAAGTAGCAATTAGGTTGATATCTTTTCTGAGTCAATTGTTCGTGACAGCCTTTGACCAATGTTTTAACATGGTTCAACCTAAAAGAATCGATGGAACAAAATTCATTAATTGCAGCTATCTCAATTATTGTTATTTTGGTTTAACTGTTTTCACAAATCTTAGTGCTATCATTGTTTAACATGGAACGCTATCGTACCCAGTTGAGTGGTGATAAGTGTTGATCGAATGCTGGGTTTGGTCAACTGAATTAGGAAAACACAAGATTTATTATGGCTATCCTAATAAATCTAAAGTTAAATGCTTGAATTTCAAGAATGCTGAATTGTACCTAGGATCGATGGCCAATCGATTCAACCTGAACCCTTGAACCAGAATTCGGTAAGACTGATTTTCTCTTGTTAGTTTAGTTTGTTATTCTTTTAATTTTAGTTATTTAATTTTCCCACACAATTACTTTACCCATTCGGCTAAGAGATTATTGATTTGCTCCCTGTGGGATTCGACCTAGAACCACTTTTACTGCAAATATTTTATTGTGGGACTAGTACTAATTTTGAGGGCTTCGACAAACCCGTCAAAACTGTGCAAAATATTTTATTGTCCAATTCGGTGTCCGGAATTGAGAGTTAGGCCCAGATTACTGACTGTCACCGAAACTGTGCAAAATCACCCGATTTGCCCTGTTTTCTTCCAATTGCCTTCTTTATTGTCCTGAATCGAAATACAAGAGTAATGATCCATTTAAGTGCTAAATAAATGTAAAAGAGTGAATATTAGGGGATAAAATTAGGGTTCATTTTGGTCTCATCACCCACCATATACAAAGAGGAGTAGATCATCTCCTCCAGGGAGCAGCCAGGTTGCACTATACCAGGGAGCTCCACTTCAACTCCAGAGTCATAGGCCACTTGGGAGTAGGCCAATTAACGAGGCACTTAGCCAAAAAATTGATACATGACCAGAAATCAATACAATAGTTTTCATTTATTGTTGAAATGGCCACATCAGTAAAAACAATAAACAAAAACATGTTCTTGAACACTGTTTCTGTTTTTAAAGGATAAGACAAATTGGCTTTATTTCTAAAAACAATAACGGGGCATTCTACAAAGTGAATTTTTTTTTTGTTGCAGTTTCAAAAACAAATCAAAACCATCTAATTTGAAAATAGATTGTTTCTCAAAACGAAAAACATAGAAAACATATTCTTGGTTGTGTATTTGTTTTCTGTTTTCAAAAGTGAAACAAAAATATGTTCTTGAATCTGATTTCAAAAACATGTTTTCATCTTATTCTTCAACTTCATGCTCCATAAATCATACAATTTTTATACTAACAATTCTTTTTTTATTTTAAAAACTAATATTTTGTTGGTTCCAAAAGTAGGTACTATTTCTTGAAACAAAGCCAATTTGTCTTTCAATTTGAAAACAAAAATAGAGTCCAAGACATTGATGTTGTAGAGCGCATCCTACATGTTTTGGGAACCAACAATTAAAAAATAAATAAACTTTTTAGTATAGAAATTATATGATTTATAGAACTTGGTGTTACTGTTGAACAAGGTTTTAAAAACTGAACCAGTCAGGTATCCAAAACATGTAGATTTGGAACTTGATGTCTTTGAACTGTTTCTCGTTGTTTAATATCAGCAACTTGGGTAGTACAAAATGACACACAATGTTTTTTTCAAAAGAAGTTCTACACATTCTGGGCTGTAATGTTCACCAACGGTTCAGCCTCCACCCACTTCGTGAAGTAGTTCATTGTTACGATCAAGAATTTCCTCTGCCCAGTTGCTGGTGGAAAGGGACCAAGGATGTCGAGACCCCATTGCGCGAAGGGCCATGGGCTAGTTAAGTACTTCAGATCGGCAGTAGGTTGATGAAGGATATTGGCATGCCCCTGACATTTGTTGCATTTCTTGATAAGCTTGAGTGCGTCTACCTTCATGGTAGGCTAGTAATATCCCTGCCTCAGCGCTTTTTTGGCGAGTGCTCTACCCCCCAAGTGTTCTCTGCACATTCCTTCATGGATGCCGCGAAGTACTAGTTTGGCTTATGAAGGTCATAGACAATGTAGGTAGGGGAGCATGAAGGACCCCCTGTACAGACGTTTGTCGACGAGGACGTACCGAGCTGATTGATGCTCAACCCACCAAGCCACATTGCATTCTACTAGTAGGGTCCCATGGAGTAGATAATCAACGAGCGGGTCAATCCAGCTCGGTTCCGCTTGCAACATGGGAGCAACCTCTTCTGCCCCCCGAGAATGCTAGGCTGAGGTAGGTCTTATATATATACAGTTCACATTGTGTTGTCGCAGGTACTTGCCAATCGTGACAGGGCGTTGGCCTCAGCATTCTTGGACCTCGGAATCTGCCTGATGAAGCAAGAGTGAAAACCTGATAGGATTTCCCTGACCTTGGCCAGGTAAGCTACCATGGTTGAATCGCGAGCTTTGTAGTCGTCATTGACTTGGTTTACTACTAGCTGAGAGTTGTTGCACATGGCGAGGTGTTTGACACCCATTTCTTTCACTAAGTTTAGCTCGACAATTAGTGCCTCATAATCTGCCTCATTGTTCGATGCTTCGAATCCGAACCGGAGAGCATACTCCAGCTTCACCTCTCTCGAGTCGTATAGTATTAGTCCAACACCACTTCCTCGCTGGTTAGACAAGTTGCCTACATGGAGGATCCAGGGCTCCTCATCCCAGGTCGGTCCTACCTTGACCGGGACTAGTGCCGCGCTGGTTAACATCTCCAATTCTTTAGCAGGCTCAGTTAGTTCAGGGGTCAGCATGGTGAACGTACACTCTACTATGAAGTCCTTCAAGACTTGAGCTTTGATTACTGGATGTGGCTCGAACTAGATGTCGTATTCACTCAGATTGATAGACCACTTTGCGAGCCTCCCTGACACCTTGGGCTTAAGCAAAATGTGCCTCAGAAGTCTGCTAGTGAGGACAATAATGGTGTGGGCTTGGAAGTATGGACGTAGTTTCTAGGCTGCTACTACTAGTGTGTATGCTAGGGCGGAGTTATCCTGTTAATGGTTGTTTCATTGGTTGGAACATCTCTCAATGATGTATTAGAACCGATGATGTCATCATCGGGAGATGTTCTCAATTCACGGTAGGGATGTGCTGTGGGGCGTTGTAGGGCGGCCCCTTGTGGGGTGAAGATTTGAACTTGGCCAGATCATCTCAATTCACGGTTCGGATGTGATGTGGGGCATTGTAGGGCGGCCCCTTGTGGGGTGAGGATTTTAACTCGACCAAATCACCGACGTTTGATGAAGTTATTCTAGCAAAAACCAACAAACTTCCGTCGGCAACAACAAAAAATTAGACACTCTAATGCTAGAACTGGTTTCATTTAGTATCTACTTTTCTCAACTTGATTAGGAGACTAATGGTGCTGATTTGAAGCTTTAGTCATTTCAGAGTAGAGGTTCCTTCCGATTTGAAGCTTCGGTTGTTTGAGAGCGGAAGGAGGTAGGGTACCTTTGGTTTATAAATCATTCAAAAGCAAAAGAAAAGATAATAATAATGATTATAAGAGCTCAATTTATAGGGAAAGAAGAAGCGATAGGAGGAATCGAGGCTGATCTAATCCGATGATCAACAATGGAGGGCATGACTGTGGGCAAGGGGATTTGTCATTGAAGTTGCAGCAGTGGTAACGTCGTTGGAGGAAATAGGGGATGGTGGAAAGAGAGAAAGAAAGAGAGGGAATAATTATGAGAGAGAGGGAGAGAGAATGAAAGAGAGGAAATTGATATGAAAGAGGAGAGACTGATAGAGAGAGAGATTGGAGAGGAGGGAGATCTGTAGTTGTTGTTATACCTCTATTTAGTGTTGTTGTCGAGAAGAAGAAGAAGAAGGGAGAGTTCGTTTTTCACTAGAATGACATTGTCAGATGTCGGTTGCCCTATATACATCATCGATGATCTGATTTGGCTAGAGTTTAGATGAGACGGGGGTTTGGGATTTTCGTTCATTTGGATATGAATTTTTTTTTTTTTTTTTGTCTTTTAGTGACTGGTCCAACCAATGAACGACTGTTAACAGAGGATAACTCCATTGGTTCCCGTTAGATTGTTTGATAAGCCATTATTGGTAACGTGTTCAACACGTATTGGTGGGTTCACACTTTCTGTGAATGTAAACCCACGGGTTTCACAAAATGTGAACTGGAGACCCATTGGAATCTGGATTCAGTGGACCCTTGAGTTTACGGGAAGAGTGCACCCTCCAATAGGAGGCATGCACGTCACCCACTTCAAACTCATCTTAACGTTAACGGGCTTTCAGGCATTAGTCAATTGAATCCGGTTGAACCGGACAAAAACAAGACAAAAAATGCAAAAAAAATCATTCTTTTGAATTATTTGGGATTTGGGAGTTCATTTCCCTCCCATTTTCTCCTCCAAGCCCTAACCCAGAAGCAAACCATCGGCGATTTCATTGTACCGCCGATGCCCGTGAGCGTGAAGTAGACCGGTGGTCATTAGTCATCAGAACGAAGGTCCACCAAGGAAATGGGTACTCTTGCTAATTAGATCCAGTCTCAGAGTTTTGTACTGCATTGGCTGGCTTACCATCATGATCTTGTACAACAGAAACAGCCTCAAGCAAAGTTTCATTTATTCGGGGTTGCCTTCATGAATGCAATATCTGGGTAAACTCTATGAAAGATCATGATTCATGTCTGTTACACTGAGTTATCATCTTTGCCATGGCTTTGTTGTGTGCTGGTGGCAACAGCCACTTGTTCCTTCATGGTTTGATTATCTTCTTCAATGTCTACAGTCCAATACTTACCGGCCGGCGTGGATCACATAAATGAAATTATCTTTTTTATTGGTACTTTTGTGGCATCACTTCTTGGGTTACTTGTAGTACAGAGGGCCATAGTGAAATATGGTAGGGCCTCCATTGTATTCTCAGTCTGTACAGTTATGGCTATAAGTACTGTTCTGATTACTAGCTTTGGAGCCTTTGGATTTCATGGAGTATAAATCCATTGTTTGATTTTGTTGGGGATTTGAATGAAGCTGCCTCCCCCCCCCCCCCTCCCTACTCTCTCTCTTCTCTGTCTCTAGATTCTACTCTTGTTCCTATGCCCTGTTCCTATTTTCTCAATAAGTTATAAATATGTTAGCTCTATGAGGTTTCTTTGTATTTACACTACCATAATGAATTTGTGTGTAAGTTAAATGCCTACAATGCAACTTGTAACGCACTAATGCTTCAAAAAAAAATAATAATAATAATACCCCTTATTTATAAGATTTGGCTAATCATAAAACATATCTTCTCTGTACATATCGGGTATATCAGACTGAATGGTCATGGCCCAATGCCGATATAATCGGCCTCCTACGAAGATTCAAAATCATTTGTGAGGGTGTTACCCATGTTCAAGAAAAAATGCCAATTGATAAAATACAACTGGAAACTTCATTCTGCACTTGCAGACATGGTGTAATGGAAAACCATGGGTTTGACCATGATACCCGAAAAACTTACATCCAATTGATAACTAGTAAAGTAGTATTCATTAAAATGAGAGCATTCAATTGATAACTAGATATGAGTTTCTCCGGAAAATGAGCGCATATCCTGCATGACAGTCCACAAATGATGAGGCAATGATCTGACATGACCAATGGCCAAGTGAAAATCGGGACCAATACAAAGTATTCATTCATCCTGTCATATGCTGCACAACAATGTCTATAGGACCTGTGCAAAAAACGGTTCTACCAAGTTTTGAATGTTAACTGTTAAATTCAACTTGGGCTCAAATTTTACAGGTGGCCTATCCAGAAAACAAGCTTCCATCTGAGCAGTTTTGTCTGCCTCTTGGCGTTCAGACAACACCACGCATGGGACAATAAAATTAACCCAAGGAACAGAATGATTCTGAAGTGAGCAACAATAGCATATGTAGATTAAACATCTAATGAATAACATTGATGTGTCAAACACACACAGACGAGAATCCAAAATAAATTACTTGGATCCGATTTTACAAATGAGCAACAATGCCGGGTTAACAAAATTACAAAATTCCGAATGTTTTTAACCCATCTAATCTTGTTATTTATGATTTCCAACTAAAATGAAGTCAACAAGGAAATTTTCCAAAAAAAAAAGATCAAAGACACTGAACATTTCTTTAGGAACATTAAGGCTAATCTATCACCAAGATCTTCCAGCTTAAGCAACCGGGGGGCAGAGAACATGATCTTGTGAGGCACCAATTGCAGCAGGTGGCATGAATTGCCACATGGCAATTCTAGGGTACCCAATGAATGGCACTAGCTTGTTTCCAGTAGCTTGGCCTTGTTTCCAGTACCCAGTATTTTGAACAGGCCAGCAGACAGAACTCTGCAATTGGAAAAGCAATGGTGTTAAACTTCCATAGAGAATGTGGAGCAACATCTAATGGAACTTCCTCCAAAAACTAAACTTCAGTAATGAAAATAGGTAAGGAAACACAAAATATAGCTCAGACTACTAACCTTCAACTCTTTGCACTTCTGTAAACAAACTAATGCATTGCTTGGTTTAATGTGGTAAAGCATACCTACCAAAATTAAGCACGGCCAAAGCAGTACTGATCTTCATGACAGGGAACTAGCACGTCTTGGGAAACCACCAATTTCTTGTAAGGAGCTAGCTTGAATTTCATAATCAAGAGTCAAGACTCAAGAGACCTGTGGCTTATATCAGTCACAATAGTTTTAGAAAATCATTTAAAAAAATCAAGCAACATGACACTGATGTAACTTCAAGTGCATTCACAGTGGGGGTGGGGGAAGTAATGTCCGTGATGTACCACTTTGGATAGAAGCTCTTCATGGACGTCGGTTGGTGTTGGTCGCCGACGATCTGGTAACAGGGTAGGGTTCGAATGATACGGTGGAGTACCTGTTCCCCTAGTGGACCTTCGTTCTGATGGCTGATGACCGTCGATGTCGGAATAACGAGATGAGAGAATTCGAAGAAGAAGAAGAAGACAAGCATACTTATCACCAATTGATTTCTTGCTACCGGTGTACTTCACACTCACGAACGTCAGCTGTACAGTGAAATCGCCGATAGTTTGATTCTAGGTTAGGGCTAGGCAAAAATGGGAGGGAGTTGAAATGATCTCCCAAATAATTCAAAAGAATTTTTCTATCCGGTTCAATCGGATTCAATTGACTAACGCCCAAAACCTTGTTAACGTTAAGATGAGTTTGAAGTGAGTAACGTGCATGCCTCCTATTGGAGGGTGCACGCTTCCCGTGAACCCAAGGGTCCACTGAATCCGGACTCGACCCATTGCAACTTTGAGCAAATGGCCTTGTAGTTGGATTTAGGTATAGTGGTGGGATGGGATTTACCAAAATTAATTATTCCCAACTATCCTAGGCAATGCCAAGAGCCGGGCCCTGCCCTGACCTCAACCCAACCTTGACCCATGACCAGATCTCCTTCATTTATTTTTCTTGTACTAAGTTAATTAGTAACATTGAAATGGGTATGATAAAGTCAATTAGTCTCATGTCCATGGAGTTCACATCAGCCCCTCACAAGGGGGCACCCCACGATGTTCCACAATACATCTCAGTTAGACATATTCATGGGTCGAGTAGTCTAATGGCCCGGCCTAATCCAATCTAAATGAGGCTTGGACAAGATTTTAGGCCCATGGATTCATGCTCAGGCCTAAAACATTGAGCTTGACCTTTTTCTGGATCGGGCTCGGGCTTTTTTAAAAAAGTCGGGCCCGAGCCTGAGTCCGACTTGATAATGTATTATATAATAAAAATATATTTTATAATATATATATATATATATATATATATATATTGTAATACTTTTTTTTATTATTCTTCATTTTCAAGTAATAGTGAGATCTTTCATTATTTTTTCAAGTTTTAAGGTTTTTTAATATAAATAAAATAGTCTTTAATTGAATAAAAAAGAAAAAAAAACTTTTTTCCAAATTTCTAGTCGGGCTCGGGCTCGAGCTTTGTGCTTTATATGAGGGCCGGGCTCGGGCCTAAACATATTTTGTTAATGTAAATGCAAAGTTTGGCCTGGCCCGACTCGTGAACAAGTCTATCATGTATTAGGAACATCTCTAAATGATAAGTACAAGAAATGATGAGGTATCATCGGGAGATGTTCCCAATACACGACTGGGATGTGATGTGGGACATTGTGGGGCACCCCCGTAGGGGCTGATGTGAACTCCCATGTGTTTTGTTCCATGGACATTTTGTGATAAGCGTTTATCAAAATACTACAATGTCATCGCCAAATCAACATTTTCCTCATCATGTTCATCCGTACGCATTGATATTCAAAAAAAGTGGGTTTTTAATTTATGTGCGCACTAATCGTTAGGGGAAATTTCATTTTAACGCTTCCTCCAATAGTTGAGCATTTATTCACTGTTACGCTGATATGGCGCCTAGTTGCCAATAAACGGTTTATTATGTACTTTTCTTGGTTTTGAAGACAAATCAAGTACAAACGTTTATTTAAACGGAAGCTATACCAAATACATACCTCATCTTTATGAGTCTTTACACATATCTATAATCAAACACTTGCCCAATTTTCTAGTATTTGTTTAGGCTTGGTTTGGAAGGAGTATAAATACAAATATGTAGAATGAAAAATCTTTTATTTTGTATGTATTTGCACAGTACATATTTATATTTGTATCTTTTTCAAACAGAGCCTTAGGCTATGTTTGGTTACAGTGCAATTTTATTTGCACTAGTATAAATGCATGGGAGTGCAAATGAAAAAAAATACAAAGTTTTATTTAATTTCGTTTTGAGTTTTACTTTATTCGGATTCATGTCTTAATTTACTTTATTTGTATGCATCAAACAAAATAAGCTAAATTTTGAAACAAAAATATTGCATCAGTGCAAATTTTGCATCAGTGCAAATTTATTTGCATTGCAATCAAATACATCCTTGATAAAAAACAATTTCTGTACTCAGAATCAAGATTTTGAACTTCATTTTGAAGAGAGTATAGATTTCAACCTTCAAAACAACCAAAACAAGAGTATGGACTCAAGACAAAAAAAGTTATTTGAAAAAAAAAATATAAAATGTCCTCCTACCATGAATTTATATTACATGCAAACTAGCATATGCATTTGACAGTTTGTTTGGCTAAGTGGCCCTTTTAAAATTAATTCAGCCGCAAAAGGATAAGTATATTTTTGTTGATATGTAATTTTATTTTTAAATTTTATTTTGGCATGTAAGTTGCTTCACAATTAAAGAAAATTTCAGTACCCTCCTAAACAGTCAAATCATTCAATAATTTTAGCCATATTTATTTATTTTTTATTTTTTATCAAAATGAATCATTCATTCAATTCAAACGATCGGACCATTTGACCCAATAACCATTGTTCGATTCAATTTTAAAAACCTTGTTATTTACCTTCATCCTATCATACATTGAAAATATCTCTTGTATTTTATATCATCGGTATTATCTATATGTGGCTAAAGGACCATAAAAAGATTTCTCATCATGCGGTGAAAGCATACGGGAACAATTGACCTATCACCGGTGAACATCCACACTGTTCCATACACATGAAGCCCATTAAACCACATTAAACCACCTTTACAGGCTTGAGCTTTATGCATAATCATAGAAGCCACATGGTATCTTAAATATTATTATTAATAATAATATTTAAAAAGGCAAAAGAATGAAAAAGACAAAAGAAAAAAAATCAAGGGATGTGAAAGTCACGAACTTTCCTTTCAACTTTAATTACCATGTTTAATAGTTTGACGCCACCTGCACGCTAAAGATAGTCAAGTCAATTAAATGCTTTCCATGACAAACGACTCTCAATCCTACAGTAGAGTCTTCATATTCTGCACGACTGTTTGACGCAGTAAAAGGGAACTCACTGGACTGATTTCTTCTAGTTTCTAGCTGACCTTGTTTCGATGCCCTTTACCGCGCAAATAAGCACCTTCCACCGTGTCCTTGTGCCCTGACTGCCCTCGGAGTGTCATTACCAGTGTCATAGGTAGGGGTAGCTTGGGCATTCGAGCTCGGTTCACTAAAACTGTGTTAAGTTTGAGTTCGAGCTTAGCTCAGTTTAAAGTTCGGAAGTTTGAGTTCAGTTCAGCTCCAGTTTAACTATAAGCCCCGTCTTTTTTTTCTAAAAAAAAAGTATATATATAAAAATATATTTTTTATATTACATATAAAAATTAAGAATTATAAAAATTATTTATTATTATATATATAAAAAATAAAAATATACACAAATAATGTTTTTATTTTACAAACAAAAAAATAAGAATTATAAAAATTATTTATCATTATACATAAAAAAAGTATTATATATAAAGTATTATTATATAATAAAAATTATTTATTATATATTTATATATTTACAAGCCTATATATTAGGCTCAAGTTCGGCTCGAACGGAGCTCAAATAGCTTATGAGAAGCTTGCCTCATGGTCACCCCTAGTCATAGGTGGGTTATGTATGTATTTCAAGGTTTTTAAAACCAAACTGAACAACAAATCGGTCAGGGGTTCGGTTCCCAGGTCGAACGATTTGATCGTTCAAATCAAAAGGACAACCCATTTTGACAAAAAAAATAAAAAAATAAAAACGACCAAAACCGTTGGACGGTTCAAACGATTCGATCGTTCGAGTCAGCGATTTGTTGACCAAATCAATGGTTTTTGGCAAAATAATGATTCCGGGGTAAAACGGAGCAGTTCTCGAATTTTTTGTTCCGACCGACCGATCCAATCCGGTTTTGGAAACCATGATGTATTCTGTATTAGGGATTGCCAATGGCATTATTATAAATACTTAGTATGCTTTTTCACCATTTTGATGTTTTCTTTTGTCACTCCCCCAAAAGCTTAATTTACTCTTTGAGGGGAGGTAGGTAGTTGAGTGGTGCCAATACCGTGTAAAGGTTAAGCACGAAGTCCCCTCAACACAAACTTGTGTATTTGTGGTTGCTAACATTTAATGCAATACAAGTGCCTTTTGACTTATTTGTGTGTTTTCTTGTTGCCTTTTGTGTATTGTTGCTTGCATTCGTAGGCTTACTCGACCCCATCGAATGTAGCACAAAGTTTCATCGTCTATCCCGTGATAGTTGGTATCAGAGCACTTCAACACATTGTGACCCTTGCGTAATAACACTAGTGGTGGCGCAATGAAGCACAACAAGGAACTCACTGACGAGATATAGAATGCCCTTGCCCATGCCTAGGAAATCGATGAGGCACTAGGTGATGAAGTCATCACAGAGAAAGCCCCAAAGGGCTACACGTCCAAACCAAGCAAGCGTGAAAAGTCAGTCGACAAACTTGCTGCCTTTGGCACGTGCATTCTTCGTTGTGAGGTAACCATTGGGGAGATGTGTAATCGAATAGAAGACATCCACCTCAACGTTAAAATCATCGAGATCTCCATGGTGGAGCTAGAGGCCTGGTTGAACAACATCTTGAGTGAGGTCCAAGGCATCCTAAATGGCACCCTCAAGGAAATCCTTGGCACAACATCCTGACAAGAAGGAAGCTCATCCCAATCCAACATCCAAGACCAGGTTAATGAGATGAGAGCTAAATGGTCAACAATGGAAGGGAGCCATGCCCACACCCACAACTGTTTAAGTACAATTAGAAGATATCAAGAGAGAGTGGGTGGTTATGAAAATAGTCATGGCCGCCCCTATTGACCTCCATGCACAACTGAATGACATGAGAGAAGACATGACACTCCTAAAGAGATTAATGGCCAACACTCCTAGCCCCTCGACGACACTAGCCCCTGCTCGTATAAAGACTCGAGAGCCCACATCTTATGTCGGCTCCTGAGATGCTCGAAAACTTGACAACTTCTTGTGAAAAATGGAGCAATATTGCCTTGCCGTTGACATTGATGATTAGACATGTTCATGGGCCGGGTAGCTCGGCCCAACCTGATCTAAGTCGAGCTTGGACAAGATTTCAAGCCCACGGGCTCAGGCTCGGTCCTACAATATCAAATCCAACTTTTTTTTTGGGCCGAGCTTGGGCTTTCTCAAAAAAAGCCCGACCTGAGCCTGAGCTTGAGCCTAACTTGATAATGTATTATATTAAAAAAATATATTTTATATAATAAAAAAGCATATATATATAATATTTGCTTCTCTTTTTTCAAGTAATAATGAGACTTTTCATCATTTTTTTAGGTTTTGAGGTCTTTTAGTATAAATAAAACAACTTTTAATTGAATTAAAAAGGAAAAATCTTTTTTGTTTCCAAATTTTTAGTCGAGCCCAGGCTTCGAGCTTCATAGTTGGGCCGGGCTCAGGCCTAAACATTTTCTTTTAATGTAAAGGCAAAGCCCAGCCTGGCCCGGCTCGTGAACAGGTCTATTGATGATGATATAACTCAGGTTTGTACTGTAACCATGTATTTGACTGACATTGCTATGATATGGTGGCGTAGGTGATGCTAAGACATTGAATGAGGCACGTGCACCATTGATACATGGGCTGATTTCAAGCAAGAAGTAAAGTGGAAATTCTACCTGGAGAACGTGGAGTACTTAGCCCAGTAAAAGTTGAATGCACTCAAGCATAGGGACTCACTCCACGAATATGTCAAAGAGTTTTCATCCCTCACCCTGGAGATCACAGACATGTCTGACAAAGATCTACTGTTCAATTTCATGGATGGACTGAAGCTATGGACCAAACTGGAGCTTCATCGCCGCAATGTGCAAGACCTTGTTACGACAATGGTAGTAGCAGAGCAACTCACTGAGACGACCTTGTTAAACGAAGAAGCCCCTAATCCAGTTTGCCCACGTGCCTCAAATTTGAGTGGGGGACCAAATCACCCATGCTTTCTGTATGACAACTCCAACTTCAACAAGCTAGAAAAACAAGACCATGGGAAGAAGCCACAAAGAAAACATAATCATCAACACCAACCACTGGACCTCCCACGTTTCTGTTTTATTTGTGGGGAGAAGCATTGGGTTTGGGACTACTCGACAAAAAAGAAGATCAATGCCCTTGTCGCCAAGCTTAGTGATGATGAGCAAAGTGACGAGGAAAAGTTCATGCAGTCTCCAAGAGTAGGCGCCCTACAACTCTTTAATGCCATGGTGAAGAAAGATGCCAATCCCAAAAGGCCTAAGAAAGCCCAAAGGGGGCTAAAGAATGTAGACATTCTCCTCGGTAGGAAGCCAACTCAGGTCCTTGTTGATATAGGGGCCTCCCACAACTTTATTTCGGTCACTGAGGCCAGGTGACTCAACCTGAACATTGCTAAGGAGACAAGGTGGCTCAAGGCCATGAACTTTGGTGCCAAGGCGATTAACAACATGGCCCGTGTGGTTGATCTCTAAGTTAGGCCTTGGACAGGCAAGATTTATTTATCGGTGGTACCCCTGGATGACTTTCAAGTTGTTTTGGGAATGCACTTCTTGACACAGGCAGAAGTAGCACTCATGCCTCACATCAACTCATTGTGCACCTTAGACAATCACTCCCCTTGCATGGTATCGGTCATGACTCCCTCTAGGGTCCACAGAAAGCAAGTTTCAACATTACAACTTTTCCATGATGAGGCTCTCTTTGAAGCCAATAAGGAAGAAGCATTGAAGTTCTCCACACCCTCAGTTGTGGAGCCACTTCTAAAGCCAACAACGATGCCAGTATGAAGCAACAAGCCATCAAACTGTCCTCAACACTCAAGCAGCAATGTTCGTGCCCGCCAACGATCATCAAGTAAAGCAGAAGACCCAAGGCCGTCTCCAACTTCGACCTCACTTACTACCACAACCATAGGGGAGAGTGAGTGCCACCCAAGACATTTAGGGACCGCTTTCGTGCCATTCCTCAGGCCAAAGCATGTAGTAGTCCTGTGAGTAGTCACCCTTGAAGAAAACTTCATGGGAACTAATGCCCTAATAATCAAAAGCATCATTTTGACCATGACATGGCCCAAACCTTCCCTATAACCAAGTTGAACCATCCATTGTGACACCTTGATGCCGCCAGGAAAGGACTTAGCCATAGAATTCCCAAGCCCAATAAGCCACATCAACCATACCACCCATGTACATTCCTAGTCCTTGGACGACAACATGTTCATAGAATAGCTAAAGAATCCTCCTTCTACAATTGCAACTCCAAGGGACCAGCCAAAGCCGATCTCCGAGAACGTAGATCAAATTGAGTGGGGAGACTGTCACAAGTGACTCCTCCACTGCGCCTACAAGCACCTTTGGAGTGTCACCATGTACGTCATGGGTGGGCTATGTATGTATTTTGTATGGGGGGGATGGCCAATGACATTATTGTAAATACTTGGTATAATTTTCACTATTTTGATGTTTCCTTTTATCACTCCTCCAGAAGATTAACTTACTCTTTTAGATGAGGTAGGTACTTGAGTGGTACCAATATCGTGTAAAGGTTGAGACCGGATCTGCTCCTCACACATGCCTCACACGCACATCCTACAACGCATTCAGAACATCTCTCATACATATAAGTTATTATTCATGGGAGATGTTTCTAATGCACGGTGGATGTGCCTGTGAGGTGCCCATATGTGAGGAGTAGATCCCGTTCCACAAAGGTTAAGCACGGGGTCCCCTCGACACAAACTTGTATGCTTATACTTATCAATATTTAATGTAATAAAAAGTGCCTTTTGACTAATTTGTATGTCTTCTTATTGTCTTTTGTGTATTGTTGCTTGCATTCGTAGGCTTAGAGGTTGTTTGTTATCGATGGCGTTTATAAGATAAATGTTTTGTACAATTTTGTCTTGAAAAAGGAGACAAAATCTGCTTTAAACGTTTTGTACGATTTTTTTACACCTCAACGCCAATAGGCGCCGCTAAACGCCATTATGCACCATACAAATAGTGAAAAATCGGTATTGAAAATGAATAATATCAAATTTGGTGTTTTTTTAATAAACGGTTTACACAATTTTTGAGAGCATATAAATGACTCAACCAAATAACTTTTTAGGTGTTCTTCTATTAACCGCATATCCAATGATGAGCTGACACTGTTTCTTCAAAAAGCTACATCAATACCAAATACCATCTTATTCGAACCTATTGAGTGCCGCATTGTCACGGTGGTAGTTCTACAATGGAAGAAACCCGTGCGGCATCCAGGCCAAGGTAGGCCAGGACAAGCCTTTGTGTGCTCGGAGGGTAGGAGTTGCCTGATGAGATCGCTCCACCAAGGTCAGTAGCACTAGATCATGACCTCAAGTTGCATGGCCGAGGCACTCGGTTGGCTCTGGCCGGTCCATGGGAGGCGCCACTTACGTGGTAAAGGGGGAAGGCCATGATGTGAGGCGACTGTGTGCCGAAGAGAGGTGACTGGGCACTGATGTAAAGGGTCTCTTGTATGCCGATGATGATGGGCACCTGTGTGCCATGTTGAGAGGCAAACACTTGGGCGGGAACACACCTATGCGCTAAGGGCAACGGGATAGCTCAATCAGCTTGGGCAAGGGGCTGGCGTGGTGAAGGGTCATGCATAAGCAAGGCCCGCCTGCCAAGCCTTCCTTGAATGTCGGTAGCGCAGTGGCGATCCGTGCACTGTCCCCATGAGCATGTGTGCGCTCATGAGGAACTCAAGTAGCCATGCTAACCATTAACCAGGGCCACCCCGCATGGGATGTTGGTTTAGGAGTGCCAAGGTTAGTTACCCAAGGAGGTCGACCACCCCTCCTCAAAGAGTATGTTAAGCTTTTGGTGGTTTGCCTGAATATAACGTCAATTCTCCCAAAAATCTTACAGGTGAAAATGACGGTGATGTCCCTTAACGTAAGCCTGCCAAGCGTAAGCAAGGCTAAGCCTGTGTCAGACCGTAACAGTCTCCCCCCACTCAACCCATTGTCGTCCTCGATAGTGATCCTTTTGTGAATGGACGTCTGTGTCCCACACCATCCACTTGTCTACCAGTTCCTAGGCTCGCCTAGCCAACCCGAGTCTTGCCTATGTTGGTGTCCATTTATGGGGACGTAACCATTTCACCATGCCGGCCTACCTGGACTTCACCCCCTGTGTTGAGGTTACTCAAACCGCGCAATGGCTATGCCGTTGAATTGTGTGAGAAGGGCCCTCGAAGAAATTGGATGTGTGTGCTTCGCGGAGGTCCACCCCATGTCTCATCTTTATCTCAAGGCTCGACCGTCTTCTTGGTAGCTTTTCGGTGGTGCTACCGAACACATTGATAGGTCTACTCCTGCTGTTGGCGATGTGTCCTGGGTACCCTTTCACCATGCTGGCATGCAGACTTCACCTCGCCGTGTGCGGGTTACTCAAACCTAGTCCATGGCTTATGCTCTCTTGGCCCTCGGAAGTACACTTCACCACGCCGGTTCGGGCTACCTCTTCGCTCTGAGGGGGCCTCAATGTGTTGCTGCCTCAAGGAGATTTGACCACAATGAACGCGAGTGGTGGCAACTTTTACCCTGATGTTGCCGAACATGCACTCGCCTTGTGATGAGCTGTTGCTACTGCGAATGTTCCGACTTATTGTTGAACTGAGCATGTCCTCCTGATACCTTATCGATGCAGGGCCGCCATGCTCCAACGGCTAGTGTACCCACATTCCTATCATTTTAATATGTGGCTTCAACCGATGACCCATGATGCAAAACTGCCACCTTAGTGATATAATCCTTGACCAATCGTCAACACCAACCAATTTTGGACTGTTGTCCATACCTTAGTAGTGCCTTAGATAAACCTACGAAACAATGGCTCATCCGTCATGAAACCAAGATGTAGGCGCATCACCCAACAACTCACTAAAATGAACAGCAACTGATGTCCATGAGGGAGCATGGCACTCCCCCACTCAAACTGCCACAATATGCCTTCCACAAAAAGGCTCACGCATCTGCCCCCGCATGAGCACATCAACCAATGTGTCTGCCCTCACAAGGGTGCTGATTTTGGGGTCATTGGAATGGGGACACGAATGAATGGCCTCTTGGCAGGCCTGATTTGAATTCTAGCTTGAACCCGAGTGGAAATGCCTAGGAACCACACCCCATGATGTGCTGCTTGTCGGGATGACCGCTTCAACTGGCTCTGGGCTAATCTTCTTTGACAACTGCGACAACACTTGCTAGCTCGCTCTAATACCAACTGTCACGGGGGTAGTTCTACAGCGAAAGAAACCCATGTGGCGTCCAGGCCAAGGTAGGCCAGGACAAGCCTTTGTGTGCTCGGAGGCTAGGTGTTGCGTGATGAGATGGCTCCACCAAGGTCAGTAGCATTGGATCATAACCTCAAGTCGCATGGCCGGGGCACTCAGTTGGCTCTGGCCGGTCCATGGGAGGCGCCACTTACGTGCTAAAGGGGGAAGGCCATTATGTGAGGCGACTGTGCGCCAAAGAGAGGTGACTGGGCACCGATGTAAAGGGTCTCTTGTATGTCGATGATGATGGGCACCTGTGTGCCATGTTGAGAGGAAAACGCTTAGGCCAGAACACACCCGAGCACTAAGGGCAACGGGATAGCTCAATCAGCTTGGGCAAGGGACTGGCGTGGTGAAGGGTCATGCATAAGCGAGGCCCGCCTGCCAAGCCTCCCTTGAGTGTCGGTAGCGTAGTGCTGGTCCATGCACTGTCTCCATGAGCATGTGTGCGCCCATGAGGAACCCTGGTAGTCATGCTAGCCATTAACTAGGGCTACCCCGTAAGGGATGTTGGTTTTGGAGTGCCAAGGTTAGGCACCCAAGGAGGTCGACCACCCCTCCTCAAAGAGTACGTTAAGCTTTTGGTGGTCTGCCTGAAGATAATATCAATTCTCCCAAAAATTTTATAGACGAAAATGATGATAATGTCTCTTAACATAAACCTGCCAAGCATAGGCAAGACTAAGTCTGTGTACTGTAACACCACGGTGCCTCCTCAAATAGAATTGTGAGAATGAGTTCAGGCTAATCATCACAAGGACAGTCGGTTTGTGCCAAGAGTTTTTCCACATCCTAAGCTATGTCTGTTTACACTCGAATCGAATCAGATGCGACCAATTTTTCGCTAGCTCTTGTCATATTTAAAAATTAAAATACACCAGACCTTTTGATTTGATTACTCACAACGATACCATTTAAATATGTTTGGGTGGAATATCTATGTGGGCTAGCTGGGCCCAAATCCAATCGCGAGACTAATCCAAGCTAACACGCACAATGGAGGTCGACAACGACTCCAGGACCAAGTATTAGTGCATGCATTATACAGCAAACACTTTGAAGAGTCTTGAGACTCTTGACCAGATACACTGAGAAGGAGCGGTTTTGTGATTCCCATTGGAAAACGAAAAGCCTGTCCAGTCCAGCAGAACACAACAGAGCTTATTTCTCTTAAAATTTGTTCTCTGGTTTTGCCTTCCGACCCAGCAATGTCTCGACTCTCTCTCGTCGTCGTTTCCCTCATCCTTCTCGGCCTCCAAACAAACAGTGATACCGTAAATTCATCGTCGGTGGTTTGCAGATCATTTTACATGTGCGGTAGCGTTAACATCAGCTACCCTTTCTGGTACCAAAATGATAGTCTAAGCATAAGCGACACCGACTACTGTGGATATCCTGGCTTCGGCCTCTCCTGCTCAATTGCCGCCGGTGGAATCTATAAAACCATCCTCCGTCTGCCCAAAGATACCTACCATGTCACCAACATCAATTATGCCCTTCAAACTCTCACCCTGGTCGACGCTGACGTTACGATCAATGAATCATGTCCAAAAGTACGGCACAACATCACCCTCAACACCGTACCTGAATTACACTACTCCAAATATGCTTTAAACCTCTCCTGTTTCTATAATTGCTCTTCGATCCCTTCTGATTTCTATTTATACTATAGTGGTAATAGGCTCTCCTGCCTTGCAAACCATGCGAATCAGCAGTCGTTCGTTTTCCAGGAGGGAAAAGTTCCGAGGGGGTTTGATTGGTACAAGAATTGTGAGGAGCACGTTGTGACCACGGTTACCTCGCCGAATTCGGTTTTGATTAATAGGATTAATCGGTTGCTGCTAGCTGGGTTTGAGTTGTACTGGGGAAGATTAAAAGATTGTTTTGTATGCGAAAACTCTGGTGGGCGTTGTTTATACAAAAAGAAGGAGCTGCTCTGCTTTTGCAAGAATGGAACCCAAAGGACGGAAAGCTGTTCCGGTTACGGTATGTTTAATTCCTCTCTACCCCTTCTTTTTCTTTCTTTGAATTATTGCGAAAATTTCCGTCATAATTCCATGATCAGTGCTGGTTAGAAGTTCAGTCCACTTTGGTTGGCTCCTTCAAATGGTGGATAACGCGCATCAACGTAGGCCATATTTAAGAAAACCTTAAACTTTGATGATAACATGGAATATCCATCATGGAAATTAAAGGAGCATTCCCTCAGAAAAAAGTGAAATTAGGTCCTACCTCTCAAATCTAATAATATTGCTAGTTGCTACTGCTCCTGCTGTTATGTTAATTTATGTGGAGTATTATTATTATTATTATTAATTTATGTGGATGGATTGTTTTTGTTTTGACATGCATTTACTGAATCATTCTTTAAGTTTGAAAATATGTTTGCGTATGTTGATAAATAATCCTAGGTTGCTCTCAAAGAATGAATCATTGACTGAATCATTCTTTAGTGTCCCTGTACTTGTCTACTGTCCGAAGATCAGAAGAAAAGCCTCATGGCTTATTCAGGACGTTTGTGGCTTTCGCAGCGAGCAGGCGACTAATGCGATTGAGCCATGACAATTGTTGTTCTAATTTCTAGAGCAACTTCTTTACTTCTAACTAGCATGAGCCTATTTGTGCTATAACAGTTGGGAGAATAGTTCTTAGCCCTTAAGACAGATGTAATTGATTAATCGCGGTTCAGTTTTATGGTTTTTATTTTACACTCAAAATTAAGAAAAAAAAGGGAGATGAGAGATGAGAGAGACAGAGACAGAGCGTAGGAGGTGGCGGTCCTGGTGGAGTTGAGGCGGCTAAGCTGACTTGGTGCTTGCCGGCGAGGCAGCGACCGGTTTTGCTGTATGGCTGCGTGCTTGTTTCCTTGATGGTTGGCGCGATGGAGATGGAGATGACATGCAAGAGAGAGAGAGAAAGAGGCACAGGAAAGCACCGAAGCAAGAGGAAAATTGGCCACTATGTGAGATTTGAGATGCCATCGGTCGGAGGACGACTGGCGTCGGAGGAAAATTTGGGGATTGGGAAAGACGAAGAGAGTCAAGAGGCAAGAGAAAGTGAGAAAGCCAAGGGTTAGTGACTATTGCCTATTACCTTTACTGGTCCCAGTGTACAGGGGGATGAATCTTGACCATGGATTGATGCCAAATCCACAGGTAGGATGTGGTTTATAGGGGCTACTAGTAGACTATGGGGGGTTGTAATTCAGAATTCTGCATTGGTCTGTAGTGTATTTAACCCTTTGCTTTTTTGGTTAACTAGCGGTGACCCTGCGATGCACGGGATGATGTATTTTTACCTTTTTTATGTGTAGAATAATAGAAAAAATTTCTTTTCTCTTTTAGTTATTAAGCTTCAAAATTTTCTTTTTATATAATTTATATATTATGAGAAGCACATAAATCAATTGATGGTGTAATTATTAAAAGTACTATATTAATTAAAAATGCTATTAATTAATAAATTTAGTATTTTAATAATTACTTTTAATTAATTAATAAAACTGTAATTATTAAAAATACTATATTAATTAAAAGTATAGTTAATATTGTTAATTAATAAAATACTGTAGTTGTTAATGTTGTTTTTTAATAAATTATAACTTACATTATATTAATCAATAAATACATTAATTAATATTATTTTTGAATAAATATTGATAATTATTTAAAAATGCTATTAATTAATAAATACAATTAGACTGTTAATTATTAAAAAGATTTTAATTATTATTAATACTGTAGATTTTAAAATACAATAATTATTGTAATATGTGTGGGTTGGAAGTACTATTTTTAAGCGGTGTCTTTTTTCTGTTTGGAAACGTTGCTGCCAGGTAAGATGTTTCCTGGAGTAACAACAACACTTTCTGTTTGGTACCAATGCTCTATGTTTGTTTTTAGCACTAGTACCCATTATAGGAAGTCCATGTCATTGACACATCACATCATTGTTGGCAGCAACAAGCTGCAATATGAGAAAATGCCAAATTCGGCATTGCTCCAAACCACACTTTCTCGATTGCATAGCTTGGAGCACCGATTTTTATGGAAAACGGTTCCAAACAAATAGACATTTCTTGGAGCACTGTTTTTTTATTTTTTTTTGATGTGGCGTTGATATATCACCATTTTTTGGAGCAAAGACATCAATGCCAAATAGACGCATTATTACTACCCGCCTCTCTCTCTTAAATGTCTTTTTTCTCTATTTAATAGTGTGCAATATATATATATATATATATATATATATATATATATATATATATATATATATATATATATAAGGAAGAAAATTTGGTCAATAGGGTTGTGGTTGTCATTGATCACCAATCCCACTTGTGGTTAATAAAATAGATCACTGATTTTTTTTGGTAATTAAATAGATCATTGATTAACTTAAGAAACACTTTTTCACTTACCCCATACACATGGTTTCCTGAAAAATGAATGGGCCGTAATTAGTTTTTTCATAATTGGATAGATGGTAAAGGCTGTGTTTGATTTAATAGAAAACAAAAGAGAACCAGAAATATGGGGAAAGATTTTAAGAAAATTTGGTTTTCTATCAAAATCAAAATGTTTCTATCTCGATAAAACACAGTTGGTCATGGAAAGTATTACAGTATAAAATTACTATACTGTCACCGTCAGACAAGCTTTAAAGATTTGTTGGCGACTTTCCGGCGTTTTCGTTGCACTGGGCCTGGAGCGCATTTCAATCCCATTCTGTCCTCATGCATGCGACCGTACTGTTTATATGAAATGAACTATCAACCACACACCCTCGCCCTTTTTATTTGCAAATTTGCATGTGTCCCGCTTTACGATCTCAGGTTTTTTTATTACCTTATGTTAGGGGTGACCATGGCCAAGCTGAATCGGGTTTGGCTCAGGTTTTGTACTAATGATAAGGGCTTAAGCTTAGGTTTGGGCCCGGCTTGGCCTGGATTGCAAGTTCAAGCCTAACCTTTATACAGGCCCGGACTGGGCTTACGGGCTTTCAAGCAAGTGATTCATAGGAAAAAGTTGCCTTAATAGCTTTCGGTGTTGTGTTCGGTTGCGCTTCCATTTACTCGAGTAAAGACAGACGGGAGAGAACTAACGTTTTTGGCGTGTGGCCACCCTCCACAGGAAAATTCTTTTTTCCCTAAAGACCCATTATAGTGATGCGAGAACACTGGAAAGTTGCTCAATTACACAACCTAGACATGTGTTAAGCAATTAAACCCATTACAAAGCTTCTAGAGCACTTCAGTCATTTGGAGAACACCGTAAAAGGCTATAGAAAACTTCCGCTTTGGCTAGTAAATTTACATATAGACAGGACAATGGGCATGACATTAGGGTTATAGACCAACGTTATGGAAAATTAAAGACTTGTTGGTGACCGACTTATAGGATCTTCGTTGCCTGGGCCTGGTGTGCATTTCCCAAACCCATTCTACCCTCATGAGTTGCAGCCACTACAGAATGGGATTGGCCACTTCCTTTGATATTCTTTTTTATTTTTATTTTTTTTTATTTTTCCATTATTTGTTTTTCCTTAGTTCCTAGCCGGAAGATGACCTAGACCTTAGTCGTGTAATGAGCTGAACCAAACTGCAAGATAGAGGACCAAAGAATTCGGGGTGGTTAACTCGGCGAGGTCGTTCTAATGCTTAAGTCAGTACTGTATTATGATTGCGAGCTGGACACTTGAGTGTTAGAATGCTAGTGAGCAAATAATTGTGCATACCTGAGTCTTGGGGGTTGAGGCCCTTATATAACTGAGATGCTGTAGGTCTCTCGAAACGTTCCCAGAATCTTTGGCCCGTGAAGTTAGGATTCGTTCTGTTTTGGTAGGAGAGTAACATGTCAATTAATGAGATTTATCGTTTCCCTCTGATTCGGACGGGGAGAAGATAAGGCATATGGTTATGTGATGTGATCTTGGGAGATTTAGAGATAACTGGCGACCTTCTAAGTTCGGTTACATGACATCTTGGCGTGTGTGGGTACCGAGGTGCTCTGGTGCCGAAGTGCTCTGACGTACCACCTAAACTCCTTGTACCACCTAAACTTTGTAATGGTCTCTCAACTAACACGAGAAACTTTGTAATGGTCTTCGACCGATTCACTCTGACGTACCACCTAAACTTCTTGTGTGTGACTCCTTTCCGAGCTGTGGTGAGGCGTACTGTTGGGTCAAGTTTCGGTATTTGTAAGCACGTTTCATTGAAACGTTTGATGTAGCTCCGAATTGACTCACCTTCCCTCTGTACCACGTTCAGAAGGCTCTCTTGTAACTTCGGGCACTTCTTACTAGTGATGAAGTGGGCTGTGAACTTGTCTATGAACTGTCTCCAACTTCTGATGGAGCCTAGCGCGAGGTTACTGTACCAAGCCCGAGCTAACCCTTTGAAGGTGGTGGAAAAAGCCACACACATACACGCTTCATCTGCCCTGACGAGATGCATTTGAGACTGGAACGTATCTACATGATCACTGGGGTCGTAGGATCCATCGTACTTGTCCAACGGAGGTACCTTGAAATCTTTCTGCATTGGGATTGCTAGTAGCTCGGGTGACAGGGGGGATTGCCGGCTCAACAAAGCTGGAGCCACTTGTGTAGCCATTGACTTTACTTCTTTCCTTTCCTTACTTTGTTCCAACGGTTGGTTGTTCTTCGCTGGCAGGCTGTTCCTGACCTAGGAACGGCGAGTCTTGCGACGTTGCTGCTATTGCTTCTTTACTGGCTCAGTATTAGTGTTGCTGACTTCTGCATGGTCAGACACCTCAATTTTGGTCCACTCTCACTCCCCAACACTATCATGAGGTGGATCGGGGCTCCTTCTTGCTGCTTCTTCTTAGTCTCGAGACTGGTGTTGGCTCTTGCGGGGTTTCGAGGGGTCTCGTCTTGAGCCCACACCTTGGGCCCCAAGCTGACGATCATTGCGTCGTGATCCATTGTTCTCCTACTGCGAAAGTTGCTGCTAGTTGTTCCTCTTGGGCTAGCTGACTTCGGGCTTGTCCTTTGGATTCCCCCTTTGAGAAACTGGGGAGTGTGCTGTCCGTTTGTCCTGCCCCAAGGTGGGGTCTGACCTTTGGGAGGGATCGGTACCTGCGAGGTCCCCTCACCCCGATGGGGAGATTGGCGGACATCTTGACGGACCCTGTGCTGATTTTGGCTCTAGTTCTATCTTTGAAACTAACCTGTGTGCTGAGGTGGAATATGCTATTGGCTTGGTTGTAGTGGTGGAAACTACTATTGGTATTGTTGGTAGAAATAATACTATTGGAACTATTAGAATTGGTGGATCTGCTGCATCTAGATCTGCATCATCCTGACGCTCTGAACGATGTCGTCGAACTGAGAATGCCCGACCCCAGGAGGGATCACAGAAGGCTCTAAAAAGGTGGTGTTCATCTAGGGCAATGGGACATTTATCTGTTGGGTTGTCTGAGGCACTGACGGAGAGGGGATCCTTGAAGCAGTCAGGGGAATGGTAAACTGCCCGATAGTCACTGAGGGGCCTTGAGGGAGTGACATTTGATGATCTTGCCCCCTAGTGGCATTCATGTCAATGCCCTTACCGGTGTTGCTGGAAGATACCTTGAAAAAGAGTGTGGCAGTTGATGAAATGTAGTGTTGACTTTTCGATCGATACCCACAGACGACGCCAATTGATAGTGTGTGATATGGAAACTCCTAGCTGGAAGATGACCTGGATCTTAGTCGTGTGGCTAGTTGGACCAACTGCAAGATAGAGGATCAGACAACCCGGGGTGGCTAACCCGGCGAGGTCGCTCCAATGCTTAAGTTAGTACTGTATTATGGTTGCGAGCCGAATACTTGAGTGCTAGAATGCTAGTGAGCAAATAATTGCATGTACCTGAGTCTTGGGGGTTGATGCCCTTATATAGATGAGATGTCGTAGGTCTCTTGAAAGGTTCCCAGAATCTTTGGCCCATGACGTTAGGATCCATTCCGCTTTGGTTGGAGAGTAACGTGTCAATTAATGAGGGTTATCGTTTCCCTCCGGTTCGGACGAGGAGAAGATAAAGTCTACGGTTACGCAACGTGATCCTGGGAGGTTCTGAGATAATTGGTGACCTTCTAAGTTTGGTTATGTAACACCTCGACGTGTGTGGATACCAAGGTGCTCTAGTGCTGAAGTGCTCTGATGCCTAGGGGACCAAGCTCTCGAGGCCCTACGATCTAATACCGATCCACCACACACTGATCTGTCGTTTGACTAGCAGGCCACATCCACATGTCCTTACTCATTAGATCGGGCCAAATCACTTCTCATTAATGCTAAATGCTAATGTTATTTTGCTTGTGGTCTGGCGCTCTGATGGCCCAAGGGTAAGGCTAAGGGCTAAGGCAGCACTATGTTCTCGCTCGCTTTCTATGGGTGGGTCGAGATTGAGCCAATTCCTCTCCTCTAAAAGAAACGGAAGTGAAACACATTAAATAAATGAGCCCCGGAGCTAAGAGTCAAAGATGCTGTTATTTGGTAAAGCGTTCAACTCAGTGATAGAATAGTTGAAATTGGGGGCTAGTGCAGTTGAACATAAATATCATAAGCTTGCTACGTACCAAACACCTTTGTTATATATAAAATATATATTAATTACTAGGCCCATCACCATACATGAACAGGCCTTGATTTTTAACTTAATCGGAGTATGAGCACATTGTGTAGCATAACAGTAATTAGGTTACTCTGTTCGAATGACTCAATCTTCCTCGCACAAAGACCCCGTTGCTGGTGGGATAGTAGGTCCACCGTCCTTTTTCTTCACTTGTTATTTCTCCCATAATTGCGTCTTTTACAAGTTAAAACCCATTTGGACTTCAGTTGGTAGGTAACGTCTCTCTTTTCACTTCCCCTGTTTTCCATTTTAATATTTTCCTTTGTGAACCACTTCCCCTGTTCTACATTTTATTTCTAACTACTTCGGGATCACTGATTTTGTTTCAAATTTTATACTTTTAGAGGTGAACCACCATATATGAAATCTTTGAATAGTGCAGATGTATAGTCTTTGCTTTACTTTGCCAACTTAATTTACTTTTGTCAAAGAATTTCATGTACTGAGAGTGAGAGGTTACCTCAGTGCTCTAGGCTTTCGAGAGATTCCTCTGCCTCACTCCATCTCTTGTTCCCTCTTAAGAGATAGTTTGTTGCTTTAGCCTCACAATCCATACTTGATCTTTCACTCTCAACTTCGCCCAATGCAGCCTCACGTATTCCTCCCATCTTCCCTGCTAGCGCTCTTCCTGTTTACAGCTATCGTCTTCCTCTCCATTGAGGTTCCATCAGCTTTATGCGGTGGTGATCCACAACACTTAAACTGCAATCGCACTTTCGACTGTGGAAACGTCCAAGGAGTCGGCTACCCTTTCTGGGGAAATGGTCGACCCAGTTATTGTGGCCCTCCGGAATTCAGGCTGGTATGCGGAAACAACAACCTAACTTCCATTGAGATCATGTCACAAAGTTACCGCGTTTTGCAGATCGCCCGAGTGGATGTGTTGGACGACGGCATTTGTAAAACGCAACCTGTAAACACCAGCCTCAATTTCACCCCTTTCACTTCTATTCCGAGTGATCTGTACATGAATTTGTTCTACGGGTGCTCGTTAGGGTCAGGGGGGCAGGGGTATCCGTATGATAAAATTCCGGCCAAAGTCAGTTGCCCCTACAATGGAGATCCAACTGAGGTTCTCTATATCATCGATCAGGTTCCAATACACGACGACTACAGTAGTTCTAGTGGAGTATTTGGTTGGAGTTGCAAAGCAGGAGTATCTCTCCCAGTTCCTCCAATACCCATGGAGATGCTTGTAAACAATATAGAGTCGAACCTCAGCCAAGTTATAAGGCAAGGTTTCCAGTTGGGGTGGAATCTAAGCGACGCTTCCTGCACAGAATGTTGGCAATCCGGTGGACAGTGCGGATATAACTCCACTTTGAATCGTGCAACTTGCTTTTGCCGCCATGGATCCTCCGCAAAATCTTGTTCAGGTACCACTTTCCTTCAATCACTTATTGCAGCGGTAGGCATGCTTAATTAATATTTAATTAATTTGATTAAAATTAGGGTCGTTTATAGTTAGAATTGGAATTGGAATCCGAATGGTGTATTTTCATAATCTATTTGGTTCAGATATGAATGGAAATGAAAATTGAAATCAGTAGGAATGAGTTTTCATTCCCAAATCACAATAAAAGGAGAGAAGAAATGACCATTCCCTCATTGTTCAGAATAAAGTAATTGCAGTGACCAATTCCAAACATCCTCGGGGGTTTCAATCTAGCTATTAATTTGTAGAATTGTAGTTGGTAAGACAAGATGACAAGACACGGCTTGGCTTCATCTGGAATCTGAACCGAGGAACGTGTGGATGGCAAATTAGTTATTTGGATGGGTGATATGGATATTAGGAGAAATGTCAATGTTAGTAAGACTTTGTGGTATATATGTTGAGATGTGCATATCAATCCCAAATTTTTCCTCATGCAGTCGTTTTCATGAAGGAAGGACTACTTCAGAGTTCAGTCTTGAGGTATTATGATTATTATCTATTTTCACCCCTCTTCCCACTACATTAGGTTTTGAGATAATTGGTGATCTTCTAAGTTTGGTTATCTGACACCTCGACGTGTGTGGATACCAAGGTGCTCTAATTCCGAGGTGTTGATCAAGCTCTCGAGGTCCTGGAATCTAATATCGATGCACCACACACTGATCTATCATCTGACTTGGCAGGCCACATCCACATATCCTTACTCATTAGTTCGAGCCAAATCACTTCTCATTAATGCTAAATGCTATGAATTGGGTTTCATATCAATTCCAGTGTTTTCTCATCCCTTCTCTGAGTCATTGTCTCATTCACCTTGCAGAACTTCTTTTCTTTGTCACTCTTCATTTCAAATAGAATGCTTAGGCCCAACAGGGATGGAAATCCAGTTTCCAATGTAGGAGCTCGTCTTCAGCCACTCTTATCGAACGTTCAAAGTATACTACCAATATGGGGCGTATCCATGGATATGGATACACCACAGCTAGGTATGCATTCCATTCCACAAGTCGTGCTTCCATATCGGGCTGTATCACGGTGAATACAATTCGCTACACACGATATGGAAGCAGTATTAATGCCTAGTTTGAAGACCTTGTATATTTATTTGTAATTTTTCGATATTTTTAATATTTTTTCTGCAAATTTTTTCTATTATACATCTTTGTAGTTTCTTTTTTTCTTTGCATCTTCTGTGCTTTTTTATATTTCCTACTTTTCCCCTACAATTTCTATTTTTCTTTTTTATATGTTTTCTATAATTTTTAATTATACTTTTCTGCAATTTCGATTATTTTTTTTGTATTTTCTGTATTTTTCTATTTATTTATTTTTTTGGTGTTTTTAATGAAATAAAAGAAGTTAATGGGTTGGGTCAAAGAACCCATTTAATAATTTTCTCTAAATGGATCAGTAATGGGTTGACGGGTTATGTAGGAAGAATCTAATCCAAGTCGATTATCACATTGACGAGGATTGCAACATTTATCTTTCTACGATTCTCACTTTTTCCTCTCTCTTCGTTTTTTCTTTTTCTGGAAAAGTCTTGGAAGGTGCCTGGCTTTCTTTTAAATGTTTCATCGATTAGGATGAAATTAAGCTTAAGCCATTCGTCTCTCCGACTTCTCCCTTCCCCAAAACCAAACACATTCTATCCTCTCTCTCTCCGCTAAATGCAGACTCAACTCTTTCTATCTTCCCAATTCTTCCTGTCTGTCATCACCGTGTTCCTCCTCGTCTTCGAGATCCCAAAGTATTTGTGCAATGTTGAGCATCCAGTGTATTCAAACTGCAATATCACTTTTAGCTGTGGAAAGATCCAAGAAATCGGCTTCCCATTCTGGGGAAATAGTCGACCCAGTTATTGCGGCCTTGTAGGTTTTGAGCTTGTCTGCGGGAGTGGTAGCCTTACTACCATAGTGATTGCTTCACAACGATACCGCGTTTTATACATCAATTCTTCGAACCATAGTCTCAAGGTCGCCTGACTAGATGTTTTGGACTCTATTTGTCAAAACAAATATGACGCAATGTGGAAGCAATAAACTGGGCTGGTTATGTAAGCATCGGGCGTTCGCTAGTTCCTAGTGAAGAACACCGAATTTTTTAGGAGAGAGAAAAGGTGGCGAAAATTGAAGAGAAAATCTGAAGAAATTCTAAAGTATGAAATTGATTAATAATTCTGGGAAATAGCAGTATTTATAATACATTGAGAAATTATAAAAGAATTAGGAAAAGAAATTAGATTTGATCTAAACATCTCAAACTTGTAGATAGGATCGAACTCTTCTTGACTTGATCTCCCCCGTCCGATCTCCCTTGATCTTATCCATGCATGAATCTTGGATTATTTAGAATTCTTGAATTCTTGATGAGTTTTTGATTCTTTGAATTCTTGATGAGTCTTGGATTCTTTGAATTCTTGATGAGTCTTGAATTCTTGAATTCTTGATGAGTCTTGAATTCTTGATGGATCTTGAATTCTTGAATTATCATGGGATAATCTTGAATTCTTGAATTATCTTGGATTCTTGAATTCTTAATGTATCTTGAATTCCTGAATTATCTTGGATTCTTTGAGTTCTTTTCTTATCTTGAATTCTTCCCATGAGTTGTCACCCATATGATGAGATGGGCCTCCATCATTCTCACCCACTTGGAAAAGACTTGACCCCGAGTCGTGGCTAGGATATGCGAGGGTCGTCTCTGGTAGGTAGCGATGAAGGTCAGCAAGTATTAAAGCACTAGGAAATTGTGTAGTAGCTTCCCTTGAGAAATTGTTAACATAAATTCCAGACGCTCTCTTATCACATATACGGTCAGCAGACCAACATGGATGAACTGTTTTGGCCGCTTGCTCAACATCAATTCCCTTCCCCGATTCTATCATCCAATAAAGGGCTTGGTTCTGATACAGCTTTAGACCACACATGAGTGTTTTTGGGGGATCCATTTCCTCTAGATTGTATGCATCTGCAGTACCAACAAGCTTATTTAGAGCTGACTTTGAGATAACTTGTTTATCATTACTTTGCTTAGGATGTTGGCCCCCCTTTCTTCGTTTCAAAAGAGGCGAGAGTGTTGCAGTTTCATCTGAATCACCCTCTAGGCTTAAGGAACATTTTTCGCTTGTCAAGATCCTTCGGATAACTTATACCTTCTGATATGGCTTAATTTTCAGCAATTTGAAAAGAGCTGGAAGAGGACAAAGAGTAGAATCGAAGTATGAAGGAACTTCTAACTTCCATGAAGACTTATCACCCTCAATGAAAATGGAACTGTGAATGTGAAAGCTTACACATAGTACGATTTCTTGCATCAAACTAAGGTCTTCTGGCGTAGCTACACATCGACCACAAACCTTAACCTTTGAAGAATTTACAAGGGGAATTATGATTCTAGTACCAAGAACAAAATCAATGTGATGCTGTATATCTCGCATGGGTGGGAGTTCATGTGGTAACTCATCTGAAACTACATCATGGAACTCATCAAGTAGTCCCTGCACTTCCACTGGAATTTTGTTTTCCTCCAGTGTTTCATTCATATTTTTTCCCTTCAACAAATGTACATCATGGGTATCCTTACATTCTTTCATAAATTCAGCATGATGATGGGTAATAGTAAGAAAATTTCTCTCATTGGCTTTTGGGGCCTTAGGAATATTCTCTTCAGCCATAGGTAACAAAGTGTAACGTATACCCTCTTTTTCAAGTTGGTAGGTATTCATCCTACCCATGTGCCTTGCATCTGTATCAAATTGCCAAGGCCTACCCAACAAAATATGGCAAGCATCAATGTCTACAATGTCACAATATACTTCATCATTGTACTTACCAATAGAAAAGGGTACCTTGCAGCGTTCCTCCACTCGTACGTTGCCTCCTTCCTTAATCCACCCAATTGTATATGGGTTTGGATGTTTTTCAAGAAGTAATTGTAACCTTTGTATGACATCCCTGTAAATAATATTTTCTTGACTGCCACTATCAATAATTAAATCAAATAATTTACCCTTGACAGTACATCTAGTACGAAACAATCTGTGCCTTTGAGAAGTATCTTTATTTTTCTGGGACAACATTAATTTTCTCACAACACAGGTATACTCTTCATGTTCGTATGGACCCTCTTCATCTTCCCCATCAGGTCCACAGTATACTTCATCCTCCAAATCTTCTTCCTCATCCCTTTCTACCATATTAACTGCCTTCCTCTTGGGACAGTCACTGAATCTATGTCCAACCTCATTACATTTAAAGCATTTAATAGGAGCAGGCTTTGCATAGGGATTACTGGGTTTAGGAGGGTTGGAAGGTTTACCACGAGTATGTCCCCCTGTAACAACCTTACTGGCGTTATCCGTACTACGTGCCTTATCTTGGAACATCAATTCTACTTTCAAGGCTAGGTTCTTTGCTTCCTGCACACTAAGAACCATCTGTACACCAATTTTATCTCTGATGGACGGTCTTAAACCGCTTAGATAACGGGCTGCCTGCTGGTTATCACTTTCAGATAATTGATTTCTTTCAGCTAATCTCAAAAATTCATATGTATATTCATTAACACTACGAGAACCCTGCGCACACCTCTGATAAGATTCAAACATATATTGTTCATAATCAGGAGGTAAAAATCTACATCTGATTAATTGTTTCATGTGCCTCCAGGTTCGAACAGGATCCATTCCTTCTCTCATCCGGGTCTCTCTCATCCGTTCCCACCAAATAGATGCGCCTCCCTTTAATCGGAAAGCTACCAGTTTTACCCTTCGTTCCTCTGGTATCTCCATGTAATCAAAGAACCTATCGACTTCTGTGATCTAATCCAGAAGTCCCTCTATACCAAGATCTCCACTAAAAGTAGGAATATCTACCTTGAGTTTAAATTCATCATTATTCATACGAGGATTGAAATTACATTGATTGTGCCAATTTCTACCGTTTCTGTCATTGCTGGGAAGAACTGGAGCACCACCAAATTCGAAATCATCATCATTGTCATCATCAAGGATTGGACGTCGGGACGCAGTAACGACGGGTGGTCTGTCCTGGATGTCTCCTTTGATCTGCTGTGGATTTTCCCGGTTCCATGGGACAGCCTCCCGTAACAAAGTTTGCAGTTGCTCAGTCACCTCTGCCAATTGCCGTTCGATGTTACGTGTGGCTGTACGCTGTTCTTCGATTGCTCTCCAAACAGTTGGAAACCCCTGATCTCCGTCACAGGGTGGGTTGCGACTGCTACCGTCTGGGTTGGACATGACTGGGCGAATTCCCTGCTCTGATACCACTTGACGCAGCGTGGAAGCAATAAATCGGGCTGGCTATGCAAGCACCGGGCGTTCGCTAGTTTCTAGCGAAGAACACCGAATTCTCTAGGAGAGAAAAAATGTGGCGAAAATTGAAGAGGAAATCTGAAGAAATTCTGAAGTATGAAGTTGATTAATAATTTTGGGAAATAGCAGTATTTATAATACATTGAAAAATTATTAAAGAACTAGGAAAAGAAATTAGATTTGATCTAAACATCTCAAACTTGTAAATAGGATCAAACTCTTCTTGACTTGATCTCCCCCGTCCGATCTCCCTTGATCTTATCCATGCACGAATCTTGGATTATCTAAAATTCTTGAATTCTTGATGAGTCTTGGATTCTTTGAATTCTTGATGAGTCTTGAATTCTTGAATTCTTGATGGATCTTGAATTCTTGAATTTTGATAATTCTTGAATTCTTGAATTATCTTGGAATAATCTTGAATTCTTGAATTATCTTGGACTCTTGAATTCTTGATGTATTTTGAATTCCTGAATTATCTTGGATTCTTTGAGTTCTCTGGCTTATCTTGAACTCTTCCCATGAGCTGTCACCCATATGATGAGATGGGCGTCCATCAAAATATGTTAACAGCAGCCTCGATTTCTCCCCCTTTGTTTATGAACCTGATGATCCTTATCTTGTTTTGTTCTATGGTTGCCACGCCCACGGCCACCCACCACCAGTTTCATCTGCAACGTTGGCCCAAATTAATTGCTCGGATACTTTTAATTCTCATGAGGCACTTCTTTATTATGGTATTGCATCAGCGACCCAATTACACAATCAGGTTGGGTACCCGGGTATGCCGTGCGAAATAAGAGTGATAGTCCCAGTTCCTCCAACAGCTAACCAGACGTTGGTCAAGAATTTCTCGCTACTCGGCGATGTTATTAGCCAAGGGTTCTGGTTGCGGTGGAATGATGGTGAGTATCTAAACTACCAACCCTGCAAGGAATGTTGGAAGTCCGGCGGACAGGTGCAGTGTCCACGTTTCACCTGCTGAAGATCTGAACCAAAAGGAAACAGAAAAGATTATACCTGATCCGGAGAAACAATATCTCCCAAAGTTGGTATTCACGCCCAAAGAAGAAACCAAGATCCGCTCCTGCTGAAGATGACACAGCTGTGGATGGAACGGAACCAGTAGGGTGCATCCTACACACTGGATTCTTCACAAGAACCCTCTGAAAACCTTGAACACCGAATCCTTTTGTCTTTCTTGCAAGACTGTTGTCAAGAACCAATTTCTTGACTTCCTGTTGCTGCAAAGATCCAATCTTCCAATAGGGAGTGGCGGCGGCTGAAGGAGGAGAAGTCCAGGGACAAAGAGGGTAAAACTGCCTCTTCTCTCTAGAGTCTGTGAGAGATCAAATCTCAATTCGCAGGAGGTGTCTCTTGCTTATTCAAACCCCCAGTTCGAAATCTGATATTTATGCTAGGGTTTTCTCCTCTTTCTTTTTGATTAAGAAACCTCCCAACATTTTGGGAGTTATCCCAATCCAAATCAGTATTTGGATAGGGGTTAATCTTAATCCTATTTCTAGATTAAGTTAGTTAACTCCTGATCTTATCAGGAGGTTACTAGATTCAAATCTAATTTGAATTTGGTCTCTTAGAGTGGATAAGGTTAAAGACCCAATCCTTTTACTAACATTAATCTCAAATTCGCCCCATGAACAGATGATCATATCAGCCCAGTTCGAAATGGGTTTTTGGGCCATTAAGTGTTTAGTGTTTAACTAGTTTCCAATCTGCTGCCCAGTTGGGCTTCTTTGTATGGCGTGGGACCCAAGCATTGATCTACACACCAATCACATGGGTTTGGCCCAGCCTTTATTACAAGGCCCAGCCGAATTCACTGAAAGACTCAGTGACCCCCTTGAGCCCATCACATGGACCCTATGGGCCCAACACTTACATTAAGTGGTCCTTGGGCCAAACCATCTTATAAAAACCCAGGGACTGTGGGCAGGTGCAAGATTAGCCCATCAGGTATTATCCTAAATGATCTTACACTTAACTTCTCAGCCCTTAATGATCAAGCACTGCCCGACAAGAGAAGGCCTCTCCCTCGGCTGCAAGGAATAGTGCCGCACTCTCCACTCACATGGATCACGAGAATTAAAACATTTTGCAAATCTTTTGAAATCGTACATATACATATATATATTAATTTTGCAAAACAAAATTCCAACGATTGAAATCAACTGCCGGCAGTTTGGTTTCCATCAGAGAGAGTGCATTCCTGATCATTACCATTGTCCGACCAAGGGGTTGATCTTGTCACTATGACCACTCACTCCGATGAATTCTCATACTACCCCAACATGTCCAGGTTTTGACCCCCACTAAGGATCTCGCTGATTGACACATCAAAGACAACCCGATCCGACACCTAGTGATGTGTCATAATCGAGTCTAGGGGTCAGGTGTAACTTTCCAGTTTTGCCCATCTGTCTCCAAGGTCTAGGGCAATACTGGAAATCTGGTCCGGTTCAAGGGTTCAAACAATCCCATACTGCATGCGCCTTGGGTCTTACCCTGATGGCCGAAACAAGCCATCCCAACACTTGCTGGCACATCAGTATCAGCCTTGGCAAGATAAATCTCCCCAGACTTATCCAATGGTTATGAACATTTAAAAGTAACACAAGTTTCTATAAGTGTCTAGTTTTAGGGTATTACACAGAATTATACCAAACAACATGAATCAAACATGCACTTTAATTTATTTCCACTAAATAATAAAAGTACATCAAATCCGATTGAAGCTAAGGGCATACAAGACTTCTAACAGCTCCCACTTGCACTTAGGTCCAATATGGTACAAGCCGGAGTCCCATACTTTCCACGTGTTTCTCAAACACTTTCTGTGTCAGTGGCTTAGTCAATGGGTCTACCACATTATCCGTTGATGCTACCTTCTGAATTAGGACGTCCCCTCTACCAATGATCTCCCGTAGTACTTGGTACTTCCTCTCGATGTGCTTTGACTTCGAGTGGGCCCGAGGCTCTTTATCCTGGGTGATCACTCCATTGTTGTCACACAACAACGGGATGGGTGATGTTGGACGGAATCACTCCCAATTCGTGTATGAATTTCTTCATCCATACGGCTTCCTTGGTAGCTTCACTTGCGGCAATGTACTCGGCCTTGGTTGTGGAGTCTGCAGTGGACCCCTGTTTGCGGCTTCTCCAGCAAACAGCACATGGTCCTATCGTGAAAACATACCCAGATGTAGACTTTCTATCATCTGGATCTGACTGAAAATCGGTATCGGTATACCCCAGAACTTTCAGTGAACTACCATCGAATACCAGACGAAACTCTTTTGTCCTTCGAAGGTATTTAAAAATGTTCTTCACAACAGTCCAATGCTCCTGCCCTGGGTTAGCCTGAAATCTGCTTACCACACTCACCGCCTAAGCTATGTCCGGGCGAGTGCATAGCATGGCATACATGATGCTCCCTACGACTGAGGCATAGGGAACATCTCTCATGCCCTCAATCTCCTCAGAAGTCTTGGGAGACATCTTTTTGGAGAGAGTTACTCCATGTCTGAAAGGAACATTTCCTTTTTGGAGTTTTCCATGCTGTACCTTTTGACAATTTTGTCAATGTAAGCAGCCTGTGATAATCCAATTATCCGCTTCGATCTATCTCTATAGAGTCGAAGACCCAGTATATATGAAGCTTCTCCAAGATCTTTCATGGAGAACTGCTGTGACAGCCATACCTTGACCGAAGTCAACATTCCTTCATCATTCCCAATGAGTACAATACTAAAAAGGTAATCTTATCCCCACTGGACTTCCTGTAAACACAGGGCTCATCCGGAGTCTGCTCAAAGTCAAACGTTTTGACGGCAGAATCAAAATGGATGTTCCAACTCCTAGAAGCCTGCTTAAGTCCATATATGGATCTATTGAGTTTACATACCATGTGTTCCTGACCAGCAGCAATGAAGCCTTGCGGCTGCTGCATGTAGATATCTTCACTAAAATCTCCATTCAGGAACACGGTTTTGACATCCATTTTCCAAATCTCGTAGTTATGGTATGCTGCTACAGCTATCAGGATCCTAATGGATTTAAGCATGGCCACGGGCAAAAAGGTTTCCTCATAATCGATGCCTTCTTTCTGAGTATACCCTTTCGCCACCAAGCGAGCTTTGTAGGTCTCAATCCTACCATCGGGGCCCTTCTTCCTCTTGTAGATCCATTTGCAACCAATTGCTTTTACCCCGGAGGGCAGATCTACTAGAGTCCAGACTCCATTGGTCTCCATCGAGTCCATCTCAGCTCTCATGGCCTCTACCCACTTCTGGGAATCTATGTCTAACATAGCTTCCACGTAAGTCACGGGATCCTCTTCACTAGTCAAGGCTTCCACCAGGTAGGTATCCTGGTCATAACCATATTGGACTGGTGGTATGGATACCCGGGTGGACCTTCTAGGTTGGTCACTACCTGGAACTTGTGGGACATCTCCCACTGCTCCTGAGCTCTCCTCATCAAGAACTATTTCCTGACGGTGAGTGTCCATGATGTATTCGGATTCTAAGAATTGGGCGTTTCGACTGCAGAACACTTTCTGCTCACTTGGGTCATAGAATAGATAACCCACTGAATCCTTTAGGTAGCCTATAAATAGGCAACGGTTGGTTTTGGATTCCAACTTGTCCGCACTTGTTCTTTTAACGTGTGCAAGACAACCACAAATCTTCAAGTGTCTTACACTTGGCATTTTTGGAATTGATTTGGTTGGAACCTGATTCAGCACGTAGATAGCAGTCTCTAATGCATATCCCCAAAAGGATGTAGGTAATTCTAACCGTACGAGAAGTGACCGGACCATGTCCAACAAAGTCCTATTCCTCCTCTCTGAAACACCGTTGAGTTGAGGTGTAGCAGGAGGAGCTAGCTGTGACACTATCCCATTGTCCTTTAAGTAGTCCCTGAATTCGTCAGAGAGATACTCGCCACCTCGATCTGATCGAACAGCCTTAACTTCTCTCCCTAATTGTTTCTCGACTTCTTGTCTGAGCTCTTTGAACTTTTCAAAGGATTCAGACTTGTGTCTCATTAGGTACACGTAACCATATCGTGAAAAATCATCTGTAAAGGTGATGAAGTACACGTGTTGATTCCGTGTCCTAACACTTAGGGGACCACATACATCAGTATGTATTAGGTCAAGTGTGCCTCCAGATCTTTCAGGCTTACCGTCAAATGGCCGCTTAGTCATCTTGCCTTGAAGGCAAGACTCACAAGTGAGAAGATTTTCTATGGTTACAAAATCCAAAGGACCATCATTTACCAGTCTTGTGATTCGATCAACACCGATATGGCCAAGTCGGTAATGCCAGAGGTACGTGGGATTAACTGTATCACGATTCCTTTTCTTGGGATTTTCAACCGACATAGTTTCGGTTAGGTTAGTTTCTAGAGAAGGATGTAGAACATAGAGACCATTCTCCAGTTCCCCACATGCGATGAATTTGTTATTCCATTTAATAGTAATCATATTACTAAAATAAACAGTATATCCATCAGTACACAGTTTAGAAACAGAAATTAAATTTCTTCTCAAGTTCTGTACATAAAGACAACCTTTAAGTACAAGGACTCATTCTCTAAAAACTAATTCTACGGTTCCTATCGCCGCAGCTGCAACACTTGCAGTCGTTCCCAAGAATAGTGTCACTTCGCCATCACTCAATCTTCTACTAACTTTGAACCCCTGCAGTGAGTTACACGCATGAGTTGAAGCCTCGGAGTCAACACACAAGGACACAGAAGTAACTAACATATTAGTTTCTATGACACAAGTTTCTGTGTTACCTTTCTTAGATTCCAGGTAGGTAGGACAGTTCCTCTTCCAGTGGCCGGTCTGTTTGTAGAAGTGACAGACATCAAATGCCTTGTTCTTCTTCTGCTTCTTGGGTTTGGCAGCTTTCTTCAGGGGCTTCTTTGCCTTTCTCTTTTTCTTGCCCGATTTGTTAGTTTCAGCAAGCATAACCACAGGCTCATCATTCTTTAAAAGATCTCCGGCCCTCTGCAACATATTGCTGAGTTCCTGGACGCTGACATTCAGCTTATTCATATTATAGTTCATAGTGAACGCATTGAAGGAAGAGGGAAAAGAATTCAGGATGGCATCCACTTGCGTGCCAAAATCTAGCCCGGATCCAAGAGCTTCGAGTTCATTAATGTATCCCATCATCCGAAGACAATGGTCATGAACTTTCTGCCCCTTGGACATCTGCGTGGTCATGAACAATTTCAGGACCTTCTGTCAAGTAGAACGGTTATGCTCTTCATACATTGTTCTTAGACTATCCAATATGTCCTTGGCTAGTTCGATCTGATCGAACTGCCTCTGTATTGAGTTGTCTAATGAGGCAATGACAAAGCAGCGGACTAGGGTGTTCTTATCCTCCTAATCTTGGTAGTCCCTCCTACGGGCCTCAGAAGCCCTATCACCCGGACGTTCATCTAACTTTTCAGAAGTTAGGACCAGCATAAGATTTCTGTACCAGTCGGCATAGTTTGGGCCCTTAAGCTTGTTATCGTCTAGAAGCTTTGCAAATTGACCATTTGCCATTTTTTGATAAAACAGCAAAAACGTTAGTCCACAACCTTAGTTTGATTCATGTTACCTACATAGATATGGCTTTTAATCTATGTTCCATTCCCATTTATTCACCTCTAAGATTTTCCCTCCTTTCTCAGTGACGGATACGACAGAATGTCTCTGGAAATGTGGGAAATCACATAGGGTGCGTGAAGCCTACTGTTTCAGTTGTATAACCCCATCACCTTTCTGTGACGGATCATATCCACTCATCAGATGAGTTTCCCATTGGCCTCTGTCAGACAAGGTTCAGAGCCGTTTTCAGGTAAACCTTTCTGTCCAGTGAGTGCACACCCATCATATTCAGGTTACGCCAAGGTACCATGAGAGAGTTCCCATTTTCTGGTGAAGCCCTCCCACATCAGTCTATGACGCCCCTATCATCTAATGAAACACTCTAACAGATCCAACAGCAAATGGATAGCCCAATTTTATGGTGCGTTTCCTCATTACTGATGGACCCATCATTGTGCTAATGACGGAAGGCCTTTAGAGAGTCCATCAAATGGATCTCCCTATCACATGCACTCATATTTGCTTGGAGGGAACAAAATTACGCCCTAGTTTTAATTTAGGTCAAACCAAAGTGGCTCCCACTGACTTTCATAAAGTCAGATTTCTGGTGGGCCTCAATCGGCTAGGGGTTTCGTACGCATCCCTTTTCAGGGTTGTGGGGCCCACCAAGTAGAGAGGGTTCATCCAATGACCTTAAGGGACACCATGGTGCGCAAGAGCAACTAACGAGTCAACATGGGCCAAGTGCTTATGGCCCATGGTCACAGCACATCAAACATCCAAACATCAAATGTAAAGGAGGAATTGATCCAATCAATTAACTACTGTAAAGCCCATCGAATAGTCAATTTAAAAAACTTAAAGCATTAACAATTAATGTCTACTAGGTGTATGGGCTGAATAGCAGTTAGCAGTTCGGCCCATACAACTTTTCTCACAATAATGGGCTTTTGCAGTTATAACCCTTTAAAATTGGGTTTTACAAGTGGGCCGAATTAATCCCTGTAATTGGACACCAGATTTGGAATAACCAGTGTGAGAAATATGGACTGAAAAACAGCCCCCTTTCGAATCTCAGATTCGGTCCAAACAGTTTTGGTCAAATGTAGTCCGAAATGGTCCAAAACTGATTTTCAATTCAAGAATTAATTCATGAGAGATCTGAAATTAATAATTTTGATTTTAGACAATCATAAATCAAATATGGACTGTTCGTACCACCTACAAAACAGAGGTTAATCACAAAAGTTATAGTTTCATAAACTGTAAATCGCAGTAGGCGATTTCACCATCTGCAAATCTCCAGTGCCGCCATCTTCTTCCTTCTTCTTTAATCAAGAAAATAAATAAAACAAAAATCCTATTTCTATTAATTAATTACATTCTTGATCAAATCCTATACATTCAGTCTAGAAAAACAAAAAAATATTTACAGACCGAATTGAATAAAATAAATGAAAATGGGTGCGCAGACCATCTGCACCCAAACTGCACTGCGATCTCCAGGTTCGAACTGTCCATTAAATCAAAAATAAATAAAGAACAAATCTAAATAAATTTTTGGATTTAAAAAAATTAATTTCAGATCAAATGCCCTTAACAAGAAACCATTTCTTGAAAAAAAAAAAGAAAGCAATCTGCGTAGATCTTGGCAGAACATTTTCTGTCCATCTACGTAGGGTCAAATCTGATTTTCTTTTGGTTCAAGATTCGAACCTGTGGCTCTGATACTACTGAAATAATAGTAGGATCCATCTAATGGACGCCATGAAGGGTGCGGAATGGGTGGGCAAATTTCAAAAATTTTCCTACCTTCTTCCAACTGGGAATCATATTCCCTAAATTTAGAATACATTATTCAAGGATTCTACTTGAACCATAATCAGACCAAATCTGAACCAAAAGGAAACAGGAAGGATTATACCTGATCCAGAGAAACAACATCTCCCAAAGTTGGTGTTCACGCCCAAAGAAGAAACCAAGATCCGCTCCTGCTGAAGATGACACAGTTGTGGATGGAACAGAACCAGCAGGGTGCGTCCTACACACTGGATTCTTCACAAGAACCCTCTGGAAACCTTGAAAACCGAATCCTTTTGTCTTTCTTGCAAGATTGTTGTCAAAACCAATTTCTTGACTTCTTGTTGCTGCAAAGATCCAATCTTCCAACAGGGAGTGGCGGCGGCTGAAGGCGGAGAAGTCCAGGGACAAAGAGGGTAAAACTGTCTCTTCTCTCTAGAGTCTGTGAGAGATCAAATCTCAATTCGCAGGAGGTGTCTCTTGCTTACTCAAACCCCCAGTTCGAAATCTGATATTTCCGCTAGGGTTTTCTCCTCTTTCTTCTTGATTAAGAAACCTCCCAACATTTTGGGAGTTATCCCAATCCAAATCAGTATTTGGATAGGGGTTAATCTTAATCCTATTTCTAAATTAAGTTAGTTAACTCCTGATCTTATCAGGAGGTTACCAGATTCAAATCTAATTTGAATTTGGTCTCTTAGAGTGGATAAGGTTAAAGACACAATCCTTTTACTAACATTAATCTCAGATTCGCCCCATGAACAGGTGATCATATCAGCCCAGTTCGAAATGGGTTTTTGGCCCATTAAGTGTTCAATGTTTAACCAGTTTCCAATCTGCTGCCCAGTTGGGCTTCTTTGTATGGTGTGGGACCCAAGCATTGATCTACACACTAGCCACATGGGTTCGGCCCAGCCTTTATTACAAGGCCCAGCCGAATTCACTGAAAGACTCAATGACCCCCTTGAGCCCATTACATGGACCCTATGGGCCCAACACTTACATTAAGTGGTCCTTGGGCCAAACCATCTTATAAAAACCCAGGGACTGTGGGCAAGTGCAAGATTACCCCATCAGGTATTATCCTAAATGATCTTACACTTAACCTCTCAGCCCTTAATGATCAAGCACTGCCCGACAAGAGAAGACCTCTCCCTCGGTTGCAAGGAACAGTGCCGCACTCTCCACTCACATGGATCACGAGAATTAAAACATTTTGCAAATCTTTTGAAACCGTACATAGACATATATATATTAATTTTGCAAAACAAAATTCCAACGATTGAAATCAACTGCCGGCAGTTTGGTTTCCATCAGAGAGTGCATTTCTGATCATTACCATTGTCCGACAAAGGGGTTGATCTTGTCACTATGAACACTCACTCAGATGAATTCTCATACTGCCCCAACATGTCCAGGTTTTGACCCCCACTAAGGATCTCACTGATTGACACATCAAAGACAACCCGATCCGACACCTAGTGATGTGTCATAATCGAGTCTAGGGGTCAGGTGTAACTTTCCAGTTTTGCCCATCTGTCTCTAAGGTCTAGGGCAATACTGGAAATCTGGTCCGGTTCAAGGGTTCAAGCAATCTCATACTGCATGTGCCTCGGGTCTTACCCTGATGGCCGAAACAAGCCATTCCAACACTTGGTGGCACATCAGTATCAACCTTGGCAAGATAAATCTCCCCAGACTTATCCAATGGTTGTGAACATTTAAAAGTAACACAAGTTTCTATAAGTGTCTAGTTTTAGGGTATTACACAGAATTATACCAAATAACATGAATCAAACATGCATTTTAATTTATTTCTACTAAATAATAAAAGTACATCAAATCCGATTGAAGCTAAGGACATACAAGACTGTGTAACAACGTATTCCTCCGATCTTCCCTGCTAGCGCTCTTCCTGTTTACAGCTATCGTCTTCCTCTCCATTGAGGTTCCATCAGCTTTATGCGGTGATGATCCACAATACTTAAACTGCAATCGCACTTTCGACTGTGGAAACATCCAAGGAGTCGGCTACCCTTTCTGGGGAAATGGTCGACCCAGTTATTGTGGCCCTCCAGAATTCAGGCTGGTATGCGGAAACAACAACCTAACTTCCATTGAGATCATGTCACAAAGTTACCGCGTTTTGCAGATCGATACCAGGAATCGAATTCTAAAGGTCGCCCGAGTGGATGTGTTGGACGACGGCATTTTTAAAACGCAACCTGTAAACACCAGCCTCAATTTCACCCCTTTCACTTCAATTCCGAGTGATCTGTACATGAATTTGTTCTACGGGTGCTCGTTAGGGTCAGGGGGCAGCATGGAGAACTCCAAGAAAGGAAACGTTCCTTTCAGGCACGGAGTCACTCTCTCCAAGAAGATGTCTCCCAAGACTTCTGAGGAGATTGAGAGCATGAGAGACGTTCCCTATGCCTCAGCCGTAGGGAGCATCATGTATGCCATGCTGTGCACTCGCCCTGACATTGCTCAGGCGGTGAGTGTGGTAAGCAGATTCCAGGCAAACCCAGGGCAGGAGCATTGGACTGCTGTGAAGAACATACTCAAATACCTTCGAAGGACAAAAGAGTTTTGTCTGGTATTCGATGGGAGTTCACTGCAAGTTCTAGGGTATACCGATGCCGATTTCCAGTCGGATTTAGATGATAGAAAGTCTACATCTGGGTATGTTTTCACGATAGGATCGTGTGTTGTTTGCTGGAAAAGCAGCAAACAGGGGTCCACTGCAAACTCCACAACCGAGGCCGAGTACATTGCCGCAAGTGAAGCTGCCAAGGAAGCCGTGTGGATGAAGAAGTTCATACACGAATTGGGAGCGATTCCATCCAGCACATCTCCCATCCCGTTATTGTGTGACAACAATGGAGCGATTGCCCAGGCTAAAGAGCCTCGGGCTCACTCGAAGTCGAAGCACATCGAGAGAAAGTACCATGTACTGCGGGAGATCGTTGGTAGAGGGGATGTCCTGATTCAGAAGGTAGCATCAGCGGATAATGTGGCAGACCCATTGACTAAGCCACTGACACAGAAGGTGTTTGAGAAACACGTGGAAAGTATGGGACTTCGGCTTGTACCAGATTGGACCTAAGTGCAAGTGGGAGCTGTTAGACAGTTTTGTATGCCCTTAGCTTCAATCTGATTTGATGTACTTTTGTTATTTAGTGGAAATAAATAAAGTGCATGTTTGATTCATGTTGTTTGGTTTAATTCTGTGTAAAACCCTAAAACTGGATATTTATAGAGACTCATGTTAGTTTTAAATGTTCACAGCCGTTGGATAAGTCTGGGGAGATTTATCCTGCCAAGGCTGATACTGGTGTGCCACCAAGTGTTGGGATGGCCTGTCTCAGCCATCAAGGTAAGACCCGAGGCACATGCAGTATGGGATTACTTGAATCCTTGAACCGGACCAGATTTCCAGTATTGCCCTGGACCTTGGAGATAGATGGGCAAAACTGGAAAGTTACACCTGACCCCTAGACTCGATTATGACATTTCACTAGGTGTTGGATCAGGCTGCCTTTGATATGCCAATCAGTGAGATCCTTAGCGGTGATCAAAACCTGGGCATGTTGGGGCAGTTTGAGAATTCATCTGAGTGGGTGATCATAGTGACAGAATCAGCCACTTTGTCGGACAAAGGGTAATGATCGGGAATGCACTCTCTCTGATGGAAACCAAACTGCCGGCAGTTGATTTCAATCGTTGGAATTTTGTTTTGCAAAATTAATATATTTATATATATATATGTTCGGTTTCGAATTGTTTGCAAATGGTTTTAATTCCCGGGATCCATGTGAGAGGAGAGTGCGGCACTGTTCCTTGCAGCCGAGGGAGAGGTTCTCTCTTGTCGGGCAGTGCTTGATCATTAAGGGCTGAGAGGTTAAGTGTAAGACCATTGAGGATAATACCTAATGGGCTAATCTTGCACCTGCCCACAGTCCCTGGGTTTTTATAAGATGGATTGGCTCAGGGACCACTTAATGTAAGTGTTGGGCCCATAGGGTCCATATGATGGACTCAAGGGGTTCATTGAGTTTTTCAGTGAATTCGGCTGGGCCGAACCCATGTGGCTGGTGTGTAGATCAATGCTTGGGTCCCATGCCATACAAAGAAGCCCAACTGGGCAGCAGATTGGAAAGTAATTAGACATTGAACACTTAATGGGCCAAAAGCCCATTTCGAGGTGGGCTGATATGATCACCCATCCGTGGGGCGAATTTGAGATTAAAGTTAGTAAAAGGATTGGGCCTTTAGCCTTATCCACTCTTAGAGACCAAATTCAAATTAGATTTGAATCTGGTAACCTCCTGATAAGATCAGGAGTAAGCTAACTCTATCTGCAGAAAGGATTAAGATTATCCCCTATCCAAATACTGATTTGGATTGGGATAACTCCTAAAAAGGAGGTTTCTTAATCAAGAAGAAAGGAGGAGATTTCGAACCACCTTGTAGAGGTATAGAATACCTCCTGCGAATTCAGATCTGATCTGATTCATACTCTCCAGAAAAACAGAAAAAGCAGTTCAGCCTTTTTCGTTTTTGGAGATCTCCTCCTGCCGCCGCCATCTGCCATTGCAAGATTAGATCTTTGCAGAAAAGAAAGTCAAGAAATATGTTCTTGACATCAGTCTTGCAAGAAAGACTGAGAAGGATTCAGTATTTAGTACTTCCAGAGGACTCTTGTGAAGGATCCAGTGTGTAGGACGCACCCTGCTGGTTCTGTTCCATTCACAGCTGTGTCATCTTCAGCAGGAACGGATCTTGGAGCATTCTTTGGGCGTGAACACCAACTTTGGGAGATACTGCTTCTCCGGATCAGGTATATTCCTCCCATTTATCTTTTGGTACAGATCTGGTTTGATTATGGTTCAAGTAGGATCCTTGAATATTGTATTCTAAATTTAGGGAATATGATTCCCAGTTGAGAGAAGGTAGGAAATTTTTGAAATTCGCCCACCCATTCCGCAACCTTTATGGCGTCCATTAGATGGATCCTACCCTTCTTTCACTTTCTTCACCCCTCTTGGCTTTGGGGGTCGGAGTTCTTATATACTGGTGTCCTCGCAGGTTAGGTGGGTGAAAAGCCTTCAAATAGTAAGACTTGTCATATCCCGTCAGAACTGGGGTACGGTGGTGAACTCCTCGAGGATGTCACGCTGGCACTTGTGTCAAGCGGCTAGGTCAGCGCCTGGGCCAGGTTGTCAGGTCGGCGCTTGTGTCAGTTGGTCGGTCGGTGTCTGGGCCAGGTTGTCAGGCAGGAGATCTTCCTACGATATGCCAAACTAATCTTCTGTACCGAGCTACCCTACAAGTGGTGAAATGCCCGGGGGAACTATGCCGAGCTCCTTGGGCTATGCTGAGCTGCTTGTAGGGAGCTTTGCCGAGCTGCCTGGCTCCTTGGTGGCGAGCTCCTTGGAGAGCTGCCTAGCTCCTTTGCGAGCTCTTTGGTGAGCTACTGAGCTCCTTGGCGAGCTCCTTGGTGAGCTACCATGCTCGCGAGGATGCCGTTATGGTTCATCGGTGGGCATCTTATGGGTTGCCAGGTCGGATCATGCCCCGGGCTGATCCAAGTCGGCCAGGTCACGCCAGGCAGCACGCAGGTCGCGTGCAGGCCGCGCGCCAGGCTGTGTGCAGGCCACGCGCCAGGCTGCATGCAGGCCGCGCGCCAGTCCGCGCTAGGCCAGCCAGGTGTTGGTAAGTTGTTGACTGGGTGTCACCTAGTTGTCACGAGGTGCCACGTGTTGCAATTTCATTGGAGGGCCAAATCTGCCCTCATCATTTCCCCCACTCCCGAGCTGAGAGTAACTCAATGAAGGGAGTAGATTTCTTTTGGCCTGTAAGTCGATGAGCTATTAAGTGCTGATCCAATTCCTTAGGCTTTGGGAGCTGTCTGTATGTGGCGAGCTGCCAGTAAGGCGAGGGGGTCTCTGCCGGTCCAGTAGTGTAGCCCTTAGGCTCTGGGGCAACATATAGTTCACTTTTGTTGATTTTGCTCCTACTGAGGAAGCGATTGGATATTTAGCAATGTGGCCTATAGGCTTTGGGAGTGACTCGCAGTCTACTCTTTTTTTACTTTTGCCCGTGCTAGAGAGGGGACCGGGTCTTAAGCAGTAATGTGGCCCGTAGGCTTTGGGAGTGACTCGTAGTCTATTCTTTTTTGACTTTGCCTGTGCCGGAGAGGCGATCGGGTCTTAAGCAGTAATGTGGCCCGTAGGCTTTGGGAGTGACTCGTAGTCTACTCTTTTTTGACTTTGCCCGTATCGGACAGGCGACCGGGTCTTAAGCAGTAATGTGGCCCATAGGATTTGCCTGTGAGATGCAGAGCTATGATTGTGCTGCATCAGCTTCGTAATGCCGGTCACCCACTCCTACAAGAAGCTACTAGGAGCTCGACCTTCGGGGGCAGCACTACTAGCTTTAGGCCGCCATCTCACACGGGAGCCTTGGAAGGCTCGACCGGTAAGGGCGCCTATGTAGTCTATTGGCCGCCAACTCCCGCGGAAGCCACGAAGAGCTCATCTTTGTAGGGGGACCTTGCGGAGAGGACTGATGAGGCTTTATCTGAATTGAAAGTAAGGTTGGTAGAGCTACTTAGTCTGTTAGCTCCCTGCATAGTCTTTGAGTTCATAGAAAATGTAAACTATAAAGCGATAGCTTCAATTTCTAAAAAGTGAGGACTTAGCTTTGGTAAGATGAGAACTCAGCTTTTGTAGGATGAGAACTTAGCTTTTTGTAGCGTGTTCCCACAAACGACGCCAATTGATGTAACCATTTTTTGTTACATACCATTTTTTTGTGATGTAGAAAATTTTTTGGCTAAGTACCTCGTTATTTGACCCGGTGGTCACGTGCTTTGGTGATGAGCTACTTGGTGACGAACTCCCTGGTGGAGAATTGCCTAGTGGCGAGCTCCTTGGTGGAGAGCTACTTGGTGACGAACTGCTTGGTTGCGAACTCCCTGCTGGAGAACCGCCTGGTGGCGAACTGCTTGGTGGCAAACTACCTGGTGGCGAACAACCTGGTGGCGAACTACTTGGTGACGAGCTGCCTGGTGGAAAGCTGCCTAGTGGTGAACTGCCTGGTGGCGAGCTCCCTAGTGGCGAACTCCTCGGGGGAGAACTGCCTGGTGGACTTGTCATTTGACCTGCTCCTAGGCGGCCTGCAACTCAGAGGATGATGGAGCTCCCTGGTGCAGTGCAACCTGACTGCCCTCTGCATGAGGTGATCTCCTCTCCTTTGTAGGCGACGGGAGCTGAGGGACCTGCAAGAACTGAATCAGAGGACCCGGGGTTATTTTCCCGGTGGGGACTCTCCAATGCCTAAGTTAGTATTCTGATTACAGAGAGCTGGGAGAGAAATGAAAAAGCTAGAGAACAGGGATTACCATCCTTTCTACCCCCCTCTTAGCTTTGGGGGTCGGAGTCCCTATATAGTGGTGCCCTCGCGGGTTAGGTGGGTGAAAAACCTTCAAACGGGTTACCAAGCCTTCTCCTTGACCATCAGCTTCCTCCCAATTAAAATGATTCCAGTCTTACCTTTTCCTCTGACTTGTGCGTACATAACTACTTCCAATGAATTCAACTCGTCCCCATTTGTTCTTTCCTTTTAATAATGTTCTTAATTTCTTCTAACTCGTATATTATATTTCTCCTGCTGCAACCTCCTCCTCCTCGGACCTTCTCCGAAATGCATCCCCACCTTCACCTCCTCCCGTCTCAACTCTTCTGCTTCTTCCTCATCTTTATCTTTACCCATGTCCAAAGACTTTGTGCCAGCAGGGTGACGAGAGGTATACAGACTGCAGTAACCGAGCATTCGATTGCGGCGAGATCACTGGAATTGACTGCTACCCTTTATGGGGGAAAAACCGACCATCTTATTGTGGCCTCCCGGAGTTTGAGCTCACTTGCCAAGATGATGTCCCGGTCCTAACAATTGGGTCGCAGAAATACCGTGTATTGAAGATCAAACAAAACCCCCACCAGATTCTAAAAATAGCAAGGCTGGACTTCTGGGATAATAGCTGTCAGGATAGACTCGATAACAGGACTACCCTTGATTACAATCACTTCGACTATGCTCACACTGATGTAAACCTGACGCTATACTATGATTGTCCATCATACAGATGGATACCTCCGGAGCCCATTCCTAAATTTAATTGCTCCATTCATGGTATATCTGGCGACGTTTACCCTTGGATGGAATCCACCCCGAGCACACCCAGTCAAATCCAATTATCTACGTTGTGCACTAGCGTCCTGATACCGGTTCTCCCGATAAGCTACGCCTCTACAACAGTAGTCATTGCCAATGAATCAATTTTGCAGACGACTCTGAGAAATGGTTTCGAGGTGGATTATACCGGTGGAAACGAGAACGACCGCCTGTGCACGCAGTGTATCGGTTCCGGTAGGAGATGTGGGTATTTGAACGGATTTACTTGCTTTTGCCCTGACCGCCCTTACCCAAATCCAAGTAAGGCCTGTTCTCCTCCTCCTCCTCCTCCTCCTCCTCCTCTACCACCTCCTAGCAAAGGTACGCTTCTTTTTTCGAACGCCAGAGTTACCTTTCATTTCTTTGATCGCTAGCTAGTCTCCCGTTAATCATTAATTCTTGTGAGTGAATAAAAGGATAGAGAACTTGTTAACACAGTTTTTCACATAATAATTCTTTTGCATAATCAATGCCTATTGTTCTCTCTCCATCTTCGTCAAGTCATTAATTTGCAGAGGGTTGGTTAATTAGTAAGCAAATAAATATCTACTAGAATCATATTGAGCTGTTCTATATATCTTGAAAACCCAACTGCAGTCTGCAGCATAAGATCCAAAATATAGTTTTTAGTGACCGGTAGTAGCTAGTACAACTACACCCATGTCATCTCTTTCAACTCATTCTACGTTCAGTCTATTCTAGAATTTAAGCAAACCCATAAGTTCCATTCTATATTCTAATAGATGAAACAGATCATTTACAGAAATTTATAACCTCAATACCAGACCAACCTAAGCACTAATTAGGTGCTGTGGCCTGTGGGGGTTGACGATTCTCTTCTTCCAAAACAGCATGTGGAGCTGCGCTAGTACAACTACACCCATGTCATCTCTTTCAACTCATTCTACGTTCAGTCTATTCTAGAACTTCAGCAAACCCATAAGTTCCATTCTATATTCTAATAGATGAAACAGATCATTTACAGAATTTTATAACCTGGCAATACCAGACCAACCTAAGCACTAATTAGGCGCTCTGGCCTGTGGGGGTTGACGATTCTCTTCTTCCAAAACAGCATGTGGAGCTGCGCTTGCACATGTTATTTGTTTAATTGAATGCAAATTCAAACGCAATCCAATTAAAAGGTGACCATAGTTGGATCGAATATGGATCCGTCCCTACCTGATTCCATATGATCATACTTTGACAATATTTAAATATTTACCTTAAATTTGTATCTATTTATTAATCTAGTTGGTTTAAATGTTCTGTATTTTCTAAAGCATCATAGATTCAAGTCTCATAGATATTATTTTCAATTTATTTATGATATACAATATTAAAGTCGTTTATATAACGAAATATGTATTTTGATTATTTTTAGTTTCATTTATTAATGTTATTAGTTTGATTTGAACCAAATCCAAAACCAATGGATAAGTCTCGATCCAAATACCACAGCACACACATAATACCACGATACCAAACACCCACTTAATAATGTTGACAGGTTAATTTGGTGAATTGCCAAAAGAGAGGATTTGGGTGTTGGAGGTTTTAAGTTTCATGTGAAATCATGTCTGTTTTCCTCACAACCTTTATCCGTGGCAAGGTACGGGTCCAACTTAGATTGGGTTGGATGGAGCATTTCTTAATTTCTGGCCAACCGTGAGCCCATCTAGTTGAAATTATCAATCTGCACCCTTTAAAGGACCACTCTTCAGACTTCCACTTATTTGAGGAAACTATGACTATTATACTGTTGTTATCAATGTGATCTAGTTTTTATTAGATCGTTTCTTGTTATCTGTAACTCATTAATTCTGTGTATATGTTGATCTCTAATTTTTGTAGCTTTTGAGGATCTCAAGAGCTTTGTAATATTTGATTTTGTGTTTTAGGGGTGTTCACGGGGGGTAAATTACAGATTGAAATAAATCATTTTAGTATAGAAATCAAACCAGATTAAACCGCTTTTGGTTTGGTTTATACAATTTGGGCTATTCTATTAGGCTTAGTCTAATTAAAAAGCTCAAATTAATTGCATTGTTTCATAAATAACAATTATAATTCAAATATCAAATTGAAATGTTAACACTACCTATTACTATCTTATAAATTGCATTCATAATTTCTAGAAGATAGACAGCTCCTTGAACATTATATTACAAGTTAAAATTTGAAACAAACAACAACAATGTATGAAATACTTAAATAGTTAAGAGTTATGGAATATGTTTTAATGTTAATTACATGTGTGTGTTGGTTTACAAATATGTCTTATATTATATATATATATATATATATATATATATATATATATATATTCGTAAATATATTATTAATAATGTGATTTACAGTGTGGTCTGTTTTTAAGGCCCGACTAGACCAAACTGCCCATTTCAGTTTGGTTTGGTGTGGTTTGATAGTTTGAACCATATAATGAACACCCCTAGTTACTGAATGTGATTTTTCTGGCAGAGGAGTACTGAATGCAATTTAAAAGGTGCATGACTCCTGCATGTAATTTTATTAAAAGGGTAAATCTCTTAATTTTTTTAGTTGTCCTAGCCCCTAAATTAAGCCTTAGGCTTTGCACATCACAAGGCTAAAAGCTTAAGGGCGTAGGCCTCTAACAACTCAAGGCCTAAGCCTTGGTAATGGAGAGAGGCTATCGAGGCTAAGCCTTTTCAGTCAGTGCCTCAATAACCTTTTAAAACAATGGTTAATGTCCTAAATATAAGACTTAATGAAAAGAAAGTGAATAAGAAGAAATGTAGTAGTTCAAATTACATTTTATACCTTCATAATTGAAGATAAACCAAATTCAAGGATAGAATTCAATGAATGTTAATGAGAATGATGCAAACATAAACTACCTATGTACCCAACCCTCTATCTATTGTATCAGTCTTGATGTCTTAACAAAAAGAGAATCAGATCTCTCATGGTGGCCTTCCACATTTACACATTTGAAGTCAAACTCAAGCTTTTGAACTTTGGCTTGCATCTCTCTCCCTCTCTCATGGGTAGGAAATATGGGAAAACAAAAATATAATTTAGCTTTTCAAGACAAGCTATGTCTCTCTTGGGTAGAAAAAATAAATGTTGTTGGTAGTAGGTGTGGAGCCAGTGGGACTCTGGGGAGCCATGCCCCTCCCCCCCCCCCCTATGGCCTCGAATTCCCCATTTTTATATGTATATTTCCCCCCTCCCCAATTCCCCATCTAATAGTTGGCCCCCCAATGGCCATCAATATTTACTCTTCCCCCTGCCCCCTAACCCATTTTAGGTTTTAGCCCCCTCATAAAAAACTCTCGGCTACACCCTTGATTGGTAATTCGATTGTTTGAAACTCAAACTTCTAAACTTTTCGTGGGTCCACACCCATTGCTTTTGTTAAAGCTCTATTTATTTTCACTTACATGGGTAAATGAGTTTATCCGGGCAAGTGTTTACTAGTTAAAACTTGCCCAAGTAAATTCAATTCAAGTGTTCTTGTGCAATATAAGTTACTTGGATAAAAAAAGAGGTGTGGGAGAAAGCGTTATTGGCACATGATAAATTGTTTACCATCCTCCAAGAAACATCTCTTCTTGTGAGACCTAATATAGCGGCAGAACGTGGGGATCGTGGTCAATTACCTTGTGATGAACTTACCACCCCGCTAAATATTGGCAAACGGACATGACCTAGATTTTGTTGTTACTTCCTTTCGTAGATTTAATTAAATTGGTGTTCCCTACCGTGTCATCTCATGGATGACCTGTCTTGGTTCACACCACAAGATTGCTGGCGTTTGGTTTTTTGCGGACGGGATTAGTCCCCAATATATAGTGGACCAACTTCGTTCAAAACGTAAAATCTCGTCTACTCATTCAACTTGTGACTGAGTTTGGTCCCCTGTGTTTTGACAAATTGTCTCTTCAACTCATTGATAAGATACATCACACACTCCTCTTTACCCTACAATGGTAATGTTGAAGCTCTTCTCCACCACCGAAATCTCTTTTCCACCAATTAGTATGGGATCCAATACACCAATATTTTGATGTTATGTTTGTCTTACAATAGTGTCTTTGTTATTTTTTTTGTTGGTTTGCATAAATAATTTGATGTTATGTTTGTCTTGCAATAATTTGTTATTTCATTTTCTTAAATATTATTTTTTGAATATTTTTATCAACAAAATAATAATTTTATTTTGTTAATTATTTTATTAGCATTTTTGTTAAAATTATTATTTATTGGTTGATATTCAATTGCTAGATGCCTTTTGTTTCAATTTATTTAATCATATAAATTGCAAAAATCAGACATTTATGATCAACTGTATAGATTACTACATAAATACATAGGGGTGTCAATGGTATTCGAAAGTCTAATTTCAAATTTGAGACTCAACATAATAGAATCGAATTCGGATAATTCGACTATTTAATCAATTGAATTCGGATATGACCTAATTCGATTCGATAAATATCCAAATTTGGTTGATTATTTAATTCTTATATAAAATATTTAAATGTTTTATATAATTTATATATATATATAACAATTAAGTTATATAAATAATTTATATATTTATATATTTATATAAATAAAATATTTATTTTATATATTTACTAATTACTTAAAATATTAACTGGTTGAATTCAAAACGAATTGATTCGGATATTGTCTTATTCCATTCCTTAATTGGATTTTCATGAATTCATTGATCTGAAAAGGTATCGTAATATGAATATGATATTTATTTGGGAATTTGTAAAACAATGAAAGATAAAATAGACAGTTCAATCTTTTTCATCAAACAATCGTATTTATTTGGAAATTTGAGAAACAATGAAAGATAAAGTAGACATTCAGTATTTTTCGTCAATGTTTGACGAAGATGCAATTGCCAAAAAACCTAGAGATTATTCGAGAGGTTGTGCAAACGGTTACTTTTAGTCTATTATTTTTAAAGGGTAAGGGAAGGAGTTTCTATTTTCCTGACATTCGGTTCAACAAACCATTAATAATATAGGGCTCATTTGGTAAGTCTTTTTTAGAAGATTTTTTAGTTCTGATAGTCAATAAACGCATTGAACTTTTGGCATAAGATCTGGGCAGACCATTTGGCAAAGGTACCTCTTTCCGTGCGAGATTAAAACTGGGAAGACACGGGAAGCTTCAATATGGCCAGCTTGGCATTGTTTTGAGTTTCCGTTGTCTCGTCTGCCATGGCCGTACGCAGAGCTCTGCTTCTGATTTCTCACTTCTCAGAGATGACTATCCACTACTGTTGTTGGTTTTTGATAAGGAAGTGAGGGAGCGATACTATGTAACTACACCGGTTTCAATCAACCTAATAACCAACCAGTTGGTTATTTCCTGCTATGTATTGTAATATTTTATTTATATATATAAAAACTAAGAAAAGTAAAACGAACACAATAAATAAGACGAAGGAAAATAAACAAAATATTTTTGTAGAAGCATGTGAAGCTTGCTAATACTGTTGAATGCACTTGCAGAGAAGATAGCTCTCCCCTCAGGTATTTTCTTCATCTTCAATAATCGTACAACGACACTAATTTCTCTGTATCTTCCTCCAAGCCAGTAACATCATCTTCTACATCGTGCGAATAGGTCCGTCTCAATAGATTTTGCATATCAATTGAAGAGCTCATCACTGTGCTTGTTTCGCCGATATCTTTGATGCCATAAGTTTCACGATTACGAGAAATTTCACCAATCTTCTTCTTTATTTTTTTTATCTGCTTTCTTAACTTGTATAGATCTTTCCCCTTGTTGACCATGCCAAAGCAATTCTGGGTGAAGCTCTGTCGTCTCCTTCTCCCCTTGCACGTAGGTATCAATAACATTCTGCACCTCATAAGCAACACCCTCGATTTCCCGAACCCAGTTGCAGATTCTTTCGCCTTTTTGCTGCCTCGTTTCTGCATCTTTTAAGAAGCATTGCATCCATTCCAGTTAAGATTGCAACCCTTTGACTTCATCTCTCACGTCAAAGAAGAAAAATGCTTCTTGAACAAGCAATTCACCAAATTTTTCTATGCTAAGGGAATAAGGTCGGCCATCCGGTGCTACTTCTCTCGTCACCTCTTGATAAGAGATTGTCAAAAACTTCTGAAACACCTTCAAAGCTAGTGGACTCAGACTGAACTAGACTGATCGACTCTTTCTGCTCTGCATTCTTTCATCGAACTAGTGACTAATCAACTCACCAATGGACTTATAAAAAAAAAAAAAAAGAACTCAACTCACCAATGTACTACTAGCCAACCTGTAGGGATCTATTATCCCAAAAGTTATTTAATCCATAAAAAATAAAGTTAACAGAGGATGATGGACATTTGTTGCGAGGATGGACAGACAGGGACGAGTGGCCTGATTTGAGTGGATTAGTAGAGAGGAGAGGAGGAAAAGGTTAGCAGTAAATCAGAACTGACTCATCTCCCACATGCACACCATCCTTTTGAATGTGTCCTAAACATCAACTTTTCTGTGAATATTTATATTTAAGAAAAGTCATTATGCAGACCATGCATTATAAGCATAAATTGATCCGTTGGACCATTTTGCAACAACGAGTTGATTAATATTAAAAAGGTTGTCTTCTCTTTTTTTTTTTTTATAACTAACAAAAACGAATGGGAAAGGTGCGTTATGTGATCATTTTAGCAATTTGTTATTTAGATTAATGTAGTTGGTAATGATTTTTGAATTTTCTGACTTTTTTTTTTGGTGTTGTGCAGCAGGTGGTTCAAAATTGAAGGTTGCCATAGGTAATGCTTTTTGCAAGTTATTTAGTTCTAATTGCCATAGGTAATGAGTATTAAAATAAACCATTTTTTAAGTTAATTCTATCCATGCATGGTTCAAAGTATTGATACCTAATATAAGTAAAAATTGCGTATCAATCGTGAGATACACAATTTTTTTTTTTCAATCTTATATTTCAATGATAAAAAATGTTAGGAAGAGTTATAATGTTTTAAGATTTTGAAACCCTATAAATTAAGGTTCAAAATATCGATATATATTAGGCCATATCAGTTGATATGTATTATATTTGGGGCTTCCCAATACGCCCCTACAGGGTGTTTCAAGGTCTCAAAACAACTATCATACACCTTGATATATATCGAATGTATTGATATTTTGAACCTTTATCATTTCAGTGGCCCTGCAAACCAATACACGAATAGGGTAAGGAACGCTTCAATACTTTGAATCATAGTAAGGAACGCATCAATAAATTCTCTTTATAGCATCTTCTTCCCTACCATATTTTAACACCTCAGCTTTTGGCTACAGTTGCATCATTTTCCGGAACTTTCACTCTTGTGGCAATACTATCAATGTTATATTGTATAAGAAGGAACTCATCCACAAATGAAGCAATGATCTTTTGGAGGAAGACAAAGAATGACCAGAAGGTGGAAGAGTTATTAAAGGATTTTGGTTCTTTAGCTCCAACAAGATATAAGTATTCAGATGTCAAGAAAATGACCAACTGCTTCAAAGATAAAATTGGACAAGGAGGTTATGGTGGTGTGTTCAAAGGAAAGCTAATTGATGGACGTCTAGTCGCTGTGAAGGTCTTATGCGAATTCAAAGATACTGGAGAAGAATTCATTAATGAAGTTGCAAGCATTAGTAGGACATCTCATGTTAATATTGTCACCCTTCTCGGATACTGTATAGAAGGACCGAAAAGAGCACTCATCTATGAATTCATGCAGAACGGATCACTTGAAAAGTTCATATATGGTGAGACAGTTGTAGTTGAGACTCATCCTCATCTAGGGATGTATAGACGATACCAAATTGCAGTTGGCATTGCTCAGGGGCTGGAGTATTTACACCGTGGTTGTAAAACACGAATTGTGCATTTTGACATAAAGCCACATAACATTCTTTTAGACCAAGATTTTTGTCCAAAAATCTCAGACTTCGGGCTTGCAAAGCTATGTCTTAGAAAGGAGAGTATTATATCAATGGTAGGTGCCAGAGGGACCGTTGGATACATTGCACCAGAAGTTTTCTCTAGAAATTTTGGGGGAGTTTCACACAAATCAGATGTCTATAGCTATGGAATGATAGTTCTAGAAATGGTTGGGGGAAGAAAAAATATTGATGCAGGAGTTGATCGTACAAGTGAAATATATTTTCCACACTGGATCTATAAGCAGGTTGTATTGGAAAAGGATTTAGGGCTTTGTGGGGTTATGAATATAGGAGAAGAGGAAGCAAAAATTGCTAGGAAATTGATTTTAGTGGGGTTGTGGTGCATACAGACAGATCCTGCCAATCGGCCACCTATGAATAAGGTGGTAGAGATGCTGGAAGGAAGCGTAGAATCCTTGCAAATTCCACCCAAGCCATTCATATATTCTCCACCAAGGTCTCCAGCAGGTTCTTCCACCACATAAAAATGGAGGTCATATGGAGACAGGAGATTTGTCCTTTCTATGGAGGAAAAGCGTCGTGAGATCATTTTCCTTTTATTCAGCAACGGTATAGAACAAAATTACTCGGTTTGGGAAAAAGAAACACTGATTATGTTAATACTAACTGTTTAAAAAGAGTTCATATCTCTGCCCCACAATGCCCTACAGTGTCGTGTATTAAAAATAATTACATCATCAAAATTGATATTATCATCAGGAGATGTTTTCAGTACACGGCAGGGATGTGCTGTTAGACGTTGTAGGGTGGAGATGTGGTGTCGGTTAAAAAGCTGTATATCCAACCCATTAACAGCAAGTTGGCATTGCAGTTGTCCCTCCCCCATCATACATTGTAAGCACTATTGTGAGAGAATAGGTACGTGTCTTTTGAATTTGATATTGAAGCCCATTTTTATCCTAAAACTTAATTACTGTCCTTAATAGATAGCAGGTCAATCGGTTTCACTCAGTAGAAAGCCTATGCACAATTAAGATCCATTTACTCTTTGCAAATCGAAGTCAAGCTATTGGACATGCATCTAGCCATGCATCCAGGCGTCATCTGTTTGCACGTGGTTATCTTCTGTTCTAATAAGTAGACTAATCACTAATGAAAAGATTTTTATTAGACCAGGATTTTCTAATTAGTACACAAATTAAAGCTCCCACCCAAAAAGGAAAGGAAGAAAGAAATAGTCACTTTTGAGAGTCTGACCAATCAAAACCACCCAGTGGATTTTGATGAATTCTGTGATTTGTTAGTGTACAACTTCTGGTGTCCGGACTCCTTTCAATTAGGCAAACCAGCATTTCTGAGACCTGAAAGGTTAATTACGCGCCTTCTTGTTGCAGAAGATGTGGACAAACAAATATGAAAAATCCGTGACAACCTTTTCTCAAAGAGAGGATGATGCATATATACCTGTTGATGCTCAGATTGGTCGATAACAATAAACTAATTTTGCCCCTAGACTCCGAAGGTTGGCTGAAGGCTTCGAGGATTCGAAGAGTTTGCTGCTGAGGTCAAGGTATGCAGGCTAAGGTGGAGAGAGCTCCAAATACTGTAGAAGCCAAAGGCAGATGGCCGAGGTACTGCAAGGCAAAATGCATCAGAAGCCCCGGGTGAGAACTTGAGGCAGAGTCTCCAACTGTCAAGTTAGTACGGGGTATGAAGAGGGGAACTAAAACATAACTTCTGAGACCAATTCCAGATCTAGATGTCGACGGTATTAGAATCCTCCCCTTACTTAGAGGGGGGCACCCATATTTATACTTGAGCTTCCTAGAGGTAGGTGGAGATGAGCGCCTGAGATGGGTGTTGTACGAGGGCAGTCAAAGAGCTCTACAGGGACGCATGGGCACTCTGCGATTGACTCCGTACGAGGGGAGCAGAGTAACCCCTGCTATAGCAGATCTCATTCCCAGATCTGGCACTTGTGGGTTGGGCCTCACGGCCTCAAATGGGCTGGGTTGGGTCACCCCACATCACTTGCCCCCCACTCCTGAGGCCGAGAGAAAAATTCGGCTTTGGCTGATGGGAGTAGTAATGGTGACCGTCAATGGGCCCGGTAGTCGAGGTATATCTTGTGGTGGCGTCCTCTTTCTCGTCTTTGCCTAGTTTGTCTTAATAAGTTCGGACGAGGCTGCGAGTGGTCTATGGCACTACTACTTCGGACAAGTGACTCGGGAGGCACACTCAGTGTGGATGCTCTAGTGCCGCCATTTGGGTTGAGGACCTATGGAGCCAAAAGTTGTTTAGGCCGGGGGCCTGTGAAGCCAAAGGCTGTTTAGGACGGGGGCCTATGAAAACAAAGGTTGTTTAGGTCGGGGGCTTGTGAAGCCAAAGGTTGTTTAGGCCGGGGGCCTGGTAAGCCAAAGGCTGTTTAGGACAAGGGCCCGTAAAGCTGAAGACTGTTTAGGCCAAGGGCCTATGGGGCTCGAGGATCCGTGTGCGGGACGGTCTTTTGGTTGAACTAGTGTGCATGCTCACGAGAACGAGTCACTCAGATCGGTAGGTCGTTGTGCGCGGATGTGCTGGTTTGCCTTGAGCGCCATTTCGTCTTCCTAGTGTGAGCGCTCAGGAATGCGACACGGTTGGTACGCAAATGCAAAGGTACTTCTCATCCGTTAGATTTGAGATGATCCAAGACATTATTAGCGTGTCGCTTCGCCTTCTGAGGCTAAGCGTCACACGACATACCATGATTGGGTTGTGGAGGCGGTGGCTTCCCATCCATTAGATCTAGAGAAATCTGGGCCATTCGTTCCTCCTTAAATAGGGGCTTTGATAGTAGAATTCTTGTCATTTTGCTTCCAAGTGCTTTCGCCTTCGAGTGAACTCAGCTCCCAGATTCTCCAATCTTCAACACTCTACCTTCACTTCTTTTCCTTCCACTCCCATTTTAGGTAATTTCCAAGGATGTCTTTCTCATATTCTAGACCTGAGTGCTTTCGAACCCCTTCTCCCCTTTCCCCTTTAAGCCCTTCTGCTTCCATTCCCCTTCAATGCAAGGTGGAGGTGCTCTGGGAGAGGGTAACCTCCAGGGGAGCCGAAGGCATCCTCCAAGGCAATGACCCTCCCTATGAGAGCGCCGCATCTGCGACGCCAAGGGAGGCCGAGGGGTCCCCCTAGGCTGAGGGGGAGCAGGACCCGGACCTCGTCCCTAGGATGAGCGTTGAGAGTGTTGTCGAGGTGGCGGCCAAGACTGATCCTTCTCACCTAGAGTTTGAAGGTTCTTTGGACTAGGGTCAGGTCAAGGCCCTGATGAGGTAGTACTTCATCCCTTCATCCTATGGAGTGAGGGCACTCTAGGCAGGAGATCGGACGTGGACTCCCAAGGAGGGGGAGATCTACGTTTATCAACACTACCTCCAATTCAGTCTTCAGTTCCCCCTTCATTCGTTGATCTCTAACCCACTAAGGGTGTATGGGATTACCCCTAATCAACTGGCACCCAATGCAATAGGAACCATTGTGGCGATGCTGGTGGCGGCCTGGCTCCAAGTGTGGAGTTGACATCAAAGCTCTTTCGAGCGGTCTTTGCATTGAGGAAGCACACTTCCGAAGTCGGTGTCTTCTACTTCCAACCCCACAAGTCTAAGCTCGTAGATAACCCCTCTTCCGTGCACAACTGGAAAAGTAAATACTTCTTTTTGTCTTGTCCCAAGGGCTGGTCCTTCAAGTTAGGGTGGGAAGAAGCCAACTTGTCTACGGAGAAAAGTGTCCCCTTGCTTACGAGTGAGAAGAGCAATAATCTCACGCGACTGCTCAACCTAGGGAAAGTTTGAGCCCAACCCCTGGTGAAAGAGGAGGTCCCACTGGTTTTCATGGGGCTTAGCCCTGCCCCCCTCAATAGGATAGGCCACGCAATCCCTTTCCACATTTTCCTCGTCTTCATCTTTGTGTAGTGGTACTAACTGTTGTTTTGTTTGTAGAGGTGTTGATGGATGCTCAGAAGGCCATACTTGACTGTGCCTACGTGATACAGAAGGAGCGAGCGAAGGCTGGTGGACAGACGCCTTAGAGGCCCACCGGGGGCACGCCAACCCAGAAGGAGAAGGCATCAGGAGTTCTGCCAGTAGGGGTCAACAACAGTAGAAGGTGGCCCACTCCGGGAGTTTTACTAGTGACACCATGAGGAGGCTTCACAAGGAGCGAATGGGGTCATTTTCTACTCCCACGCTGTTGGAGGAGCTTGCCCAGTGGTCTGACCAAATCTTTCGCCCTAAGTAGGAGATCCGCAAGGGGGACTCTATCCGCAATGCGGGAGTTGGCCTGGCGTTGGTGAGTGGGGATCTCCTGGCATGGAACCTATTCCAAATGATAGGGATGGCCCCAAATAGGTTGTACGAGCAAGGGCTGCAAAGCCTGGCCGAGGTAACAGCTTGCTCCCCTTTCCTTTCCTTCTTTTCTTTGTTTATCTGCTGGGTGCTAACTGTTTTCTCATTGCAGGTCCATCTTCACTTTGTTGGGCAAGGGGATCAGCTTAAATTGACCCTATCCAATATGGACAAGTTGGAGGCTGAGAAAGACAAGCTTCAGCAATTCGCCACCACCGCCGTAGACAAGAGCCGCAAGTTCCAGCAATACTTCAGCGACGAACAAAAGCTTTGCATGGAAGCCGAAGAGAAGCTGAAGAAGACATAGGACCTCATCTCCCAAGAGCAGATGGAGAGGGCTCATGCAGAGAGCCTCATTTCTGAGGCTGAATGGCATCTCCAGTAGGTCGAGGTAGATGTCGTTGAGGCGAATAAGCGGGTGGCCGAGGAGAAGAGGGCCGAGGAGGCAGCTAAGAGTGATGTAGAGGCTGAACAGAAGGCAACCAAGGCTAAGAAGAGGGCCCATGTGGTAGAGAAACAAGCCGATGAGTTAGCCAATCTCGCTTCCAAGGATTACTTGGACAGGATCGAGGACACCAAGAAGGCACTTGCGACGATGCTTCCAAACTTTGATGCTGAATCTTTGAAGGTGATCCCTAACTCTCACGAAGAGGCTGTTGATTCTGCACTTCCTCCTTTGGCTGGTGGCGAGGCTTAGGCCAGGCTTTTTCTCTCCTTTTTTTTTTTACAATGTACATATGTTTGGCTCAAGGGGTCGTGAGACAATTTTGTACATAATGAAGATCAGTGGCAGTTTTTGTCTTTGCCTCAAATGTTGTGCTTTGCTGTGTTGTTTTTCCTTGTATTTTTTGCACTATTTTTTCCTTTATGCTTTCCTTGCCGAAGGGTCTTTGCCCCTCCAAGAGAAAAATCACAGTGTCAGACAAGTATAGTTCTCTTCAGTTTACTTTGCGCATCAGGAGCATGGTGAAGGCGTGGCTAAGGCGAGGCCTCTGTGGTTGGGTCAGGGCTTGCCTGGCCTACCACCCTTCTTAAGCATTCACTTAGGCAAGGCCAAAGAGGCCTATAATGGGGGGAGGCTGAAGCAAAACATGAGGCTCGCATAGCTCTCCTCCCTTTGAGTAGATAGCAAGATGACCTGTCAACGTGAGAGTGGGGCCGAGGCTCGTCTGTCTCCCAATCTTCTAAGTATTGGTTTCGGTGAGGCCGAAGTGGCCTGTCGAACTAGAGGTGGCCGAGACAGAACTAAGGTCCAGCTGGCTTTATGGGGCCTAGGTAGAGCCGAGGCTCACCTGTCTCCCGTATCCCCGTGCATTAGCATCGGTGAGGCCGAGATGGCCTGCCCTATTGGGGGTGGTTGAGAAAGAGCTAAGGCCCGTCTAGCTCCGTGGGGCCTAGGTAGAACTAAGGCTCACTTGGCTCCTGTATCTTTGTGTATATGTTTTGACGAGGTCAAGCACAATGCTCCGAGGGGGCTGGCTTCCTTTACTGGTAGTGCTAAGTGTGAAAGTTTAGGAGGCTAACCACAGTTGAGGTGGGGCGCTGAGGCACATGAGGCCCTCGGCCATCCTGGTATATTCTAACGCATTAAGTCACAGGTAGGGGGGTACAGTCCTCGGAGGAGGCCGTGCACCCCTGCCAGTCGTGAGGCTGAAGAGGAACTTAGTAGGTACGCGTACTAAGCATTGAGCTAAAGAGGAACTTTGCTTCATTCATCCAATAGTTTCAAAAAGATGTTATAATCACTTGTAGTACATCCGAAGGTTCTCCGAATTCCATGTCCGAGGTATAGGTCTTCCATCTAGGTGTTCCAGGTGAAAAGTACAAGGGCCGATGACTCGCTTGATTTTGTAGGGGCCTTCCCAGTTGGGGCCCAACTTCCCTACTCCAGGTTCAGGGGCCATGACTTTTTTGAGGGCAAGGTCTCCCTCTTAATAGTGTCTTTCTTTTACCCTGGAATCGCTGCTGGTAAGCGGATACCCTTATCCGTGCTTGCTCTCGGGCTTCTTCCAGCAAGTCTAAGTTTGCTCTGAGAGATTCATCATTCTCGACCTCATTGTACACCTCAACTAGGAGTGTCGGATGGCTGATCTCTGTTGGGGTTACTGCTTCTGTGTTGTAGGTTAAGCCGAAGGGAGTTTCTCTCGTGGTTGTCCGAGGCATACTTCGATAAGCCCAGAGTACACTATTCAGTTCTTCAGCCCATAGGCCTTTAACTCGGTCCAGTCTGGTCTTCAACCCATCCAGTATTGTCCTAATGGTGACCTCAGCTAGACTATTGGTTTGAGGATAGCTTCCCAAGGTGTACTGTTGCCTGATACCAAAGGAGGCGCACCACTCCCAAAACTTGGTATCATCAAATTGCTTTTCATTGTCAATAACCAGCATGTAGGGTAGGCCGAAGTGGCAAATAATGTTTTTCCAAAAGAAATTTTGGATGGCTCACGTTGTGATGGTGGCCAAAGGCTCGGCTTATACCCCCCTGTGGCTGGAGGAAAGGAGCCAAGGAGGTCCACTACACCCTGACTCTGACATGGATCACACTTTTGCACCAATCTAGTTGCGTCCCTGTGGAGGGTAGGCTAGAAATAGCCCTGTCTTAGAGCTTTTTAGGCTAGGGCTCTACCGCCGAGGTGGTTACCGTAGATGCCTTCATGAATTTCTTGTAGCACATAGTTTCGCTCCTCCAGACGAAGGCATCAGAGGTAAGGCAAGGTGAAGGATTTTCGGTACAGCTTCCCTTTTAGCACGGTGTAGTGGCCTGCCTGTCGTCTAAGTCATTTTGCCTCATTTTTGTCTTTGAGCAACCGTCCAATTGATAGGAAGTTGACGATGGGATTCATCCATGAAGGTTCGGCCTCTATGGGGAGTACATAGACTTTTTCAATTGAAGGCCGAAGTAGCTTCTCGACATGCACGGCCCAGTCGGGAATTCCACTCAAGGTACTTGCCAACTTGGAGAGGGCATCGACTCATGCGTTCTCGACTCGCCAGACCCGTTGCAAGGAGAAGCGTTGGAAGTGGCGGGCTAAATCTTGGACTTTGGTGAGGTACTTGGACATGCTTTGTTCTCTAGCCTCGTAATTGTCATTCACTTGGTTCACCACCAGTTGAGAGTCACTAAAGGCTTCGACGTGTAAGGAGCCAAGGTCCCTAGCAAGCTAGAGACCAACGAGGAGGGCCTCATACTCAGCTTCGTTGTTTGATGCTTGGAAGTCGAATCTTAGTTTGTATTCCAAGACAACATCATCTGGGGTGAGGAGGATGAGGCCCACTCCGCTTCCCTTAGCACTGGAGGAGCCATCGACAATGAGCTTCCATTGAGATTGAGCCTCGTCATCCACACAATCCCCCTTGGGTTCCTCCGGGGCTTGGCGAAGGGCTCGACTAAAGGTGCATTCTACTATGAAATCTGCCAAGGCTTGTGCCTTGATCGCGGGTCTCGACTGGTACTAGATGTCAAACTTAGACAGCTCGAAGGCCCACATTGTCGGGCCTTCCGAGACCTCAGGTTTGGCAAGGATAGCCTTGAGGGATTGGTTCGTCAGGACCACTACAGTGTGGGCTTGGAAGTATGACCGAAGGACCTTACCCTTCTCTACCTCAGGGTACATGGTTTCAGCGTCGCAGAGGACCTTGGTGGCATAGTAAACTGGCTTCTGCACGCTATCATCCTTGATGAGGACTAAACTAATTACTTCATCCCCGATCGAAAGGTACAGGTACAGAGTTTCCCCTTCAGTTGGCCCGGTAAGGAGGGAAGGCAATGTAAAGTACACCTTGAGCTCATCAAAGGTGCACTGGCATTTCTCCGTCCATTGGAACTCTTTCAACTTCTTGAAGGCATGAAAGAAGGGTAGGCAACGGTCGACTGACTTTGACATAAAGCGATTGAGAGCTGCTATATGGCCAGTGAGTGTTGTGATGCCAAAGGCACACTTGCTGGGGTTGAGCTTCATGTTGTACTTCTGCAAGGTGTCGAAGGTCTCAGATAGGTCCGAGACGGGGATCTCGTCCTTCAGGCTCTTCAATACCATGTCTTCCACATAGGCTTCAACGTTCCTCCCCATCTATTCTTTGAACACCTTGTTGACAAGGCGATGGTAGGTGGCCCCAGCATTCTTAAGGCCGAAGGGCATCACACGGTAGCAGTATGTGCCATGTTCAGTGATGAACGAGGTCTTCTCTTCATCATCTAGGTGCATCTTTATCTTATTGTATCCAGAGAAGGCATCCTTGAAGATAAGTAGCTCATACCCTGTAGTGGCGTCAACGAGGTGGTCTATCCTTGGCAAAGGAAAGCTGTCCTTGGGGCAGGCTCGGTTAAGGTTTATGAAATCAATATAGATCCACCATTTCCCATTATCTTTCTTTACCATAACCACATTTAACAACCAGTTAGGGTAGTGTACCTCTCAAATGAAGCCGGAGTCGAGTAACTTTTCAACTTCCTCCTCTATGGCCTTCCAACGCTTCAGTGCAAAGTTCCTCTTCTTCTGCCGAACTAGCCTAGAGCTTGGGTCCACACTCAGCCTATGTGTAATGACCGAGGGGTCAATTTTGGGCATGTTAATGGTGGACCAAGCAAAGACGTCAACATTGAGTCTAAGGAAACTTACCATTTCAGCTAGGCTCTCAGGGATAAGGTTGGACCCGATGCGGACTGCCTTGTCGGGCTCATCCTCGTCTAGGGGGACCAAGACGAGGTCCTCGACTCACAGGCTCCTCCCTAAGGTCGAGACCCTCTAGTGGTAGAGGTTCTTTATTCTTGCCCTCCAGCGTTGCCCAAAGTGCGTGAAGAGTTGGTTCTCCATGATGGGTGGCATGCTGATCCCCACGAACAACTCCAATGTTGTGCTTGGTGGGAAAATTCAAGGCGAGGTTGTAGGGGGAGATGGCTGCCCAAAGTGCGTGAAGAGTTGGTTCCCCATGATGGCATTGTAGGGTGAGTCAATTTTCATGACTAGGAACTTTTTCATCCTTGCCACCTGTTGGGGCTCTGCCCCTACAGTGACTGGTAGGGAAATCTTGCCCTTTGGTTTAACGATGCTACTAGAGAAGCAGACTAGTGGGGCGTCTACTGGTTGGTGGCACTCTAGAGCTATCTTCGTTTTTTCAAAAACTTCGTAGAAAAGGATGTCGGTTGAGAAGCCACTGTAAACAAGGATCCTCTTGACTACAAAGTTTGCAATGATGGTCGAAACCACAAATGCGTCGTCATTGGGGACTGCCACCCCTTTCAAGTCCTCATCCATAAAGGAGAGGGGTTCTTTCTTCTGCTTCTTGGGGGTCAGCCCCTAGATGTTCAGCTACCTGGCATAGGCTTTGCGAGCCAAGGCCGAGGCTCCACCCGAGGCCGTACCTCCCACTATGACATCAATGACGCCTATTGCTTGTTGGTGGTGGTGTTGCTGCTGCTAAGAGGATGAGGCGCCAGCCTTGCCTCCAACGTGCTGCTTGAGGTGACCCCGATGAATGAGGGACTCTATCTCGTTTCTTAAATCAAAACAATCATCGGTGTCGTGGCCAGTACCTAGGTGGAATTTGTAGTATTTTTTTGGGTTCCCCCTATGGGCGTTCTTCTTCAACTTTTCAAGCCACTTCATAAATTTCTCCTACCCAGTCTGCATAAGAATTTGTGTGCGGGTGGAATTGAGTGGCATGCACTAATTGTAAACCAAGGCCAAAGCCGGTGGCTTCCTCTTGTTGTTGCTATTACTACGGCCCTCGTCTCCGTTTTTCCTCTTCTTCTTGAGGGTTCCATCCTGGTGCTTTGCGCCTCTCTCATGGGTGTCTATAGCCGAAGCCTCTTCGACGACAATGTACTTCTGAGCCCTTTCTTGGAACTCCAGCTTCATCTTCGGCTAGCTTTTGGCAACGAAGCATTTGAGAGCCGAGCTGGGGAGGAGCCCGCTAATAGCGGCATGCATAGAGACCAGGGGGATGAGGTCACGGACTTCAAGTTCTTCTTTTTTGAAGTGGTCGATGTATGACCGCAAACTCTCTCCTCACTTCTACTTGACAGCCATCAGCAAGACAATGCTTTTCTGGGGGCGCCAGCTGCTAATGAGGCGAGCAAGGAACATGATGGAAAACTGCTCCCACGAGTTGATAGATCGAGGTGGGAGGCTTGAGAACCACCGTTGAGCAGCTCCCTTGAAGGTTGCCTAGAAAGTCTGACATGTCAAGGCATCAGAATATCCATACAGGATCAGGAGCGCCCTAAAGCTCTCCAGGTGGTTGTCCAAGTCAGTGTTCTCGCCATACATCTCCAAGGTGGGAGCTTTGAAGTTTGGGGGTAGATGCTCGGCGATGATGTCAGGGAAGAAGGCACCCGTTCTCCTTGGGCAACTGCTTTGTCCGGCCGAGGTGTCAGTTCAGCCTTCCTTAACCTGTCGGAGCTTAGCTTTGACAACATTGAGCCCGGCTCAGAGTTCGACGAACATGGGATCAAACATGCCCTTCGTGCCATCACAGTCTTCACGAACATGATGGTGCTCAGCACGGACTCCGGAGTGCTTAGAGTTGAGGCCACATGGTTCACGTTAGCACCATGGTCGTTCAAGACGTCTCGGAGGTCCAAGACATGAGGGGAAGAGGCTCGATGCCAGCCCTTGGCCTTGGAATGGGCATTGGGGTGATAGTGGCATCCACCTTCGTCCCTCGAATTGGTCCTTTGGAATCGGTGATGCTGCTCGAAGAGCTGGCAGCTATCCTTTAACCATTTCGGTTCTTCCTCCCTTCAGCTGGGAGGTCTGGAGGTCCAGCGGGTCGGTTGGATGACTACTACCGGACTCTAAGGGATCGGTCCGCTGCGCATGGCCGACACTGGGGACTGATTGGCTGGTGGACCCATGCCAGCCCGGCTATGTGGACTCCCCAACGGGGTTCCTGCCTGGGGGGTAGTTCTGCTCGACTCACTGTGCCAAGTACTCCAGGTGGTCGAGCACCACCTGGAATTGTTCATTGGTGACAAGATTTTGTGTATTTCTTGTTCTTCATACCATGTTGGTTGGTCGGAGCTTGGGGACTTGTTAGCTTCTTAAAGTTCTTTTAGGGAACATCCTAGTGATGCTTCCCACAGACGGCGCCAATTGTTGATGCTCGAAATGGCTGAGGACAACAAAGTAATTTCATCCCTAGACTCTGAATGCTGGCCAAAGGTTGGCCAAAGGCTTTGAAGTTTCAAAGAGCTTGCTGCTAAGGCCGAGGTATGCAGGCCGAGACGAAGAGGGCTCCGAATACTGTAAAAGCTGAAGGCAGGTGGCCGAGGTGCTACAAGGCAAAATGTGTCAGAGACCAATTCCAGATCCAGATGTCGATTGTATTAGATTCCTCCCCTTACCTAGAGCGGGGCACCCCTATTTATATTTGAACTACCTGGAGGTAAGTGGAGATGAACGCCTAAGATGGGTGTCGTACAAGGGCAGTCAGAGAACTCTATGGGGATGCGTGGGTGCTCCACAATTGACTCTGTACGAGAGGAGCAAAGTAACTCTTGTTGTAGCAGGTCTCATTCTGGGATCTAGCGCTCGTGGGCTGGGTTGGGTCACCCCACATCAATACCCTAGCTAAAGGTTATGGAGTAGTGGTAAGAAGACCAACATTCTTATAGGTGATCGATCCCTTATGTCATTCTAACTTCTAAGGTGAAGAGATGGATAATTGGATGGTTCTCCTTTTCTCAATTATATAGAGCAGGCAAACCAATTACAATTTCGATTTAGGCTCAGTTTGGAAAGAGTACAAATACTTACAAAATACAAGGTTTTAAACTCTACATTTTTGTATTTGTACTCCTTCCAAACTGAGCCTAACAAACTATGCATTGGAAAACACTGTTGTGGTCATTCTAACAACAGTTTACAATATTGAAGCTTTTTGTAGTCATTATAACACTGCACAGTTTGCTGTTAATCCTCATTTTTATATACTAGTAATTTGAAAAACATAGTAGAGTAACATAGATAAAATCAGTAAAAGTTCTCATGAAAGTGCTGCATTTAGGAAGTAAACACTATGCAATTAACAAGGAACTAGTACAAAAAGGGTTGAGACTTGAGACAAAAGGCTTACTGCTACAAAACAGTAGGATATTAGCCACCATACTTGAAGCTTTAATTTTTAATCCTCCCAAAAGGAAAAGTTGGAAAACAGGAAAACAAAACCAGGCAACAAACATTTACATGAGCATTCATCTGTTGTGTTTGATGAGATGAGTGGTAAACAGAACACTACTGAAACACCAAAAAGACAAATGAATTCCTCCGGAGCAAATCACTTCATCTTGCGCCATAGCCACGACATTTCACCAAGGGGCGGCGACTTACTGAGAGGATACGATGCATTTAGCAAAAGAACTACATGGTATTAACAGATTTACACTACTGACTACTCCTACTGCAATCCATTTAACTTGAAATTGGCATTGGTTCTCTATAAACGAGTTCAAATATGCTGGATTTTATGACCAACCATGATCATATGCGATATGTGAATTAGTTGGTAGTTTGTCCAGCTCTGCAAATCCACCATCGAAAAATTCATTTTGTTGGATAGATGTTGTGAGGTCTTGATGCTGAGTGGAATACGCCTCCATATAACCTGTAGAGAGTAGTTAAAACAAGTTAGAGTCGGTACCCAAATGATGGGTCGTCCTCGTCAATCCTCAATAACTAGACCCTGATGAACCAGAGGTAATAAAAGTCAACTGGTTCATTTAGGCATGCAAATATGGAATCTTAAGGCTCAGTTTGGAAGGTTTTGCACTGCACATATTTGTATTTGTACTCCTTCCAAACTGAACCTAAATAGGCAAATTAACAAGCCAAAAAAACCATTTGTGTACCTGGAGTGGCCACTAGAACATTCTCAGATAGATTATGCCCATCTAGCTCTTCCAGCGAACCCCATTGATTGTATGCATCTTTAATCAATTGATCTACTTGCGCCTGAATATTTTCGTTTGAAAGACCAAATTAGTATGATCACCATGTCTAATGGAATGTAGCTAGAGTGCGGTGCATCTGAAACAACTGAAAGCGAAGCAAATATACCTTCTGAGAAGTGGTTAAGTTGGAGATTTGGTAGTTCTGGCCTTGAGGCATGATAGCTACAACTTGACATATAGAATTCAAATATATGGTGAAGCCTCGTCCAAAGCACCTATATAGCTTGTTATCCACTGGGCACATCTTGGCATGCTTGATCGTCGCTTCCCACATCTTGTCCGACATCCCCACGCCCAATACCTGCGCCACCCAACATATATATAACAATTCAGCTTCTAAGAAATTGCCTTTAGTTATTGACATTAGTTAGATCAGTAGTGACAATTAATATATATATAGCAGCATTATTAAAGGTTAAATCTGTAAAGAGTACCAACAGATATTGGTTAATTACCCTTCTTAGCTTCGCGTAGTCAACAACCCAGAGCTTCAAGAAGTCCTGAACTGTGTTAATGGCCTCCGAGGCTAGCTTCTTATGGAAGGCTCCTTCTTTTCCTATCTTCTCCAGACGCCATACTTCGTCGTCTAACATTGGTGGGTAATGCTTTTTATATACTGTATAGCAAAGAATTTAACATAAAAATATTTAATCTACAAATTATTTTGAAATTGATCCAAAAGAATAGCAGATGATTTGGCGTATAATTAATGGCAGGATAAGTGGCCTCCGGCTCATATTTTAATTTTTAAGAGATAGCTAGCTCAGTCTCAGACCGTTATTCTTTCCATAGGCTAAGACCATCGTTTCGGCCATTCAGGTTCGTTTATTTTTGAATATAACCATCCCTGTCCCAGGATCTATGGCCATCATTCACCATGCTAAATTGCTAATGAATCGATTGATTGACTCTAGAGACTCCCAAAAGATAGAAACGGTAATCAAAAGTTGTATAATGGAATCTTTCGCTTTATGTTGACCGGAGTCAAGCTTTAATATTTGATTATTTCCAACTCCAAGGGTTTGTCTAGGCCACGGCCCACGAGCCGAAAAAGGCAAAAGGACGCGTAATTGTGGTGTCGGGCCCACGAGCCCATGTGTTGCACACTGAAAGTATCGTGACACAACATCTTGTGGGTTCCATCCAAGACCAAGAGAGCCTCTCTCCCAGGATAGAAAAAAATGGTTTCACAACCATAACCTTTTTGGCTTCTTTTGGAGGAGGGAGCTGTGATAGGACCTTTCTTCCACCGTTCATACAACAATAATATATAATATTTGGTCTGTGCTTTGATCCCCGGGTCCCACACAACAATATGTCCGACTGTCCTGATCATTTCATTATCGATATAGAATAAGATGCAACACATGGGGGCCCATACGAATTAGGGTCATGTGGCCCAGATTCAAGTTTTACCTCTTTTCAGAAATTTAAAAGAAAAAGGAAAGAAAAGAAAAAAGGGCTTTACCTAACGAGATTTTTCTAATAACTTTTTTTTTTTCTTTTTTATAGGCCAAAAAAAATCAGGTTCGACCAGCCAAGCAGCTGAACCTGATTTATTCATAGATATATCAAAGACAAGCCTAAATAATTAACAAGTATGGCCATATGGGTTGAACAGGGTAATCCGGTCTTTGTCAATGTCAATTGTCATCTGCTTTAAAGGGTGGGAACTAGAATTTGTTAAGATGTCTGGAACCAATCCTAGCATACTCTAGTCTAAAAAACAAGCCATATTCATTGTAAGAGAGTTATGACTGATGAGTAGAACAAACTTACATTCTCCTCGGTGATCTTTAACAATGAAGGGCTCGGTCTTGGCTTCACGTATCCTAGCACCCTGATAACTTCCCGGAGCCACCCTTGCACCCAATCGGAAATGCCGACTGCGAATCCAACTCGAGTTATCAGTAAACGATAATTCCCCGATGGAAGCACACCCATCCCTCAAGGTTACGGCCACATCTCCGGTGAGCAATGGCCTTTTCCCTGCTCTTTCTCGCACAATTTTGTTATTGAATTCTTCACTGCTCCAATCCTCTCGTTCATCAGAAAGGAAGTCTCCGTCAAGAACAACGATCTCTATTTTGATCGGCTGCGGGAGGAAAGTCCCAAACTGCTGACCGCCTTCAGTGTTCATGAGAAAGACCTGAAGTGGTTTGTTGTCTACATCTTCAAGTTTGCTCCCTGTGAACACTGGGAGTGAGAGCTTATTGCTGAAACTCAGTATGTAGCTTGAAGGTTCAAGTGCTCGGAGTTGCAATGAAGGAGACCTAAAGATATTAAAAACGAAGTTGTTATGCATTTGTGAGTTTATTGAAAAATAAATGAATAGTAGCATATATTAATATCAATATATATATTACCTTTGCAGCTGCAAGCGTGCACTGCGTCTTAGCCCATGTTCTACCTCTTCTTTCACCTAAACAAATAGAGAATGTTATTTTAAAAACACTTGCGATATAAAACTAAAAAGCATAATTCTAATTGCATAACTAGCTCTCTTTGTTTACAATCATCTTGTTTTTCTTTTATTTTCAAACAGGATATATAGATTATTTCCATTTTAGTTGTTGAAAACAGGTGGGCTATCTAGTATTAATCCGATCCAAGCATTGATTATATATTAATAAAGAATAAATGTACTAATCAAATGCAAGATCCTAAATATATAACAAAGTTAGGTTATGACATTTAATGTTAATTTTTTAACTAAAATAAAATAAGACTTTGCATGGACTTGGTCTTCCAAAGACAGCAAGTAGTAGATATCGATGCAGAAAAACAACAAACGAGCAAATTATAGAACATTGAAGGATGTAACTTTGGTTTGGTGAAACTATATTATATGGGTGAGAAGTGTTAATAATTAAGATGTGGAGGAGATGTGGAATCTTTGATTTTTAAAGTGTCTCTTCAAACTCGAAAATTAAAAGATTGTAAAAGCCAAGAGAGAGGAAAACCCATGTCAGTAAAAGAGTTTATTGAATTCAGAATAAGAATGTTTTATGGGAGTTTATTCTTCAACATACCACTCTTCTAATCAATGGCTCCAAGGCTGAACAGAAGTTTTGTAAGGATTTCACCATCACAGCTTCAGAAATTACACTGCCAAGAGAGAGGAAAACCCAAGTCAAAACAATAGTAAATTCATCTAAATCATTCATAACATCTCATCTTTAGGCTTTTTTTTTCTTTCTTTTTCTCTCTTAAGAAGCAAGTGAATTAAGCATATAGCATTTCAAAATAAGTTGCACTGAAGTGCATAAGAACAGACTATACGAAAAAAAAAATCAAATAACAGATTGGAGTTTGGAAAAAACACAGATGTAAACGGAAAGTGTCGAAATAACAGATTTTGAATTCAAATTAGACAAGACACAAGAGCTGAATTTTTCAAGAAAAAAATAAGTAAAAATACTGCTCAGAGAGAGAGATGGAGAAATCGAAAACTATTATGTGGAAGAAGGATAGAGCATGGAAAAACCGGCTTCTTTTACACAGAACACGAGAAGAAGTAAAAGAAAACAAGAAATATTGGATAAAATTGAATACTGACGCAGCAAAAGAAGGTCTGGTTTTCATCTTTTTGCCCTCCGGCTCAGCTGGGTCCCGACCGGAATCATCAAGAAACCTTTTGGCTGCCATTCTTTCAAATAAGAACTGCGTCTGCGTGGAAAACAACAAAGAGATGGATGGAGAAGGGGTGTGTCGAGAAAAGCTTAGAAGAGAGCTGTTATCAGAGGTAACAACCGTCTCGGCGCTCCCTCTGCTGAAATATAGGGCGGGAGAACCCATAGACCGTAGGAGGATATTAAAATAGAACAAAAATTAAAAGAAATTACCTAGAAGTGAAGACGAAATAACTGGGAAGCATAGACAACGTGGAAGCGCATTACATCATAGGTGTTCACGTCATTCCACCGGTAAGTCAAACCAATCTATCTCACTCTCTGGCTTTTGGTTTTGGCTCTGCTTGTAGTGGATGGAGCCCATTAAGAATTGGGCTCGGCCTTTTTACATGCTTTGTTTTATTTTTCATTTTTGATGGTTCACCAAACATAATAAGCAATTAATATAGATTCTTTAGTTCTCGAAAGTTAAACTATCAACTGGTTAACCATAACTCATAAGTGAATTGAGATCGAATCCCGCCTTCATCAATGGTTGGAGGTGTTTTGGGTTTGGGACGGGTATGTTCATGTTGTTAATTATAGTATAATGGGCTTTACTGTCTAAATACAAATTAAAGGCCCAATGACTATTTTGGAGTATAAGAAGTTTAGACAATCCTTAGGCTGTGTTTGGTTTGAGGGCTATACCTTTACCTTCGCCTACCCTTTCTCTTTGTATAAGTTTTCCTATTTTTTCCTTCAAATCAAACAACCTTATTGTCATCTGGGCTCCTCCAATCCTCCTGAACATGTGGAGTCGTTCTCTCTCTCTCTCTCTCTCAAAATCTTGAGCATGAACCAGTTTCCAGGATATCAGCACCCTGACCCACGAGCACTTTCCCGCCAAGTCACAACGGTCTAGTTTTGTTTCAGGCTTTCAGGCGCCACACCTACCATAACGAATAAACGACTAAAAATCAACTACAAAAAACAAAAGAAAAATTATGAACCACACAAAGTTTTCTCACTTTTAGTACACAGTGATCCAAATGATTGACTCTCATCTTCACTAATTAATTACTAATGCCGATACTTGATTTGGCCTCACGTCAAGTCAAGACGATCATCACAAAATTTTAGTTCATAATCGATCTACCAAATGCGATAATGAAAAACAGAAAAATCGATCAGATAGCAATACTAGCTGAGGGCGTAACCACTCGGAAGGTGATGTGAGAGGTTCACGCGGCACCAAATTTATCTTATAGCTGCTGTTACTACGCCTGCTGCTGCTGCTGTCCTTTTGAAAGTTGATTAGTAAACTTGCGTGTTGATGCTCTGTTTGACTCGTCCATTACTTCACATGCTGAGTTGCTGACTTGGATGTGGATATAAGATGAACCACATGGGACATGGGATGTCCTATTGAACCAGGCCGGAAATTGCAGATTAGATATCTTAAATCCTTGAAAGGTACAACGAATTGGGCCCGATTGGTGGGTTTGGTGAAAAATTAATCTCGTTTCAAATGCATGGGACCAACGGTTTACCATCAATTTAGATCAAACCATGGTATACAGCATTAAATTATTCCTGATGGGAACATCTCCTACGCGTACGCGTTTAATAGTAAATACTAAATTATTCTTGTCAGACCAGTTTGAACAAATTGGAACACAAGCTATCGCCCGAGTTCACATAGGGGCCCATAAACGTCCCACATCATATCTCAACCGTGTATTGAGAACATCTTCCAATGATGTGCATGTGAGATATAGATGTGAATTCTTATCATGCATGTTTTTGGTAAAATGGGCAGATCGTCCACTGTGTTGGTCATGGCTTCCGACGGGACGATCACCCTGTGGGTGGCATCTTGTTAGATACTTTTGTTGGAATATAGTTTTTTTGGGCCCAAGAAGTTAAATAGGGCCCAACAAGAAATAAAATCGAAAGAGATTGGTGGGCCCTTTAAGAGGAGAGATTTTTTTAGGTGGGATCCAGTGTTGGCTTATTAGTCCAAAGAGATACTAGTGGGGTCTAATAGAAGGGCTAATTAAAGGAAGTGATTTAATCACTTGATTTCCAAGTGCACCGGTTTTATACAAAGATCAAATTAGAAAGAAAATCACAAATTGGAACTTTTCACTAAATGACAGATTGACAAAATTTTAATTATGATTTGTTAGATCCCATTTAAAAGGCAACTAGAATTTGATATGGGATTCGATATGAGTTTAATTGACCGAATATGGAAGGAACTAATGGCTGGTTAATGGACTGAATTCTTCATGGGCCAGCCTACTTTGCCAAGTGTCACTTGGCTCTAAACAATTTGATCACCAATCTTAATGGGCCCGTATCATTTACACCAGCTAATTGAATTCAAATTCATGGCCGGATCTATCCATTATAAATAGATGGGGAAAGGACAACAAGCCTCCTCCCTTCGGCTGTTCCCATTCGGCTCCCCCCCTTCAACTACCGAATTCGTCTCCGACCGCTTTCGTTGCTTTTGAAAAAGAAAGAGAAGAAAAGGGCTGCATTAAGATTAAGAAAGATAGAATAAATACTCCAATTTTTCAATTATTGAAGCACCGAAATTGCTATAATTTCGTACCACATCAATCGGGAAAATTTTGATCTTCAAATTCCCGTGATCCAAAAAGCTTCTGTCAATTCTATAAGCAAGGATATTGCTTTCAGTTGTTCACGTTCTAATCATCGATTGACATGAATAAATTTTCGTTCACACAAGATTGGGCGTTACTTGCTTCTCATAATTGCAAGTTCCAGTCGTGGTTTTTGGATATTGTCCAAGACAAGAGAATCAGAGGATTTCCTTTGCAAAACAAAAAGATTTTGTATCCCACTTACATTTCTGCAAAAAATAAATAAATAAATAAATTTCTTTGAATTTGTCTGCATTTTTTTATGCCCCAAATTTAGCACGAAATTTGTGTCGACAACCCTATATTGTCCAATTGCTGGACCTAGTTGTCTAGCTTGTTCAGGACCAGCTCGAGCTGGTTGATCATGACTAACTTTTGAACATTATGAATGATGTATTGCTTGTCAGCAATTTCATAAACACTAGTTGATTAAGTTAAATTTGTTTTCTTAGGAGAAAGTCTTGAAGATGTTTTCCATAGACGGCACTAATTATTGTTGTCAAATACGGAGCTGAGGGCAACAACATAATTTCTCGTGTCTGAAGCCGACAGGTCCAACCTGCTGAGACAAAGAAGATATCAGAGGCCCTAGGAGTTATCCTAGGGGCGAAGACTCTGACGATCAAGTTAGTCAAGGACTGTGAGGGATCAAACCAAGCAAGTTAGGAGAGCTTAAGTTTATGTGTCTTTACCTCATTGTGGGAGCCCCTTTTATAGCCAGAGTTGCCTTAGAATTGTAGCAGTTGGGAGTGGTTGATAGTAGTTAATGATGGACGGCCAAGATGCATCCAACCGACGCCATGTGTCAAGATCTGCAAGTTTGCCAGATATTCCTACATCACTAGGTAATGAAGACAAGATTAGAAGATTGGTTCCTCTTATAGTATGGAAAATCATAAAGCCCATTTACATTCCAAAGGAGGATAAAGAGGACAATATTATTTGGAATCTATGCCCAAGTGGTGTTTTCTCAATCAAAACGGCATACTCCAAGTGTTGTTCAGTTTCTAATTCTTCCTATAGGTGAAATTCAAATGTTTGGAAACTTAAATGTCCCCAAAAAGTCAAAACCTTTCTTTGTCTCATTCTTTGCTAAGAAAGAAAGGGATTGATATAGATGGAGCATGTAGTCACTGTGAGGAGGATGAGAGTGTTGAGCATGTTTTCAAAAGTTGTGGCTTGGCTACTCAAACCTGGATCAGCTTTGTTGATAAATATATAGGGCCAAAAGAGAATGATGCCACTCTTAGGTTAAGTTTGGTTTGAAGTAAAATGCATGGAAAGGAAGGGAAAGTTAAGAAAACATTTACAAACCTTGTATATTCCTGTCTTTTCCTTCCTTTCCCTACCTTTTCCTTCAAATCAAACATGGCCTAAAAGATTAGTGGTCGAGAATTTGTGAGGAATGTAAGGGAAATGAAAGCTATGAGAAGGGAAAAAATTGCCCTAGTCCTATGGTTCTTGTGGAAGAGTAGAAATCACAAAGTTTTTAACAATGTGACATTTCCTCCTCCAACTATTATTGATAAGGCCATACAAACTTTAGAGGAGTTTAGGTTGCTTTCCTATACTGAAGACAACATGTTGACCAATAAAGTTTGGCGGCCTATTCAATGGGTGCCCCTTAGGGAAGGGAAGGAGAGATTAAAATCAACTTTGATGCTTTTATTGCAAGTATTGCAAGGAATCACCTTGCAAGTATAGCCTACAATCTGGTAACTTGGCTGAAGCATGGGCCGTTTGGGAAGCCTACAATCTGGCTTTAAATTTTAGTGGTTGCCTTGTTATCATTGAGGGGGACTCAATCTTGGTTATCCTTTGCTTACAACAGGTTATCGACCCTCCGTGGAAACCGAAGAGCATCATCAACGATTGTTTACAGATCAAGAGACTGTACAAGGTGGAAGTGAACTACCAGCATTCTTACCGTGAGGCCAACCAAGCTGCTAACTAGTTAGCTTGAGAACCGCAAAATGTCAGAGATACTCATCTCCCTTTCAACCCAAGAGCTGATGATTTTCAGGGACGTGCTACCCCGTCTTGCGTAACCCCAAAATGCAACACCACTGTACTAAATACCTCCTAAATGGAAGAAAATTGATCAAATCATTGACTCAATTATCAAGTAAGGACGTGGTTTTTATAACCATGAGTGCTTAGATTCAAACCTTTACATTCTCAAATTTTTTTTAGGATTTATTTCAAGACAAGTTTGATTTCAATGCTGGTTCTCCGAGTAAGTTTGGGTAGGGGTAAACCCCCTGACCCTAAAACCAACTTGGATGAGGGGCCAATTCCAACAATCTGGCACCAAACCCTACTCGGTACTAGATTGGATAGAGTCATTTCCATTTGGTTCCTACTAGAACCCATTAATTTTTGCCCACCTCCATGTTCCACTCTCATTCCTCTACAATGACAAAAACAACAAAACAGAGCACATCCTTGAAAAAAAAAAGGGACCGAAGATTGCCCAATTTAAGTTATACATCAAAACAAATGAATCAATCCGTACCACTTATTGTCTTCGCAATATAGTTTTCATTCGACCAAACCAACAAAGTCTAGGTGTTTTTCTTCTTTGAAAATGAATGATACCCAATGTTTTCAATCCACCGTTGACATAATTGGTTGAATCATTCAAACTATCATCCGGCCAAGATTCTAAGTCCAATTTTAGTAAAACCTAGACTAATTAAAAACCATTCAATCCAAACAGTTAGACCGTTGTCATTCAACCCAATGACTGAATCACAGGTTATAGATTAAATGAATATGCAAACTTAGGAAAACCATAGCTTTGCACTCTAATATTCAATTGATCTATACAGCGTCCCTAACGCCTTGCCCTGCTTAAAAGGCCCTTTAAGGCACATGGCCAAACCGATGCAAGTTTCACATTGTTACCAATTGTAACAAAAGAGCGAATTTCCATGACAAGGTTAACTTATGCTAGAATCATGGGTGCATTAACGCCCCGTCCCATCAACAATTCAGTGTCAGTGTCACATCCAAAACAGCAGCAATAAGAAAACTTGGTTAGGTCAAATATATGGTAAGTTCTTTGATTTTATACATTATGCAAGAGGTGCTCCAATTTTGAGTCAGACAGGTGAGAAAGAAGGTAACCCAAATAATGACAGAATCAGGAACCTACTTAAAAAATACACTTCTTTTTTGCACCTCCAAGTAACTTCCTAAACACGAATACTGCAAAAACGATGGCACAAAGCAGCAACTCAGCCAACATGATTTACACCAAGCTACAAACTCAACAAAACAACAGTTCAACCAAAATAAAAAGAGAGAAGAGGACAAAACTATAGAGCTCGTCCGGTTTAGGCCTAAACAAACAGTCTCAAGGCTATTGATCTTCTGCACGAGCGAGCATGCACTTCATGTCACATTTTCTTGTCAGGTGAGTCTAAGTCAGGGTCACGAAGAGTTCCAAAAAACCAATCCATCCATATTGTGTAATGGCCATAGTTATGTCGATATGTTGTATGGTGAATTGTGTGGTAGCCAGCACCCATGACAGGCCATAAGTTGCCGTGGATGCAGTCATGTATGTTTGCCGTCCATACAGCCTCCAAGAACAAGAGAATGATGTGAGTTGTGAAATGGGTTGGCACAAGAAAGAATGCTATTACATGTGGTACTGCCTGCAGTATCCCATCCAGTGGATGAAATGCCAAACCTGAAAAAGAAACAGAGAGCTGATTCTGACATAATGCGAGGATTATGGCTAGCTTATACTAGAAGAGAACTTTGAAATCTATACTTTCTTGTGATTTTATTCCCAGTCTACTGGTATTAATTTGTATTAAGTTTCAAACATAAACTTCTCATTTCATAAAGTGCATAAGCAAGAATGGTTAAACCATATGATAATTATAATAATGAAAGACCTACTAGCATTATATCTTGCAGAACTTGAATTTCCACTTTCAAGGAAGCGGCTTATACACCCTAGAGAAATGATATCCATTACAGCATATGTAAGATTTTGATGGGACTAAATTCAAATCTGCAAGTCTAAGAAAACCATGCATTCAGTTTCATCATTTTTACTGGATTTGTAAAATGGTTGGCTTACAGCATCCATGATCAATCATAGGGCCTAGGGCCAACAGATGATAAATGGTAATCTTGAAATCCTACTTCCATGTTTTAGAAAAGGTAGATAGATATCTTACAATATCAAATATCATTTAATTGTTCGGATCTTTAGCCATATGCACAGGCTAGAATTTGCATTGAGAATTTTAGTTCCATAGGCTCAGAACAGCATTATAAATGAAGAAAAGTCAACTTTCACATAAACAGACAACCAGCATATAAGGCAGAACAAAAGAGTGGAAATTGAATGAACGAGAAAGTTGGAACTTACCTGCAAATGGAGAGAGTGTGTTCTGCTTATTGTAGATGTGATGTGTTGCATGAAGATATTTGTATAATGGTTTTATGTCATGCAACTCTCTATGTGCCCAGTAAATCCCAAATTCGACAATGGCTAAATAAACCGCCAAATACAGAAGGTAGAGAGGCCAGCCAATATCACTTATTCTAGAGAAACACCTTGTCCAGCCATTCTCAACCATGTACTCTGAAAGTGTTGGAAGAAGACAATACCAAGGCATGGCCTTCATTGCAACAACTATTTGCAAAAACATGGCCTTTGTTGAAGGGATGGCATCTGTAACAATAGCATATTAAACAGAACCAAGAATAATGTTAACTTGAAATTAAATTAAAAAAAATATCTATGCTTCTTCAATAATCAATAAAACACAGCATGCTGAAGGGTGATTTAAAGCTTATTGTAATTGAATATATTTACTTTTTAGGTGGAAAATTTTTCACCCAAATAGAACGAAAAACAGTCTCAAGATAAAAATATAATGATACCCACTCACCAATGACATGACATTCTAGAGTGACTCCACTCTAACAGAAATTTTCAATTGACTATATATTACAAGTAAAGCTGAAAAAGAAAAGGAAGTCAAGTACATCAGCAGGGGATTTACAGCATCTCATCCACATGCTATAGATTGGGACCAGTGTGTTAAAAGCGCAAGGTGCAGGGGTCAATTTGCACCTGAGGCGCAAGGTGCAAGGCGAGGAACGCGACTTTTTAAGCAAGGCACAAGATAAAAAAAAAAAAAAGAGCTAAAAAATTAAAAAAAAATGCCAAAAAATTCAAAAAATACAAAATATCAAAAAAAATATTAAACATAATATTAATAAAAATATAAACTTTAATTTTAAAATAAATGTTTTAAAAAACCTATTATCTAATATTAAAATACATAAATATAACATGTAAAGCATATTCACTTGAGAATTTAAAAATAAAATCAAATATATAAAACATTTTCAAGCATATAAAACCCACAATCTCTTTTTTTCTCAATTGCATTACTTGAATTAGCTAATGTGATGTAAAACATATTACATTCCTAATTCTACGAGCTGCCTTTGTACCACGCCCCTCAATTCGAGAACCCCCTATTTGGTAATGTTCTTCATTCATTCATCCTAATAAAATGTATTCTTAAAAAGCAATTAAAACTATAAAATCATTATTTTTTGTGTGAGAACTAAGAATTTAAGACCTAACATGGACTAGTTTGGGCTTGCCTCGAGGGGCGTGGCACGGGGTCCAAGGACAGAGCCCCCGGCCCAACCGCTAGGCACAAAAAAGCAAAAAAGCGTCAAAGTTTCAAAAGGCGCATGCATGGGCTGAGGCGCAAGGTGCACCAGGCATGTGCCTTTTGAAAGGGCTGCGCCTAGGACCTAGGCGAGGTCCCTACCTTGAAATGCACCTCACCTGTGCATCTGAGACACGCCTTTTAAATCACTGATTGGGACAAGGTTCAATTGAGTTGTTCTGAGTATCCACATGCTATAAGTCTTTTTGAGATGATCACTTATAAGCTATCGAAGTCAACAACAAAGAAAAGGCCATAAATAGTAGCATATAGTTCATCAGTATATCAATATTTAATCGGATCAGACACTTGAAACTCAGAAATGCAAGTAGACAATTACATTGATCAGGCTTATTTGGTCAACCATATGATATTTGCTCCAGATGTCTATCGATATGTTAAATCATGGGTTAAACTTCTATGCTGAAGCACTGACATTCCCCCTCATCCATTGACCAAAAGTTGTCACATGCCATCTTGGTACTTCAACCTTAATTTTACCCAATTTAACTATGTCAATATGGGCATGGATTACGAGAAAGATAGCCAAGTCATACTTCATAAAGGACAAGTCCCAAGGCCCCATTATGGTAGATGTTAGTGCCCTTTTAGAAATATGCACAGCCACATGAAGATACCTAACGGAGAAAAGGCAAGTAAGTTGTGGCACATCAAAATAGGAAGGAAAGATGCACGCTAGATCAGGTGTTGTAAAAAACCCTGGACCCAATTCTCTCAACTTGCTGTAGTTTGCCCTCTTAAAATGAAACATCGAGGCATATATACAAGAAAGTCTAAAAAGAATGTTAAAGAAAGTAAAACCAAAAAAGCTACGATACTGCTGTGTTTTACCAGAATTTCTTTATCACTGCACAAGACCAGCAAAATGTTAAAACAGACATCTAGATGAAAGGACAAACAATGTGTATTAACTACTGTTCACAAGCTCCAGGTGAATCCTTCTTGAAAATGACGAGGATATTTATAAAAAGTATTAACCTCCTGCAAGATAAACAGTTTAATAAAGAAGAAGAGTTTCTTATCAGTTTTTGCAAGGAATTACGGCCAACCATGACTTTAGGGTATATACTTATTGTTTAGATCCTAAGGAAGCAAAGGAGATGCAAAGGTCATTCCTCAGAAACTAGTTCTACTGCATTGCCAACGCAAGACACAATGACAATTTCATAGCATTTGATTTATCACCCAATCTATGTCAAGTTATCTAGGCCACAGTCCATACTGCTCCGCTGTTAACTTAACTGCAAATGCCATCCCCAAAGATACCCAGCTATACAATGGAGTAACTTCTTCAGTATAAACAGGACTAAGAAAACATTAAAACATGTATTTTGTCACTAGTGTTGCATGGGCACATACACAGGAATCAGAACCTGACATGTGTGCAAGAGTCTGACTTGGCAAAACCAAAAGAAAAACAGAAAAAGGCTCACACATTTACATCTATAGAAAAAGCATAAACTATTAAAATATCCCATACTTGCATGGACATGTACATAGGAATCAGAATCTGACTTGGCAAAACAGAAAAGCAACATCTTACACTTATGAATCAATAGACAGCATAAACTATTAATTTTTTTTGGAATTCTAATATTTTATACCTATGGGAAAAGGTCCACAAGTCTATCTTTGTGATTTAATACCATTTTATGGGAAAGTAGCATCCATTATGTGCATTATCTGTTCTTTTATGTCAAACAAGCAAAGAGAAAAAGGAAAATGTTATGTATGTCACTCAGGAATCCTTTAAGTGTCAGAATCCAACACATGTCTGACATGGACACTTAATCCACAATGATATAGGTATGAGTACCTTGTACACATTCAAAAAGATGGGTTTCAAAGAACAATTAGACATGACCACAGAAGGCATATGTTGAAACCAATACAAATTGTTGTAACATAAAAACAATACAACATTGTTTCAAAAGTGAGGCTCACTTTGTTGGATGCACATACCTAAACCTAAGTGCATCTCACCTAACCTTTTGCTACTTTTTAATGAATTAACCCTGAATATGATGTTTGAATAGTTTATCTATATAGCACTTGAACCTACAACAATAAGCAGTGTTGGCATCTTGGACACAGACATGGAAATCAGAATTCCATGTATGTCAGGGACTCCAGGAGTCCAACTCAGCAAGAAGATTAAACAAGGACTCATAAAATCATCTACAAAATAGAATAAACTATTAAAATACACCATTTTTTTAATTGTAATAGTGCATCTATATAAAGAAGGTCTTAAAGTTTATCTTTGTCACTTAACAATATTGTTAAGAAACACAACATTTATCGTGCACATTAGATGTTCATTTATGTCCAATAATCAAGGAAAGGAAGGACAATGTTATGTTGAAGTGTCCCTAATCCATGCAGTGTCAAAATCGGATGCATGTCTAAAAAGTATTCTTCATTCATTTAGGATAGTCCATCTAACACAGCCTACAAGGCTATAACCTTCATGTTAGTAACATGATATTTTAAACAATTGAAATAACAAGGTCTTATTTTCTTTTACAATTTTGATTTGCATATTTCTATGCATTAAGCTTTTCTTTTATTTTTTTATCGGTGGCACATCATTCTGTTCAGGCATGGACCTCAGCCGCCTCACACTTCAAGCTCTAGGACCCACTAGTTTTTTAATTGGACTTCTCACGTTTTGAACACTGAAATCCTATAACCTTAGTCATCAGCAGCAATTGAGAGGGTAAGAATCCCCCAATCACCAATTCAACAGGCTGGCAAAACTGCATCATTCTGTTCTGGCATGGACCTCAGCCGCCTCACACTTCAAGCTCTAGGACCCACTAGTTCTTTAATTGGACTTCTCACGTTTTGAACACTGAAATCCTATAACCTTAGTCATCAACAGCAATTGAGAGGGTAGGAATCCCCCAATCACCAATTCAACAAGGCTGGCAAAGCTGCATCATCCTATCACATTAGTCCCAAGCAGAAATTCAAAGTCTCCGACTCCACAATAATTGATTTAACCAGGCCAGGCCGGCTGTTGAAAAAGGAGGTACCCGGTACTAGGAATGTGTCCCACAGTCCACGTGGGTATATAAGTTCTGCAGAGGTGTTTAACAGGTTATATGAAGTTTCAAAAGGCACTAAGCAACGAACTTTGAAGTGAACCCAAGGAAAAGCTTCCTGTTGACTTCTTAGAAGCCCGTATTGTGAATCATGAGATCAATACTCACGATGAAGTCAATCTGATGGATAAACTTCAAAAATTAAAAACGAAGAGAAAATAGCACCTATATCATTTGCCATCTTTTCCTTGATGGATGAACTCTAAAAGCGTAACTCTGAAACAGTGACCAAAAAGAAAGAAAAAAGAAAGCGAACAAAAAAAAGCAGGAATCAGAACCATTGATGTCAGACATCTAGAGGACAAATTCGATCAGAACTTAAAATACGGTAGAAGGAAGTAGCCAGCATACGATATATCCATCAATTTAAGGCAAGCAACACAAGATCGAATAAAACAACTAAACGAAAAGATTCAAGGGGGGCTATCATTTCCAAGACAACAAAGATTAGCAGAGACGACTAAGATCCAAGAAAGAAGATCAAAAGAAAAGGGAAGATAAAAATGAAGGGAAAAGAAAAGAAAAGATTATACCTTTAGGAAGATAAACGTTTCGTTTCCAGTAGTAGATGTAGAAACTCCATAAAAATCCAGAAATGAAATAAACGGCGGTCCCTCCAATGTAGTTCCGAATCCATGTCTGGATAAAGTGAGGGAGCGGTTTCCAAAGATTCTCTGGCAAAAGATTTCCGAGCACAATGCGATTGTAAAAGCTGGTTTCGTCCACGAAAAGCTGCAAATAGTCTTCCATTTTATTTTTCAGGAAAAGCGAGCAGATTCAGGCGATTTGGGCCGGGAAAATCGCCGGGATTACGATGGGAGAAAGTTTAGTATAGAGAGAGAGAACTGTGAAGTGGAATGAGGGGGAAGTGAGGAATGGAGAGACTCTAAGGTGAGAGTAATATTTATCAAGTGACATTTTAACTACTAGATCCGGCCCCGCACTATTTATAGACAGGTCGAATCGATAAAGACTGTGCGAATCGGTAACTGTCTTGGCGCTTTTTTTTCGTTCTCATATTTTGAAAGACCAAATTAGCCCCGCTTGTTGCCATAATTTATGATGAGAAAGACTTTCTTGTCTTTGTCGTTGTCTCAGTGTTGGCATCTTGTAGATTTGAAGATGCATGTCTCCAACTGTTGATCCAATGTTAGCCCGATGGTTGTTGGGGCCCACACTTTGTCCACGGACACTAGCTTGTTAATTTTTTATCGGTTACGTAGCGTACTGTATACAATTTGTTCGCAGCAGATCGGAAACAGTTAATAGTGTTTATTAAGTAATCATTAGATTTTGAAAATCGTGAAAAAAAAATATAAAGTTTTATATTGATAAAATGGATGTAGTATTTACACCGATTCTAAATGCAACTTAAAGTGAAAATCAATTTTGATAGAATTTGATTTATACATATCCGGTTCATTCAGTTTGACCCGGGTGTTCATCTTTCAAAAAAAATCAAGAGCAGTTTAGCTATTAAAATTTAAACAAAAACCCTAAAACCCCAATTGATTTTTCATCGAGTTTTACTAGTCCCCCCTAACGCAACAACTGACGACTCCACATGGTTCTAAGTTTTGACAAAACTTTTAGTGAAACATTAAACTGAATATTTTGTCCAAATTTGGACTGAAATTTTGAAATACGTTTTAGTTTGCGTTATAATATATATTTTGAAATGGGAAAACCTATTATACAGAAAAGACATGGTATTAATCAAAATTCTTTTGAAATAATACAAATTTTAGTAGATAAACTTTGATTTATAATGATTTTTAATGGCCACTTAGTATTCAATACTTTGGCAAGATCACATTTCTTTTAATAGCCATCTCAAAAGGTAATTCCATCAAAGAAATGTAGTAATCCAGATGAGTTAGGCGAAGAGGGTCTACCTTCTACCCTCTCATTTGTCTGCCTCTACTTACAAATATAAAGAAGAGAAACCCGTTATCTAATTTTCTTTTTCTTGTATGCAGAAACCTGGGCTGCATTTGGTATAAAGACTTATCTCCTTTTTTTTATTAAAATGTTTTAAAATTTTAATTATAAAAAAAATAAATAAATCCTTAAAATAAGAAATGCTAAATGCAGCATTAATCACATTGACATAGACATAGATCTCTTCGTAAAGGCTCGATTCTATCCCAGGGAAGGGTCCTGCTTTCTAATTAGAACAGCTGACTGAGAACCTAGTGTAACAGATGAGGAATAATGGACAAATGTAGATGACCTACTTTCTAATTAGAGCGGCTGATTTCAGTCAATGTTGTCGGACTTCGACCGGATATAAAAACCCGTTTTGAGTCGACTAGATGTGACGAACGGTCTGGCCATCTGATTTGGTCATTCAACTCTATTAAACCAAAATTGTAAGAAAATAAAATAAAATAATAAAACAATAGTAAATTATTCTAGATTAACTTTTAAAGCTATTATACATGAAAAATAAGGTTTAAGAAAATGAATGCTATATATTTGAGATAAATAACTTTCACCATCCGGTTCAGACGGCCCAAAGGCCAACCATCCGGTCTAATCCAAGACTGACAACAGCGGTTTTGGGTATAAGAAACTTTGGACTAAAGCCCACAGTTTTCGATAAAAATGCAAGTCCAAATTACATATTCATTTTTCTTTTCTTAATCAAATGAACCCGTGATGCTAACTTGCAGTAGAAAGAATCTTAAGCCCATGAAGGGACCACTCACATGGCAACGCAGGCTTCTTGGTTGGACTCAGATACACTTGGCAGTTGGCATCACTTTACTAATGATAAAGCTTATCTGAAATTTGTGGAAAGCAGATGCCATTAGACCCATCACCCGATTCCGGACCTCTTGTTCACGCATATCCATAATATACCACTCTCTCTCTCTGTAAATTGGGAACATCTTCCCCTACATAATGCTATACAGAGGGTGAGATGTTATTCATATATGACTGCGATAAAGATGAACAGAATTCTCCTGGACAAGAGATCCGGACTTTCATCACCCTGTAGAATATGGAGTGTGAATCCTCAATGAGATTTTGGGCTTCTGGAGTTGATGAAAATATCTTAAGCCATAGGCCCATCAAAGATTCACATCTGCGCCCCAAAATCACAAAGCGTATCCCACAGGCGCCCACAGCGGCGCACAGTCCAATCGTGTATTGGAATTTGGAAACATATCCTGATGACAATTTCGAGAAAAATTTCCAATACATAATGAGATACACATGTGGGTTAATTGTGAGGTGCGCTCAGTGAGGCACCAATGTGAACTCGTTCATCAAACCTATAATCTGTTCCACTGAAAGGTTTAAGAGATTCCTAATACAAACAATGGTTCCAATCCAACTAGTGCTCGGATTGACATTACTGGATTTGTATATACAAATTTAGTTATATAAAATCAACATAGATTTAGTTAGTGATGTCAGTTTAGATATTTAATTTGAACCAAGAAGCTGTAGGGTAGTTAAGTCTCATGTGAAGTCATTTTCAGTTGATTTTTTAAGAGTTTATGAAATCTAAATCTGATGACTTTATTTATATCCGAACGTCCAAAATATACAATGGAACTGAATTTGTATTTGTTTGTATTCTTTCCAAACTGAGCCAAAACTTGGATATTACTTACCCAAATAAGTGATACTGATCTTCTAGACAAGTAAGTAATTTTTTCATCTAGGGAAAAATTTACAAAAGGTAATATAACAATATTGCCCATTCTAATAATGACTTTTTATGGATGAAAATGTTATTGTATAATTTAATGGGAATAAAAAAATATGTTAAATGAATTTACCTAGGTAATGCATTCTTGAAAAACAAACACCGGGCCTAAGTCTCATGCTTCTCAAAAAATGCCAACTCCACCTTTCAAATTCATATAATCTTAATAAATAACCACTCTAAGGCTATGTTTGGTTTGAAGAAAAAGGTAGAGAAAGGAAGGAAAAGGTAAGTAGGGAGACCTATACAAGATTTGCAAAGGTTTTCCTATCTTTCCCTTCCTTTCTCTACCTTTTCCTTCAAACTAAACATAGCTTATGTGTTGGCAAATATAGAAATGAGCATTTATTTTATGTTAAAACAATACTCGATTTTGAGAGAATTCCATAGACTCAAAGCCGGGTAAGTAGAACTATATACATACCCGGTAAAAAGTGATCACATAATGACCAATTGGAAGTTTGGCTACTGGAACCAAATCTTGTTTGAATGTGTCCTAATTAGGTTCTAGGAGTGAGAGAGATATACAGATTTGTTAGTTGTTGCAAAGCTTTCCCTATTGGGCTATCAAAAATTTAGGAGACAGTATGGGTTTGGTAGTTATAAAAGTTTACAAAAGCTTAGTCTTTGAGACATTAAGAAAGATTTTAACGGGTAGTGACATGAAAAGTGTATTCTGATGAAGATTGCAACTTGGACTGGTTATAATTCTTTAAGTCAGGTTACAGCCCTAAATTCTTAAGTGGAACGTTGTTATTAATCATCCTCAATCATACTGATTGCCTAAGAAAAGCTCTTCAATTAGGGAGTTCGGATTCAGTCCTCACAGAACTGTTTTCACACTGTCTTCACAATTTTTTATATCTCCACATTCGAAACATCTCCATAGTTGTATATTTATTTTCATGGGGAGATATTTCCAATGCACAGTTGCAAGGGACTGTGTAAATGGTGTGAAAAGGGTGCTTGTGAAGACCAAATCCGACTTTTCAAGTAGGAAGCCAGGTCAACATAAATTTCAGGCCATATTTTATAATTTTTATTTTATTTAAAACACTCAGGAGACTTTTAAACTCTGACAGAAGAGAGAATGAGTTGATATGGACAATTTTGTCTCATTCATATAGATATCTGACCCATATTCAACATGTTTGGAGACCTCAGGCTGCGCTCTCTCTCTCTCTCTCTCTTGTTTACCAAAAATAATAATAAAAAAGAAAAACATTTCTGTGGTCATGAAGAACAATGGATGGTTTGAGAAATAGATGATTGGATGATTTATTAATTTTTAGTTGCTGCCTAGCATAAAAATAAGGGAAAATTATAGTTAGATCCAATTGTACATTTAAAATTAGATTGCAGGTTTGTCCAAAAACCAACAAAACTCTGACAATCGACTATACATTTCAAATTATAAAAGCTCCTGCCATGTTATCAGAAGTTTAAGTGGCTATTGCCAACATGGAACTCTTAAGCCATGTAGGGCACAACAAAAATCCTATACCAAAAATAGGTTTTCAACTTTTCTCCCACTCCTTCTTTTCTCAATCTCCCTCCAACTCTCTCACTCTCACAATCATCTCTTGATCTCCAAGTCTCTTACTCTCATAGTCATTTCTCGATCTCCCATTTTCTCAACTTCGATTGTAGCCAAATCAAGACCTCTCTCTCTCTCTCTCTCTCTCTCTCTCTCTCCTAATTCTCTTCTCGGTTAATCTTTCCTCCCACAACCTCTATCGTTCTCCCTTCATCTCTCTCCTGCTCCCTCTTTCATTCTTTTCTATTTTTCTTACAAATTTATACTGTATTAATCAGACTCTATAAAAGAATATGAGACCAACTTGATATAGTTCTAAAATCATTACAATCAAGTTATAAATTTCTATCAAATTGATGTAAATTTTATAGCCAAGAGATTGGTGTAATGATTTTAGAACCATACCAATTTGGTCCCATATTCTTGTATGTGGTTTGATTAATACTGTATAACTGTGTAAGAAAATAAAAAAGAATGAGATAGCGAGCGAGCACGAGAGAGAGAGAGAGAGAGAGAGTGAGTGAGGGAGAACAATAGAGATTGAGGGAAAAAGAGAGATCAGCCAACAAAGAGAATGAAAGATTGAGGGAGGACAATAGGGAGACAAACACATGCATAAAGAAAATGAGAGGCATTGATAGAAAGAATGTAAATATAGAAACCAAAAACCATTTTTATTTATTTTCAAATGACACAATTGTTGAGTATAGAAAGAGAGAGGAGGGGGATAGAAAATGAAAAAACTTTCTATTTTTAAATCACCCAGCATTAAAAGGCAATTTCAATATAAACGTTTTTGTTGTATCCAACATGGATTAAGAGTCTCATATTGACAATAATCACATCCACATAAGCCTTCGATGACATGATAGAGGCTTTTGTAAATTAAAATATAGAACCGATTATTAGAATTTTATTGATTTTTAGATCAACCTACAAATTAATTTTAAATATAGAGCCAACTCTACTATAATTTCCATAAAAATAAAAAGAAAATGTATGAAACATGATATCATAGGGCTTTAATCAATCAAAATTTTCTCGACATAAATTGTAAACCTTATATTTGTATTTACGCTCTTCCCAGATGTAACTTGATTGGATAAAATTATCCAATATAAAAGAAACCCCTCTCCTCGTAATTTATTTTATTTGTTGTGTATACTCCTCTCTCCTCAATCTCACCCTTCCCTTTTACTTGTCAAAATCGAGGAGGTGACAACACGTAATGCATAAATCATCCCTAAGACACGGACGCCTAGAAGTTATATTCCGTCATTTTATAGTCACGACGGAATAAGCAAAATCCATTGTAGTGGCATGTGAATTCAAGGAAACCAGTCGTGAAGAACAATTATGGGTCAATAAGGAAATGGGGTGGTGGGGCAGTTGGCTAGCGCGTAGGTCTCATAGCTTCTGAGTTATCTGAGGTTGAGAGTTCGAGCCTCTCTCACCCCATTTTCATTTTTCTCTCTTACCCTCTCAGAAAAAACAAAAGAAAAACTAGAAAGACGTTGGTTTCAATTAATAACCTAAATCAGATAAAAGGTTATGACCCTGCTGCACAAATTATGGCCAAAAACTAAAGCTTGAAATTGCCGCATCAGTTCTTTGTGGTTGTCGCCTTTAACTTGTCACTTCAACATCCGAACGCTTTACAGGTGTTTGTGTTATTGCTTGATAAGTGTTGCGCATGGATATAAGGGAGGCGTTTTGTCCTGTTGCCCAGTACTGATGCACATCATATATACTTGCAATCAATTTGGTTGAGGTTAGGAAACCACCACTTTTCTATCTTCATTCCTTGTATCGAAGAACTCTTTTCTTTCTTTATTTCTTTATATGTTTTGGACATCAGCAATTTTCGTTCAAACCAAAGAGACTTAATAAAAGAATAAAGAGAAAATTCCAAATAACACCAGAGAAACCACAGATACAGACACCCTCTCATCAACTGATCACAACTGACCCAAGAGAAAAATCAACAGCTCCATAGTCCCCGTGAGTCTAAAAATTAACAAACTCAATCCGCATGGAGCACACTAACCAGCCAATCTGGTGGTTTAATTAATTGGACAAAACCATTTGCCTTGAACTGTGAAACCTTTCACAGCTTCAAAATTAAAGCAGCAGTTAACTAAGTCATGAGAAGTACAGTGCTCCACCTTCTTAGCCAAAAGGATACTTTCCAAAACAAAAAAAAAAAAATATCCTCCACTTTCTGGGGCGTCTCAGCTGCTGAGCACAAGACTTCATTCATCTGGCTAAAAGGAAAACCAGCTTTGATGATAGGGCCCTGATCTGTTTGGAGGAACCAAATTTGTCTCTAACGATATTTGATTGGGACTCTTTAATCGTACAGTGGATTTGGAGGAACCAAAGTAGAGGATGCTGATCGGAAATTTTCCCTAAATTAAAAATTGGAAACAAAACTAACAACTGTGAATGGTTTGGAAGAGAAACCATGGGAGGTAGCCCGGCACTTGGGACTTGATTGTCGAGCTTGATCAGAAATAGGTTGGTGAATGAACACATGACTATGATGACCCTTTTAACGAGGAGAGAATATTTAATGTTCACGGACCAAAATCTACCTTGTCTCACTCACAATCAACAAATTATTAAATGGATGTCTGTCTCTACGATGTCACTGCGAGGAGTGGAATATTGGAACATGGTGAATACTGAATATGCTCTGGGTTGGGTTCTATCTTTCATTTCCACCATGACAAACCTAATCCTTTCAAAATCCATTGGATTGGAATATTCCCAAAACTGCCCACAACTCTTCCCACTAGATTTCACAATATTCCTCATTACATCACTAGTTATTATATTTTAATTAAAATTGATTGATTTTCCTAATATTTACCATACATTTTTATATATTGTTTAATGTATATTACCATCATCTAAAATTTCTAAATTCACTCAGTCCGAGTTGTTATATTCACATTTTTATTTATAGAATACTGACGAACAATTATATTTTAAGAATTTCGAATAGTTATTATGAAGCAATAAAATTTCGAGAAAAGAAAATAATATATGTCATTTATTAATGTATCATGTCTTTACATTTTGGTTACTCCAAATTTCTCTCACAATCCAACCCATATCCTATTTTGTTCTTGGATATTTATAAATTACCATTAACATTCTCTTATTTATGCTATCATTTAAGATATTTTTTATATTAATTACTTGAATTTTAGATATATCATAATTAAGTTAGGAATTGAAAATTAATAAAAGTAATAATATGATTAAAAATAAATTTAAATACTTGTAGTAGTGAAAATTTTAAATTACAATAACAATTATTATTATTATTATTATTATTATTATTATTATTATTATTATTATTATTATTATTATTATTATTATTATTATTATTATTATTATTATTATTATTATCATTATTAAGTTTTGCATTCCATTTCTATCATAAATAAAAACAATTTTTATTTTAACAATTATTTTAATTTAATATGACGAATATAAAACATTAGAAATGTTCCTAAATGTTTTTGACAAAATTCTATAATTTTCATTTTTTGTGTTCTATCTTTTTTAATATTTATTTTTTAATTATGGCATCATAAGTTTCTTTGAAAAGTTGGACAAGTAACCCACCATTTAAATAAGAAAATAGCTTTTCTTTCAGATCGATTTTAAATTATATACTCCATCTACATTGTATAAATATTTTTTACTTATCACACTTAATTTTTGTTTGACATAATTAATATATAAAAATCTATGATGCCGGAAAAAGACATGGTACCGGAAGAGTTTTGACCAATCAAACACACCCATGAATTTTGATAAATAACATTTGATTGGCTACCACATTTTTTATACCAGTTGATTGGTAAAAAATATATCTTAAATATAAGATTTAATAAGAGAATATAACTTACATATGAGATTCAATAAGATAGATTAGGAAAATAGTTTTATTTCTAATTGGTTTAAAATTTTATATTCCATTCCATCATTACTAAAAATATTTCTTATTTATCATCAGAGTTTTCAATCCGCTACTGACATGACCAATTGAACTGTTTGAATCGTCACTCAACCTTGGTTTTAGATCTAATTCTATTGAGGCTTTCCCTTTCGGTCAAAAACCATCTAACCCAGATGTCCAATTGGAGGTCATAACTTTGCACTCTGATGTCCAATTGGGGTGATCTTTTTTTATTTTAGGTAACTTTTCAAGATCTATACGCCCCAAGGGCATTAGGTGTCTTGCCTTGCTATTTTCACAAGAAAATCCATTTTTTGGCCCCAAATTGCAAATTTTAATATTTTTATAAATTAAAAAATAAAAACTGAATTAAAAAAATAAATAAATGTAACATAACACATATATTATATGTAAAACATAATTATACACTATTTATTGATAATTATACACTATATTATATGTAAAACATAATTATAAATGTAACATAATGCATATGGGACAGTTTGACACATTCGACCTTGATAGTTGAACCAATGACCTGTGACCCGAAGGCAAAAGCAAGTTCGCCTTTGGGTCGATTTTTAAAACATTATTTGTCATACTTATTATTGTTTAATATGTCAAACATATGATGTTAAAAATGTTTCCAATTTTTTAATTTCTATATTTTTTGCATTTTTTATATTTTAAAATTTTGCTATTTAATTGTGGTGACATGGATTGGCCCATTAGACCAAAAATGGTTTAATTTCTTACCACCACCTAGATAAAAATGATATTTTTTTCTAGGTAGATTTTAAAAGTTTAAGTTTTATGTTATTGGAATTATTAATTTATTATGTATGGATTTAATTATAGAATTTAATGATGAGAAAAAAAAAAACAAAAAAACCTTAAATGTATGATCCAATGAAGGTGAATGCAAATTAATACCTTAAATGTAGGATATAGTAAGAGAGAATTGAATGCATTAAGTATCTTCAAATTACCTCTTTTCAACTCATTTAATAGCAATATTAGATTACCTTATTTGCCCTAATTTTTTATCAATAAATTTAAATATAAAAGGGTAAATTTTGTCCTCAAAAAATTCCAAAAATATTCTTGAGGCTATTGGTACCTTTCAAAGTAATATAGATTATTAATTAAATGACAATATTAATAATAATTTTGATCTTAACTTATTATTTCTCTTTTAAAAAAAGTTCCATTCAAAAGACATTAGGTGGAGGCACATGCACACATAAACATATCTCTTCCAATTTATGAATAACAACTTCTACAAGATGTGCTTTTTCTTTTATTCTTTTTTTTTTCATTAAAGGTAGATATAATAAATACTTGAACTATTATTATTATTATTACTATTATGATGATTATTATTATGATCATTATTATTATTATGAAAGTAATGCAAAAATTACTTAAACCTTTTTTTTCTAAGAAACATCGTAAACACCCGTGAGGATAGTGAAGACATCCCTTTTCAGTTTTTAAAGCATTGGTATCATAAAAGTGGTAACCAATCAAGTGGTACATTAGTTATCACTCATCAAAATTTACAAAGGAGTCCAGGTCTGGTCCCAATGAGGTCCATTGCAGCACTACATTGCAAATATATCCTTTGTACTTCATGACAAGATGTTCCTGATGTATAACTATAATGGCTTCTTGAAATGTTGTTGCCAGATGGGAACTCTTCAGGGGTGTTGATTAATTAAAGCTCTTCCCATATCATGTCTTTCCAACATCATAGATTTACTCTTTACTTAGTCTCTTAGTGGCAATGACCCACAAAATGTTTTTTGTAATGTATAGAAACCAATGCGATGTATAGGATGGTGTATTTCAACTTTTTTATATGTAGAATAGTAGAAAAAACTTTTCTTTTCTTTTTTAGTTATTTAGCTTCAAACTTTCCTTTTTATATAGCTTATATATTATGAGAAACACATAAACCAACTGATGGTGGTTCAATTGATACCTTATCTAATTAGTTGCAGTAGTGACCTGGGTCGGGGCAATGGGCTATACCTCCCATTGTGTAGCCCTATAAAACCAAAAAATGTGCTTAGTATGAGATTAATAACCAAGTTAAAGAAAACAATTTCAAAATTGAATTGATGAAGATAACCAAAAATTCACATTAAGTTCTTTCTTACTAAGAGAACAATCCATTAAACAAAATTACATTAAATTAAAAAGAAAAAAAATAAAGGGAAAAACTTGAACCCAAGGAAAGGAACAAAATAGAGGGGAAGGGGAGCAATGATTTGTTTAGATTGGTTCACCACATGTTCTAGTGGGCAAATTTGGGTGTTTAGACATTAATTTGGGTCCAAGCTAAGGTTCATATTTAGGTTGACCCTTAACCTAACCCAAACTATCTAATTTACACCCTACTTAAAAGGGATTAAGAGATATTTCAGAGGAAAATAAGGATTTAATGGGAAGGGGAGATATTACAAACATTTGACTATTAAATTGTGTGTGTGTGAGAGAGAGAGAGAGAGAGTACCCATGAGGTTTTTAATGATTTAATATAAAAATAAATATGCACATACATAAAAAAGGAGAGAAGGAAGTAAATATGAGCTCTATGGTGAGAGGACCCTCACCTCCCCTATTTCCTCTTTCTATTATACTAGTAATTAAGCACATGTGTTGCATGTATGACATTTTTTTTTTCATATTAATTACTTGAATTTTAAATATATCATAGTTAAGATATCAATTGAAAATTAATAAAAGTAACAATATAACTAAAAATAAACTTAAATACTTGCACTAAATGTGTACATGCAAAATTTTAAATTACAATTACTATTACTACGACTAAATTTTGTGTTCCATTTCTGTATTAAATAAAAATAAATTTTATTTGAACAATCATTTTTATTTAATATGATGATTATATAACATTAGAAATGATTTGAAATGTCTTTGACAAAACTCTGTACTTTAATTTTATGTGTTCTATATTTTTTAAAATATTTACTATTCAATAACATCATGAATTTCTTTGAAAAGTTGGATCATTGACCCATCATTTAAATAAGAAAATACCTTTGCTTTTGAATCGTTTTTAAATTATATATTCCATCTACATTATATAAAATATTTTTTACTTATCACACTTTAATTTTTGTTCGATATAATTAATATACAATTTTTTTAAATATTCTTTTGATTACTTGTACTATTTCATTACTTTTTAAATATTTATTATTTAACTATTATGTCATCGATTAATCCATTCGACCTAAACCACTAACCCATGGCCCCCAAAAAAGTTTGATTTCTAGGTTGACATTAAAATTTGTATTACATTTCCATTATTAATAAAATTGTATCTCACGTATAATATTTATTTTTGTTCAATATAATGAATGTATAATATTATAGATGTACCCAATGTTTTATTTTTTCTAAAAATATATAACATTATATCTTTTGTATAACATTTATTTTTGTGATTCTTTGTATTTTATATTTTTTAAAATTTTATTATTTGACTAAGACATCATTTCATTTCAAGGTTGATTTTAATTTTGACATTTCATTTTCATCATTTATAAAAATACTTCTTACATTTCATACTTATTTTTTCATTATAATGAATGTGCAATATTAGTGACATGTCCAATTATTTTTTATTTTTTGTGTTATATGTTTTATTTATTTTATTTTTTATTATTTAATTCTAACATTATTTATTAAACCATTTGATCTCAAATGGTTGAATTGCTTACCCACCATTGAGAGGGAAGAAAAGTGGTTTTGTTTTCAAATTATTTTCCAAGATGTTTATTTTTATATTATTAAAATTATTGTAGTGGATTTAATTAGGTAGAATTTAATAATGAAAGAAATATATCTTAAATATAGGATTTAAAAATAGAATATAGCACAGAAATCAGATTTAATGAGAGATAATAGGAAAATAGTTCTACTTCCAATTGGTTTTAAATTTTACATTCCATTTCTATCATTAATAAAAAACATTTCTTATTTATCATCAAAGTTTTCAACCTATTGTTGACTTGGCCAATTGAACCGTTCAAACCATCACTTGGCCCTGATTCTGGGTTTGGTTCTGTTGAAACTCCCCCTTTTAGTTAAAAACCATCTAACCCGGGTGGTTCAACCATTGCTCCATTCAACTCAATAACTAAGTTATAGGTTGCACACTTAATTATGTGCAAACTTTTAGAAGCCATAACTTTGCACTTCGATGTCTGATTGGGGTTATCCTCTTTTTTTTTTTAATCACTTTTCAAGATCTATATGTCCCAAGGGCATTAGGTGCTTTGCCTTGCTATTTTCGCTAAAAAACCCTTTTTGGCCCCAAATTGAAATTTTAATATTTTTTATAAATAAAACAATTAAAATATGAATTAAAAAATATAAATAAATGTAACATAATACATATATTATATGTCGTAAAACATAATTATACTATTTTTTGATAAAATAGCATTGACGTAGAGTGGTTTGACTCGTTTGACCTTGATTGTCAAATTAGTGACCTGTACCTGTGACCCAAAGGCAAAAGCAAGTCAGCCTCCAGGTCATTTTTAAAACATTGTTTATCATGTTGATTATTGTTTAGTATGTCAAATATATGATGTTAAAAACGTTCCCATTTTTTTATTTTCTATATTTTTTGCATTATATGTATATATATTTATTTATTTTATTATTTAATTGTGGCAGCATAGATTGACCCACTTAAGCCAAATGGTTTAATTTCTTACCACCACCTAGATGAAAACACTATTTTTTCCAGGTAGATATTAAAAATATAAGTTTTTATGTTATTGAAATTATTAATTTATTATATATGGATTTAATTATAGAATTTAATGATGAGAAAAAAAAACCTTAAATATATGATCCAATGAAGATGAATGCAAATTAATACCATAAATGTTGGATTTCATAAGAGAGAATTGAATGCATTGAATATCCTAAAATTACCTCTATTCAACTCATTTAATATCAATAACCAATAACCCTAAATATATTTGCCCTCATTTTTAATCAATAAATTTAAATATAGAGGGGTATGTTTTGTCCTTAAAAAATTCCAAAAATATTCTTGAGGCTTTTTGTACTTTTTAAAGTAGTATAGATATATAGATATCTGACAGCATATATACACAACCTTGATTTGAAGAAACAAACTGGAAGATCAACAAGAATAACAATTAATTGGAAAGGTCGGAAGTATGATAAAATGCCTGCCTACAAACTGCACAACCTGCAGAGATGTCTCTTCTTTCCAAACTCTTGAGGAAGCACATTGGCCTAGATGACCAAATGAGTACTTGAAACTGGCCCATTGTAGAACGAATCTGAACCTAGTCTAAGCATAAATTTAAGCTTAGGAAATAAAAGCCCAACACCTTCCACTTAGTTAGTCCCTAAATTTCAAAATGTATCTACTGAGTGCCTTGAACTTTCAAAATATGTCTAATAGGTCATTGCCATTAATAGTCTATCACTTAATTTGAGAAATGTCAAAATTACTCTTTGATAGAAGAACTATTCGGTGTCTTCTACCTTGAGACTGAACAAAAAATGTCTTCTTTGTAACCCAAGCTGCATATTTACAATTTCAATTAGGCATGCGGGGCAACGAATCCCTTGTTTAGTCAATCAATTAGGCACTCCCAAGAAACTTGGATTAAACTTCTCAAGCTTCAATTGAATGAATATGCCAAAAGAAAAATCATCAGAAATAGAAAGGTGGTTGTTGATGATTGGATTAGCCAAGGGCAACAAAGTAATTTTGCTCCCAAGCTTCAAGGAAGGGGGCCAAAGGCTTCGAAGGTCCCCTACTCTCGAGGCTGAGGTGGGGGATCGGATGGGACCTCGGCTTCAGCCGAGGGGAGTGCCAATATCAGTAGGTGCCATTGAGCTTTGTTCAGCAGAGCGTACCTTGCAGTGGCGTCACCCTTGTTTTGCTTCTACCTCAGACTGATTTTTAATTCATTGATGAGAGGTGAAGTTGTTGGTGCCTCGGCTTCGTCTAGGATTCCTAAGGCAGGGGGGGGGGGGGGGACTCGGCAAAGCCGATCCCGTACTTACCACTTATGCGGTGATGGTTTGGGGCCGTGAGCAGCACGGGATCCGTAGGCTGACACATCAAGGTCGTGTTCGGTGTGGGTCTAGCATGGGGAAAGCCTCCCGTGATGGAAATAGGCATTCTGAGCGAATTGGTTCATGTATCCACCTGGTCCATGCGCCAAAACCAGCAAGTAGCGGTGAACGGACTTGTCGATTCGCTCGACGTCGTTTCCTCTCCTCAAGGTTGGGCATCAGGTGTCAGACGTCGTTTCTTTCCCCGAAGAAAAGCGTCATTTCGTCTCCTTGAGGTTGGACATTAGGTGTCAGATATCGTTTCATCTCCCCGAAGCTAAGTGTCATTTTGTCTCCTGAGGTCAAGTGACGGGTGTCACATCACAAATGGGTAGCGGAGGTGGGAGGCTTGTGGCCGTTGGATTTGGCAAGATTTGAGACGTTCGTTCTCCTATAAATAGAGGCCTTAGCCATGATCTTCCCTATCATTCACTTTCTCTGCATACCACTCCTTCTTCCTTTTTCTCTCCAACTTTTAGGTAATTCTTTGAACTATGTCTTTCTCTGATTTTGGCCCCGAGTGCTATGAACTTCCGAACGGTTCGGAGGGGAGCTATCTTTGGACCCCTGCCCCTCTTTCCTCTTTAGGTCCTCTCGTCGTTGTCCCCCCTCAACAGGAAGTGATGGTGTTGAGGGAAAGGATAGCCTCCACGGGTGCTGAGGGCAGGCCCCGAAGCGATGACTCTCCCCATGAAAGCGTCGCATCAATGACACCGAGGGAGCCTGAGGGGTCCCCCTAAGACGAGGGGGAGGGGGTCCCAGAGCTCATCCTAGGATCGGTGGCTGAGAGCACTGCTCGAAGGGTGACTGCAGCTGATCTCCCGCGCTCGGAGTTTGATAGCTCCCTAGATGTGGACCAAGTCAAGTCCTTAGCCAAGAGGTTCCACATACCTCGGTCATACAAACTTAGGGTTCTTGAGGTCGGTGAGCGGCCGTGGACCCCCGATGAGGGGGGAATTTGTGTACATCAATATTTTTTGGAGTCTGGCCTTAAGTTTCCCCTTCCTCCGTTGATTCCTGAGTTGCTGGAGTGGTATGGCATCACTATCAGTTAACTCATCCCCAACACCCTCAGGACCATAATAGCCATGTTGGTATGGGCTCAACTTAGAGATGTGGTGTAAACCCAAAAAGTGTTTCAGACCATGTTTGTGCTGAGGAAGCATGCTTCCGAGGCCAGCATGTACTACTTTCATCCACGGAGGGGAAAACCTGTCTATAACCCTTTTTTTTTTCACGGCTGGAAGGACAAGTTTTTCTTATGTCTCTTGCCCCAAAGGCTGGACATTTAGGTCGAGGTGAGGGGAGGCCATCATAACAATCGAGAGGTGCCCCCTTCCGCTTCAGGACGAGGAGGCCACTGATGTAGCTCACCTAATCATGCTGAGGACAGTCCAAGCCAAGCCGTTGATGGAGGAGGAGATTCCACTAGTGTTCGCAAGGCTCAGCCCTGCCTCCCTCGGTAAGAGAGGTCCCATAGTTCCTTAACATGTTTTCCTGGCCTTCACCCTACGATTCTAAATTGTTTCCGTTTGCTTGCAGACGTGCCGATGGACGTTAAGAAGCTGCTAATAAAGAGTGCCCGTGCCAAGTAGAAGGACTGAGCGAACCAAAAGACGGGCTCGTAGATGCCATAGAGGCCCACTGATACCATGCTCGCGAGGAATGAGCTAGTGTCTGCCCCTTCCAAGGGGGTAGCTCCGCCACAGGTCCCTACAAATGGGACAATTCAACAAGTCCCTACCAAGGAGACCACTCCAAACATCCCTGCCAAGGGGGCAACTCTGCAAGTCCCTACCAAGGGGACCACTCCACAACTTCCTGCCAAGGGGAAGGGGCCGACTGAGGCCACGAAGAAGCCCGCCGAGGGGGCCGAGGTGGGTAAAAAGTAGCGTGCCGAAGAGGCCTTGAAGGAACAGCCGCCAAAGAAGGCGGGTCACGATGAGCATTTTTCCAGAGACTCAACGACGAAGGGGCCTCCCACTAAGGAGCACCGCATGGTGCCCTCATCCGCCCCCACATCTGCATAAGAGCTCGTCGAGGGGGCCAAGCAATCTTCCAAGGTCTTCATCCCACAGTGGTCAGTTCGCGAGGGGGACTCCATCACTGAGGAAGGGGTTAGCCAGACCCTAGTGAACGGGGCTATTCTCTCGAGAGATTGCTACCGAATGATGCAGAGCTTGCCACAAGCCACCTACGACTAGGGGCTACACCACTTAGCCGAGGTACGTTTTTGTATTCATCATTGTGTTCTTTTGTTCTTTCTTTGTTGTAGCTTTCTCTAATGGTTATCGTTGCAGGCCTATGTCCATTTCGTCGGTCTGAGGGACCAGATGAGCCTAAGCTTGGACCACTTGGACAAGTTCAAGAAGGAGAAAGAGACGCTCTAAAAGATTGCCATCGAAGTCGAGGACAAGCTCGCCAAGTTCAAGAAGGGCCACAAGGACGAGCAGATGCTTTGGCTGAAGGCCAAGGAGAAGCTGAAGGAAATGGAGAAGCACCTCTCCAAGGAGCAAGAGGAAAGGGTTTGCGTTGAGAGCATCATTTCTGAGGCCCAGTGGCAGGTGACCCACATCAAAGGATGAGCTACTAAGGCCGAGAAGCAAGCGGCTGAGGCAGAGAAGAAGGCAACCAAGGCGGTGAGGCAGGCGGCTGAGGCTGAGAAGAAGGTAGCCAATGCAAAGAAGAGGGTAGCCGAAGAGGAGAAGAGGGCCGAGGGGTGGAGAAGCGGGTGGAGGAGGCAGTGGAAGCCTTCAAGAAGTCGCAGGAGTACCAACAGATCCTTGCTGACAATGCGTCTACGTCGTACCTGGACGGGATCGAGGACACCAAGAAAGTCCTTAAGGAGATGATTCTGGATTTCGACATTGAGACAGTGAAGGTTATTCTAGACTCTCCTAAGGAGGCTACTGAGGGTGACAAGGACTCCGCCCGTCCCCCGGCTGGCAACGAGGCCTAGTGGGGTTCTCTTCTTTTTTGTTTATTATTGCTGCTTTTTGATGTAAATGTGCTCGGCCTTAGAGGCTATAAAACTTTTTTGTAAAGGCTCAAAAGTGCAATGAGAAATCAAGCATCTTTTTCAATATTGCATATGTTTTGTTCATTGTGCTCTTTTCCCTTTCTCCTTTCTCTTATTTTTTTTACCGAGAGGTCCTTGCTCCCCCCCCCCCCAAGCGAAAAAGATCACAAGGCACAAAAAATAGCTTGTGTTGGCTTGTCATACACATGCCTTAGGTTGCTAGGAAGGAGAGGTCGAGGTAAAGTCACGTGACCAAAGTGTGGCTCACTTAGCCTAATTCCCTTTAAGTGTCCACTTAGGCAAGGCAAAGGTGGCCAACTGAAATATGGGGGAGAGGCCGAGGCAGAGCTGAAGCTTTCCTGGCTCCCTTCCTCCCGTGGTTGCTTAGGAAAAGCCGAGATGGCTTGTCAAACTATGGGGGAGGGGCCGAGGTAGAGCTGAAGCTCGCCTGGCTCCCGTCTCTCCAAGTGGTTATTTCGACGAAGCCGAGGTGACGCTTTAAGGAGATCGGGGTCTTGGTCCGAGGCAAATCGTCGAGTTAATCGGGGTTGTCGCTTTTAGTTAATCGCGCTAAGTGTAAAAGACAAAGAGGTCATCGGCCGCCGAGGCGAGCAGAGAGGCATGCAAGGCCTCGACCGTCCTAGGGTAATTTGGCGAGGTGTTGGGGTGTTCATTACTAGTAATATACCATGGAGAGGGTCTGGCACAAGTGCATGGTCCTCGAGAGAGGCTATGCACCTCAACCAGTCGCAAAGCCGAGAGGTCTTAGAGACTTAGTGAGAACACACGCTAAGCTTTGAACCGAAGAGGAAGTTTGCTTCATTCATTAATCACTTCATCAAAAAGTTACACTCATCTATAGTACATTCGGAGGTTCTCCGAGTTCGATGTCTGAGGAATGGGTCTTCCATCTACGTGTTCCATGCGAAAGGTGTCGGGGCTGACGACTTGCTTGATCCTGCAGGGGACTTCCCAATTGGGGCCCAACTTTCCTACTCTAGGTTCGGGGACCATCACTTTGTTGAGGACAAGGTCGCCCTCTCAGTAGTGTCTTTCTTTCACCTTCGAGTTATAGTAATGGGCCACTCATTGCTGGTAGGCAGCCACCCTGATCTCTGTCTGCTCCCAAGCTTCTTCTAGCAGATCTAGGTTTGCTTTAAGTGCTTCATTGTTCTCGGATTCGCTGTACGCTTCAATTCGTACAGTAGGTCGGGCCGTAAGGGGTCCCTCATGGTCGTCCGAGGTGTGGTTCAATATGCCCAGAGGACACTGTTTAGCTTATCACCCATAAGCATTTGGCTTGGTCTAGTCTGGTCTTCAGTCCATCCAAGATTGTCCTATTGGTGACCTCGTCTAGGCCATTTGTCTGGGGGTCGCTCAATGAGGTGTACTACTTCTTGATGTTGAGGGAGGCACACCACTCCCGAAACTTGGCATCGTCAAATTGCTTCTCATTGCTGGTGACTAGCATGTGGGGGAGGCCGAAGCGGCAGATTACATTCTTCCAAAAAAGCTCTGAACTATTCGAGATGTAATGGTGGCCAGGGGTTCGGCTTCTACCCACTTAGTGAAGTAGTCCATAGCGACGACGAGGTATTTCCTACCCCCGTTGCTTGAGGAAAGGGGCCGAGGAGGTCCATCCCCCATTTGGCGAAGGGTCAGGGCTGCTAAGATCCGAGAGGGTGGTGGCTAGCTGATGACACAAGTTGGCATGTCTCTAGCATTGATCGCACCTTCGCACTAGCTCAATTGCATCTTTGTGAAGAGTTGGCCAAAAGTACCCCTGCCTTAGTGTCTTTTGGGTTAGGGCTCAACCGCCGAGGTGGTTGCTGCAAATGCCTTCATGAATTTATCGAAGCACGTATTCGCCTTCCTCCTGACGGAGGCATCGAAGGTAGTGCAAGGTGAAGGATCTTCTATACAATTTCCCCTCAAGTAAGGTGTAGTATGCTGCCTAGCATCGGAGTCACCTAGCTTCGTTCCTATCGTCGGGCAATCGTTCGTAGGAAGTTAACGATGAGGTCCATCCAAGACGGTTTGACCTCTATAGAGAGTACTTGGGCTTCTTCTATAGAAGACCGAGGTAGCTTCTCCACGCAGACAGTGCAGCCGATGGCTGCGTCGGAGGTTCTTGCCAACTTAGAGAGGGTGTTGGCTCTTGTTTTCTCAGCTCGCGGGACCTGTTGCAGGGAGAAGTGATGGAAGTGGTGGGTTAGCTCTTAAACTTTGGCGAGGTACTTGGCCATGCTTTGTTCCTTGGGTTTGTACTCACCGTTAACTTGATTCACTACAAGTTGCGAATCACTAAAGAATTTGATTCACTACTAATTGTGAATCGCTAAAGACTTCGATATGCTTGGAACCAAGGTCCCTAGCGAGTTGTAGTCCCTCGGGAAGGGCCTCGTACTTGGTCTCATTGTTGAAGGATGAGAAGACGAATCTTAGTGCGTATTCTATGACAACACTCCTTGGGGTGAGGAGAATGAGGCCCGCTCCACTTTGGCATTGGACAAGCCATTGGCAAAGAGTCTCCATGCGGGATGGGCTTCCTCAACTGGACGCACTTCCTCTACTTCATCTTCGAGGGGTTGGTCGAGGGATCTGCTGAAGGTACATTCTGCTACAAAATCACCTCGTCCTCTGGGTTTATCTTTATTTGGTTGTATCCAGAGAAGGCATCCATGAATCTAAGTAGCTCATACCCTATAGCGGCGTCGACGAGTTGGTCCATCCTCGATAAAGGAAAATTGTCCTTCGAGTAGGCTCGGTTGAGGTCTGTGAAGTAAATACAAATCCACAATTTCCCATTAGCTTTCTTCACCAAAATCACATTTGACAACTACTTAGAGTAATGTACCTCTCGGATGAAACTGGCGTCGAGTAGCTTATCAACTTCCTCTCCTATGGCCTTTCATCGCTCTGGTGCAAAGTTTTTCTTCTTTTGCTGAATTGTCCTAAAGATCGAGTCCACGCTCAGCCTATGAGTAATGACCGAAGGGTCAATTATGGGCACATCAATGGTGGACCAAGCAAAGACGCCGGCATTAGTTCTGAGGAAACTTACCAATTAGGATAGGAATGAAGCTAGGCATGTCAAGGTAGCCTGGAAGGTTCAGCACGTCAAGGCGTCGGAATACCCATAGAGTATCATGAGCGCTCTAAAACTTTACAAGTGGTCATCGGGGTCGGAGCTCCCATTGTACGTCTCCAGCGTGGGAGCCTTGAAGTGTTGAGGAAGAGGCTCCGAAATGATGTCTAGGGTGAAGGCGTCCATTCTTCCCGTCTGACTGCTTTGGTCGGCCAAGGCTTCAACCCGACTCTCGCAAACTTGTCAAAGCTCATCCTTGATGGCCCCGAGCTCAGCTTGTAGCTTCGTAATCTGAGGGTTGGCTAGAGCCTGCGCCCCGCCTTTGCCTTCACGAGCACAGCGGGGTCAGCTCAGACTCTGGAGTGCTCCAAAGTGGGACTATGCGTCTCTCGACAGGCGCAACGGTCGTTCAGGATGTCGCGAAGGTCTAAAAATGGAGGGCGAGAGGCATGGCATTGACCCTTGGCCCTAGAGTGGGTGCTACAACGGTCGAAGCACCCATCTTCGTCCCAGGTGTTGTCCCTCCTGCGACGATGATGTTGCTCAAAGGGTTGGTGGCTGTCTTTGGACACCGTTGGTTCTTCCTCCCTTCTGCTAGGAGGCCTCTTATTCCTCTGAGGTGGCTGAGGGGCCGGCTGCTGCCAGACTCAGAAGGCTCGACCTACCAAGTATTGGCTTGACCAAGGGCTGGCAGTTCAGGTTGTTCGCGCTGACCTTGGTTATCAGACACTCCGGCGGGGAGGTCACCTCGGGGGGGACCTCCTGCCTAGGGGCAGACTTGCTCTATGTGCAGTGTAAGGTATTCTACACAATCAAGGATCGCCTGGAATTGCTCATTCGTAACCAGATTCGGAAGGTTCCTGGCTCTTCATACCATAGTGTTTGAAGCTAGGGAGGTTTTAAGCTTGTAATGTTTAGGGGATCGTCTTAGCAATGGTTCCCACAGAAGGCGCCAATTGTTGATGCTCAGATTAGTCGAGGGAAACAAAGTAATTTTGCTACCAAACTTCAAGGGAGGGGCCGAAGGCTTTGAAGGACCAAAGAGGGAGAGCCAAGGCCGAGGACTACGTCCGAGGAGGTAGGTACCCTCAGATACTGTAGAAGTCAAGGGTTAGTGAGGAGTGTGTTTTGCGAGGGGTCCGAAGGAGGCTTCGGTACGGATCCTACAAGGAGTAAAGTGTTAGAGGCCTCGACTGAGTACCTGAGGCAAAGACTCCGACGATCAAGTTAGTATGCACACAAGGTGAGCTTGAGGTCTAGAATTGAAGGGTCCAGACGAGCTCTCAAATAATGCTTAAATTCTCCAGAGAGGCAATGCTTAGAGATTGCTCCCATTTTCCAATCCCTTTACCTTGTGAGGGGTGCTTCTTATTTATAGTCGGAGCTGCCTAGGAGTAATTAGGCTCGGATGGTCCAGATGTGAGGCATACGAGCGTCTGGCGAGATCTTCTGCCGGGGCCACGCGGCGCCTTAATACTGAGTCCGTCCGGCTTGCACCTGATAACGTTGAGTGTCCTCCTATAAGCTCAGAATGGCACCCTCTGATCTGACATGCATCAGCCCCGTACAGGCCAGCCAAATGCGTCTACATCACTTGTCTTATCTCTGCAAATAAAAACAAGGAACAACAATAAGAGTTGAAGAAGAATAGCAAGAACTACTACAACATTAGAGCATCAAACGTGAGGACAATGTGATTCTTCTCCCCCTCTAGCTGAAAATTACAGCTGGACCCATTGCTTTCACCAACTTCCCAATAATAAAATGCTTAAACTTTCATTGATTACTTAATATATTTTGCTTGATTTCAGAAATCGATTTCTACTTGAAAGGGGAGGGAGTTGTTTGAATTCCTAGGATAGTGACTGAGAAAGAACGGGCATGCCGTGGTTGCGGTGGCAGAGGGGGCGGGACAGGATTTGATACCCAGAAGTGATGCACAGAAAGAGAAGAAAGATGAATCTGGCAACCCAGTGTTGTTGGATTTTGGGGGATGGGCAAGAGATCACGTAGGAGAATTGCGGATGGTGAAATACATGGGTAATGGCAAATGCATGATACTATATAGTGGGACAGTATCATCACCATCATCATAGCAACAACCGGTTTAGTCTCAAGTTAGAAGACAATGATCAATGTCTTTCTTTTTAAGGTAGAAGATAATGAATAGTGTCTTCTTTCAAAATGTAGTTTTGACATTTTAAAAGTTTTAAGTGGCACATGTCATCACGTAATATAGATAATTCACGGACTGTTAATAAAAGAGACCTACTAAACACATTCTAAAAGTTCAGGGGTACTACATAGACACGTTTAAAAGTTTGGGGACTAACTAGACACAACCCCCAAAGTTGAGGGTACTGATCAGGAAATTTCCCAAAAAAGAAAAGAAAATAAATGTCATATACCACAACCTACCAGGTGTGACATAATTTGTATAATATTTGGGCTTGGATCAAGGTTGTACATGACCAAGTCCAAATACGAGTATACAACACAAGGTCTAATCAAGGTTCAAAATTTCATAATGTATCGGACTGTATCGGTCGATACGTATTGTTTCGATACAAGTCCAATACATGAAACAGATAGAAATTATTTGTAGTGTTTCTTTTCGTATGTATCGGTCTATATCAAACTGTTTTGGGTCTATAGCAGCCGATATAGTTTCAAAACAGCCCGATAGAAGTCCCCTTCTCTCTCAATAATTTCATTAAATTATATTTAGGGCTGAATTATCACTCATTAATTTCGTATTTACTCCTATATTTAAGTGCAATTTCTCTCTCATTAATTAGTTGATTACTCCTATAATTAATATGGCTGCATTTGGAAGCGGTGTAAAATCCAATTGGATGTAATTTTACACTGGTTCAGTTTTAGAACTGTTTGGTTGGAGTGTAAAATAAAAACAAATATTGATGTAAACAAGCTTTTTGATAGATTTTTACATCGAGAACCTCTTCTTGTCTCTCCGTTTAAATCTCTCTCTCTCCAAGAACAACTGTTGCGGCAGCCACAATGACCTCAGACATCCGATTGCAACCACGATTATGACTTTAGTCAGTCGGCAACGTCGAGGATTCTAAGAGGGAATCAATAGTGAAAACCCAAACATGTCTTGGACAAGAGAGAAGCTTCTACAACTACATGGCTTGGAGTAGCGGCAAAGAAACTCCAACTTTCGATCCCAAAACTAGAGTTTCAATCTATAAGCCTAAATCTTAGGAAGCTCTTGTCACAGGTGTAGCATATTTCGATCCCAAATTAATTTTCCGTGGGTTTTCTTGTTACCAGATTTTGTCTAGAAATCCTACAAAGCTCTTGTTACCAGACATGGAAACAAGAAGCAGAAACACGCAGCCTACATAATTTTAAATTTGAATTTCAATTTTAGTGTCTAATTGGAATTCTCTTCTCATTAATTTTGTTAACTAATAATTCTCTTTCTCATTAAATTTGTTTTATTAGTATAAAAACCACAACCTTAGCAATAGCAAGATTTGAACCTTAGCCATTAAGTTTTAACAACAAGAGGTTCACCTCTAAGCCATCCCCATTTGCTTTATACAAGTTTATGCATTTTTATTTTTAAGAAAATGTTCTCTTTTTCTTAGTGTATGCTTCTAAATAAATGTTAGAATTAGTTATTAAAATTTATGTATTAATAAATATAAGATAAATTATATTGATTTTTCTAAAGCTAATGTATATCAATATACATTTTAGTTATTTTTTCACATTTTAGTTATTCTATCATTTGTCAATAGTTACTAAGTGTGTCCCAATATCTCGAATTTTATATAGACCATTAAATTACAATTTTTTTTTTACTTTTAAATAACTTATTTATAATAATATGGAACATGTAACTATTGTTATTAATATATATTTTTAGGATTTATTTAAATTTTTTAGCATATTTAATTTATGCATATCTTGATTTTTTATCCATATCCATACATATTCAAAGCATATTCCGATATATCTCTAAAAATTATCTTTTCGATGCATCTTACATTTTCAATACTTTAAACCTTAGATATTATGACAGATTTTTCATAAATCTAGATATCCTAGAACAAAATACGTCCCCGCACCCTACTAATATGATCTATACTGCATATGTCTACTTGTTTTTTTGCAATGTTACATCTCTCTCTAAGCCATGGTATAACGCTCCCAGACCAGGTGTAAGAATTTTGAAACTACAATTAATGTAGGTAATGGTGGCAAGAAGCAAAAATCCATTCCAAAAACTCCGATGCTTGGGTAGGCGATCCAATTTCAGTAGCAGGCTTCGGATCACCAAGCCAAACGGGATTTGCCGGAATTGCTTTTAAACAAGAATAACTAAAGATCGCAACATGCTAAGAAAAATAATGATTGGTGTCTTCATTCTACTCTCCAAGGTTGCATTTCTAGTTCAACCAAAAACAGAACGTTTCTAGTGTTCCGAGAACACAAGAAAAAACGGAAAACTGTTTTCTGCTCGCTGCTGGCACACCAAACACGTTCCTTTGAAACAATATTTTACAAATCGACCCAGAGGCTAAACCGTTTCTGCCTCCGGGTCACGGGTTCAGATCATGCCATGTTATTATATATATATATATTTTAGTAAAAATAATATATAAATATGTTTTAGATATGTATTATTTTATATTTAATTTATGTTTTTTAATTCAGTTTTTAATTTTTTATTATAAAAATATTAAAAGTTGTAATTTGAGGCCAGAAAAAGAGTTTTTTCCATAGTGGGGCAAAACGCCTACGAGTCACATAAATCTTGAAAGGTTACTCAAAATGAAAAAAAAAAAAGATCACACCACTTGAACATCGGAGTGTAAAGTTATGGGTTTTCGAAAGTTTATACGTATTGAGTATATAACCCATGACTCGATTAACGTGTTGAACAAGTCAGCGGTCAAACGATTCTTGACCAAATCAACAATTTTGACCATTTGACAGGTCTTAACTAAATCGAACCCAAAATATTGGTCAGGTGATAGTTGAAACGGTTCAACTGACTGAATCAACAATTGATTGAAAACATTGCTTTTGAATGTCACCAAGCCTTCCAACAAAGAAAAAAAATTAAAAATAAAATGTTATAAAAGAGAAAAGATGGTACATATGCAGCATTTTAGGGAAAGATGTAAGATACAATCCCCATTCCCCGATCAGTGGGTGTTGTCTTGGTTGGTGGACGTACTCATAGCGTTAATTTCACCAATAAACTATTTTTTAATGTTAAAAAAGTTTAAAATGTAAGGACTATGATACAGAGAAGAATCTCGTAGCCCATTTTTTCTATATAATCTGATGAGTGACAATTCATATTTTCTGATGGCCCATAGCCGCAGATTCGTGAACAGTGTCCACGAAGAAGAAAATGACTAAAACAGTGATATATTGTCTTCAACTTTCTTATTGAATGTGTTAATTATCATATAGATATGCATATTCTTTCATCGAAATGGGATTTGTTCCTCACAGGTCTTAATTGCTGCCATACATTAAGAACATCTCCTCATGAATAAAAATATGTAGATGATTTTTATGTACAACTTCGAAAGCTGTGAAATGGGTAAGGGTGTGAGGAGCAAATTCTTTCATCACATCAAATGTGGTTTAATTCATTTAGAAAATCAAATTCTGGATGGATTTATTAATTATTAGATGTTATTTGTTATAATAATTATTTACGTTAGAAATTTTGTTTCTTAGCTTTTCTTCCTGCAACTAACACTTCGGACAACATTTGTTTCAGGAAACAGCATATAAAACAAAATAATATTCAAAATAGAGTTTGAATTCCATCCTCACAAAATTGGTCTTTACAAAATTTAGGTACTTGTATGTTTTTATTCGTAGAGAAATGTAAAAATGTTTCCAATGAGCTTCAAACGCTGTGAATTGGGTGTAAGGATCACTTTTGTGAGAGAAAATCCAAGTTTTCCGAAATCAGGGTTAAAATAAAGAATAAAATAAAAGAAAAAAAAAATACAACAAGCATTCAATTGGCCTCTCGATTGTACAGAAACCTATGTTGATTGCAACAGAAGCGAAATTAAGGAATAAAGGGTAAGAATTTTACCAACAAAATGGATAAGAAGGTAAGGAATATGAAATGATGGAGAGGGTATCGGCGGAAGGAGATCTCACAAAACTGCCCCTCACAATGTCCCACAGCACATCCTCGCTGGCCGCTGTGTATTAGAAACATCTCCCAGTGAGGATATCATCATTTTAAATATTATCATCGGGAGATGTTCCCAATGTATGGTGAGAATATGCTCTATGAAGTTGTGGGGGGCAGTCTAATGCATGAAGTATATTGGAGAGATGGATTGTGCCTTTAACCATTTTTTTATTCTTTATAATGTATAATTCAAGAAGAAAAAAGTATAATTTGTTTATTATTTTATATAAAAAATAATTAATATTGTCTTCCTCAAAGAATTTCTTTAAACGTACTTCAACATTGTAGTTACTACTTATTAATTTCTCTCTCTCTCTCTCTCATACTGTATATGTATTACTGCTTTAGTTATGTGGGAGCTCCAATTAGAGGCCGAAGGCAATTTAGACAAGGGGATGATTATGTTGTCTTTCTTATTGATTGCAACAAGAAACCATAGTTAAATTGTCCAATAAAATACAACTTTATGTTACTACTGTAATACTACCACCACTACTACTGAACTACTCATACTATTATAATTTCTTTTGCTGCTTATAATTTTGTTCAGTCAATTCATATATAAGTATGTTATTTGATTTGTTATTATTTATTTGATTATAACAGTTTGCATGTGCAATGGACATGGATCTTTCCTATAACATAAAGTTCAAATATAAAAATTGCAATCTACTTTCCAGTTTTTAATATAAAATCATTAACAAATTATTGATGAGTAGATATTACAGAAAATTAACTGTAAACTGTTAAACCAACTTATTGGTAGTTGGTTCTTCCAAATTTTTATTAGATTATAAGAATTATTTATCAATACCTTCTTCAAATAAAAAAAGGAATTATTTGTTTATATTGACCAATATTAAATGCATTTGCTTTATATTATTATTAGAACTTGAATAAGGAAATTAGCCTATGACCAATAAAGGGTTGGCTTATGTGGTCGATAGGGACCAATAAATTCTAATTAAATTTATATATTTTTTAATTTAACAAAAATAATACAAACATTATATATAAATAATGTAACTATTAAGGCTGCATTTGAATGTGATGTAAATCAAGAATTGATGTAAAATTTACATCGGTTCGGTTTTGTATACGTTTGGAAAGAGGGTGTAATTATTATCGACGTAAAACTACACTTTGATTCTGTTTTGTGTGTGTTTGGATGGAGTGTAATTTTACGTCGATAATTGATGTAAGGTCTCATCAGTTCTAAAGTTTATTGATGTAAAACTTTATACTCTTCCACCCATCACTATTTTCAAAAAAGCAACGGTCACTTTCTGGTTCAGTGTAAACGTCATCAGTATATTTTTAAACTAATGACATTTTACGCCCATCCCAAACGCAGCCTAAATATCTTTCACATAAAGTCGACTTGATTAATTTATGGGTCTCCAAGTCCCATTTAAAATTGTGCATATTAATTAATTGCAATAGATTTACTACTGACATGTACAATATATTATTAAATTTTGGATGTATTATACATATTAATATATAAGGATTCATGTGTGTATTGCATATAAAATACAATCGGTTCATATTTGGTAAGTTGATTGCATTTTTTTTCTTGTTTGTCAATGCAAATTTTGTGTATTTGATTAACACAAAATACAGATATAAATTATAAAATAAATTTGTAATAAAAAAATATAGGAGATAAAACTCTTTTGATTTTGCTCGATGACATGAACAACCCCTAATTAAAGATTCAATTTAGTGAAGATGAGTTTGGTGTGTTTCTTATGCTTGTCAAGTATTGATATATGTTTCCTCGACTTTTGGTGCTTTTGAAGAGTTGATATAGATTTGCTTCACGCTTGATCAGCTGTAAGGAATACTTCTCTAAGATGGACTTTTTGCAGTAGCTTGATTTTCCTAGGAGAGTTTGAATACAAGTATAAAGTAGAGAACTAATAAATTTAATTCCTTCTTTCTTCTCTCTTGATGTTGAAGTAACATTGAAATTTGCAAGAGCTTATAGTTGCTTTGCAATTCTTAGATGTTGGTGTGAGTGATTAAGAGCTTCTCAAATATGTAAGTATGAAAAGAGGGAGAGCCTCTTCTATCTAGGCAAGGTTAGCTATTTATAGCCTAGTATCAGGTCACCCTTTTTGCTAATTAACTCAGTATAAGTGGGGTGTTAGGTAAGGATAAATCCAATACATGCATCATTATGTAAAAGGCATTGGTCTTGCCAATGAGACCACCCTATTACAATAAGACATGAGCCTAATTGGATTTTGATTCACTTGGATTCTTAGGCCATGGTCATGTTTATATTGACATGAGCTGAGGCCCATATTAACTTATGAGGCTACATATAAATTAAATTCTCTTATTTGACTTAAAAATTCACATATCTACACTATTCTATAAGATTTTACCTAATATATGTAGGCAATTAAGTTGTAAAATTGTTGTTATTGATGGGTGGGTTTTCAAATTGTGCTTTTCCAAGATTTGGCAATTCCAAACTTTGAACCATGGTATTGTGGTGAGAATGGATCCTTGGCACGAGATTTTTGTTTGTGGATCACAGGGCATTAGTTCGGCTGTCTAGATTGAACGGGACAATTCGTGACATATCAACCTCTATAAACTTAATAAAAATAATGTATAATTATATTTTATATATAATTTAATATATGTATATACATGCATTATTTAATATATTTGATATATCACCCTATGTTTTTAACTTTTTATTTCATTTATTATTAATCTATAAAAATATTAAAAATTGAAAATTGAATGAAAAGGGAATTTTTGATAAAAATAAACTTCGAAAAATTACTCAAAATCAACATATAAAATCACCCTAATAAAAAACCATCATAAAGATCACCATAATATATATTATGATTAGATCAAACGGATCAACACTTCAACATGTTGGATCATATATATTTTGACCAAATTAACAATTTCTCATAAAATCCTCAATTTTATGAAAACCGGACTCAGAATTAGGATCGGGTCACAGCTTAAACAGCCAGATCAATAGAGTTTTTTCACAAGAATCCTACCCACAGAACACAACAGCTGTACATTGAGAACATCATTCATATTCATATTAGTAAGATGTTGACAAAGTCCTGTGATAGGAGATCCGAGTTCGTTGAAAACACTGCTGTCAAGCAATGGAAGGCGATGGTCCATGCTGAGCTGTATTGGACGGCATGTGAGCATGTCCAATCCCGTTTGGTTTATTGCTTCCGTTTGCATGGTTCTGAGTGGACAGCCTTCACGATGCGCCCTTTTCGTTCCACGGGGAATGTTAGCAGTAATAACTAATAACCACTTAAGTGGTAGTGGTCGCTGTAGTCACTCTCGCCCCAGGAAGGTTACATTTGGTCGACGACCAGACCCTGGTTAACCTCTCTCTCTCTCTCTATATATATATTGCAATTGCTTCAAGCCTTCAACCAATAACTAGCTCTGTAACTATGCCGCCATACTCCTTGCCGGTCTGCCGCTCTGACCCGCCATCTTGACTCAGAGATGTCCTCTAACTGAGCAACATAGTTGGCTTTAAGCTTTTAATGGTTAATGCTTAATACCCGCCCCAATCATTTTGGTAAATAAGGATATATTATCAAGTATCAAGTATGAACAACCTTCCCCCATCGGATCCAACACTAGATTTGCAGCCATTGGTCCAATAATTAATTGTGGATCGAAAACAATTGGGCGCCTAGACTTCCGGATTCACAGTTAGGTTCACGGGGCGCATGAACCCTCGTGAATGTTGACTTTTAACATAACCGGTGTTTAAAATTATTTTTTACTCATCCGGCCGCTAAAAGACAAAAAATGAAAAAATATCTATGCGTTAATGTGCCAGATATGACGTTTTAGCATCTCGCCAATAAACTGGTTTTGGCACAACAAGCTAACGATAGAGACAGTTCAAATCTAATATATTAAAGGAATGATTTGAGGCCAAAACCTCCCTATAATCATACATGTGATCCATTTACATTTTCAGACATTTTATCATTTTAAAAATTTAATCAAAATAGACACATGTCAAATTCTTCATTCATGACCTAGACTTGATAAACTATGTAGCCAACAAGAACATCTCCAAGCGCCAATTTTATGAGCTCTATGCTTTGAGTAACCACTACGGTGGCATGGGAAGCGCCAATTCTATTGATTGTGCATACATGAGAGGCTGTAGACAAGTTAAAAACTTGCTAAAATAGTATTGACCTTCTAAAGGATGAATGCTTTTGAGGCTCACCAATTGATCGATCATTTCAAGCAGTGAGCATGTATAATTTGCACATATATGCAACTCTTGAGTCATAACCCATCGACGAAGCAGATTGGAACGCTAACCTAAAAATCTGCACTACTACACTTTTGGGTTGTACCTTATCAAGAAATGAGTCATTGAATGTTTTAGTCCTCTCTAGTTTCGTTATGTTAAAAGGTGGTCCAAGTGTGAGTTCTAACTTCTAAGTAGAGGTGGAGAGTGAACATATTATTATAGTAATCATATGGGAAGTTTTTGTTCCTGACATTGTGATTTTATCAACAATGTGAAACTTCTAGATGAGAATAGATGGTATTACTTTGACGACAGCCATATTTCGCCCATAAGTGAGAAGTATGTTAAGTCAGCTGCAGCGTATGTACTTTTCTATAGAAGTATGTTAAGTCAGCTGCACAATAATGTGAGCGACAAGACCCAAGATAATTGACCGAATTGCAATTACCAAACTTTAGGGGAGGGGAGGTTTCAACGATAGAAGATTTCAGCAATTTAATCCTCCTTAATTGGATATAATTTGTTGAATTGAAATTGGGACAATTAGATATCATTTTCATTTGCACAATACTATTCCTTCTCAATTTTTTCAAAATGTTGTTGACCCGGTTCCAATTATCACCTTTCTTGGTCCCATACCTATTCAATCCAGAAACTAATCTAATATCTGGGTCCATCCATCTCCAATCCATTATTTTATTTTGCAAACAACTATTCATTTATTCAATCATGTATATATTAGTTAACCTTTATTTTGGTTAATTTCAAAATGAGCTTGTTTGCCACAAAACATTATTGAATATCTCTCTCTTACTTCAACAATCGAACCTCCATATCTACTTTCTTTTAATCATTATCATTATAACCTCCCACATGCAATGCACATACACTTTTACTATTATATATTAAAGGAATAATTTCAGGTCAAAACCCCCTACAGTCAGACATGTGGCCCATCTACATTCAAACACTTGTCATTTCAAAGATTTAACCAAATTGGACACGTGTCAAATTCTAATTAAGTGTACTTCAAGAACAAAGTCCACTAGACATGTGTCAAATTTTGATTAGTGGTAGTTCAAGAAAAGACCCCACTAACATACAGAGTAGAGCCCACCACTATGTAGAGTTGCGAGAAGTGGGAAGCTCCCTATTTCAATCTTTTCCAAAAGGAAACCGTGCTATTAATTACTTTTTACATACAAAACTAATTAATCAATTCCAACTATTGATTACTAATAATAATTACTGTTAACTACTTCTAATTAATTAATTCTAGCTATTAATTACTAATAATAAATACTCACTATAAATAATTTCTAATAATAATTACTACTATTACTTGATTGATGATAATAATTAATTATGGAGTATTGCTTATTATTAATTCGAAATATTAATTAATAAATATTTTCATAATGGTAATTAATAATTCAGAAATTTATATTAACTCATATTAATTATTTGAAAATAAATATTTAATGTTAATTAAATATATTATAATTATTATTAGAAATTATAATTCATACATTTATATGAAATAATTAATTATATTTTTATAAGTAATTATAATTAATAATAGTATATTAATTAATATAATTATATTATTATTATTATTATCAATAATTATAATTAATTATTACTAATACTAATGATGATAATTATTACTTCGGAATGATAATTAATTATTGGTAAATAATAAACAGTTTAATAATGTTAACTATTAATTGGGATATGATCATTTTGTATTAATATTAATTCATATTAAGTATTTTATAAATATATAATTAGTGTTACTTATTTACATTATTATTATTACAAGTAATTATAATTAATACTATTATTATTCTCCAATAAATACTTCATTTAGTAAAAGTTAAATTATGAAATTTCAATCATTCAATACTGTTAAACTTAAAGAATTATAAAAGCAAATATTATTTTATGAATTAATTAAAAATCATAATTGTAACAAATTAATTTCTTAATAAAAATAAAAAATAATAATAATAATAATTTAATATTACTGATTTCAAAACCAATACCCACATAATAAGAATATATTATTGGTATTAATATATTATTAAGGGTAAATTACAAAGACCACCCTGTACTATGGGGTTTGTGATAAAGACCCCCTATACTTTGTTTTGCAACAAAGACCCCCTCTCTACTATGACCATGAGACAAAACCCCCCCTACGTTAGTTTTCGGTTGAAATCTACCGTTGCAATATTTTTTAATCCCTATATTACTCTTATACACAATTAGGAGAAAACACTCTTCATCTTCCCCGATCTCATGATACATGAACCATATAGGGAGTGTTTCAAAACCCAAATATATCAGATTCTACATAGTCCTATTCTTCCTTTCATTTCTTCTTTTTTTCCCCTTGCTTCATCTTATTTTCCTTTTTCTTTTCGTGGATTTGGGAGGTAGACTGTCGTGTACGTGATGGGGCAGCAGTGATTTGGTTTTGGGGAGAGTATCACACACTCTCATAGACTTTTCTTTTCTTTTCAATCCATGGTGCTGCTAATGTCGTTCCCTGGATGAGTTATGCTGTTGTACCAGATTACTTATCAGGAATTCAGCACTGTTGTGTCTATGAAAGCTGAAACACATTATCGTTGCAGAAATCGCTCGACTTTCGCCGCTTGATGTCTCTCTCCGCTGTTTTTATAGTAGGAGTGGCGATGGAGATGGTGGAGCGGGTCTTCTCGCTTTCCGAGCTCGAGTAGTACTGGTCAAGCACGTTGGCTGGCGTGTCCGAGCTCGAAACCATATCAAATACCGACTCGTAGCCGTCAATCACTATGTCTTGCATCGAACAGGTTCTCCTGTAACCAAGAGAAATTAACAAAATGGATTTTAAGAGGGGTTATAAAGAATACATCACATTTGTCCTTTTTTTCCAAAGGAGATGAATAAAATGGGAAAGTGCTTACTTCATTTACATAAACACAAGAGGAAATCTCGCAAGGGAATTGCAAGTGAAAGAACCAACTGCTGCTGGAGCAACTATTGGTGGCTTGAACGCTAAATGTTTGATCTCTGTATAAGCAACAAGAGAGATTATAATGATCCAATTGAGAATTACTTTGACGTACAATTACGAAAGAAATATTTCTACATGCAATAACGTTATTCAGATCATGTATCAGAGGCAGTTCTTTGATTTTGAATAGAGAAAGGAAGTAACAAATAAAGGAGAAGGACGTTATCGAGAGCATTCTCCACTTGAGAGCTCCGAGTATCAGGAGCTCCATTCGCTGTATTGTTTGCGTGTTGAAGATGATTCCTTCTTCCCTCTGTTTCAACAAATCGGTGACTTCTTTTAACACTGGTAGCGTTCAGTAAATATATATTCGATTAACGAACGGGAATAGAACGACGAATAATGACAAACATAGAAAGAAATAAGGAAAGAAAAAAAAAAGTGTATTCTTTTAACTGGAAATCAGTCAGGAGGAACTCTGTTTTGTTCATTCTCGCTGCAACATCAAGATCGCTTAGGTCTTCAGAGGATCGAACCGATGACGAGTGAAAATGCTTTAGGAGTGACCACAACATAAATAACAGAACAAGGAGAAAGATAAGATACACTAGAAACTTGGCGAACTTATCTTTTACTTACCGGCATTCCTTGTGTGGAGATGAATCGATCGAGATAATTGATAACGAGGTATGTTACGAACGGATCAAAATTTCTGGAGAATTGAGCCTGACAAAAAAACGAAGGATCTCGATTCGCACAGTAAGAAGTCTCCGGGGAAGGATTTGAAGGAATAACTGTTAAAACTTGGGGAAACGAGAGAACAGGACTTGTAGAATCTGCTGCATTTGGGTTTTGGAGCACTCCCTACAGAGGAAGAAGAGAGATCGGGGGAGAGAGAGAGAGGGAGAGAAAGAGGAATGTGGATCACTCCGCTTCTGTTCGTGTATCGGGAGGTCAGGGAAGATGTACAGTGTTTTTCTTCCAATTGTCTACAAGGATACTATGGGATTAAAAAATATTATTACGGCAGATTTTAACGGAAGATGAACAGGGGTTTTTGTCACAAAAGAATGTACAGGGGGTCTTTGTCAGAAACCCAATAATTTATCCTATTATTAATCTATTAATAATACTAATTATTATTAAAAAATGTTAATAGAAAATTTTAATTACTTAAAATTATTTGTTGAAATAACCCATTTTAATTTGGACAGATAATTAATTATTCATTTTAGTTTCTTAAAATTATTATTTACTGAATAATTTTAATTACTCTTTGATTTAACTACCTTATTTTTGAATAATTGGTTTTTTATGTTTAATAATTTCTTTTGCAAAAATCCAAATAATTTTTCATTTGCAATGCTAACCATTTTATTTTTCTCTTATTTAGTTTTCCAAAAGATAAAAAATTAAATTAAAAATATTTACCTATTTTATGAAACTATGTATTTATCAAGTTGTTGTCATTGATGATGACGATGATGATGAGTCAACTTTTTGAAAGAGAGGGGTAATAATAATCATTAATAACTTCTAATTAATTAATTTCAGCTATTAATTACAAATAATAATAACTCACTGATAATAATTTCTTAAAATAATTACTATCAATACTTAATTACTGATATATTACTGACATATTACTGATAATGTTTATCATTATTAATTCAAAATGATAATTAATAAAGATTTTCAAAATGGTAATTAATAATTCAGAAATAATCATTTTATATTTATATTAACTCATATTCATTCTTTTGATATTTAGTGGTAATTATTTATATTAGAATTCATACATTTATACGAAATAATTAATTATATTATTATTATCAATAATTATAATTAATTATTACTAATAATAATGATTTCTGATAAAAATTAATTACTGATTATAATTAAATACTAATAATTAATTCCTTAATTATAACAATGATAATTATTACTTCAAAATGTTAATTAATTAATGATAATTAATAAGTATTTTAATAATATTAATTATTAACTGGGGTATAATCATTTTATATTTATATTAATTCATATTAATTATCTTATAAATATATAATTAGTGTTACTTATTATTATTATTATTATTATTATTATTATTATTATTATTATTATATTATTTATTATTGATGGAGGATGATTTGGCTCGACCTACGAAATGGTGGCACGTGGATCTGACTCAGCACGAGCAACAACTCAACATCGTGACCTAATACGGCTAAGTAACGAGCCTGTAAAGCAGCTCGCTACATCATAGCTCGCAAAAGAAGGAGCTCGCCACAACACGAGCTCCAGGTTCCCCAAGCTACCCCGAAAGGGATATTCCGAAGTAACTTTAGCTCGCGAGCTAGGGAAACCAACTCGCCCGAGCCCCCAAGTAGATAAGTCATCCCAGGGACCAATTCTACTAAGGGTAACCATGAAGCATTCCGAGCTCACTACAAAGTAGCTCGCGAATGAGCGGCACGAGCGTTCCTCAGGAAGCTTCCATCTGATAGGCCGTACCAATCAGACTACGCCACATCCCTTAACCGACAGCGCAGTCCCTGTCCTTTCGACAGTCTGCACCCACGTCTCTCAGCAGGCGGAGGCGCGCCTACCCTTTGGAGATGTGTCACTCACCCGAGCAAGGAGTACGTCGCAATGGCCGCCTGCGCAACACTGGCAAGTAACGGCTGTAGTAGGGGCCAATGGCGTTTACGCCTGACCTGACAAGAACACCCCTATAAAAGCCCTCAGGGAAGAAAAGAAGCTTCTTCTGAAGACATCTAATATCTCAAGCATAGTTAAAAAGCGCGACCTACACTCTTAGCTACCACATACTTCTTTTCTCTTTCTCCTGCGTTCTAACTTAAGCATCGGAGTATTCCCACCGGGTAAAGATCCCCAGGAATCCTTCATTTTCGTCTTCTCAAATGCCGTTCGTCGCCAACAAGGAGCCAGTCAGCAGCCAGCTAGGAGTGACCGGATTGCGCACCATCATTTGACACCATCTGTGGGAAACGCTTCTAAAATCCTCCCTCTAAACTTTCACAGTTCCTTCTTTTCTGAAAACTTAGCACCCATGGCCTCTTCAAGTAATGTCGGACATAGCATGGAGATGGACATCGCCGGGGAACAACCCCAGGTACCCGTGGTCTATATTGGGCAATTCACTGTTCCCCTTTTGGTGGACGGAGCCCCTAGCCTGAACGTACCATGAGCAGCGGCGCCTGTGAGTGTTCCCCTTCCCCTCTCTGTTGAGACAACCATTACCGGCACTGTTATTGTCCCTCCGACGACAAGCTAGAGCCAATTTGACAACCTGGTGCAGCCCATGCGGGCCATACAAGCCCAGATGCAACAATTTTAGCAGTTCCAGCTCTATCAGCACCAAGTGCTGCACCAAGTCTCTCAGTATCACTATTAGCAGCAATTCCCTCAGCTGCCTCAGCTTCAACCTCAGCTCCCTCCCTGACACCCAGCCTCACGGCAAGCTAGGACTCCCCGCCAGGATGAATGCCCTTCTCGCTAAGGAGAGGCTTCTAAGAGCCAAGCCTCCTCTCGAGGTGGAAAATAAAGACCAGCCACTCCTGTCTCACTGCGGGCAGTCAGGTCGGGAGGACCCCAGCTCGCCAGGTCTACGTCACCTCAGTGATCGAATCTCGAAGCCCCACTTCTGGAGAACCGATTCAAGATCCTAGCTGCAGAATCTAAGCATAACCCCTCTGTCCGTAGCCATCACCAGCAACCTGAGCTGCTTCCTGCGCAAACTATTCTTGACAGCATAGAGGTGAGCAGCACCAATGCGGAGCCCGCCAAGAAGCAGAGAAGCCGTCGCCGAGCTTGCCGGTCTACCACCGACAACCTCCTCGAGCTCGGAGGAAGGGAAGAGGTAAGCTTGGGTGAAGTTAAAGCTCCCCTTCTTTCTGTTCCTAAGGACTTCAAACTCCCCCCTCTCGACAAGTATGATGGGTCGTTCGACCCAAATGATCATGTAGATGCCTTCCAGCCGCAGATGCACCTGGCAAGGGCCAGTGAGTCTTGCATGTGCGTGGCTTTCTCCACCACTTTTAGAGGAGTGGCCCGCACATGGTACCGAAACCTTGCACCTGGATCGATAAAAAGTTGGGCACAGTTCGCACAAGCCTTCACGTCCCACATCATCACTAGCAAGCGGTGCCCGCGAAATGAGGAAAGTCTTCTCAACATAGTCCAGAGAAAGGGAGAGTCCATCCGGGGCTATATCAAGCGATTCAACGATGCATGCATGTAGATACCGCGCCTGGACTCCGTGGCGCCTGGCAGCAGCCAAGAAGGGCATGACGCACAAAGAATTCAAGTGGCACATGGTTGTCAACCAACCGGCAACCATAACTGAATTTCTCAAGCTTGCGGATAGGTTCATAGCCATGGAAGAAGAGATCAACCAGAAGGGCGAGAGTGTGCCCGAGAAAAGAAAAAGAGAATGAGAACTTCCCAGCCAAGGAAATAGCCGAAAGAAGAAGGACGTAGCTCGGGGGGCAAAGCCGGGTTAGCCGTTCCGACCCCCAGTAGCGGACCGAGCTGATTACACCCCACTGAACGCGAAGTGGGCCAAAATCCTGATGGCAATCAAGGATGCCCTGTACGTGAAGAGCCCACCCCGCCTGAGGGGGGAATCCCAATGAAAGAAATAAAAACTTATATTGTAGTTTTCATAGAGATCACGGTCACAATACCGAAAATTGTAAGAACCTCCGTGACGAGATAGAGGAACTCATCCATCGCGGATATTTAAGGAATTTTGTACAAAATAATAACAATAATAATAATAAGGCAGGTCGGCAAGGGGAGCACGGTAAGGATGCTCCTAAGTCCAGCAACAGGCCGGCCGAACAGTCACAGAGGTAGCGTTCGGAAGAGAGGCTAGTTCGAGGCACCATCCACATGATAGTTGGAGGCTCGATCGCTGCAGGTTGTACCTCAGCAGTAGATCGGACGTCAGTTCGCAAAGCTGCCAGGGAAGAACAAAATCCTCCGAAGCGGCCGAAGATGGAAGAAATAATCTTCTTCATGGAGGACGATGCGCCAGGGGTCCACTACCCCCACAATGACGCGCTTGTCATAAAAATAAGGATCAATGACTTCGAGGTCAGGCGCGTCCTCGTTGACTCAGGTGTCTCGGCAGATATTCTCTTCAAAGCCGCGTTCGACCAGCTTCAGTTGCAAGGAAGTGACTTGAGGCCCACGAACACTCCTTTGGTGGGCTTCAACGGAGAAGAGGTTAGGCCCCTTGGGAAAGTGACAGTACCTGTGGAAGTCAGCACATGGCTCTGCGTAGTCAGACTCAACCATGACTTCCTGGTGGTCGCGCCCCCCTCCGCATACAACGCAATAATAGGTCGGCCGATCACCCATGTCCTATGGGCAGTGGTCTCCACTTATCATTTGGCAATGAAGTTCCCTACAGACTTCGGTGTGGGGGTAGCGCGGGGCGACCAGCTTGAGTCCCGCAAGTGCTATGTCGCCACCCTTAAGGGGAAGACCAAGGTGGCCGATGACCTCGAGCTGGAGCGGCCCACAAAGCAGAGCGAAGAGCGAGCTACACCCATGGAAGAAATAGTTGTTGTTCCAACTTCAGTAGAAGACCCAACTCGGACACTTCAGATCGGTGCTTCAGTCCAAGAACCCCTACGATCCGAACTAGTAAGTTTCCTACTTCAAAACTTAGATATTTTTGTATGGTCCACGACATAGATGCCCGGCATAGACCCTAGTCTTATAACTCACAAGCTCAATACTGACCATGTAGTTAGGCCCGTTAGATAGAAGAAACGCAACCTAGCCCCGGAACGATGGAAAGCAGTCGACGAAGAGGTCGCGAAGCTCCTTGCAGCCGACTTCATAAGAGAAGTCCATTACCCAAGCTAGGTAACCAACCCCGTTCTGGTAAAGAAGGCTAACAGCAAGTGGAGCATGTGCGTCGACTACACCAACCTAAACCGAGCCTACCAAAAAGACTGCTTTCCCCTTCCTAGAATCGACCACTTAATGGATGCGACCTCGGGGCACAAGTTGCTTAATTTCTTAGACGCCTATTCGGGCTACAACCAGATTAGGATGGACCCGACCGATGGAGAAAAGACTACCTTTATCATAGAGTTTGGTATATATTGTTACAAGGTTATGCCCTTCAGGTTGAAAAACGCTGGGGCAACCTTTCAAAGGCTTGTAAATAAATTATTTGAGCGATTAATTGGCAGAAAAATAGAGTGTTATGTAGACAACATGGTCATCAAAACTCAGTTCTCATACAAATTAATACTAGACTTACATTCTATCTTCCAAATTTTGAGACGATTTAACATGAAATTGAATCAAAACAAGTGTGTCTTCAGTGTTACCTCGGGCAAATTCCTAGGATACATCGTTAACCGGCATGGCATTGAGCCAACTCGGATAAGATTAAGGCCATTTTAGATATGAGATCACTTCAGAAGTTGAAGGAGGTTCAGAGGTTGAATGGTCGCTGTCTGGGCTGAGCCGCTTCATGTCCAAGTCGACGAACCACTGTTTGCCTTTCTTTAAGGCAATTAAGAGCAAAGGGTTTGAATGGAACCAAGACTGCCAGCTCGCATTTTACGAGCTCAAGAAATACCTCGCTAGTGTGCCAATCTTAACCCGGCCCAAAGAGGGCAATGTTTTAGAGTTGAATTCACTAGAAAGCCCAATGAACCCCCTGAGCCCATCACATGGATTCTATGGGCCTAATTCTTACATTAAGTGGTCCCTGGGCCAAGCCACCTTGTAACACCCAGGGATTGTGGGCAGATGCAAGATTATCCCATTAGGTATTACCCTCAGTAGTCTTACACTTAACCTCTCAGCTCATAATGATCATACATTGCCCAACAAGAGAGGACCTTTCCCTCGGCTGCAAGGAACAATGCTGCACTCTCTACTCACATGGATCTCGGGAATTAAAACCTTTTGCAAACAATTTGAAACCGTAACATATATACTTTTATATCTCATATAAAATATATTTTGCAAAATAAATCTCAAAGATTGAAATCAGCTGCTGGCAATCTTGGTTTCCATCAGATAGAGTACATCCCCGATCATTACCTTTGTCCGACAAAGGGGCTGATCCTGTCACTATGATCACCCACTCAGATGAATTCCCGGACTGTCCCAACATATCTAGGTTTTGACCATCTCTAAGGATCTCACTGATTGACATATCAAATACAACCCAATTCAACATCTAGTGCAGTATCATAATCGAGTTTAAGGGTCAGGTGTAACTTTCTAGTTTTACCCACCAATCTCCAAGGTCCAGGGCAATACTGGAAATCCGGTCCGATTCAAGGTTTCAAGTAATTTTACACTGCATGTGCTTTGGGTCTCACCCTGATAGGTGAGACAGGCTATTCCAACACTTGGCAGCACACCAGTGTCAGCCTTAGCCGGATAAATCTCCCCAGACTAATCCAATGGATGTGAACATTCTAAATTAACACTTGTCTCATTTAGTGTCCAGTTTAAGGGTCTTACACAGAAACACACCACAAGAACATGAATCAAATATACACTTTATTCATTTACAATAAATGTCATAAGTACATCAAACAGATTGGAACTAAGGGCATACAACTATCTAACACCATCAACTTGGCTAAGACAAGTTGCCAAAATAGTTTCGGGTGTCACCTGATTGTTCTTAGGTACCATGTGTCACAATATCAATGGAGGGCCAAATCTGCCCTCATCAGAGACTGCAATTAATCATCGAGGAGGAGCATTAGGAAGAGCAGCAACAATAAAATTAACAGCATCAACAAAAGTAACAATAATTCTTCGAGAACAACGGAGCAGCCGAAGAGTCGGGCATGAAAGGGAAGACATAAGAACTCGGATGCTCATTTCATGATCAATGAGAACGTGATTGTGGACTCGGATTATAGAGATACCAAAACCACAGTGATTATTAAGAATATACCCAATAAGTACAGGTGCTTTGCTCCCAAGTGCTCTATGATCTTTCCTTGTTTGGTTTTTCCATCTGGGTTATGTTTTTCTTTTTCGAGCCTTGGGGTTTGGGATATGGCGCAGACAAACACTGCATACACTGCAACGAGCAGATTGGCGACAACGATGATCAACCATTATCATCCTACGGTTTCGTTTATCTCTCTATTGATTTCAAGTAACTTTTTTAACCAAATCAAATATTTAATCTTAAATTTGAAAATTTTCATGTCTTTGTTAACATTGAGGATAAAAATGCCATGTCATCAGAAGTTGCCACATCACCAAAAAATGCCAAATCAATAGATATGCGATAAACCTTATCACAAATTTATCGCATATCCCTGTGATAGATCTCTACTAACTTGATAAACTCTATCATATAGAGTTCAATGTAACCTTGATAAACTCTATCTGATAAAATTCAGTGTAATTCGATCTCTTATCTTGAATGCTGTACATAAAGTCAAACAATTGTATCTATAATATTCGAACCATTTTTATTTAATACAAATTTTTGCTATTATTTTCAACTGTTAATCATTTAATTTACATTTCTGTAATAATTCTGTGTCTCCTCCGTTGTCTTTGCTGGTATCAGTAACAAGTGTAATGTTGGATATGGGTTCGTGAACCTAACGTCTCCCCAGGTGACTTGGAGCCATGGAGGCTCATGGCATTTGTGCTTTGTTTTTGGAACTTCTTTTGATAGGTTGAGGTACCGCTAGCTTAGATAGGTTAGAGGTTTGAGTTCAAGGAACCAAAATGAAAAAAAATAATAATAATAAAGAAAACTTAGTAATAATAAGCGATTGTGTAGGAAAACAGTGAAAGAGGGAAGAAGAAGAAGAAAAAGGAGCTTTATCACCGGTTGATTTATTTTTGGCTGTTGATAAAATCGCCGGTGGTCTTTTCGCTGGCCAAGTTTAGGCTCGGATATGGGAGAATGGGTAGGAGGGTTTAAAACGAAAATTTTCAATTTTTTGTCTTTTTAGCGTCCGGTTGAACCGGACAGATAGAAATTAACGTTAAGCACCCGTTGATTCAAAGGAATCGATGTATACACTTCCTATTGGAGGGTTCACGCACCCAGTAAACCTAGGGTCCACTGAATCCGGACTCCCTACAACTTTCCCCAATAGGTGTTCCACATCCTACCATGAGATTCCCAGGCGTAGAACCATAAAGTGGATCAGATAGATCCAATAAAAAATATTCTATTGCGTAGGGTCCTGGCCTTTGATTTGTATGCGACAACTTATTGGTAGCAGCGATCCTGGAAGCCGGATTTGCCCATATAGTTTGATTGATGTCCAATCCATCTTGTCAGGATCCAATATGGATCATCTTAAGGGTCTAGGGATGCTAATGCCATACGTTATGGTTGGGGTCAGTAAATAAAGATCCAATTGTGATTAAACAAGTCGTAACTTGAATCAAGATCCACTACCTTATATCAATTAAATAAGTTCTGAATTAACTCTGATCTAATCCACAACATTATATGAATTCTCTACAACCAGTACTATAAGTCTATAACATGTTGAAGATGGGACTGCAGCTCAGCTCGACGAATCTGCCGGGAAGGAAATATTGCTATTTGCTAGGTTGGGTAGTTGGGTATGGTAGCCAACCAAAACTCTCGGACACAGTTTGCTGGTGACGATTGGGTTGGATTACCGGGTATCCATAATAAAATGACTGAAGTTCCGTCACGCCCGCGCTGTCGTCTGGTCGGGTCCAGCTCTTCTTTGGCTACTAGACTAGTAGTTGTCACTTGTCACCGTTCCAAGTCAAACCCGATTCACACAGTTCGAGGTGTGTTTTCTTGTATCAAACCATATTTGCTACGATAGTGTTGGTACCGTATAGTTCTGCGCGGAAATAAAGAAATCGAAACATTCGATATATTATCATGGCCCCACCTTGAATTACATGAAGGCCAGGATTTTCGGGGAAGCGCTTTGGAATCTCTCCTCTTATAAATGATAACCCTCTGAGACATAGGAGACGGGGCAAAGGCGCAATGCAAAGTAAATGCTTGGGTTATGCCCGATTAACAACTCTTGCTCTTAATTATATTGGGTCTAAATTATTATCCACTATCTCAACAGGCCCAACTTGCAAACCTCAATTCCTCGTGCCCATGGAGGCGGAACCTCCGCCCTCCTGACTCCTGAGGTTGGGCCCACTAGGATTTTCATGACCGTCGGATCCAAGCCTTTGTTTAAAAGTATAAAACTCGAATAGGACAAAACAAATCCAATGATGGGCCCACTTATATTTACTGTTTTGCCATTATAAAATAGGAAGCGTGCACACTGCATACCCGGTTCTTGGGTCAAAAGTTGTTGACATTAACTCCGTATAATTAAAAAAACAAAGCGAATAATAATCAACACATAATCATCGAATTTATACAATCTGAACGCCACATCGTGGATTTCTATGCACGCAGATCGAACCCCGTAGGCCCGTATTCCTTTGCCTTCTTGCTGCAGCGCAGGCATGTAATTACTAATTACCTCGCTCCTTTCGGACCAAATTACGAAAATCACCATCTCCTTCTCATACGGTCATACCAGAGCAGAGATTAAAGACCTCGGATTAGCTTAGTCAATCCTATTTTAATCCTTAAGATTTATTTAATAATTACTGGCTTACCGCAGCTGTTAATGAGCGCATGCGTGGTCAGAAGATCACAACAGTACGGTAAATCGCTATAAATCGTCTCGTAAAATACAAGTCATTCCTTTGCACTAGATAAATCACGGTGGTACAGTAATTCATCCCCTCGATGAATTCCCGACCGTCCAAATCCTCTGATAGGCAACGTAAACAGCGTTAAGGACCGATCAAACTCCTCTCTTGATGGGTACAACCTCCGGTTGCGATGCGTGGAATCAGGGCGGTCCAATCTTTGGTATTGCCAAATGCCAATAGCCAGAGGCCCAGAGCAGTGGAGCACTACGTACCACGTCTACATTTTTCCCGCATCTTCAGACATCCTTGTTTCTGACATTTATGTCAAATTTTTCAAGTGTCTGTTAAAGCTGGAAAGGTTCGAATGATTTAACTTTTGTAGGACCACGTTTCCCTCTGATTAATGGCATCGAATTGGTGGCCCACCAACTGAATCGACGATCACCCACGTTCATTAGGGCTCGATTGGATTGTGGATTGATCAGTGAAGCATTTGTCAGAGAGGAGTGTTTCCTGTTTCGTGACTGTTTTTTCTTATCAATAATAATCTTTAACAAAAATAAAAAAGAAAGCACATGCTTATTATAAAAAATTTTAGTAAAATAAATCAAAATAATTCCCTAACCTGCTGATTCCCTGAACAAAATCCTGGTCAATTTGCGGGAAAACCAGGTAGAACGTAGAAGAAACAAATGCACCCGCCTTCATTCTTTACAGAAAGCCCAGGGCTTTCGCCCTAATTACATATTTACCCGGTCCCCAGGTCTCCCCGGTTCAAAAGACTAGAGAGCGACACTCACCTATCTCTTCTTCCTTGTTCACCATTGTAGTTGCTAGCTTGCTGCAAGCAAAAATGGCGAAGCCCACCCTTGCGTTTTTGCATTTCGTTCTGTGTATCTCGCTTCTTCGCTTACCATACGCGCAAGCATCTTCCAATCCCGATTTTCAGGCGTTAATGGCGTTCAAAACTGCTTCAGATCCCTCTAACAGGCTTAGTAGCTGGAACCAAACCGCCGATCCATGTACCTGGTACGGTGTTTCATGTGTTCAGAACCGCGTTTCTCGTTTAGTTCTCGAAGGACTGGATATCCATGGCAGCTTTGAACCCTTAACTAAACTGAACCAGCTTCGTGTTTTGAGTCTCAAGAGGAACCGCTTCTCTGGTTCCATTCCCGACCTTTCTAACCTCACCACACTAAAGCTTCTTTTCCTCTCCTACAATGACTTTACTGGAGACTTCCCCTCCTCCGTAACGTCGCTTTTCCGGCTTTATCGTCTTGATCTGTCTTATAACAACCTCTCCGGTCAGATTCCAGTTACAATCAACCGCCTTACGCACCTCCTCACTCTCCGGCTCGAAGAGAACCAGTTTTCGGGCGGTATTTCCAGTTTGGACATCCCGAACCTGCAGGACTTCAATGTGTCAGGAAACCGCCTCACCGGTGCCATACCCAAGTCCTTGTCTGGTTTCCCAGAGGCGGCTTTCTCTAGGAACCAGGTCCTGTGCGGGTCGCCATTGCCGAGTTGTAAGAACATTGTGAGCGACCCGAGCAGGCCCGGCTCCGAAGGGGCTGTGGCGTCGCCATTAAGTCCTCTCGACGAAAGACCGGGGGTGGTCTCGTCGTCGCCGAGTTCGAAACCGGAGGTCTTAGAGACAACAGGAAATAGTCACCACGGCGGAACCGGGAGGATGAGTATGCTCGCCGTCATAGCCATTATACTCGGCGATATTTTGGTGCTCGCACTTGTCTCGCTCGTCTTGTACTGCTACTTCTGGAGAAATTACGTGGAAAAAATGCGCGAGGGCAAAAATTCGAGATTAATGGAGGGAGAAAAAATCGTTTACTCGTCGAGTCCCTACCCTCCGCAAGGCGGGTTCGAGAGAGGAAAAATGGTTTTCTTCGAGGGGGCAAAGCGGTTTGAACTGGAAGATTTGCTGAGAGCTTCGGCCGAAATGTTGGGGAAAGGCGGGTTTGGAACGGCGTATAAGGCGATTCTCGATGACGGAAACGTCGTTGCCGTTAAACGGCTTAAAGAGATTCAAGTCGGGGGGAAACGTGAGTTCGAACAGCAAATGGAGATATTGGGACGGTTAAGGCACCAAAACGTCGTTAGTATGAAGGCTTATTATTACGCTAGAGACGAGAAGTTACTGGTCTACGAGTATATGCCAAACGGAAACCTATTCTGGCTCCTCCACGGTACGTCAAACTTCTTCAAAATCATTGTTTTCTCTGTTTCTCTTTTGTTTTAACTCTGTATCTGAGCTGGGACGGTTACCGGAACAGGGGAAGCCGTAGCCGGCCCACTTCGTCACTGTGTCGTGGGTTTTTCTTTTTCATATGTCTATTATCGTGTTACGTTTCCCGTTGATCGTTGCCTGTGGATTTACAAATCTTTCCGATTGGCAATTTCGTGATTTCGTCAATCGAAATCAATCTCGCCTAAGTGAATTCCTTGGGCGAGGGCATCGATCAATTGCGTTCAGGCATTTGATTGGGAAAGCAATTCATTGATATGACGAGTGGAGGATTATTGTTGGGATGTTGGTCGGATAGGTTGAACTGTTGATCATCTAACGGGTGAGAGTGTGAGCCGTGGCCTGTGGGCTGTAACCGGTCATTCTGAAATGATTAGAAGTTCGTATGCTCTCTGTAACGTGGAACTTGATGTTATGGATGGGAATAGATAATGGGGGATGTTTGGGCTTTTGGACCCACCACTTTAATGGCTTCCAACTTCCAACTAGCAGATTTCACCAGCCGTTTCACTTCCGCCCAATCAAGGAATGCTGTGGAACAGAACTGTTTGGTCACGATAACTTGTATTGCAGAGACTGCCAGTTGGTGTCGCTTCAATACTGTTGGACATCGCAACAATAAAACATCAGTAGTCACACTTCGCTTTTTTTTATGAAAAAAAAAAAAAGAAAAGAGGGTGAGGGGCCTCTCGCTGTTGTCGCGATGTTGCAGACTTCAGGCGGTAGGGTCTTCAGAAGGGTGTCTTTTTGGCTTTTCTTTCACTTCGTTACAGGAGTGTAGCTAAGTGGAACAGAGCTTATGGGTAGAAGCAAGGCACCAAGACTGTGCTGGTGGCGTTTGTGTAGTTTCGAAGGCTTGACTGCAATTTATTATGTCTCCATTGCAGGTAACAGGGGCCCCGGCCGAACCCCACTAGACTGGACGGCAAGGTTGAGGATCGCAGCCGGAGCTGCTCGTGGGCTTGCCTATATCCATCACTTCTGCCGATCGCCGAGAATCTCCCACGGTAACATTAAGTCTACAAACGTTCTCATCGACAAGGCCGGGAACGCACGAGTTTCTGACTTTGGTCTCTCTGTCTTCGCCTCTCCTGCGGCTCCTCCAAGAACAAACGGCTATCGTGCTCCAGAGACGTCAACCGACAGCCGGAAATGTTCGCAGAAGGCAGACGTGTATGCCTTTGGTGTGCTACTGCTGGAGTTGCTAACCGGGAAATGTCCGTCGGTTGTGGACAACGGAGAGATGGGTGTTGGTTGTGGGGTGGTAGTTGATCTTCCGAGGTGGGTCCAATCTGTGGTGAGGGAGGAATGGACGGCGGAGGTGTTTGATCTGGAGCTGATGAGATACAAGGATATAGAGGAGGAGATGGTGGGGTTGCTGCAAATCGCAATGGCTTGCACTTCGGTTTCACCTGATCAACGGCCCAAGATGGGTCATGTGGTGAAAATGATAGAGGAGATAAAGGGAGTGGAGGAGGGTTCACCCTCGCATGACTCATTTGACTCGGTATCTGAATCGCCTTCCATGTCAATGTCGGACGACACGGCGACGAGTCGATGATGACTGATGAGCTACTAGAGAAATTAGAAATATATGGAGTGATTATGTTGGGGATAATCATGTAAATAATTATCCCTAATAAGTTGGGATTTGGGAATTGGGAAGGCCTTTTCTTTGTTTGTAATTCTGTTGTAAAGTAAGAGCTTTAGTTGTGTGGGTATTGAGATTGATTTTTGTTTTGTTTTCGGAATGGTTCAAGTAGAGAGTAGAGAGTGTAAGTAGAGAGTAGAGAGTGTGAGTATTTGATTCTCTCAACCACATGAAAAGGAAATTAATGCATTTTTGGTTTTTGATTTGATGCACATAATTCTTTAATCCTCTGAATGTGATATATCCATTTACATATTAATTGATGCTTGAAAATTGAATTCTCCCTTCTTGCTAAAGCGGAGTTATCGCCACAAAGAAAAGGGAAGATTGCTTGGTTGAGGTTTGAGGAATGTTGATCAATCACAATTTGGTACTGGATGAATTGGCTACAGAGATATTGGTTTAAGAGGTACTTTTCCCCATTAAGAACGTTATTTGTTTACCTTGATTTTAAGATATCTCATGTCACTAGAAAAATACATCAGTGTATGTGTTTCTTTAGAGCAAGGTGACTAGCATTTTAAATTTGATTCAGAAAATAACCTTGTGAAACAATGAAACCAACAAAAAAGATGCTTTCAAAAAAAAAATGTTTTCACTTTTATGATGTTGATGCTGGCTATAAAAAGTAAAAATAAGATAATTTAGCTAATATTTATATAACTATAGTTTCTATTTGAATATTGTTTGCCTTATGAAATATAATATCAAGACATGCACCAGAGAAAAAAATGTATTTGAAATATAACTAGTTAATCAAGAACATGTTTCTAGTTTCAGTTTGTAATGATAAATATGGTACACAGCTAACAAAAATGTAGAATCTTTGTTTTTGAAACTCACAACTGGTCATACCCCCTTAAAAAAGATTACTAACAAAAATGTACCAATTACAAGGCAATTATGGGGTGGTTCTTCAATGTGAATTATTTTACTTGAAGAAGTTTTATAACAAATTAAAAGCATTTGATTTGAAAACAAATTACTTCTTAAAACAAAGGCATAAAAACATGTTCTTGATTGTATATTTTATTGTTTTTGGTTTTAAAACTATAACAAAAATCATGCTCTTGAATTTTTAATTTAAAGATAACGTTTTTATCTGGTTGGTTGTTCAATAACATGTTTTATAGATTATATAACCATGAAATTTGTTTTGTTTTAAAAACCATCAGTTTGATGGTTTCAAAAGCATTAATGGTTTTTTGAAACAATTATGCTGGAGAAAACAATGAAAAAACATTTATGTTTGAGTATTTGTATTGTTGGCTCCGATTCATCTATTATTTGTATTGTCGAATTGGATTCAAATATATCTTGATTTGAAAATGTAGTTCAGATCCCAGTGTTTGAGAGGAGAGTTCCTCGGGGCCGATAGTCCTAGCTTTGCTAGCCTATCAGCTGCTTCATTTCCTTCTCTCCATATGTGGGAGTACACGATCTGGAGCGACCTATCTTCTTTTGATGCTGCGGCACTCTTGAATGATCGACGAGCACTTCCATGACGGGAGGAACTGTTGAGGAGACTATCTCTGTCTCCTTCGATCCAAATCCTGCAAGTGGAAAGTTGTGTTGCAATCTTGTGGGCCTCTAGAGCGGCAAGGCCTTGTGCTACATCGATGGAGGTGGCTCCAATTGGGAGACTAATTGGAGAGTAATTAAGTTTCATTTGTAATTAAAGGACACACTATTATAAAAGGATGAAACCTAAATTAATATAATTTCTTACAAGCCTGTGTCGGGTTTTTATTTGAATCAGGAAACTACTTACCAAAAAAAAAAAACTTTTTAATTTGAAAAAGCAAAAGCAATGTTATTGTAGAGATGACGTGGGTCTCACACCACTGTTCGAAATGTTTGTTTTGCCCCTTTTCCTAAATGGAGGTGGCCTGACCATGTATAATTGATAATGCATTCTGCAATGAAAGTGATCTCATCATAACATCATTAAGCTGTTACACATGTAAGGCAAAAAAGATTGGCACCCAATGTTGCATAGGTTTTACTCTTAAAAATAGCAAGACAAAAATGAAAAATCAGCACAATCAAATGATTCATGATCATCATCATCACGAAGCTGTCCCATCTGTACGATGTTGGCTTTATGAATCCTGTTCTACCATTTCGTTCTATTAATACCATATCCATTGTTAACTTGTAGATTAAATCATTTTTCACTATTTCAGCCCATGTCTTTTTTTTTTCTTTGTCCATTCCTAGTTATTCTAGTCCCTTCAGTTCAATGTGTAATATATCACTTCTCAATGTGGTTAGAGTTCCAAAGTTATTTAACAAATTAAATTATGTAAACTTATCCTGTCCTTTTTATTGTTTAGAAAAAGTATTATTATTATTTATTTAATTTTTTGACGCCCAAGGGTAAGAAAACTGTTCAGTCACGGATCTGAGTGAAGGGCTTCAACGAGAAAAGCAGGCATGCTTGAACAAGTGTGGATACGATTCACTAGTAGAACTTACTGAGCAATCAAATGGGCAACATTGTTGTAGCACGCCAGCACCGAGGAGAGAAGTTAACTGAACAGTAAGGGAGAAGATGAAAAATAGGTCTACAATCTATAATAATATTAGAGATAGGCCAAGGAGGAGATTGGAGGATTCCTCCAACAGAGCATTGATCACAACTTTCGCGTCTCCCTCAATTTGGACATGCTGGAGCTGAAGAGGTGAAATGAATGTAAGTGCTTCTCACTTTCAATAACTGAGGATGGATTGAGCTTTATGGCACGAGCAATTACATAGGATCCATGGTGGTCCTTTCCTAATAATCAATCCTGCACCCGCGCTTGATCTGGAAAAGGGTACGTCTATCAAAGTTGAGTTTCAACTTTCAATTCAACCAATCTATAGGAGGCTTTATCCACTTATCATTAACAAATTCAAAAGGATGAGCGTCGTGTCCAATCTTGGTTGGTTTAGACTTTAGAGCATCAACCATCACATCTACCCCTCCCAAGTCCCAACTAAACATAAATTTCATTAATGATTTGCTTAATATCCAAAACTTCATTAGCCAAGACAAGAAGACAACGGGATTTGGAATAGGCGTCATCCAATGTACCCCAATAATAAAGCCAATCAGTAATCAACCAATTTGGGTGAGAATCCACATGTAGCTGCCACAAACACGCTTTGAGACCTCACAATAGAGTGAGTGAGAATCCACAATGAACGTTATATTTAATAAACTTACGGAAATAGAGCATAGAAAACCAAATGGTTGATTAACTCCCCTTTGTGCTTTCTGGGCAAAAGGAGTTTCCAAATTTCAAGTACTTGGCTGAAAGGATTTGGGCCCAACGCCCAAAGGCTTTGCGGCTGAGCGAGAAATCTCCACACCAGCTTCATTATAAGGATGATATTACTAATTCGAGCATCTCGGAAACCAAGACCTCCCTCTGCTTTCTCTTTGGAGACGGAGTTCCAATTCTTCGTGTAGATGTTATCTTTATCTAAACACCCCCGCCAAAGATCTCTACAAAGAGCATTGATTTTTTGAGCATCTTGTTGCATGTTGCGACACAAGGAATTTGTCAAAAAATATTTGGGAATGGTTTCTATGACACTCTTCAAAAGAACTATTGCAGTTCTTATGATGGTATTTAGGCAACTCATTGCATTTATGATGGCACCCTAATTGTAGTTCAGCTTAAAGAATATTGGCATGATTTCGTTGTATCCTACCTCAAAGAATCCCATCTGATTTGATTCCATTAAATTTGTTTCCACTATAAAATCCCATAAACATGCATACTTATGCATTCACAAATCCAACCGGGTTAAGCAGGGAAATGTCCCATAGGATCTGCTATAGAAATGTTATCAGACATTTATTAAGTAGGGAATCCTTTACATTGGCCACCCATGCAAACTTATTTGCCAATGTCCCACCTTTTAGTATTGAACTTAAAAGAAGGTATTTATTTTAATCTTATAGCAAGGGTTTTTGGCCTATAAAATTTGCCCCATTAACAAGACAATTAGAGGGGCGTGTGGAGGCCATTTTTTGGGCCACAACATATATCCATTTGGGTCACTTAGTGAGCATCCCTAAATGACTCGATGTTTTTCTGCATTGCACTTTTCTAGAAAACACTTGCCCTGTTTCCAATTATAAGCGTTTCCTTTTGGATAACATTTAAAACTTCAACTTGCTAATTTGTCTTGGGGAAATCACCCATATAAGTTGATCGGTTAAGACTGAGGTGAGTGTATGAAAAGGTCCACTAGTTAGGTCAGCAGCTAGGGATGCTTCCTAGACAGACCAGCTGATTTCTGCCATGTGCAGGGATCTTGGGGATAACCCAAACTGTCCATTGGATATAGGAGCCACACCATTCATAGCTTGTTTTAAATTTTATCAGAGAAGTGTATACCAGGCATATGCCTCATCTTGTATTTGTAATTTTCACAATTACTATTAGCCATTCAAAGCCTTAATCTTTAATTTGAGAATTATCTATAGTATGGGCTTAATTCTTATACATGGCAAAATAATTTCACCCAAAAGTTTCTATGAATGACAGATTAGAAGAGGAACAGGTAGAAAACTCCTTTTGAGCTCCAAACTAACTAGTTTTCCATGTTAAGAAGTCTTAGTCATTTAACAACCTTATTAGCAAAATTAGTTTAATTAGCTCCAAAGTTTTTTTTTCTTTTTAAGGAAGAAAAGTGTTAGTTTAATTTATAGAGTGACTTTAATTAATATGGTTTAGACTGAAAATATACTTGTATGACTAGTTGCATGCATCATTTGAGAGACAAATTTAGAGTTATCATCACTTATAGTTCACTGCTCTTTTTTATTGTTTCTTTATTCCATTCTCAGAAAGCTTTAAATTAGGTTTCAGTGAGTGGGGCTGACCTCTGACCCATATACATGTGAGCTGTATTGAAATTCGTGGTGTAAGCCTGTAAATGTTTTAGTACTGAGGCGCAATACAAGTGGTTAGTGGTTTCAATCTTCAACTTTGGCTCGTTGTTGGAGTTGCAGCGGTGCTTCTCCTTTTTTGTCCCCTAACCAGTAATTGAGCACGGCTAAAACTCTACCAAACATTTGGAGTATGAGTGAGTGATACAGTAGTAAGGTTTTCTGAATCAGTACTGATTCTTTGCTTCCTAAAACGGGCGTGACAAATGCGACTCGAGTCCACTCGAGTCCATCCAACTGCCCTCTCGTTGGCTTGTTACAGTAGATCTCATCAAGAAGATGATATAAGTTATCTAACGACCCTAACCACCTGATTAATTGCTCAGATTCTTTATTTGGATAGTAAGGACTCCCATCTATTCTCTGTGCTTTTTATCTGACAAGGGTCCTATACCTACTAGGGAGGTTTTCTGATGTCAGGCTGGAATCTAGTTGAGAGAGAGAGAGAGAGTAGTTATGGAACAAGGTATATATCAGTTAAAGGACATCCATGTATCAAATATAAGATGGAACATGAGCTCTGTTGAGTTAAGGCTGGGACCTGGGAGCCCACTCTGTCAGAGTGATAACTGCATTGGGCTAACATTAAGCGTAGGCCTGCTGTTCAAAGAGCTTGCGCAGAAGAAAAGTGAATGAGCTATGAATAGAGTAAAAACAGGTCGGTAAGTCTGGTCGATGACTTGAGGTGCTGCGCTATTGAGAGAGGCGTTTCGCGTTTGCATGCCTTGCCCACCGACCATAAATCAAAGGGACTTTACCGGTAGAAGTGACAGTGCCTACTCTTACCTCGAGAGTTAAAATAAAAAAGAGCCACAGAAAAACCAATTCTAGCTAATATCATTCTACTGTGATACAGTCATGTGGACACTCATTCATCCAAAAAACTGGAAGGAAAATTATGTCTAGCAACATCATGGTGATTTTCAATGGAATCAATATTTTAATTGTATGGGGTAGATTCTGGTCCCCCTCAAAACATGGAACATATGCCAAGTTATAGGGGCCTCAGAACCTTCTATTGTCTTGTTTACTCAGACTTGAGAAGATCCCTTTATTCATAGTAGAATGGCAAGCTTTAGGGGCCTCAGAACCTTCTATTGTCTTGTTTACTCAGACTTGAGAAGATCCCTTTATTCATAGTAGAATGGCAAGTTTTAGGGGCCTGGATTGATCTTTAACCCATCAACTCATTAAGCATCCATCTAGAAGACAGTGATATACTAAATGGGCAGGTTGGGTTAAGAATTGGCACTGTGTTTGATACCTTGGAAAATAAATAAAAATAAGGGAAATTTGTGAGAAAATTTTTGAGACATTTTCTACAATTATTAACGAATTTACCACAACCTTCTTTTTCTCACTTATTTGAGCAAAACACAATTCCCTATTAACTATGAAAATTGGGAGTCCTTGATGGGATGAAAGGCCTATAACATTTTGGGACGACTCAGTTTCAATCATCTTTAATTCTTATTTACCCAATAGATGAAGCATTAAGAAATATTGGAAAAACAAAATTGAAAATACTGACAAATGAAGAATCCGTTTATTATATTCCAAGAAATTACAAAACAGCTGGTTAACAATTAGGACCAGAAGGCACTCTTATTACAGAAAAAATGAAACAATTTGTATGGTCGCCATTCCTTTTATATTCACTGGTGGGATTGATCCACATATCATAATCGTCAGGACCCCTCAAAATTGTGAAGAACCCTGTTATTCAGTAGGGTTTAAATCCCTAGGGACTTACTTGAAGCCCTTAACAAATGAAATGAAAATTAAGAGAAAAAAAAAAGAAATTCAATGGCATTTGCTTTTCTTCTACCCTAATTAATAACTAAGGTCGAACCAGTGTCTATGTATGGTATATAGACTCTATTATGATCAGTTGAACTTCATTACTTTTGGTGCAAACCTCAATAGCCTATCCAAGGTATTAGGATAGAACTTTCTCGCAAACAGAGAGCAAACATTAGTAGTTTTGCCATTGTACTCGCAAGTTCTTCCACTCCTCATCCTCTCTAAAAGCTCTACAGTCACATCTGTTCTCATAAATCTGGTAGGGTGTGGTCCTCCTCTTGACCAGTCGACCCAAGTCAAACTTCGGTTCGAGTTCTTCTCCCAGAACTTCAAGCTCACAAATGTTGGTATGTAGTGTTCATCTGAGTAACACGAAGGCTTGCAGTATCTCCCAAATAGAGAGAAATATTTCCGGTCGGAGGCTATCTCGATGGCCAGGTCTCGGTCCATCTCAAACCACTGAGAACCCTTTCGCCATTGACTAAGCTTGAGATGTGGCTTCATGCGGGGGCTGTATCGGCCACGGCCGACTGGGCCTGGCTCATCGTAAGCCTCTACAAAGGATTTGGTAGAACCAATGAGGTAATTGTAGACTGTGGAGAAGTTGAAGAGGGGAATGCATGCATCTGATAGAAGCACAAATCTTTGGTTGGAGAAGTCAAGTAGGGCATTGGCTAATAGGCGTCGCTCAGCTTCTATCATACTGAACTTTCCCCATTGCACGTCCTGCATAATTAAGAGGACAACGACAGATGAAGAAATCAAAGTTATTTCAATGCAATGAACATATACCAGAGAGAGATTTGCATTTAAAGGGTTAAAGGGTTTGGAGTTATAAGTAGAGACCAGGCATTTATAACTCAATAAATGATACAATTCCTACAGACGTTTTCCTCTTCTTTGACTGGGATTCTGAAACAGTAGAACTTTGTTGTTCCTTTATTAGGCGATGACTGAGTATTGTTGTTTGATTCCCTTTCGGCACGTAATATATAAATTATTATATATAGTATCTGTGTCTATTATATTGGGTATGGCTTTGGAATTGATTCTTGTCTTGTTCGTTTTCTCCAGAAAAGAGATTCACGCATTCGTCTCATCTACAAAAGAAAATCGTAGAAAAGACGAGTACAAGTCACGAGAAGAAAAGAATTTTGTAAAATGATAATGAATGCTTTCGTTGTCGAAACCTTAAAAAGGAGTGGAATCCAAGCAATGAACACGAGGAAACCTCAGTCACTTGCTACTACTTGATTTACATCCCACCGACTGGATTGTACTTCTGAGTTCTAAGTCTCAACCCCCAAGGACCCACTTGGATCTATAGGGTTACATCCGAACTCTTCAAATCCACGCTCTCTCTCTCTCTCTCTCTCTCTCTCTCTCTCTCTCTCTCTCTAATTTGGAAAGAAATCAAAGATACAAAATGAAATCCATCTAACTAGATTTTGTCACTTAATTGGCTGGCTAAAGTAATTAATAGCATTTGAAAGTTGCTTGCGCCTCGCGAGTATGTTGTTCTCTGATTCCATTACAGCCAGGGTCACTTATGCTGGACATAACATGAGCTTGAGATGAACATTTATAATGAAAATAATATTGTGACAACAGGTTTTAATTTTCAAGCTGCTTGTTGCCTACACGTAATTTCCTCCATTTGGGCTTGGGAGTTGGCACCAGCATTTGTTTCCATCTAAGGTAGCTGAATTCTTAGTTAGCTAAGAGTCTAAGACAACATTTCTTTCCATTTTAGGTGGCAGAATAAATCCAAACATTGTTGTTTGCCGTAAAAGAAGGGGGGGGGGGGGGTGATAGATGAAATGTTTTACGCAATTTCTATGATGCATGAAGAACTTTGACCAATCGGAATCCCCATCCTGGAGTTTTTCCGCCGCTTTCAGCCTAAAGAAAATTCCAATTTTACTTTTTCTTCTCACCATTAATTTTAATTTATCTTGTATGTCTCGGTGCATTTTCTATTTGGTTTCTTGAACAATGAAAGAGCTTTAGCATTTGCAGGTTCCTTTTCCCAATTAGTTTTTGACTGTTAACAAATAACAATCCTATGGCTTAATCTTGAACTACGAATCCTACCCTGTTCTATCAACCATCTCCATGCATGTATAGCTAATATGGTGTGTTTGATTGTTTTTTTCTAATCTTTTTTATAGTATTAAGAAGTTTTTCCATTCGGCCTATATGAATTTACACATCTTTTTTTTTTCATCTTTGGGTTTTCTGCTCATCAGTATAAGCATTTTCTTAGAAGACGGCAATAAGTGAAAGCGAAAAGCATATATAAATTTGAATTGTGTATGAGGTTGTTGAAACTGACCTTACTGGGGATCCTCCGGCCTTGGAACACAGGACTCTCAGGTTCAGTGTCGTTGAAGGATGGACTGGAATGAACGTAAATTGAGTAGAGTCCTTCATGCCCTTTGAAAAATTTCTCCCAGAGAGGAGCCAACGCCAATCGTCCCCTCGTTAAGAACATGAAGGCTACCTTTGGAACGCGCTTGTAAGGGAATTCATGTATCCGAGGCACCATTGATGCCCTCCAGAGCAACTCATCATCGTTCATGTCGTGCATGACCGTAAGGGGCTTCAGATGTTCTTTCAATCCAATGCGATCAGTTTTGTTGCTCTCTTGTTGGTGAACAGAAGATGACACAGACAATGATGGCTGTGGTGGTAGAAGCAGCGGAGGTGGCGGAGGTGCTAATGGTGGTGAGGATGAAGAAGATATACAGAAGTGGGTGATTTGAAAATTGAACGAGAAGTTCTTGAGATAAGAATTAACTATGACTCCAAGAGCCAAACCCAGAGTAAAGAAAATGAAAATATTGAGAAGTGTAATCAAATTTAACTGGGCATTGAAGAGCTTGGCTATGGAGGTTGGTGGCCGTTGCTGTTGTTGTTGATTCTTCATTATTTTTAGAGAGAGGAGAGAGATGATTGCTCAGGGGTCTGAGTGGGGAGGGGGACTTATATGGTAGGCTTTTTAAAAGAGGGATACTTGTTAGCTACGACGAACTTGATGTTCCCTTCCTCAGAAGCTTCTTTCCTCAGTTGAATAAGAGAATAGCTGAAGGTCAAAAATAATATTAACTGGAAAACTTGTTAATTAATAGAGCGCATCATATTAACTAGTAATATGAAGTAATAATACGCCCAATTACTGATACAGACAACAGCAGGTATACAGAAATTTGAAAAACCAGAATCATCACTTTATGAAAAGTATTGCTTTCCAAAATTGGAACTAGTTGATCACAATTTTCAAAAGCCTCAGAACAGAAAGCAGACGGATAAAGAAGCTCCCCAGTCCCCGGGTCTCATATTAAAACATAGCAATACAAAATCGGCTGAAGAGATGAAGAGATAGAACAAGCTGAAACAGAAAAAGAAAAAGGTAATTACGGCCACGACAAAGAGATCAAAAGGATGAACAGGGAGCGAACCAGAAATTAATTAATGTCGGCAATAAATATAATCTTCGTCGTCTAAGATCTAAAGAGTGTCTTCTGCTTACAAAAAAAAAGAGTGTGTTCTGGGATTAGCAGTGCACGCTAGAGAGATTTATTCCGGGGAGACAGCCCCATTTGGAAAGTGAAGCAGATGACTTTACAATTCGCAAACCGTGGACTCTTCTCCGGCTGCTGCTCGAGATTTCAGAACACGTTGTTTCTTTCTTCTATCCTCGAAGACGCAGCCACGCTTGTGGGGTTTTGGTCTTTCTCTAGTACTAGTAGTTATTTTTAGACCAAACGCGGGCATCTGAGTTGGACTTTGACCTTTGCAACTTCAAAGCTCCCCCAGTAAGCACTTGATTGGTGCATGTGTACATCTTGTGTGATGTGTTGTATCTTCTTAACTAAATTGGAAATAATGGAGACCGTATGAACACAAGCTGTGGGCCGTAGACCATAAGAATACGGCTATGTACGCTTAGATTTGTTGAAATACGATCGGTGGCTGATTATCAGTCTACCGGTATTGGACTCGTACTCGCCCTCTCAGGGACATATTAAACTGGTTTGGGTTCCGATCTTCCGGTTTAATTTTCCAATTGGTTTTGATGTTGGCCTTGTAAAATTCCGGTTCATTAATTTCAATTTGCTTGCTTCCATGTATGCCCATATGTATTAGGTAGACGTTTACGCTGGCCCATCACTAGGTTTCAGTTTCAGGTTGGAAGGTGATAATTGGGTTGGCCTTGGTCCCAAGTAGGAGTGTCAATCGGATTGGATATGGACCAATCCGATCTAATTTAATGAATATTTTGGGCCATTTTGGATTGGTCCAATTCAATATTTGAACAGTCTAATTTGTTTAAATTTATTTTAATTTAGATTGATTCCAACCAAATTTGGTTTATTGACACTTAAATTCTTATCATTCTATTAATGGATCAGATATCGATCTATCCAATCCAATAAAATTCATTATGGATGAACCAGATTCAATCCAATCCAATATATACTTTGGATCACTAAGTCTGGCTTGGTCTAATTCATCAATATATCTTGTTGGTTCGTTTACAAGTTGATTTAGGTTTGGATGGGGTCTAACCCAAAACCGGTTCATTAACATCCCTACTCCCAACTACAAATGGCAATGGGGTGGGGCACGGTTGGGTTTTCCACACCCCGTTTTCCACGGACCCCACCCCCACCCTGTACCCAACGGTGCTACAAAATAAACTCCCAGCACACGAAGGAGGTAACCTACCATCACCTCCATTGATTTCTCATCACAAACAAGCAGTGCACGTGTTACTGGGGCAACCCCATGAACCATTAGGTGTCTCCGGCTGGTCATGGGCCAAGAAGCCTTATCCGTGTTAGTGTTACTGAGAAACTGTTGATTTTGGCCTTTAAGGCACGTTACATGGATATGGAGTTGAGGTGCACCCTCAACTCAAGGTCTCAATCTCAACCAACAAAACAAGATCGTAGTTGGTAGAAATAATAATATAACCCCAGTCAATGGCCTTCTGCACTACAACACAGATTCGGGTTTGTGGCTCCAAGCCTCCAAGCCCAAGCTTCGTTTAATTATTCCACCAGCCTTGCAGGCTGGATCGTTTTCAGGCCCATACCCCACTTGTTAAGTCTGAGCAGGGTGCCTTTCTGACTGCAAGAGGTTGCCCCCTTATTCTTGCGTGAATATGCCGGAAATGGCAAATACAAACAAACGGCTGAAATTTCTTAGAAGCTCAGAATAGAGTCTTCTAGAGGTTGCATCATTTTGAAATAAAAATATCTAGAAAAGAAAATCGTCTGTCTTTGAAGGTCATGGGGTTTCCTTGTCATCCTGTTTTCTTTTTCATATAATGACTAGCATCTATAGCCAAGTGTCCATCTATTATGCTCTTAACGTGAACCTCGTTCATTCTTCTCTATCTTTAAATGAGGGTGCAGGTGGGGCCAGGTCGGGTTGACTTCAATCCCAGCTCAACCTGAGTTACTGAATCTCACTCAATTCTAACTTTAGCCCAATCCAACCTTTTAATCCAATAAAACCATCTTGGCCCAATTTCTACACTTCTTTCTGCTTGAAAAAAAATATATATATATTCCCACTTCCTTATTACAGGATTTACGGATCAGATACAACTTTCATACATATACATACATATTTACATAATAATTTGCTTATGATAGTATGAATAGACATATAGGGTTTGACACAAGAACTCAATCCTAACACAATCCGAAATCGAATCATGTTATATTTTCCTAACCTAACTTTAATCCAACTTTAAACCCAACATGATGATTCCGGGTCTCATTTTTACCCTCAAGAGTGAATTGATTTTGTATGCTGAAGAAGGCTTTAAAATGTTAAATGCGTAATTAAGGCATAATGGTCCAAAAAAGTGAGGCATAACCTTTAAGTCATTTTTAGGTTTAAGCTTCAAAAAAAAAAATTAATTGAAATTTATAAATTGATGAAAATGACATATAATGTATCAAATTAAAATGATAGAAGGTATACATATTCATAAACTAAGTAACCATTGATACTTGAGGCTTATGCCTTTTTATGCCTCAGGCTATGCCTCATGCCTTGAGGCTTGAGGCTTGAGGTTTAAGTCTTATACCAAAGTTCTTAGCTTAAGCCCTCAGGCAAAATCTGTGTGCCTTGCCTCATGGTCTATACACCCCATACCTCAAGGCTTAAACCCTTTAAAATAATGATGTTCAATGGGTCAAACCGGCCGGGTGGAATTGTCACCCTTAGTGCCAACTTTTCTTTTTATGTTGGTGGAAGCTATAATTCTAAATGTCCAGATTGCCTTCCAAGTGTACATAAAATCTGTTTTCAAGTCTTTGGTGAAATATGGCATCAGTTACTCATTTTATTTATTATTAGTTTTTCTCTGTTAAAAAAACAAATAGCCCAATTTACACCAAACCCATCATTTTTCTTTTCTTTTTTCCTTTTTATGTCAAATAAGTGAAAATTGTTTATTACTAAACAACTCATGTGTAATTATCATCTCCCATGTTTTCGTGGAATATGATATAGGGCTATAGAATTTCCACCACTGAAAACAAAAGATAGTGACAAACTAATCGGTTTTTATACATGTATCTATTACATACTATATACCTTACATTTTACATGGAGCAATATTTTATTTTTCATATTTTATTTCATCTTATTGTTTTTTCTTGATATTCCTTAAAAAATGCAATTAATTACAAGAACACCCACATGATGATTTACATGTGAGACTTGTTCTCAGTTGGTAAGAAGAAGCAGCAGCAGCAGCAGCTTATCCTAAGGCTTAAGGGTCGATACCAAGCAGCAATGGAGTGATCCGTAACAAGGGTTCTAATGCACTGGGCAGAAATTTCCTGGCAAAAAGGAAGCATATTGATGTTGGGAGGCCATTATATGTACAGTTAGTTCCGTATCTGATCCGGTTCAGAAACTCGTCTGTCATATCATTCCATCCAAATTTCCCTGGGTGTGGGCCGGGCCTCGACCAATCGACCCATGTAACACTCCTGTTGGAGTTCAACTCTGGGGCTATCATATTCACCAATGTGGGCAGATAATGCTCGTCCATGTAACAAGAAGGGGTGCAGTAATTTTGGAAGACGGGGTAGTACTTCCGGTCTGCTATAATCTCAACGGCAAGGTCTCGGTGGACCTCAAACCACTGGCTTCCCTTACGCCACTCTGTAATATTCACTATGGGCCACATTAGGCGGTTGTAGCGGCCTCGGCCCACACTCCTTGGGTCATCAAATGAGTCCAGGAAGCTGACATTTGAATTGACGAGGTAATTGTAGACTGTTGTGAAGTTGAATAGTGGAATGCATGACTCAGAGAGCAAGACGAATCTCTCATTGGAGAAGTCAAGCAGGGCGTTGGCTAGAAGGCGCCTCTCAGCATCGATCATGGTTGATCTTCCCCATTCCACTGCCTGCAATACATGACAGGACGCACTCTGATGAGATTCTAACACAAATATGTATCAGAAATGAACTACTTTTGTTCACTGCATCGTCCCCTTTATAGAGTCCTCATATATAACTTTCTAATTATATAAAACTATTAGAATTTAAGCATAAGGGATAATGTAGTTAAAAAGACCAAAAACAATAATGTTTTATTAGGGGTGCAAGTTAGGCAGGCGCGGACAGTCAACCCAGGCACAACACTAAATATTATGACTAAGCCCGAGTCCAGACTGGGCCTGAGATCAAACCCAATCTTTCCAACATAGGCCCAGCCCAAACTGAAACTTAACATACTCAGGTCCTGGACCTGAGCTGGGCTCAGATTGGTCAATTGGGCTCAAGTTGGAATGTTAGGCTCAATTTACTGAAATGTTAAAACCTATTTATTATCATTAATTTAAACCTTTGAATAGAAATTTTGTATATTTCGCACAGTATGTAGGTATGTATGTATGCATGCATGCATGCATATTGTCAGGCCCGGCTCAGGTTAAATATGTTTTAGGCCCAAATCCAGCCTAAAAATTAAAAAAGCCCAGTATTTTGAGCCTAGGCCCAGCCCATATAAAAATGCAGGCAAAGTTGATATGGGACTGAGCTCGAGTTGGAATCGCCCAAGTTACACCCCTGGCTATGTTTGGTTTGAAAGAAAAGGTAGGGAAACCCATATAAGGTTTGTAAAGGTTTCCTCGAGAACGGAGCCAAGAAATTGTTATAAGAGGGGCCAAAACATAAATGAAGTATGGATGGGCCCATAAGGGGAGCAACCATTGAGATGGAGAGTGGGAAGAGGGGAAAATTTACATAGAAAACTGTATTACAGTGAGGATTTTTTGAACCATAGGGGAACTATGGCTCCCCTGGGTTTCCCTACCTTTTCTTTCCTTTCTTTACTTTTTCCTTAAAACCAAACATAACCTAAAGGTTTTAGAAAGAATTCTTTGTCAACAAGCTATTAAATGAATGTAGACACTTCTGCTTTTGTAAGACTAGTTGAATAGGATGGAGAACTGGTTAGCAAGGTTAGGTCCTTGCACTTCTGTCTCTGATGTATGTGTGCCTAAATCTTACTAGAGATTTTTCTATTTATGTCTTTGTGATGCTTGAGGATTGGCTACCCCCGTTGTGTATGTAGGGTTTCTTCTTCAAAAAATAAATAAATAAAATAAAATAAAAGAAGACTTAACCGAGTGGCAAGATAGAAGAGAGAGGAGTAAGAGATGAAAATACATGATCGAAATTTTGAGGTGGTGGTTGTTTTTTGACGTGAGAAGAAAGTAAATGTCGGTATTAAGAGTTGGATGTCTCACGAGGAGCGTAGAAGAGGTTGAAACAGCTGCAGATACAATTTTTTTTTTATTGCCATCACTTCATTTACAAATTAAAAATTAATAAATTTATTTTTGTTTTGAGTAAGACCAAAAGGTCAATAAATAAATTTCAATGAAGAATTAATGTACAGAGAACAAGTTGACCTTAAAATAAGATCTCTAAGGAATATATATAGCATAGGATTGAAATTGATGGGTCCACCATGCAAAAGGCAGCCTTCAACTCACAACTGAACTGGTCTCATGAGTCATGACAGCGATAGAGGCACTATATATGGCTAAGTATGCTCCAGTCCAGTGAACAAACAATTACCCAATAGAGAGGAGTCTCTTGTGGAATTAAAATCCTAGAATATGACCCAGCTGGAAAATCAAAAAATGTGCAAAATTACACCCTCTTCAGTTATTTTTCTAAACATAAACTGATAAAAGAAAGATATCTTAATTAATAGTGTGGTTAAAGATAGGAAAGGATGTAAAACGATTTGTAAAAATGAAAATGAAGATATGACAAAAATATCTCAATTAACATTCTTTTTGGGGTATTGCACTCTCCATAAGGTTATATTTGCTTGCATTGTAATTTCTTTTGCGCTAGTATAAATGCATGAGTGCAAATCAGAAGGATGCAAATTTTGGTTCACTTTTGCTTCAGTTTTTACTTTCTTTTGCTTTGGCTTCATTTACTTCATGTATAGCTGCATGCAAAATAAAGTCGAGCCCACATTTACACTCCCATATTTTTGCACCAGGGAAAATGAAATTGTGGTGCAAACAAATTAGGGCTAATGGGAAATTAGAGCAATGTACTTCCAAGAAAACAACCTAAAAGACTACTCTGCAACAGATTGAAGATGTATCAGACTACCAGGCGAAGATTTCTGAACTCTGAAACATCCGGATTGGTGAAGGGTATTACGTATTGAAGATAGATGATGAAGTTTAAGAAGTCGAGCCCATACCATATATATAGGTTATAGTATTAACGAGTGAAAGCAAACAAGTTGATGTGCAAGAAACAGACCTTGCTGGGGATCCTTCTTCTGTAGAAAACGGAATCCTCCGGCGTCGAATCTACAAAGCCAGGATGAGGATGCACGTATATGTTGTAAAATCCTTCATGGCCTCTGAAGAATTTCTCCCACAACAGCGCTAATGGCAATGGACCTTTCGTTAAGAACATGAAAGCAACCTTAGGTGTGAGACTGTAAGGAAATACGGTGATCCGCGGAACCATGGATGCCCTCCAAAAGAGCTCCTCGTCGTCCATACTGTGCATGAGAGATGACTTTTCCTCATTCACTGCAGCTATGCTCTCATTTTGTGTTCTGTTGGTCGGAGGAGGTAAAATTGGCAGCGACAGTGACGAGAGGGTGGCTGGTGGAGATGTTGATGGTGGGGGTGGGGGTTGCGGTGGTGATGACAATGGAGGACTAGTGGACAACAGGTTGACCTGAAAACTGAAATACAAATATTTGATGTATAAGCTAGCTATGGTTCCAAGAGACAGACCGATGACAAAGAAGAGGAAATGTAAAACATGGTATGGTTGTATGTGGGCATTCAGAAACTTGGGGAACAATGGAGGTAGATGCTGTTCATTCCTCATTGTTCTTAGTTATCACAGTCACAGATACACAGACAGACGGCTGAGAAAGCAGGGAAACAAGGAGGGTTTGGACTTTGGAGGATGAAGGGAGAGATAGCTCATAGCTTTGCTTAAATTAGCAGAGGTCACTTAAGGACGCCTTAGAACTAATTCAAGTTAACCTTGCATGTGCTGGCTCGCATCTCTCGAAGTGGACATGTGTTGTTCAAGTACATCAAAGATCTCAAGTCTATGGTACATTTTATTGAATTTATACAGTAACAGTAACAGTGAAGTAAGGAAAGTAGGTTGACAATTTGACATTGGAACTAGAAGTCTAGAACAGCCTACGGCTACAAAGATTTAATATTGATGTACCAAATTAAATCTAAGTTAACTTTCCACATTACATACACGTTCAAAGTTTGCAAGGGAGTCAATGAGACTAGGGCTACTTACACATAGTTTGGGCTGGTTCTTGGTTGCTTCACATCGCATAAACACGGACCCAACAGACCAAACACCCGTAGGTTCTACACAACAAGTGCGAAACACCAATATGAAAAGAGTAATTAAGCGTGGATTGTGGATTAATGCTAGTAACTATAAAATTTGGGTTAATTACAATGGGTGAATGGCTGAATGCTGATTTATAGCACACCAGATCTACGGTGGTTGGGCTTGGACCCAAATGCTCAAAACATTGGACAGGTAGCAATTAAAGGGCTCCCAGCCCATACATAGTCCCGTGTCCCAAGGACCAAGAAATAGGATTTTGGAAAAATAATGTCCAATTTGTAGAACAATCATCTCAATTGCAAGCTATGAACTTGCAAATTTCAATGATGTATGCTTATAGCAACCTATGGCATTTGCTTAGATCACCAGATTTGTGAGTAGTAGGCTAGTACCAACGGAAACCCTAATCGCACTTCTTAAAATATCAAGCCCAATTGGGCGGGTTGTGCTGGGTTTGGGTTGGGTTGAGTTTCAATCCAATTCATTTAACATGCCAATTCATTAATGATCCGGTTATATAAAATGAAATGGGTTGGGTTCAATTTAAACCCGTTTTAATTCAAATCTATTAATTTTATATTTATATACTTAAAACAAAAAATTAATTCCCTCTTAATAAATAAGTTGGTCATAACTTGATGGTAATAGTAGTTAGTATTTACACAAGTGATAAAGGTTCAAATCGCATTACATGCATATTAGTTTTACACAAGCAATGAAGCAATTTGACTATGTTTGGGTTTCAGATTTGACCGAACCACGTAGGTTCAAATCAGTCAAACCAACTTGAATTATCTAATTGGATTGTCTTTGAGCTAATCACATCAAAAGTGGTTGAACCGTTTAGATTTGGATCAGTCCAATCAAACCAGACTAGACCGATTTAATCAATGATGGATTGACTTGGACCAGCCCATATCAGGTTTGTGCATGGGTTTGGGACCGAATTGACTTGCCCAAAGCAGGTCAAGAAAAGTAAATCGGACCAGTCAGGAATCGGGTGGGGGTGTACAAATATGAGCTGGACCAAACGATCTAAACTGGGCAAAGCAAGCAGGAGGATTTAAGGTATTAACCCCATCCCATTTGACCCATTTCATATACGGGTCGACTCGGATTGGCATACCCTAAGTTGGGTCGGGTTCAAAATAGGACCCAAACAAACTGAACCAAGGTGATCCAGTCTGTTCATATTTAGACCAAGTTGAGTTGGTTTGGACTCGAGTCAAGTTGATTTGGATTTATATCGATTTGGGTGAAGTGTGTTGATTTGAGACAAAACTAATTTTAGTCAATGATTAATAGAAAATTAATGCATTAATTATAAATTATTTCATTCAAATGGAAAAAATTAAAAATAAATGGCTAAGAAATTAATACTTGTATCTTTAGTGGTTAACCCAATGGTTATCCACAACCCATCGCAACCCAATCCATTTAAATTGACCCAATGGGTGATCAAACCCATTTCCATCCCACCAAGTAATTGGGCGGGTTGGGTGAAAAATTGCCACCCGTACCAGCACCCCAAAGGCCAAGCACACATAGAATTAAGGATCCCAAGACAGCCAATAGAAGAAAGAACTATCTGTGAACAAAATGAGATTTTGCTTTCTCCAAGAAATTGTTTTGAGAATGGGCATTGTGACTCTAATCCAACATCCTCCCTCTTTAAGCTCAGCTTGGAAGGAGTACAAATGCAAATATGTACAGTGCAATACATACAAAATAATACAAAATATAAGGTTTTGCACTCTACATATTTGCATTTGTACTCCTTCCAAACTGAGCCTTAATGTTAAGGCCCTCTTCATTTTTGGGAAGTTATTTATTACGATAAGCATTTATTAGGAAACACTTAATTAAGTGCATTCATCTATGTTTTGTTTTTCTCAAGTAAATAAGATAATGACCATTTTAGTCCATTATTAAAAAGAGTAGTTTTGTCCCATCCATGTATTGTTATTTTCTCCCCCTCCCCCAGGTGGAAAATTTACTTATGGGTTTGGAAGATGGGTATTACTTATTCAGGTAGATTCCACATAAATCTAAAAAACAAGAATATACGTATCTTAGTCAATTAGAACTAAAATCCTATTAACCAACTCTCCTCACTCTCAAAATCTAAAAAGCAAACAGGCCCTAAATAATTTTCTCTCCGTATTGTACTATTGTTTTGTTAAGGGATACAGTAATTAAAGAAAAAAGATGTCATTTATTTCCTCATCGTTACTAGTTACTAAGCAATTAGATGTTTCAATTACAATAAGTTGGATTCGGGCCAGGTCCATGTAATACCCAAATCCAGACCCACCCTCCTATTAATTATGTTCATCGGCTCCAGGTCGTATTTGCTTCAGGCCTAGGTTTGAATTAAGTTGTTCTATAACCATACCAATAGATTTTGGACTAATCCTGTATGGTGGAATTAGCAAATAGAGAATAAAAACCTATTAAGTAATCTCACCTAAGCGCTTAAATTTTTAGGTTGAACGGTCTGTTGACATGGTATAGAGCTTGTCTGGTCAAGTGATTTAGTGTTTGGTCTTTTTTATTATAATTAATTAAATTTCAAGTGTGGATTTGTATTTTATTTATGTTTCAAATCCAACGGGCTTTCACATGAGAGAGGACATGAGAGAATAAAAATCTATTCAAGAACCTCACTTTACGGTTTAAGCTTTTAAATTGAATGGTTCTTTGAAAAGAGTACAAATACGTGCAAAATAATACAAAGAATACAAGGTTTTACACTACATATTTCTATTTTTACTCCTTCCAAAATAAAGGGATATTTGGAACTGTGGCCGTTTTTCAAAAAACTGGTGTTACGTCGGATCCACATAAGCATTTTAACAAACACCCATGTATCTCATTGGTTCATCCAATTATTAAAAAATCAGGCATGCCTTGAAAAACGGGACCCCACTGATTGGCGTTTCATGCATCGGTGAACCGTTTTCCCCAACAGTTGATTGATGTGTATCCTGCATAGTGCTTACCTGTCAGCACATACATGAAAAACAGTGATGAAAATCACCTTACCAAACAACATAGTGTTATTCACTGCCTACATGGCAGAAGTGTTTTTTTTGTGAAAAACGGGTCTTAAAAACATAGACATTTTTTCTTAAAAATCTATCCCAAAAAACACCCCCACTTCCAAACACCATATAAATCCAAGGCACCGTTATAAAAATAGAACAGATACAAATATGCACAATACCAATACCAATACATACAAAATAATACCATATACAAAATTAAGCACTCTACATATTTGTATTTGTCTTTGTAATCATCCCAAACAGAGCCTAAAATTTTCAAGGCAAGATTACATACTAAATTTCTTTTAGGTGCGTATCAAGAGAATGTCGTCCAATCAGAGCCCCAAAATATTCATACTAATGAAGTTTGTAAATCGTCGTTATTCAATGATGGGTCCCCCGCCATCAAGGGTTTTGAGATGGGTATAAAACGGACAAAGTAATCAATCTCAGACTGGAACCTGGAACCTGCTACACTTATCAGCCAGAGCCAGATATTTTACACTTTTGGTATTGTTGGACTGCATTCCCTTCAGAAATCTTTTTTGCAGCCCCTCTATTAATAGCCCTCCCCCCAATAAACCACATCCTACCAGGTGAATTTAGCATCAATCTACCGGTGGAATTCAATCCAAACTAGGATTTTCCAAGGGTGGACTGAATCATAAAAATCCCTTTATTTTTATTTATACTTTACTTTTTACAGACAGCATTTTAGTATTCAAGTTAATGTGGTCTTAATGTTTTTCCTTAAAAAATGCAAATTAATTACAAGAACATCCACGTAATGGTTTTGGTTTAAATGTGAGTTGTGAGGCTTGTTTTCAGTTGGGTTAACTCAAAACATTAAAAAAGAATAAAGAAGGTAGGCTAATTCAGAAGAATAGAAGAGGAAGCTTCAGCTTATCCTGACTCCCGAGGCTTAAACTCTCAAGGGTCAATACCAAGCAACAATGGAGTAATCCGTAACAGGGGTTCCAATGCACTGGGCAGAAATTTCCTGGCAAAAAGGAAGCATATTGATGTTGGGAGGCCATTATATGTACAGTTAGTTCCGTATCTGATCCGGTTCAGAAACTCGTCTGTCATATCATTCCATCCAAATTTCCCTGGGTGTGGGCCGGGCCTCGACCAATCGACCCATGTAACACTCCTGTTGGAGTTCAACTCCGGGGCTATCACATTCACCAATGTGGGCAGATAATGCTCGTCCATGTAACAAGAAGGGGTGCAGTAATTTTGGAAGACGGGGTAATACTTTCGGTCTGCTATAATCTCAACGGCCAGGTCTCGGTTGACCTCAAACCACTGACTCCCCTTACGCCACTCTGTAATATTCACTATGGGCCACATTAGACGGTTGTAGCGGCCTCGGCCTGCCTTCCTTGGGTCATCAAATGAGCCCAGGAAGCTGACATTTGAATTGATGAGATAATTGTAGACTGTTGTGATGTTGAATAGAGGAATGCATGATTCAGAGAGCAAGACGAATCTCTCATTTGAGAAATCAAGCAGGGCGTTGGCTAAAAGGCGCCTCTCAGCATCGATCATGGTTGATCTTCCCCATTCCACTGCCTGCAATACATGACAGGACGCACTCTGATGAGATTCAAACCCACGTTCGTATCAGAAATTAATGAACTTTTATTCTATTCAAAGTTGAAACAATCTACAAGTAGTGGATATTATATTATATTATATATGTGAACTGCATCTGGTGATAATTTGTCTCAGTAGGACACGTTGCTAGATTCATAGATCACAGAGCTTTATTAATGAAGCGCATCCCTATGTTTCGTTTGATTGAAAATAAGAGAGAAAAATACAAAATCTGAGGAAAAGTTCTTGACATCATATATGAAATTAGTTTTAAGAAAATTTCCTCTACATTCTATTTCTCACTTACTTTCTATCAAACCAAGCAAGGTATAATGGTTTGCTAAAAAGTTATCTTCTATAAGGGAAAAGATAAATAGTAACCCGTTACACTGTTGAAATGGGATGTACCCAGATTATCATCAGTCCGTTTTATAAATTGAAAAGATAACCATGTCATCAGTCTTAAAATATAACTTTCTTGAATCTATAAAGTTATTAAAATTTAAACTTAACTTAAAGGGCTGATGTAGTTAAAATGAGAGAAAAAAATATTAAAAGGAGAAAAGTTATCAAGTTTTAGAACACGAGTCATTTGGCAAGAAGTTTGTATATTGAATGAATGTAGGTACTTTTGCTTTTATAAAAACTAGCTGAATGGCACGTGCAAGAGGAGAGAGAGTGGAAATTTTGAAACGGTGATTGTACTGTCGTGAATCCAAGGCAGCAACCTTTCAGGAAGAGACTATAAGAGGTTGGGAAAGTTGCAATTACAAATTTACAATTACTACTTATTAGTAGTGAGGACTCTACGTTATTTATAAGCAAAATTGAGGATGGAGCTTTATGATATTTTTAATTAATTGTGTTTTGACTTTAATTAACAATGGCCTTTCCCTATAGTTTTGAGAGAAAAAGTGCAAATACTTCCTTTCCCTTGGCTTTTCAGCAACAAAGACATTGAAGTTACCAAAATACCATTATCATTGTTAATGCATTATCATATACAATTTAAATCTTCAACTTTACCCATCATTAATTTATTTTGTCAAATAGCTTTCAAAGAATAATTCTCCTTATTCTTTTTGGACAAAGTAAGGCAAAAAATTTAATGCATTACATAGACATTTTTTATTTGGAATGATGATGAAACGAAGGTATTTGCACATTTTTTTAAAACAATAGAGAAGGTTATTGTTAAGGTCAAAACATTGGGGAGTTTCATAGGATTGTTAGAAAATCCAAGGAGGTTTTTTTTTAATTTTCTTATTTTAAATGGAATTTAAATTGATTTTAACATTTTAATTTAATTAAGTATATCAAGTTTTATTAAATTTAAATTCCTTATGAAATTAAGTTAACTATATTAAGTTTTTATAAAACTAATAATTGTTAGATAATCTTGTATTAGTTTTATATTCATTTTAAATTGATACAGTTTTTAATTTATCTTATTCATTTTTATTAATAAAAATATTTTTATCAATAAAAATAATTATTTTTATTTATATTTTATTTAAGTAACTTACTAAATTATTTTTGAATGGAATGTAAATGGATTATAATTTTAAATGGTAATAGATTATATGCATAATAATATATCATTGAATATCTTAGTTTCAATATGATTAATCTTTACTAACAATTATAATTTAATGTAAATATATATATATATATAACAATTATATATATATAGTTAAATTGAAATGGATATACATATAGATTAAGTTAATGAATTTTGTGAAATTTGATGGAGTAATGGAGATGAGAGAGAATTAGTGGCATTTGTTATTGACGGAGAGAGTTAAAGACATAATTAATGAGGAGACATTTAATGTGTGTGTGTGTGTGAGAGAGAGAGAGAGTTAATGGCGAGTTAACGAGGCCTGTTAAAAGTTTTCAACGTGATTGGTCATTTGAGGCATTTTATTTAATTTTAAAATTCAAAAATTCAATAAAACCAAAAAAAAAGTATTTTTGAGACGAAACCAGATAGAAGATAAATGATTTTGAGAATTAACCAGAAAGGTGCCAAGATTGCCATTAATTACTGTATTTATAAATATAATATTAAATATTTAAATATATTATAATATATATTTTATGCATATGTTAGATGTTATATAATATAAAACATTATATATTAGAATTAATGTATTTAATGACAGAGCCAAAGCCCGGCCCGGGCCATGATCACCCCTAGTTCTTAGCAAGGAATATAGCACAGGTTTGACAAGTCATGAATTAATGATGGATCGGTCCCCCATGGCCCATGCGAAAGGCAGCCTTTCAACTCAATTGTTTTCAGACAAGAATTCAGGCCAGAAGGGGAAAAATCAGAAAAAGGCACCCAATAGAGAGGAGCTTCCTAATTCTTATGGAATGAAAATCGTGGAACATGACCCAATTCCAACGAAGCAAGAAGTAAAAATCAATTTTGATGCAGCTAGATATTGTTGCATAGTCCTAAATAGATACGGAACGGAATCCTCTGGGGATTCCAAAGAAGCCGAATCCATGAATCATAGATAGTATTGACAAATGAAAGCAGACAATTAATTAAGTTGATGAGCAAGAAGAAATGAAACAGACCTTGCTGGGGATCCTTCTTCTGTAGAAAACGGAATCCTCTGGCGTCGAATCTACAAAGTCAGGATGAGGATGCACGTATATGTTGTAGAATCCTTGGTGGCCTTTGAAGAATTTCTCCCACAACGGCGCTAATGGCAAATGACCTTTCGTTAAGAACATGAAAGCAACCTTAGGTGTGAGACTGTATGGGAATACTGGGATCCGCGGAACCATGGATGCCCTCCAAAAGAGCTCCTCGTCATCCATACCGTGCATGAGAGATGGCTTTTCCTGATCATTCACTGCAACGATACTCTCGTTCTGTGTTCTGTTGGTCGGAGGAGGTAAAATTGGCAGCGACAATGACGAGAGGGTCCCCGGTGGACATTTTGGAGGTAGGGTTGGTGGTTGTGATGAATGCAACGAAGGACTAGTGGACAACAACAGGTTGGCCTGTAAACTGAAATACAAATTTTTGATGTACAAACTGGCTATGGTTCCAATAGAAAGACCGATGACAAAGAAGAAGAAATGTAAAACATGGTATGGTTGTACGTGGGTATTCAGAAATTTGGGGATCAGTGGAGGTGAATGTTGTTCATTCCCCATCGTTCTGTTCGTTCCTTCGCTATCAGCCTATCACAGATACAGACAGACAAACACAGAGAAACAAGAGGAGGGTTTGAAGGATGAAGGTATATATATATATATATATATATATATATATATATATATTAGATAGCTTTGCTTAAAATAGGACTCAAGTACATGAAATCAAAGATGTAAAGTCTATGGTTTTATTGAATCTGCTAAGCAGTACATGAAGAACGTTCAAAGTTTGGAAGAAGGGAGCACATGGAACGGAATGATTTTTGGATTGATTGCGTCACATCGCATTAACTCGGAGTCTATATCCGTAGATCCTACACAACCACAACCAGTGCGAAACGCCAAACCCAAAACCCACCGCCACCGGAATTTAAACCGATACAGGACTTAAAAAAGCGTTGATTGTGGATTAATGCCAGTGAAGTACTATAAAATATTTTTGCAATTGGATGGATATGAGAACAACCTAGCACTGATTTGTAGCCCAGCATATCTGTGGTGGGTGGGCTCCCGGCCCATCTATAGTCCTGTGCCCCAAGAGGCCAAGACATAAGAATTAGGGTTTTGGAAAATAATTTCCAAACTATAGAACAATGAACAATCATCTCCATTGCTAGTGCTGCCAATGGGTCGAGCCTATCTCATCAAACCAATTATAATGGTTCTGATTTCATGGTTTTATTCCGATTAATAATTCGGTTAGTTTCCATTCTTATCTGTCCTGAACCAATTATTTTGTTTTAATGTTTTTATAATTTTTATTATATTTTATGTTTAAAATGATAAATTTGATAGGAAATAAATGATATATGTTGCTGCCCGGAATGGGCTAAGGGCAACAATGTCAATTTACTTCCGAGGTGAGGGCTGGTTGAAGAGTCCGAGGGCTGAAAGAGTCAAGAGCCTATAAATCCAACCTATGAAGGAAGAAACACATAAGAGGCCCGGGTGTCATCCCAAGGGCGGAGACTCCGACGGTCAAGTTAGCAAGGGCACGATAAGCAAGGCAGAACGAGGCCTGAATGCAAGGGCTCAAAGAAAGTCACTAGAAAAGGAAGGTAGAGAGTTGAGAGAAGTAAATGCCAAGATAAATTACCTAGGGAATGATGCCATTTATTTATTGCACCTGCCTAGAGTTAGTTATAGGAAGATGGCTAGGATACACTTTCACTTGTGCTGCACATCACCATCTAAGGATGCCATGTGTCCTCATTCCATTGGGCCTGTATAAATAATTTAATATTTTCTATCATTTTTATTAAGATTATATTATCAAATTTTAAATTTTGAATTATTATTATTATTATTATTTAAATAAACAAATATAATTTCCAGTATAATCTAAGCTATTGAAATGGTTTTGAGTCTATGATTTTGACCCAATTAATAATCGGTTTGAAAGTAGTTCAATTGAACCAAACCCAACTCCAACCGATTGACAGTCCTATCCATTGCACGCTATGAAGTTGCAATAAGGTATACTCAGCTAGCAAGTAGTAGCAACGTATGGCGTTTGCTTAGATGAGCAGCTTTGTGGCTGTGGGTGATGGGCTAGTATCATAGGAATCTAATGTTTAAAAAAGGGATCTAAACTCAAGACCTGTTGAGAAATTATAGCATTAGTAGAGGTCACAAGGTACCATAACGAGGCACTTAGACCCAGAATTAAAAAATAAAAATAATAATGTAGGTAACCTTAACAAAACACAAAACCCTAATCACACTGCTTAAATCTAAGGGAGCTGAGCTTTGTTTACTTAAGACTCTTTCTTCTGCAAATATGCGCGAGTACGTTGCTTCAGACCTTGTCTGATCGCCCAACACAAACAAATTCTTCTTTTCCCCTTATAGGAAAAAGGTTATTGTCCTTTTCATTTACCATAACACACAGACTGGACAAACACAGTAACTGGAATACTGGATGCATGTCAAGGGTTCAACACTTCAACTAGTTCTTGTTGTTTTCAACTAAAAAGTCTTCCAAAAGTGGAGAAGAATTCTGCCAACCCCACTTACTAGATGGGAGTGGTGATGGAAAGTGGAAACACTCTTTTTAGGCCAAAATCAGTTGAGTATTATTATTCTAATAGCTGAGTCTGTGGGTTGTGCTCAATCTGGTACAACGGCAATAATCTCACTCTTGAGCAAGCATAGATTTATTTGGTAACCATGCTGGATACTTGTAATATGAAACTGATTTTTTATTCAAGAAACCTTCAGAAATTAATGAATCCATTGGCACAAACTAAAAATGATTTTGATGGTGTTTCATTCATCAAATACTTGGTGTCAGTTCAGCGCCAAATAGGCATTTACTTTTTTGTTTGGTTAAGCTTTTTATTAGGAAAACGTTTTTCTTGAGTTATGTGAGAGCAAGCCATCCGTTACATTTTATCAATAAAACGTTTTTACCGGATTAATGAAAGCCATGAGTTGGGAGAAAACGTTATTTATATATTTCCCCTAACGGTAACGCATATCTTTTTACTGTTTATCACATGTGGCAGTTAATGACACCAAACTGTCCAAAAATCCTAATAAATATTTCTCAACAATTCTCTCATTTGAAAAAAAAAAAAAAAAGAGTACCATACAAAATGATCATTAAATATACTACAATAGAACTAGACATCCCCAAAATTATAAACTTCAAAAGGCGAGGTTTTAAAAGGATCCGATAGGAACCCTTATGACGTCCAGTTTCAAGGTTGATGGTCTTAGTGTCTAATTCAAACAGACAATTCGTTTTAACAAAAGAATTAAAAATTAAAAAAAAAATAAAAAAGCAGTTAAAAACCATTGTCTAGGTCGATGGTTTGACTGCCTAGATTAATGGTTTACTGAACAAATTAATGGTTTTAGCCTAAAAGCGATTTTGGGGTAAAACAGAACTGGTCAGGTGATTGGGTCCCGGTTTTTCCAGACCAATCTAGTTTTGAAAACACTGGTTCAAGGTTTTATATATCATCACTCTCTCCTCTGGATCTCTCAATATTTTTTTCTTTCTTTTCCTTTCTCTTTCTTTTTCAAGCAAAATAAAAAATAAAAAAAAAATCTTATCAGTGAGAAGATCCAAGATTAACCCTTCTTTTGTTTTCAAATTTATCTTAGTTAATTAACCTCCTCCTGTCTGGCCTGATTCGCGGTAGCATACAACTTAGACAATCAGATGTGAATTGGCCATCCTAGGAATATGTGTACTCCAAGCAAGTTTGACCTCATTCCATACTGAATTGGACCAGTACAGATTTAATGGTCTAAAGTATTTATTGGATCGGACCTGGTCCATCTATAATATATTATATTGGATCTGGATTGGATGGGGAATGAACTAGTATCCGATCCATTGATAGAAAATAAGGATATAGGTGTCAATGGACCAGGTTTAGGTTAAAACCAATTTATTATTTGAACAGATGGGATGGTTCATACATTAAATTAGACTAATCCAAAATGATTCAAAGTATTCATAACACTATATTCCCTCCATTTCTAGTTAGAGGGGAATTAATATTAAATTATTAATATCATGGCCGATACGAATTGCTTGCTTGTGTTTGGGAATTGGGGGTGAAATTCCCGCCGTGATGGTAGGAATGACCAACGACTATAAGGATTGTACATTTTAGCATCCGTGTACGTGTACGGAGTATGGAGACTATATTAAACAAATTGACTTCCCCTTTTATTAAAGAGTAAAATTAAAATAAGGTAAAACTAAAATCTTCTTTCGCTCAGAGATCTACGTTCTGCAAATTTTAATCAGAAACAATAATACCAAGCAACTATAACGTTGGAGCTAATTTTGGTATTCCAGCAAAGTAAACTTAATTTGGTCTTTGGCTATTTGGGAAAAAAAAAGAATTAAGCTGGATGTTTTTTTTTTCAAACAGCCAAAGCTTTCCCATTTCAGCTGGGTATTAATCCATTTCAGCTGGATGATGAAGTCATTTCCGGCAAATGGAAACAACTTAGTCAAAACTGAATATTCTTCGTTACAACACAGGGTTTGAGTCCCATCAAATATACTGACCAATTCAAAGGTACTAAATTCATTGCTTGAGTCACACCAAAAAATATTAATAATAATAGAAAAAATCATTGCTTGAGATTGGAAATTAAGATCAGAATCTGGTCAAAACGAAAAGAAGCTGCCAAAAAACTTAACGTGGAAAAAGTGATCAAAACGAAGATCAACACTCTATTTGGATTTTAAAATCATTTTTGTGATGTTTAGTAGGTTTATGCATTTTTTCTAAAAAAACAAAAAAAAAAACGTCTAAAATTTACAAAAAACATTTTTTTTATATATCTTAAATGAATTCTATTAATGGTTTATCGAACTCATTGATCAAACAATAATTTATGTCAATAATGATATTTTTTTCTTAATGCTTGATAATTTACATAAATAAAATAATCAAATAATTATATTAGTGTTTAGTGAATGCTAATTGAAAATTTTGATTTACATATTATATGCATCTTAGAAGTTCCAATGGACCTTATGTATTTTAACTAAAATTATAAGTTTCTTTAAGTTATTAATTAATAATTTAGTCCACAATAAAACATATATATTGATTATTTGAAAAAATAAAATTTATTATCTATATAGAAAATCTTATATAAGTAACAATTTACCCAATATTGTTGATTGGAATGTATCTCTTTATTCTTTTTTGTAAGCAATCTTCATATAAAGAATTAAAGTATGCATTTCTTATTTGTTTATACCTTATTCATACTCATTTAAACCTTAGATTTAATTTTATTGATGTATTTATAGAATTTCAAAGAATTTTCCTCATTTATCCAAGCATATTCATATCTATCCACCATTCCATACATATCCAGAGTGTATCACAGTATACTATAAAAAAAAATGCGCATCCACACTCAGTCTTACAGATACAATGCACAATAAGAATATTTTGAGCCTTGGACAGGGAATATAATCACTTCTTTCACATATCAAATAGAATGCATGTTCAGATCATCCTCTTGCAAATGGCACACAGACTAAAAATTCAAAAATGCAAGCTGTTGGTGTTGGTTATAATATTGCTCACATGTATTTATTCTTTGCTTAATTAGGTGTCACATAAACATGCACCAGGAGAAGTATGGCATACAAGAGAATGTATTTATTAGCTTAAAAGCGCTTTTTTTTTTTCTTTTCTCTTCTGGGCAACGTGAGACTCTAGCGAAAAGTTGAAAACAAGAGGTATTAGTTTCAAAGCTGCTTTTGAAAGCAAGAAGAGGTCAGGAATATTTAAATTCACGGCATGCCGATCAAATCTTTAGGCTGTGTTTGGTTTGAGTACAAATTTATTTGTACTAGTATAAATGCATAAGAGTGCAAATAAAAAAAAATGCAAATTCTCATTTAATTCTATTTTGGGTTTTACTTTATTTTGCTCTATGTCTTAATTTACTTCATTTGTACTGTAATAAAACAAAATAAACTAAAATTTGAAATAAAAATAGGTCAAATTTTACATACACTCAAATTATTTGTGGTGCCATAGTTTTGCGACAGTTAACCGATTATTTTCAGTTTTTTGTTAAATCGGTTTGGTTATTTCGGTTTTTGGAATTAAAATTTTAGTTAACCAAATTAATCATTTTTTTATTATATACAATATATAATATATTATATATTATATATTTTTATATTAATATATAAATATACTGAAATTTGATTTCATAATATATATTTTATAATATATAATAAAGTATATATTATTAAAATTTGGTTTTAACCGAAATAATTGAAAACCAAACCAAAAATTTTGGTTTTGATTCAGTTTTATTTTTTTAAATTTTGATTTATTCCATTCGATTTTAAACCGAATAAACCAAATACTCACCCCTGGTCTAGGCCCATAAGAGGTGCAAGTACCCACTTATGCACTAAACTGAACTATGAGCCTACTTTGTTCCAACTATATGATGAAAATGAAAATGTAGAGTCCGGATCACCCGCCAAGAAAGCATGTGCCAACTCTCTATCAATAATATCATCTCACACTGCACATCTCATATATAACGAGTCCAACATCTATGGTGGATCCCAGTTTCATAGTAAGATGTGCGGTGTTAGATCAAATTAATTGTTGAAACGTATTTTATTAGTAGATCTCAACTCGCTAGGAAATGTAGCTGGCCGGGATCCAACTCCAGCCAAAGCTGAATCCACTTTGGCTAAATAGAAGCACATGGTCCAAGGTGAGAACGTCACAAGGGAGTTAAATCCATGGAAACCAATTGATGATGAAACAGCACAAGCTTTCAGGTATAGATGCTTTAGATCGAGGGGCTGTCCTCTTCTTTCCTGTTGCTGATGGAAAAGCCAGAATGGAAATGTGTATAACCTGTCATATATATATCTCGATCGGCACAGATGAAAAGCATCATCTGTTTTAGAAAACCTGCTCAAAGGTGGATTGGCACATTCGATGATAAATGGCAAGAAGTAAACATATTCCAAGGAACTACTGATTTGTCAAAAATTTCTTGCAACGAAGGGTACATGATGATTCACAGAGTCCCAATTTTGAGTAATAAACGTGCAACAAATAAATCTAAAGTCAAAATAAAAATGTTCAAGTGTTTTGTAAAACAGAAGACAATTTAATATTTGATAAACAATGAACTGTCACCACAAGAAACTTGTGCCAACAATATTGGTTAATAGGATTAACCATCATTTGTTTAGGACTTATGTTTTCAATTAGGGCTTCTATGGGATGGAATCATATGGGATGGGGCTATATGGGTATTTTGTTTTATAATGTATATTTAAATATTTAAGTTTGATTCTGAACCTAACGAATCATAAATGCCTAAAATCAGATATTCAAACTCAATTTAATTAATAAAAAAGAAGTAATTAGAAAAGATATGTTTAGTCATAGAACAATTTTTTAACTATCAAATAAAGGTTCCATAGTACAGTAGAAAATATAAGAAGTGAATTTACATGTAATCACTGGCTGAAAATGAGATTTCGAAGGGGACCCTTTAGATTTAGGACTCCAATGCCCTCATGCCAAATAGATGTTGGAGAAGATACATTACATTAGTAGAAATGAGTGTGAAAAGATAAACAACAGATAAACATTTCAGCCAAAAAGCTTCCCCTAAGTTTGTGTTAAAATGGGTTTGTCAATAATAATAACAACAGATAAACAATTCAGCCAAATAACAGAAAATACAAATAGCAATCACCACACAATAGTACACCATAATTTTTACGTGGAAAACCTCAAAATTGGAAAAAAAAAATCCACGGGACCTATGGTCCATAAAAGATTTCCACTAATTTAGAAATTAATGGGTACAACAATCTTTTTTAGTAGATTCAACAAAAACGAATATTTGGATCTCACCAAGTTGCTATAAATATGAAACTAAGAAGAAAAGAAGAAACAACCGATCTAAACTGAAGTGAGATTCTTGATTCTTTGAACAATACTTAATCACCTCGAGAATGAAGTTGAAAACCCATCCAAACTTGGCCTTGAATGAAATAGAAACCAGCTCTTTCTTCTCTTATTCACAAAATTCAAAACCTAGAAAAATCCTCAGTTCCCTCTATTTTTATTTTCTCTTCTTCACTTCGGTGGTTACGAATGTTAGCTAAACCAAAAAGGTGGAAGCCAACAATACAACTCCTTTTTGGGAGCATGAAAAGGTGGGGTGGGCCCTCATATGGGCTAGACCCACACCCAATAATTCTCTCTCTCCAACTCATATGGGGGGCTTCACCAAGCCTGCAACTTCTTTTCAAAACTCAAACTTGTCTCTAGGCAAGGACTTTGTTAACATATCTGCATCATTTTCATTAGTATGGATCTTTTCAATATTTAACAAATTTATATCCAACACATCCCGAATCCAGTGGTACCTTACATCAATGTGTTTGGATCTTGAGTGGAAAGTTGAATTTTTAGAAAGATGGATAACACTCTAATTATCACAATAAAGAATATATCTTTTATGCTTCATGCCTAATTCTTGTAAGAACTTCTTCAACCATAGGATCTCCTTACATGCTTCATGTCTAGTGTACCCATGATCAACCATAAAGGAGTCAAATTTATTGTACCGGTGCCTTGGTGCTTGTTTCAACCTATACAAGCTTTTCTTTAACCTGCACACCAAATGTTATTTGCCTTTTTCTTTGAATCCCTCCAGTTGCTCCATATAAATTTTTCTTCCAAATCATCATGAAAGAAGGCAATCGTCACATTAAATTGTTCAACTTCCAAATTTAGACTTGTAACTAGTACAAGTACAACTTGAAAAGAAGACATTCTCACCACAGGAGAAAATACCTCTTCAAAGTCGACACCCATTTTCTGACTAAAACCCTTCACAACCAACATTGCCTTGTATTTTAGTTGTGAGCCACCCTCATCAGATTTCAATTTGAAAACACATCTATTTTTGAGTGCCCTTTTCCCCTTTGGTAATTTCACCAAGTCATAGGTGTGATTTTTATCTAAAGATTTTAATTCCTCTTGCATTGCTTTAATCCATTCATCTTTCTTGTCATGTGACATAGAATCTTGATAAGTCCTTAGCTCTCCCCCATCTGTCAACAACACATACTCATGTGGAGGATACCTAGTGGAAGGTTTTCTCTCTCTAGTGGATCTTCTAGGCTGAACTCGTGGTGAAGAGGCTCGAGGTACCTGTTCATTCTATACTTCCTCTGTGTTTTCATTTATAAGAATTCATCACTAACTACATCATCCTATTCCCCGTGATCACTATCAACTTGTTTCTTAATTTTTTATATATCTTCAATTGTTTGATCCTCAAAAAATACATCTTTATTTCTGATCACTTTCTTATTTATTGGATCTCATAACCTGTACCTAAACTCTTCATGCCCATAGTCTAAGAAAATGCACTATTTAGCCTTGTCATCAAATTTGGATTTTTCATCTCTAGGAATATAAACAAATGCCTTACATTTGAACACTTTCAAATGACTATGTTATATGACTTTCCCTGTCCAAACTCTCTCTTTTTATCAATATTTTGAAAAATTTTATTGATTAAAATGCTTTAGGATACAACAAGAAGTTGCAAAAGAAATCAACGTACTAAGCTGACCTATTACAGAATTAGAAATGTGCCCAAAACATATATGTTCTTTGAACCCCTTACTTTACTAAGCTATCTGTTAAACTGTTGACAGATATCCTTACCCATCCCACCTGAATTGACAAGTTCCTTGACATCCATTTAAATCTTCTAAAATCATTCTTCAACTGCCATGTCACCACTTCCCCTTTCTGTAACCATTTTATCATAGTTTTTGAGTCTCTCTCGATGATCAATCTATTAATCCCCAAATCTTTAGCCTTCTCAACCCCATATGCTTCATCTAAAAACTCTACCCTTGCCACATCACCCACTTCCACAGGACCAGAGTACAAGACAATAATGAAACCATTTTCGTCTCTAATGCCCCCCCCCAATACCTGAAAGACTTGGGTTATCCACACAACTCCCATAAAATTTAGCTTTTTCTAACCATCTATTGGAGGGGATGAAGTCTCAACAAATTGTCGTTTTGTAGATGATGGAGCAATAATAAGTCCCCAAACCTTGAAAGTCTTTGATAAGGTGACTATGGGCCGGGCTTTTCACTTATGATAAGGGTTATAGCTTAAGCTCAGGCCTGAAACATAAGCCCTAGCCTATGTCTATACGGGCCCGAGTCGGGCCTGATTTCGGGCCAATGTCACTTACATATAAAACATTACATATCTATATATTAAATGACATAACATGCATATAAACTTATTTTATACATTATATAATACAAAATATTACATATAATATAAATTATACATGTCATGTTATAATAATATATATATATAATGTAAAATATCATGTATACATATGTATATATTATACACCAAATGTGTAAGTTTAAATATATGTGGGTCGGGCTTGAAGTATTAAGCCCAAGCCCAGCCCTAAAATTTACGGGCCTGATGTGGGCCTAGGCTCAGGCCAGGCCTGAACACAAAACCTAGGCCCAAGCCCAGAATTTCTGAGCCGAGCTTGTGCAAGCCGGGTCGAGCCAAGCTGAAATGATCACCCCTAGTCTTTGACCTTAAAGGCTGAAAATAGCTTCAAACTTTTTACCAATGTGCCACCCTCAATGTTATTGTTTCAACTAAAGCTTCCTTGCATTTTTCTTTACTTTCAAATATTCTATTATTTCTTTCCTTCTAGATGGTCCAAAGTATTACTTCTCTAGTACACCTCCAAAGAATCCTTCCCCTCCTTGTCTTACCACTGATACCATTAGGGTTGAATAAGCCTTCCGCCCTATTAGGAGAAGACCACTTGCACCCAAAAAGGGAAGTAAATCAGTTTCAAATAAAACTAACAGAAGGGCAAGATATAAGAAGGTGGAAAACAGTCTCACCACTTAATTTACACAGGACACACCAATTAGGGGAGAAGCACCAATTTGGTCTTATCCTTTGAAGTACATCAAAGGCATTAATACAACCATGAAAAAGTTCCCGACAAAAAGCACTGATTTTAGGGGAAATAGTAGGGCACCAAATTTCTTTGATTGGAAAATGAAGAGAAGATTGTGTGGCAACCATCAAGTGTATAAAAAAGGATTTACAAGAAAAAGACCCTTCGGAATTAAAACCTCAAATTCTAGAATCTAACCCACCTTCCCCCAAGAAAACTGAATCCAACAATCCTAATAGTTCAAACACTGCAAGAAGTTCAGACTCTCTAAGGTTCCTACTAAATCCAAAGTTCCCATTCAACCCTGGAAGGTGAGATTGTTGACGTAGGAAATTTGAAACGGGCTTACCTTTGAACCTGGGCAGATCACAAAGAAAAGGAAATTTCTCACCTAAAGGAATATCCCTGATGGCCTTCCGAGGAGCAACCAAGTTATCCCTATGGAGACATCCAACATCCCATCCGTTGCTCAACATGCCATGAATGCTTGTAACCTCTCTATGCCGTAATTTTTCATTTTCATTTGGAAACTTCCAAAGCCATTTGCTAACCAAAACTTGATTTTTCAATCTAACATTCCCTAATCCCAAACCCCCTTCCTATTTTAATTTCCTCACCTTTTCCCATCTAACCAAATGATTCTTCTTTTTTTCCCCAACTCCCAGAGAAAATCCCTAATGATTTTTTCAATTTTCCTCACTGTCCCTTGTGGCATCCTAAACACCGACATGTAGTACACTGGGAGGTTTGCTAAAATGGATTTAATTAGGGTTATTCCCCCCCCCCCCCGATGAGATATAGTTCCTTTTCCATGCCACCAAACTTTTCTCTATCATTTCCACTACCAGAGACCAAAAACTAGCAGATTTAGGGTTATCTCCAAGGGGTAAACCCAAGTATTTCATTGGCCACTCACCTTTCTCTAGAGTATTTCCATTCAAATGAACTGAAAGGGAAAGATTGATGAGATCAATTGCAATTCTCATAGCCTCACCCCAAAAGAATTTGGGTAACTTAGCATGAGAGATGATGCATCTAATTCTATCAGTAATTGTTCTATTCATTCTCTCTGCTACTCCATTGTGTTGAGAAGTCTTAGGAACACTTTTCTCAAGTCTAATACCATGAATCCTTAAATATTCTTCAAAAGGACCCCTATATTCACCATTATTATTAACTTAGATGCATTTCAAAATTTTCCCTATTTCTCTTTCAACTTTTACATGAAAATACTAAAAAACATATAATGCTTGATCCTTAGATTTCAAGGCAAAAGTCCACACTTTTCTAGAGTGGTCATCTGTGAATGTCATAACCACCAAGTGATCTATCTTTCATATAACAAACATTAGTGTGAACTAAATCTAAAACATGAGACTTTGTAGATTGAGGAAATTTAAGAAATACAATTCTACTCTATTTGTTAGCTAAGCAATGTACACAAGTTTCAAGAGGCATACTTTTCACATCGAAAATAAGATTTTCTCTATAAAGTATCTAAAGCCCTGTTTCACTCCAATGTCCAAGCCTCCGGTGCCAAAGCTCAATAGATGAATCATGAACTACATTCTCCTCTCATTTGCTCAACTTTGCTTATATCACATAAAGGGTATTGTGCTTCTTTCTCTTTGCCACAATGAGTGAGCCCCAATTGAGCTTCCATTTTCCATCACTAAAAGTGTTTGCAACCGGTATGTCTAACATGTTTAAGTAGAACCACAATGAGTGAACCCCAATTGAGCTTCCTGCCAATGGAAATGTCTAACAATTTTCAAAATTAATTTGCAACCGGTATTGCTATCTAGACAAATATCTCCCATACCAATAATCTTGGATGCACCAGCATTCCCCATACGAACATGTCCAAAATCACTTACAGTATAAAATGTGAAAATTTCACAATGGGGAGTAACATAAAAGGAAGCACCCGAATCTATAACACAATCACTGTATGGGCATGCAAAGTTGACATAGTTATCATCACAAACAATAATGACATCACCCTTGGCTGCAACTGTTGTAGTATCTCTTTCTTCTTTCTTGCCTTCACCTTTTTCCTTTGGCTTGTTCTCTTTTCCAAATCCTACATTCATTCTTGTAATGTCCTGGTTTATTACAATGATGACAAATAATATTTTTCTTGGACTTGAATCTTCCTCTAAAATTTTCATATTTGTTACAGGGACCTCTACTCTTACTTTTTTAGTTCTTCCATATCTTTCTTTCTTTTTTGTCACAAGAGCTTGAGATTTTGAGTAAGTTTCTTGTTCTTTCCTCCTGGACTCTTTATTCAACAAGGCATCTTGATTGTGTCCATGGTTTTTGCCATTAGGGGTTGAGTTACTGACTGAAACCATCAAGATTTCTCAACTATTAAGCAAGGAACTAGGTAATAACAAGGTATACACTTCATCATCCAAATTCAATTTCATAGTAGTCAATTAATTTATCAAAGCTTGAAATAAACATATTACTCTCATCTTTATATCTCAAGTGTGCAAATTTTTCTAATCAAGGCAGTCTTATTTAAACCCATTTTCCTTTCATACATAGACTCTAATTTTTTCCATATAACATCAACCCTATTTTCTTGTGCAACATGGTGAAAAATACTATGGTTCGATCCATTGTCGAATTTGGCCTATAGTTTTCCTATGCATAATTCCCCATTCATCACTTGACCTATCACTTGGCTTTGCTTCATCACCTCTTATTGTAGATACAATTATTTGTAATAAAGAATATCCTCCATTCTGGGTTTTCAAATGGCATAGTTCGATGTGGTCAATTTTATCATAACACCTGAGGATTCTTCCATTTATATCAACACAAATAATTAATTTAAGCCAATCAACTCTTATACCACTATTGGTAAAGATACACTACAGTAGTAGAAATGAGTATGAAAAGCAATCCTAGGGCAAAAGGAAATTTTCCCCTAAGTTTGTGTATTAAAATGAATTTATCAACAATAATGACAATAGATAAGCAATTCAGCCAAGTAACAGAAAATATAAATAACAACCACCACACAATAGCACGCTAGAATTTTTATGTGAAAAACCCCAAAATTGGGGGAAAACCATAGGAACTATATGGTCTGTAAAAGTCTTCCACTAATTTAGAAATTAATGAATACAACAATCCTCTCTAATAGAAAATAAAGTCTTACAGATATCAAGGAAATAATCCTTAGCTCGCAAGTGCAACATTAACATCACCAAATGTAAGGTGGATTCAACAAAAACAAAGGTTTGAATATTAACAAGTTGCAGTAAATATGAAACTGAGAAGAAAAGAAGAGATAACCAATCTGAAATGGAATGAGATTCTTGACTCCTTGAACAACACTAAATCACATAAAAAACATGCTTGAAAACACATCCAAACTTGACCTTGAATGAAATAGAAACTAGATCTTTCTTCTCTTCTTCACAAAACACAAAACTTAAAAAAACCCTCGGTTCCCTCTGTTTTTCTTCTCTTTTCTTTACTTGGATGGTTAAGAATGTTAGCTAAACCAAAAAGGTGGAAGCCTTTTTGGCTTACACGATACAGCTCCTTTTTGGGAGCATGAAAAGATGGGGTGGGCCCCTCATATGGACTGGACCCACACCCAACAATAGATTGGCTGCAAGTACAAATATTAATTAGGATAGGGGAAGGATGATATTAAAGAAATTGAATAACTAAAGAATGAAGATGAAGAAATACAAAATCATAAACCATTTATTTACTAGAAGGATGGATCAAATGATCCATAAGATTTCATTTCATGATAGAAATCACTTTTCATTTTTCATTCCTTACCTTTTCTAATTTCTGAATGTATACTTCCTTAAGTTTCTTAACAGGGTATTTTAATTTGGTAGTTAGTATAGTGTTTTAGCATCTGTAGATATGATCCTCTTTAAATTTCAAAGGATCTGGTGACGGTTTTCTGTATACGGAACTAGATTATATATATCAAATGAAGGTTGCTTGTAGAGTTACTAATTTTATTTATGGGAAAGAATCTGTACATTCAATTATTTGTTAGCATGTTGTATATTAATTGGCTCGACGAGTATTGAAGTGTCAAGAGGAGATTGTGGAGCTAATATATAATCAAGACCAAGATTAAGTGATGTAACTATAATATAGAAATACATCACCATACCATATGAACAACTTACTTTAGACTTTGGAGTGCTAATAATTCACAAATCTTCTCACCTGATCTTCATTGCAGATTCATATATAGTCAATCAAACTAGTGTCCGCAATTCGAATGCACTCGAACATTAGTGATTTAGCCCCACTTCTTCTCATATGCTCCCACATTGGATCAACAACCCTCTTTTCTTTGCCAATCCAACTCTTCTTACAATCAACCAAACTCCTACCAAACTCTGGCGCTAGCAGGAGATACAACCTCTTCAACTACTGCGGGCATCACATGATTACCTGTATTCTCCAAATTCTCAACCAAACGCTTAATAGAGATTGTTGAGGTGATGTCAGTCCCACCAACCGACCCACCAAAATAGTCTTTAAGCTGTAAAAACCATTTTTCACCACATGAATTTACAAACCATCAAAAAATGCATCTCCAATTCAGTGGATTGATATGCAGATTAAATCCTAACCAATTTATATGGGCTGTAGACCATAAGCTGCAGATAATTTTTTGACATTCTCATCATAACTCTCTCATAAGCAGTAGTATCTCAGAGCATTTGAAATTTTCATCTTTATCAATCATCTAAACATTGACAATAAAATAAACAATTTCAAATTTTAGATTCTTCTAAACAATTACCAACTTTTTTGAATAGAAGATTATGGGATTTGGGACTGTTTAATTTTTTGTCGTTGTTTGGATGGTTGATAAAGAGAATTAGATGGCACTCAAAAGGCATTTTTTACTTTTCAAATGTCACTTAACGGCTAATTAACGGACTGATTAATGGTAGATACTAGATTGTCAAATTTTGAAAATTTGGGTACTGAATCATCACACTTTGAAGATTCGGATACTTAATTGTTGCATTTTAAAGTTCGGGGATTAAATTATCACTTGAGCCAATGCACAGGGTACTGATCGAGAATTTTCCCTAAGGCTGTATTTGGTAGAGGTGTAAATACAAAATTACATTGATGTATTTGAAAAATGGCCCATCAGATAAGTATAAAAGATGAACCAGTCATGTAAAAGTTTTACACTGATATTTGTTTGGAAGACCACCAATTCAAGGCTTTAAATTTCGTATCAGCCAATACGTATCATTTTGGAAGAGTTCCGATACACGGAACATGTCTAATTACATACCCGAAATGGCCCGATACAAAGCTAATACGGACCGATATTCTCTCTCATTAATATCAAATTTAAGTTTAAATTTAATTTATCTCTTCTCTCTCATTAATATTAATTTTAATTAAGTCTTAAAGTTTGGGACGTCACTAAATGCTAATATAATTTAATTAAATGCTCATTTAAATTACCTTTGATTACATCATTTAATAATGTCATTAAATGTTATTTAAGTGAAATAACTTGTTATAAACCACAAACCAAATGTAACAAGTTTCCAACCCAAGTCATTTGCTTATAACAATAATTAATTAACAATTATGCCAACATTAATTACTTATTAGAATGACATGTTTTTTTATACTTAAAGTAATCTTTCTTGCCTTGGTGGATGTTTCCCAACAAATGCTATAAATTTGATTATTAATATTTATATAATAATAAGATGAATACAAGTTATATTGATTTATTAAAAGTTAATGTATATATTAATTTGTAAACATAATAAATATTATCTAATTCTATATATAATAAATATTAACTAATAAATGGTTTCAAAAAAAGTATTAACTAATAAATATTAATATATATACAAACGTTTTGGTTCTTCTATTATTTTTCAATGATTATTAATTATATCCGGATACTTTATATAAATCATTAAAGAATGGTTTTTATGTTTAAATAAATTAGTTATACTCACATAAAACTCATTTTTATTATTGTTCATATTTTTAAGGATTTTTTTATTTTCTAATATATATATGCATATCTTGATTTTTTGTCTATATCTATACGTTTTTAAAGTATATCTCGATACATCTCTCAAAATTACCCTTCTGATACAGCTTGGATTTCCGATACTTTAAACTTGCACCAATTATCTGAAAAGGGGAAGAGAGAGGGGGGATGGTGCTGTGAACGGAACTACAATGAATACAAGGAAACCGAGGTAAAAGTCCACTGCAACCGAGAGATTGCAGTCTGTTCTCGTTCTCGTCGCAGGTCATGTTCTTGTCGGAAGAAGAGAGAAGGAGGAGAGAGAGAAAGCTTCCAGAGATGGCCGCCTCTCTGTTCTTGTCGAAGGAAGAGAGAAGGTGAGAGAGAAAGCTTATAGCCTCTCTAGCTTCTCTGTTCTCGTCGGAGGAAGAGAGAGAGAGCACGAGCGATGTAATTAATACATCAAAAATTTTGATGTATTTATTACATCAAATATTGATGTAATTAAAAGATAAAATGTAATTACATGTTTATCAAATGTATGCAAACTCGAACCGGGTGCAAAGTTTTCCCCGGTTCGATTTTACACCTCTACCAAACGCAGCCTAAAGAATATTTCGTGCGTGAACAGTGTTGCCATCTCCGCCATGATTCTTTGAGTCTGAGGCATGATACAGGCTATCGGGGCAAATTTGGGAGGAACTAGTACATTTACGCCGCGCAACCTCCATTGTTAGTATATTTACAAGAAGGGTGGGAATTTTGTAAGGGTAATATTTAAAAATTCCAGAACAACTAGGGCATAGGTGTAAAAAGCGAATTTAAAACAAACAAAGATTTATATATTTTCTACTACCCATCGAGTGAACGAGGTGTTACTGTGTTAGGGCCGGAAAACAGAGGAGATGGAGGCGGAGGAGGAGGAGGAGGAGGAGGAAGGAGGGAAGCAGCAATAGCAGTAACGCCGGCTTTGCAACCTAATTTCCAGTCTGCAAGCCTCAAGAAAGAGCAGCTTGATAAGTTCAAAGTACGCTTCTGTTCTCTACTCTCACCCCTTAACTATTGAAAGACTGTTCAAAGTTAGATAAATTATTTGGTTAATTTGGGATTTGTAAGGAGGAAGACATGAAGGTTCGCTGCTTCTTCTATGTTTTGTTGAATGGGTTAGAGTTTTGTTTCTTCTGGGCCGAAGGTTGTATCATGAATTAAATGGTTATAATGATTTTTGAACGAATTTCTGTACCTGACGAGGGTCGAGGGGTAACAAATCAAGAAATTAGAAAGCTCCTTTTATGGCTATTCTTTCGCTATGATGATTTATAAGCTTTATGATAGAGGGCAGCTGTGCACAAGGATTTCAGAAATTTATACTACAGTAGTTTTTTGATAAACACATACTATTTTCTAGTTAGTATCTTGCTAAAAGAATTCTGTATAGTCTGACACACAAGTTGGGTGTATACAAGACCAATAGTTGCAATACAATAAACTGTAGCGGAGGTATTATTTTTTTCTTATGGGAAAAGAGAAATTTGATGGTTGTTCCCTTGATAATCTGAAACCAGGAATCGTGAGAGGTTCTAGGGGATATCTTTCCAGGGAGGATGGCATGGGAAATGTTGTCAGAGCTAAGGACCTAGCACTCATTCAAGGGCTCAAAATCTTTGTATCTCCAGATTATGAAACCCTTCTTGTGGATGGCAACTACTAGGTACTAGTTGATTGGATGTCTGGCAATTCTTGAGGTTTATGTGTTTATATAGCTTTTTTTCATAGAGGTCCAATCATTGGGAGATAGATTGAATATCTCATTCAAATGGATGCCAAATTGGCCATTTCTATGGTTGATCTTTAATTTGATAGAGGTGGTGTGTCTTTAGTGGATTTGTACAGGAGTCCCTTTTTCATGTATTAGGGAAGAGTCTTCCCATTTTTTATTGGCAGTCAATGGGGTTGTAGGGTCTGCCTTTCTTTCTTTATTCCAATAACGTTCTTTATATCAATAAAAAACGCACATGACTGAAGGGGGGGTGAAGATGGTCTAATTGAAAAATATGATTATGATCTAAATAATAAAATACCATAATAACCAATTCTGTTGCAAGCCAGGTCTTCAAGTTACAAAGCTCCCTATCAACCAATTGTAGATCAATCTTAGATCGTTCAATGTGTTCTCCAGTTAGTACTTCTTTCTTCCAAGTTCTTGCTAGCCTTTTTGACTACACCATCCTCTGAGTAACAATACATATATGTTCTTCATCACATGTTCTTGACAACTACAGACCATCCAAGTGTGTCAATTAAACTCCAACATCATGTCCAACACTTAGTTATGCTATAAGATCAACATGTGCATAACCAATAAGAAAAAAAGCATGTGCCTGGTCTAAACATGTTTGCTTGTGAAACAATTAATGTCCCACTCATATTAACTACGTTGTTCATGGCAGAACCAGAAATTTTGTCTTAGGGGTTGGGGGTTGGAGAGTGGTAATAGCCATTTAGTTATGCTATAAGATCAACATGTGTCTGCATTCATCAAAAATAAACAAATAAATAAGAGATCAAAATGTGCCTGACCAATCAAAAAAAGAATAGCACGTGCCTGGTCTAAACATGTTAGCTTGTGAAAAAATTAATGCTTCGCTCATATTAACTACATTGGTCATGACAGAACCAGAAATTTTGTCTTAGAGGTTAGGGGTTGGAGAGTGGTGACAACAATTTAGGCTGGAACTTCTCTCATGAAGAAAAGATGACATATTGACGTATGTAAGCATAGGCTGTGCTTTTAGACCATGGCCAAAATGGAGACTGTTGTGTCAGATACTTAGACAGTTGACACATCTAGCAAAAGTACAGAATTATGGAAAAGGTCTTCTAAATGATTAATTGGATTACAAGTGACTTCTATTTTAGCAATGCAGAAGGTAATACATTCAATCTTGTTCATATTATCAAATGAGAGACACTTTGAATTGACGCTGTCATGTTCCTGATCTATGCCAACTCAACTATATATTGGACCTTTTCCTACTTTATGTTGGTAATTGAAGTTTTAGGTTTATAATCTTGAAAACACCCCAAAAAGAGGTATAGTACATATTTAATTATGATTCGTTCATAAGGCATTCTACAGTATGGTGTTCATCTTTTTTTTTTTTTTTTTTTTGGGGGGGGGGGGGAGGAGGAGGGGATGCACTCTTGAGGGTTTTTAGTGGATATATAATGGAAAACCTTAGGGGGTCATTCCCTTCACTTCAAGCCCCTGCTAGTGATGCTGAATTCAATATCTGTTCATGGACGGGCTGTTCACCAATATGAATCGTTTCCTTATTGTAGTTTCAAGAAAACTCAGTGCCTTAATGGTTCAAGAAAACATTATTTTTTTATCAGTTAAGAAGGATAAATTTTATTAATTTGAGGAAAAATGAAAAACTGATTACATCCAGCAGGAAATCAGAGTCAGAGCTACAAAAAGATTTACAAAACTTCACAGAAAAGATGTCTGTAAACTCCTTGTTTTTCTAGCGAGTCAGCCATCCCATTTGCAGTCCTTCTGATCCAAGTGAAAGTGGACCTGAGCTCCCTTGCTAAACTTTCAATCTCTCATAAGAAATGTCTATAAATCCAGGGAGCATTACCTCTGAAGTTGGATCAAGAAATCACCAGTTTTGAGTCCCCTTCAACCTCCAAGTTTTTAAAATCTGCTTGTTTGACAAGTTTTAACCCCTGCATAAGTGCAAGTAGCTCAGCCTTTATTGCGTTTCCAACCTCTATGGGCCCTGAATACATAGCCAGCGCTTTGTTTGCTGAATCTCTGAACACAGTCACACACCCCCTATTCCCGTCAATCCCGGATTCCCCATGGAGCTCCCATCAAAATTCAGCTTTAACTTATTTGAAGCTGGGGGCTTCCATTCCATCCCCATCTTTTCTTTCTTCTTAGATGAAAAGGCCACTTCTTTCCAACCCACAATATATCAGCCACTGAGAAGCTATGAAACAGCTCAAGTGTTTTTACCCAATTAGCAACCTTTATCTTTATGGTTTCCACCAACTCTTCTTTTGATCTGCACTTTCCATTGAATATTCTTGCATTTCTTTCCTCCAAAATTGTCCACATCATAGCTGCCCTCACCGATTTCCACATTGTCCTTCGCTTCTTTGTCTGCTGCCTTAGGAAATTTGGGTTGAAGAGTCCCACTACATCTTGTGGGGAGCTCCACCTGCAACCAAAAAGAGAGCAAAAAGACTCCCGAACAAAGAGCACGTAAGGACAACGAATCAGTAAATGAGAAAGGGATTCACCATTTGCATAACAAAGACAACACACATGAGGGGAAAGGCAAATATGTGGCCTCCTCTTGTGAAGCATTTCACAAGTGTTCACCTTTGCAAGTGTTAGAGTCGGCTGTACAAGGGTAATACAGTCCTTTTATGTTTAGTTATATATGTACTGCTCTGCTGATGTGGCTCTCACTTAAGTGAGGGCACAATGGTAATCCTTGTATATCTTAGAAGAGTATAAATAAAGGAAGGGCCGACTAGAGGTTTTGAGATTTTCTATCTAGTTCGGCTGTGACTTTTCTCCTTCTTTTTCTTCTCTTTCTCCTTCTCCTTCTCTCTCTCTCTTTTCCTTCTCTTTCTTCTGATCTGAACATATTACAAACATCTAATATGAGTTTTATCATGGTATCAAAGCCATGATAATCAGTTCAAATCAGTTGTCTCCTTTTCTCTCTGTTCTGTGCATTCCTCTCTAGGGTTTTGCAGAATTCTCATTGATATTTAGGGAGTTTTCCAGAAAGGAAGAAAATGACTAGTTGTTTTCTCCTTTTGAGGGTGTTGGAGGACGAGACTCAAGGGAAGCCCGTGGTAGGGGACGTGGTAATACTCAGAGAAGGTGTACTCATTGTGGTATAGAGGGACATACTGTCAACTTTTGCTACGATCTCCATGGCCCACTTTCAAACTGGGCAAATCATGCAGCTGTAAATGGTGGTAGCTCAAGACAAGAATCTCAAGTCACTGATCAAATCTCCACTACATCTACAAATACTTCCAGAAAGGAGATGGTGAGTGTTTCACGAGATGAGTATGAGCGGTTCATTCAGGGTACATCTCAATAGAACGCAGCTACCCTTGCACACACAGGTACGACTTGTCTGGCATCCACATCTTCCCGTTGGATTATAGATTCTGGAGCTTCTAATCATATGACTGGAACTCCATGTATGTTTTCATCCATTTCTCCGTACTCCACTTCCCAATTTGTTACTCTTGCCAATGGCTCTACATCAGCCATATGTGGTGTTGGTAATGTTGACACTGACTCATTATCCCTCTCCTCAGTTTTATATCTTCACAAGTTTCCCTTTAACTTGATGCCTGTTAGTAAATTGACTCAGTCTCTTAATTGCTCAATAACTTTTTACCCTCTTGTGTGTTTCAGGATCTCAAGACGGGGATGAAGATTGGTGGAGGGCATGAAGCTGGTGGACTGTATTATCTTGATGGAGGTGGTTCGGCAACAACTCTTCAGTCATCTCTCTCCCCTTATCAGTGACACTGTAGACTTGGCCATCCGTCTCTTAGAGCTCTTCAGTTACTTGTTCCGTCGTTGCGTCGTCTTTCTAATTTAAATTATGAGTCGTGTCAGTTTGGGAAACATCATTATGTCTCCCTTAGTCCTAGAGTTGATAGTCATACATCGAGTCCTTTTTCTTTAGTCCATTCGGACATCTGGGGTCCAAACAAAGTAGTGTCTTATAATGGTTACAAGTACTTTGTAATTTTTGTTGATGATTATTCAATGATGACATGGCTTTATCTTATAAAAGAAAAGAGTAATTGTTTTTTTTCTTCCAGAAATTTTATGCTGAAATTCGCAATCAATTTGGTGTACATATTAAAATTCTTCATTCTGATAATGGCCACGAGTATTTTTCCACACACTTTCAATAATATTTGGAACAACATGGCATTATCCATCAAACCTCATGTACCTACACCCCTCAACAAAATGGGGTGACTGTAATAAAAAATTGTCACCTTTTGGAAACTACTCGGTCCCTCTTACATCAGATGAATGTCCCTAAACCCTTTTGAAGTGATATTGTACTCACATCTTGCATTTTTATTAATTGCATGCCCATGTCTATCCTTGAAGGTCAGTCCCCTTTCTCTGTTATGTTTCCCACGTTGTCTCCTTTTCCCCTTAATCCCAGAGTTTTTGGATGCGTGTGTTTTGTTCATAATCTTGGGCCTGGAATGGACAAGTTAGATGCTAGATCCACTAAGTGTGTCTTTCTTGGCTATTCTAGGACTCAAAAAGGGTATAAGTGTTATAACCCTCATTCTCGGCGTTATTTTGTGTGTTCTGATGTTACATTTTTTAGTTTGTTCCTTCCTTCTCTAGGTCGGATACTTATTCTCCTCTGTTGCCATCACCCCCTCTTCCAGTTCTTGTTGAGGATCCCGTTCCTCTTGTTCCAGTTGTGACCCAGTCTTCGCCTCCAGTGCAACTACCTGAGAGGACCACCTATCTAGCAAGTGTATACACATCGTCAGGCATCGGCTCCTCCCCTAGCTTCGTCACTGTAGACAGATCCGACAGCACCCCAGCCCCAACTCCAAGTTCTGACATTGATCTTCCTATTGCTTTGCGGAAAGGTAAACGCAGTTGCACTCTCCATCCCATTTCCAATTATGTTTCTATATCTCACCTTTCGGCTTCCCATCAACAATTTGTTTCTATGTTATCCTCTGTCTCTGTTCCCAAGGATGTCCAGGAAGCCCTCAATTCTCCAGGGTGGTGCCAAGCAATGGAAGAACTCTCGGCCCTGACTCGTACTCATACGTGAGACCTCACTACTCTTCCTCCTGGTAAGCATGTGGTCGGCTGTAAGTGTTTGCACACGGTTAAATACTTACCTGATGGAAGTGTTGAACGGTTGAAAGTGCGGTTAGTTGCCAAGGGTTATTCACAGCAGTATGGTATTGATTACACAGACACTTTTTCTCCGGTTGCCAAAATTGGGTCAGTTTGTGTTCTGATTTCTCTTGCTGCTATGTTTGATTGGCCTTTGTTTCAGCTTGACATCAAGAATGCCTTTTTACATGGTGATCTTCTTGAGGAGGTGTACATGGAGCAACCACCAGGGTTTGTTGCTCAGGGGGAGGGTAAGAAAGTCTGTAGACTTGAGAAGGCTATTTATGGACTTAAACAATCTCCTCGTGCATGGTTTGGGAGATTTAGTGAAGTGGTGAAGAAGTTTGGAATGAAATAGTGTCAGATTGACCATTCCATATTCAGCTATGAATCAAATCCTGGAAAGATTCTCTTGGTGGTATATGTAGATGACATTGTTATCACAGGAGTGACAAACCAGGAATTGATAGGTTGAAGACTTACTTGCATGATCACTTCCAGACAAAGGATCTTGGCAAATTAAGATACTTCCTAGGGATAGAGGTTGCAAGGTCCAAGAATGGTATTAATCTGTGCCAGAGGAAATATGTTCTTGATTTGCTAGAAGAAACAGGGTTGTTGGGTGCCAGACCAGCTAAAACACCTATGGAACTGAATGCTAGATTGGATAGTGATACAGGTGAGGAGTTTGAGGATCCGGGAAGGTATAGAAGACTGGTGGGTAAGCTTAATTACCTAACCATCACTCGACCTGATATCTCATTTGCGGTCAGTGTAGTGAGTCAATTTATGCAGAATCCGAGAATCCCACATTGGGAGGCAGTCCTAAGGATTGTGAGGTATTTGAAGGGTGCTTTAGGTCGTGGTTTGTTGTATAAGAGTGGAGGAAGTCTTGAGATAGAGGGATACATGAATGCTAATTGGGCCAGGTCCATATCTGACAGAAGGTCCACTACAGGGTATTGCACTTTTCTTGGTGGAAACTTAGTGACATGGAAGAGTAAGAAGCAGATAGTGGTAGCAAGAAGTAATGCAAAGGCTGAATATAGGGCTATGGCTCACACAACATGCGGACTGGTGTGGTTGAAGCATCTACTAGAGGAGATGGGATACTTGATTGACACTCCTATGAAGCTATACTGTGATAATCAAGTTGCAGTTCATATCTCCTCTAATCTAGTGTTTCACGAAAGGACGAAGCACATAGAAGTGGATTGCCACTTTGTACGTGAGAAGGTGCTTAGTGGAGTGATAAGTACAGCGTATGTGAACACAGGAAATCAATGGGTAGATCTGTTTACCAAAGGGTTGAATCAGGGAAGAGTGGACTACACATGTAACAAGCTGGGACTATATGACATATACTCACCAGCTTGAGGGGGAGTGTTAGAGTCGGCTGTACAAGGGTAGTACAATCCTTTTATGTTTAGTTATATATGTACTGCTCTGCTGATGTGGCTCTCACTTAAGTGAGGGCACAATGGTAATCCTTGTATATCTTAGAAGAGTATAAATAAAAGAAGGGCCGACTAGAGGTTTTGAGATTTTCTCTCTAGTTCGGCTGTGACTTTTCTCCTTTTTCTTCTCTTTCTCCTTCTCTCTCTTTTCCTTTTCTTTCTTCTGATCTGAATATATACGAACATCTAATCTGAGTTTTATCAGCAAGGAACACCTCCCAACAAAGAGCTTGAATTTTGGGTGGAATGGGCTTACTCTAAATCTCTTTCACTAGACTCCCCCCCACAAAAAATAAATAAATAGATAAATAAATAAATAAATATTGCACAAGGGAATTGAAAAAGGAAGTACAGGAAAAGGAACCATCAGAAGAGGTGGACCAAACTCTAGTGTCCTCCAAAGGTAGAACTAGAAATGCTGAATTGTCAAACAATTGTAGTAAGCTTTCACACTCGTTATCCCTAAAACCAAAGTCCCAACTCACACTTGATTGAGAGAAGGTGATGAAACTTGAGATAGGTCTCTGCTTATAATTAGAAATCAAGTAAAGATCGAAGAAAAGGGAACAAAAAGGAGAGTCACCCAGCCAAAGATCTTCCCAAAACAGAACCCTAGAACCACAACCCACATCAAATCTAATGAAGTTGAAAAAATTTGGATATACCTCTTGAATGTTTTCAAAAATCTTGTGCCACAACCTGTCCCTTTTCAATGAAAACCTCCAAAACCATTTTCCTAGCAATGAAGTATTTCTTTGAATTAAATCCCCCAGCCCTAGACCTCCCTTTTCTTTTGTCCTGCAAACATGTTCCCACTTTACTAAATGGTCTCTCTTTTCATTCCCCAAGCTCCCAACGAAAGTCGCTCATAAGTTTCTCTAACTCTCTTGCTACCCTCACTGGAACTCTAAAGGAAGGTGGACAAGAAATAAACTAGAAGGTTTGCTAATGTTGCTCTTATTAAAGTTTTCCTTCCACCAATGGATAAGTAATTTCTCTTCCACACAGCCAATTTCTTTGTGAATCTCTCCACCACTGGTTTCTAGAAAGCCTCTGATCTAGGGTTTCCTCCCAAGGGTAATCCTAAGTACTCTAAAGGCAAATGCTTGATCTCACACCCTAAAGTCTCCGCTATCACCCTCAGATTTTCATCTTCCAAATTTATTCTTGCTACATAACTCTTTCCCGAATTTATCTTCAAAGTGGAGATTGATTCAAAGGAATTGATTATTTCTCACAGATTTCAAATAGAAACTTGGTTGCCTCCTTCACAAAATAAAATGGTATCATCTGTGAATTACAAATGTGTTACTACAACCTCCAATCTTCCTACCCTCCAACCTCTAAACAAATTATTGTGATCTGCCTTTAAAATCATCCTACTTAGGACATCTACAATTAATGTGAAAAGGAATGGAGATAGGGGGTCCCCCTGTCTCAACCCCCTTGTTGCTAGAAAGTAATCTCTTGCCACACCATTAATCAACATCGAATATTATACAGACCTTAAGCATCCCTTCATCCACTTCCTCCACCTCTCCCCTAACCCAATTTTCTCCATGACTTACAGGAGGAAGGACCAACCCACAAAGTCATAGGCCTTCTCTTTGTCAAGCTTACACACCAAACCCTTCCCTTTTCTCCTCTTTTCTGCAACACATTAATTAGCCACCAAGATCTGGTCTACAATCTGTCTCCCTACAAAGACTCCTTGTTGTTGTGAGACTACCAAGGGCAAAACCTTCTTTAGTCTCCCTGCTAGAACTTTTGCTATGATTTTATAGAGACTACCCACTAAGCTTATGGGTTTGAAATCCTTTGGGATTTTTGCTTCCTTCTTCTTAGGGATTAGGGCAATGAAAGTTGGGTTTATTCCTTGGGAGTTTTCCCCTTCTAGAATCTTGGCTTGACAAGCATGAGAACATGGGTCCAAGTATAAGAGAAGCCACTTTGTGTTAAAAAATGTCATGCCTCTGTATCTAGTCAACCCCTCCTAAGACGCCAAATAGTTGGAAACCAACACTAGGTAATGGCATTTTTATATTTTGGACCCAAGTCCATTTAAATGTGGATTGATATGATCCATAGGAACTTTAAAGCAATGCCTATAAGAGGATCTATAATCTATGTGATATTTCAATGCATGCACAACATACCCACATTAGCCTTCTAGAAATGAAAGCATGTTTTTTGTTTTTGAAAGGATCTCTTTTGAAACACACATCCAAGAAAGCATTTCTATTTGTTTTCTGTTGAGCAAGAGCAAGTGAAGAGAGGAGAGGAGAAGAGAGAAGAGAGGTGAGTTGAATGACTGAAAGCCCTCCAGAACTTAGGGGCGAAAGAATGATTTTATTATTTATACTAGTACAGTCGAACAATATAAACAGAGGAGAAATTACAACAATACTCTTATGGTACTAAACCTGAATACACAAACAACTGTCAACACTCCCCCTCAAGTTGGAGCATAGATATCAATCATGCCCAACTTGTCACAAAGATCATGATGTCTGGAAAGGTTTAAACCCTTTGTAAAGATGTCCGCAAGCTGGTTCTCAGAAGTGACATAGGGGGTACACACTTCGCCTATGATAACTTTCTCTCTGATAAAATGCTTGTCAACTTCGATTGGCTTTGTTCTATCATGTAGCACCGGATTGGCAGCAATGCTTATAGCTGCTTTGTTATCACAAAATAGAGTTATAGGTTTGGTCACTGGGAAATCCAGCTCCCCCAATAAATTCTTTATCCAAATGCCTTCAGCAACCCCGTGGGCCATAGCATGATATTCAGCTTCAACACTAGATCTAGCTACCGCATTTTGCTTTTTACTCCTATAAAGGTGCAGTAGCCACTGGTAGACTTTCTGTCACTTTGGGATCTAGCCCAATCTGCATCTGTATGAACTTCAACTTTCAAATGTCCCTGCTTTTGAAATAACAAACCAATACCTGGATACTTCTTTAAATATCGGAGGATTCTCTCTGCTGCTTCAAGATGAGAAGACCTAGGAGCATGCATGAACTGACTGAGGACACCAACAACATATGCAATGTCTGGGCGAGTCATAGAAAGGTATAACAATCTCCCTACAAGCCTCTAAAACCGTTTCACACCCTTGAGCGATTCACCACAGTTGTCACCTAATTTATGGTTGGGGTCAATGGGAGAGTCAACTGGCTTCACCCCCATCTTTCCAGTGTCCTGAAGTAAATCTAGGACATATTTCCTTTTAGAAATGAAGATACCCTTCTTTGATCGGGCAACTTCAATTCCAATGAAGTATCTGGTAGGTCCTAGATCCTTCACTTCAAACTGAGTGGCAAGAAAAAGTTTCAATTTTTGAATTTCATCCTCCCAATCACCAGTAACAATTATGTCATCCACATATACAATTAGAGCAGCAATTTTACCTTCTCCTTTTTTCACAAACAGTGTGTGATCTGATTGACATTGCCTATATCCTTTCTACTGAACTGCCACATGGAATCTGCTGAACCAAGCTCTTGGTGATTGTTTCAACCCGTATAAGGACTTCTTCAACTTGCACACTTTTTGTTCATTGCCTTGGACTAGAAAACCAAGAGGTTGAATCATGTACACTTCCTCTTCAAGGTCACCATTCAAGAATGCATTCTTGATGTCCAGCTGGTGTAAAACCCAATCCAGATTAGCTGCAAGAGAGAAAATGACTCTAATGGAATTCATCTTGGCAACGGGGGCAAAAGTCTTTGCATAATCAACTTCATACACTTGAGTAAATCCCTTTGCCACTAAGCGAGCTTTATACCTTTCCACTGTTCCATCAGCCTTATGCTTGACTGTGAACACTCATTTACATCCAACTGGAACCTTTCCCTTAGGAAGATCAACAAGTTCCCATGTGCCATTTTTGTGAAGGGCATTAATTTCTTCCCTCATGGCATTTGTCCATTCAGGAACTGAAAGAGCTTCTACCACATTCTTAGGGATAGGGACACTGTCAATAGAGGTAAGGAAGGCATTGAATGAGGATGAAATGTTCTCATAGGAGACAAAGTTGGAAATGGGATGTTTAGTGGTGCACAATCTAACACCCTTCCTGTGAGCAATAGGACGGTCAAGATCATTAGCAGTAGAGGAATCATTTTCAATAGATTCAAGGACATCATTGGGATTCAAAATACCTGAGTGAGTATGATCCTCCCCCGAGGAGTCTGGTGACACTGGAGGTACAGCTTCTGGATTCTCTACAACTCTTGAATTTGGTTGGCCTTTGCGACGACGAGAAAAAACACGAAAAGGTGGAGGGTCAGGGAGAGAGGGAAGCTGAACCAGTTTCTCCTCATTCTTACACTCCCCCTGAGGAGAAACAGGATAGAAAGGCTCATCTTCAAAGAAATAAACATCCATGGAGATATAGAATTTACGAGAAACAGGATCAAAACAACGGTATCCCTTTTGAGTAAAGGAGTACCCAAGAAATATGCAAAGGATAGCATGAGAATCCAATTTCCCACGGGTGGGAGACAAATTTTGAACAAAACACCGGCAATCAAAGACACAAGGAGGAATAGAAAGAAGGGGAGCCTTAGGAAAGAGAAGTTGATGTTGGGCTTTGTACTCTAACCGACGAGAGGGCATACGGTTTATAAGGTAAGTGGAACAAAGAACAACTTCAAGCCAAAACCGTTTGGGAACATTCATATGAAGTAGTAAACCTCGAGCCAATTCAAGGAGATGTCGATTCTTCCGTTCGGCCACACCATTTTGTTGTGTTGTGCGGGCACAAGAGCTACGGTGAAGGGAACCATGCGAAGCAAAAAATTCCGTGAGGTCACTATGAAAAAATTCTTTTGCATTGTTTGATTGGAAAATTTGGATTTCAGTTTGAAATTGAGTGAAGACCATCCACTGGAAATCTTGAATGATTTTCGGTACTTCTTCCCTGGTTCGCATCGGGTATACTCAAGTATATCTAGAATAATCATCAATGAAGGTAACAAAATACTTGTAGCCACTCTCAGATGGTAAAGTAACAGGGCCCCACACATCAGAATGAACAATGTGAAACGGAGATTCAGATTTACTATTTCTTTGAAGAAAATGAGTTCTACAATGCTTACTCAACTGACACGTTTGACAAGAAAAATCAGAAACAGACATTGACTTAAACAGTTCTGGGAATACAACTTTCGAAGACTCAAAAGACAAATGACCAAGACGACAATGCCATAAATAGACTTTTTTCTTACAGGACTGACTCATAGACTCTATAACATGAAGATCAGCCTTATTCTCCAACATGTAAAGGCCATCAGCCATACGACCCCTACCAATCGTCCTCCCCGAGGCCAGATCCTAAATCACACAATGAGAAGGGAAAAAAGTCACTGAGCAATTCAAGGAATTAGTAACACTACTAACAGAAAACAAATTAATGGGAAATTTTGGAACATGAAGAACATCAGAAAGGGTAAGGCCAAGAGGAAGAGAGAGAGTTCCTTGACCAGCTATGGAAGAGTATGATCCATCGGCTCATCTCACCTTGTCTCTTCCAAAAAGAGGGTGATAGGTTTGAAAGTAAGAGGACGTACCAGTCATATGTTTTGATGCTCCAGAATCAATGATCCATGGAGAGTCAGGGGTGTGAGAAGCAACATGGAAAGCAGTGGCAGGGTTACCTGACGTAGATGCAAATGAGGTTGAGGGAGGAGTATCCATCTGACGAATGGCTCTACCATAGAGCTCTAAATGGTCACGGAAGGAATTCACAATGTCCTCCCTCGGGTCAAGTTCAGTGAGATGTGTCTGAATCATAGTGGAAATGGGGGGTTGATTCTCCCGAGTAGCCATGTTGGCCATGTGATGTTTCTTTGTACTTTGCTATCCGTACTTCTTATTCACCTCTGAACCTTGCTTCTTAGTCAGATCTTGAGCCCATTTTGGTTTCCCATGAAGATCCCAACAGGTATCTTTGGTGCGTCGGGGTTTCTGGCAATGAGTGCACCACAATTTTTCCTTATCTTTTGTTTTTTTTTCTGGAGATCTCCTTTTCGGGAAGAAGATCCCACACCAATAGATGTACCCCCTTTTGCAACTAACACAACAGCATCCCCACCAAGGTTGTTCATCAAATTTCTCCTACTTTCTTCAGATTGTACAAGAGCATAGACTTCCTGAACAGAAGGGAGATCCTTAGAGCTGAGAATCTGAACCCTGATAGATTCATACATAGGATTCAGACCATGTAAGAATGCAAACACCCTTTGCTGGGAGACAAGCTGTTTGTACTTCTTAGCATCCTCGTCACACTTCCAATCCACACTCTGGTAGTGATCCAACTCCTTCCAAACAGATGTTAAGTCAGAGTAATAGACCGATAAACACTTCTCCCCTTGTCTACAAGTAGAAGATGATGCCTGCAGTTGATAAATTTTGGCATAGTGTCGCAATTCTGAATATGTAGACTTTGCTTGTTCCCAGATTTCATTCACAGTTTCAGCCCACATGAAATTCTTTCTGATTTGAGGTTGCATGGAAACCAAGAGCCAGGACATAACAATATTGTTCTCCTGATTCCATCTATCATATTCAGCACTCCCGGAGGATGGTTCTTTTATCCTCCCATTAATATAGCCTATCTTCCCCTTGCAGTAATGTATAATTTGATCCCTCTTGACCACTCTAGGTAATTTAAACCATCAAGAGGGACAACAGCCATGGGAAAGGATAGGTCACCCCCACCCATTCTATTCAGCATCGAGGAAACTCCAGATGTGGTTGAATCTTCACTGCCCATGATATCTGAATAAAAAGTTGAAACAGCAACCAAAAAGGTACAGTCGTACAAGACTATCAGAGATAGGTCCTTCTGACCACCAGTTTCACTGAGAACAAAATAACAAATTGAACACTGCTGTTGCAGTACTGAAACAGGTCCTTCTGACCTACGGTTTCACTAAAACAAGTCTGCACACTACTGTTGCAGTACAAGAACAGGTCTGAATGACCTACTTAGTAGGGCTGATAGCTAATCAGTCAAGGAGATCAATAGGGTAGCCGAACAGTCAATTAATAAGATTAATGTTGAGCAGACAATTAGTCGGCTAAAACAAACCATCAATAGTCCACAATACCAACAAAAAAAGGTTTGAATACAGTTACTGTGTTAAGGAATACAGTCGCATAACAGTAGGGCAGCCGAACAGTTAAACCAAAACTCCTTGACTGTAAACCAAAGCTCCTTCTACGAATCCTCAAACAATAGGCAGCCGAACAGAAGATGAGCAATACTTCTTTTTGTTTCAGATGCTAGCCTTTCTGAAGACAGAACACCCTCTACGAACTGCAAACAATAGTCTCTCTACAGTCGAGCAGACAAGAGGGGCAATTTCTGGGCTGGAAGACGAAAAGACTCTGTAACTTCTGGGTCGAACTGACTTCACCAGATCAGGAGTTCGATTGGAGATAGCACTGGATACAACAGTAGTTAGCTTGACACCACCCTTCAGGCCTGGACGACTTGCTCTGATACCATGTTGAGCAAGAGCAAGTGAAGAGAGGAGAGAAGAGAGAAGAGAGGTGAGTCGAGTGACTCAAAGCCCTCCAAAACTTAGGGGGCGAAAGAATGATTTTATTATTTATACTAGTACAGTCGAACAATATAAACAGAGGAGAAATTACAACAGTACCCTTATGGTACTAAACCCGAATACATAAACAACTGTCAACATTTTCATTCTGACCAAGGATCAAAGTTTCAATATGATACGTATCTGTGGGGTCCCGATACACCTGTTTAAAGGTGTTTCGGGAACCCCCTTTTAATAAAAAATGTACTTAAAAATCCCCAAAACCAATTTTTGAAAAAAAAAAACTAAAAAAGTATTAACGTGCATGGTTTTTAGTACTGATACGCCTCTGCCGATACACGGGTGTATCGATACTTTGAACCATGCCTCTGACATGGTGTTTTAAAAAGAGGAAAATAAAAACATTCATGTTGGGGCAAACCTATCATGATTAATTCTAATTACAACATTGTCCAACTCTTATATGCTTATCCATGGTCTATATAAGGATTTAATTTTTACTGAAGCATGACATTTCCCCATGCATATAAAATGGGGCTCTGACATGATAATTGGGAAGCTCAGCTGTATAAAGAATCTTATGGTCACTCTCTTGACCCTTCCGTGCCCCCCCCACTCACCCTCACCCACCCACTACTAATTGGTTATGATTAACCCATCTGTACAGCTCTGGATCCTTAGCTATTTCCCAAATACTGGCAACAGGCAGACTCAGAAGGAAAGAGTCAATAATTTACTGATAAGTGATGTCATTGACTTACTGTAGGACCTCTGGTTGAGACTGTGTGGCCTGTTTGTCCGAGGTATCACCAACTTACAAGATGAAAGAACCATGGGAGTAGTTGAATACCACTTCAATAAATGACAAAACTACCACTGCACATGTCTTGGGGGAAAAACACTTCTAGAGACATACTACATTTTCCGTTTTGAATTCTGAAAACGCTTCCATAAGGCCTTTTTTTCTTTCTTTTCTTCCCCTTGTTTTAGATATTTTTTTCTCCTTAGAGAATTACTGTCTTAGTTTTTATTACTGTTGCCTTGTATTTTGTAGGAGCTACATAGGAGACGTTTACAAATAAAAGCAAGATCAAAATTTCATAACAATTCAAAAGGTTCCTTCTTGCCTCTTCTTTCCCATCATTGTGTATTATGTTTTAATTCATTGGCGGTTTATTTACCTTGTGGAAGATTGTTTCAGGACACTCAAGTGGGGCTGCAAAAGCCTATGAACAGGAGCTTGACTCCAAAGATAGTAGAGATGAAGATATAGCAATAACACTTGAAGATTCCAGTGTTTCCATGTCAGAGGGCAATAAGAAAATTTCTTCACTCAAGAAAGGCAAAGTAGAAGCATCTTCAACACCAAAGAAGCGCCAGAAATTGCATTGGGGGTATCAATTTCTCATACAACCCCTTTATGTAGAGGGATTCTTGTGTTTTCTACGGGTAGCATCTTTACATGCGTTCATTAAATCATGGATGTTTGCACTAATATGTCAGGACACGTCCTATATTGGATATATGCTTTATGGATGGAAATCATCTCAATTTTTTGCATATGTTACCTTTGTACTATATATTCATGGTTTCACTGCATGAGGTAACTAGATCGCATTAGCTTCTAATTTTTTTCCTGCTTTATGTTGCCAGGCTTGACACCAAGGAAAGATGGGAAAGGAAAGCTAACATGTAAGTAATTACAACCATACGAGTGCAACTCGACACTTGAAATTTTTCGGCTTTAGAAAGATGTATCCGACAAGCACTGAGAGCTGAAAGCCTTGGCATTCCTTTGTGATTTTATTGGAAATTATGATTAGAGTAAACAGAACTTTACATACAAGAAAACTAGTTCCTAGATGAACAAGGTCATCTCATCCATCACAAGCATGAGTTCCAGCATTGCAACAATGGAGATCACTTCTATCTGTGAGTCTTGAACCCTCAACTTTTGCAGTTAACTAGTGTTCATCCTACTGAAGAAGATTTGGGTACTCTTTGTATTCTTGGTATGATATTCAACATTGAAGATGGCAAACTTTGATTGGCTCGTTGGTATGTTACTGATGTAGTCTTTGCGGGTTCTCTTCTTAGCCAACTTCGGAAAACAGTGTGAGCTTCCATTTGTCAGTCATCGTGCCTACTTTGTGCAATGTATAGAGTTCTTGTATGTCAAAGATATGAAACTCACGCACTGAAGGGCATTCTCTAAACCAACTGTAGAAGTTGATTACGTTGACGCTATTGGATTTTATTTTGTTAATTGAATTTCATTCATACAATGTGTACTCGATTTCTCATTGCTGATGTCAACTTCCATCTGTTGGTGATATCTTGTGCAAAAAATGAAGAATAACTGCTCTATCTCTTGTACCGAAAGAGAGAAGCGAAAATTTCAGAGAACAACCAATGTTGAGGCGGATCATGTTGTAGGTCAAGCAATTGCTTTTAATACAAGAAGTTGCCGTTATGAGGATTTACTGGAGTCTAAACTTGATCTTAGCCAAAAGGCCGAGAAAGGTTTGCTAGTCATTACAGTGGATCATCCGTGTACAACAACAGCCAGCAACCGCGTCGAGTAGTATTCCATTGCAGGTGAAAGATCCAAAAGATGGGGAGTAAATGGCCAAAGATGGATGTGGATGATATGATCGGAGTGCTTGCCAGTTACAAGCACGTCGGTCCCTTCTCCCTATGGAAGTATAGAGATGTGCTTGGCACTGGCACAGATGACAGAACTTAAACGTCCTAAAATCCCAGCGGCCAGCGGATTTGCATGCGACCCAATGTCAGTGTGAAGTGTGAACTACGGGGGATACTTGACCCAGGGTGTATGATTGCCACATCCCAAGGTTGGTCTCTACTTTAAAGGATATTTCGACATTTTCAATTCCAAAATTAACATAAAATTACAACCATAGGTTGATGCTGTTGGGAGCTTTTTCTAGCCATGAAACCATGATAACCTGGGAAATCTGACACTTTTCATTTCTATTTTCCTGTGCAACCTTTTTTCAATGAATACATCTAAAAAGACGTGAGAAAAGCTTCCACATTGTAAGAGGTGGCAATATGCCAACCCAGCCACTGTCGTTAGGTTCGGGTTGGGCAACTTAAACGGTTAAACCTACGGGCAAGGTTCAAAATATCGATACACCCAATACATCAATTCAAAATATCGGTAAGGGTATATCAGACATTTCGATACTTTTTTTTTTTCAAAACTGATCCAGGGGCCTGTCTAAGACCCCTCCATCCCCTGAACTAATCAGACCCCGATACAACCACTGTAGGGGTGCATCAGAAGGGTCACGATACGCATCAACCGATAACGATACTTTGAACCTTGCCTACAGGGTCAATTCTTATATCCTAGTGGGTCCTATGCTGCTACGCAGTACTCTTACCATGATCCCCCTGAATGAACAAAATAGGTCAGAGACTCGAGACTTAATAACAAGCCCGTTATTAACGAGGTTTTATGTTACTTCGATTGAAATTCTAAAAGATAAATCAGGAACCAAGTGACCAAATACTGCACCTTATGCGAAAACTGTTTACTAGTGACAAGTACCATTTCTCCGTTTTTACATACACTTTACCAACACATGGATATTCGAAAAACTGAACATGGAAGCTGCTAATCAAGTCCCATGCAAGGACATGGACTTCTCTCCACCAGAGAATTCAAAATTTCACATCCCGTAGAAATGGTACCCACAAGCCTCGTTGATTCCTATTACCACCAGCACTTACAACCACGATACTAATCAAACTGCAGAGTTCAGAGCACGCTCTATTTCCTCCAGTGATCTCCCCTTGGTTTCCACGACATTGGCAGCTATGTACAAAACAGCTAGAGTACAGATAGTTGCAAATCCTAAATACACACCGCTGATTCCATATTTGTTTACAACGCTCAAGAAATACAGACCGATGACAAAGTTGGAGATCTGCTAAATTGACATTGAGGTTTCTCATTAATGCAAGAATCATAAGTAAATTAAGCAAAACAAAAGAAGTTAAATACTTGCCCAGTGCATGCCCAACGACATGGCAACTGCTTTTGCTCTGATTCTAGAGGGAAATATCTCTGGAAGAAGAAGAGCTGGCACAGGCCCGGCACCCAGTGAAAAGGACAATACATATCTGTTTCAATTGAATTAAAGAAAAATCAGATTTGTTAGTCAAGGTGAAAAAATATGTTTAATATAATAGGTAAAAAACTTAGTTAACAGTCAGGAAAAAAGATAGTGAAGTGGCTTTGACTTACAGGACTGTACCAAGAACAGCAAGTGTTCCAGAGTATGGTGCCAGCACATTCCAATTTAAGGACAATGAAAGTAGCAACATGGATAAACCCTTGAGAAGATGCACATATCACAGAACAAAGTCAGTGATTAATCAAGATGATGCCCTCTTGTCCTACATCTTTGATCAAATATTCCAAAGGAAAATATACCCGAAGGACTAGGCAGTTAGATATAGCTAGGGCCCTTAACGCTATAGTAAATACCATAGAGGTTTATAATACACCTTGGAAAGAAGAAAGAAGTTGCTATTTGACAACAGCTACATTGTTACAAGAAGATTTTGACCGTCATTTTTGGTATCTCATTTACCAAACTAGAATTTAAAAGCATCAACATGGATCATCAGTCCAACAAATCCCTTGAGGAAGAATCCAGGTGAATGTAGTAAAACAAGTAGAAGCATGTTGGTCATTTGCTGTCTCAAGTTAATAGAAATATTTTTATAGGCCAAAGTTTTCACTTGTCATGTTGTGTGCTTCCCTAGCTGAGCCTGATAATTCAAGCATTAGTATGTGATGAGGGCGGATTTGGCCCTCCAGTGAAATTATGACACCTAGCACCTCATGCCAACTAAGTGCAGCCTCTTGACAACTAGACAACTCGAGCTACCTACAAGCAGCTCGCCACTTACAGGCAGCTCACCACCTATAGACAGCTCGCCACTTATAGGCAACTCGTCACTTACAGGCAACTTGCCACTTACAGACAGCTCGCCACTTATAGGCAGTTCGTCACCTACAGGCAGCTTGCCACTTACAGACAGTTCGCCACCTATAGGCAACTCGCCACTTACAGGCAGCCCGCCACTTACAGGCAGCTCGGCATAGGCAGCTGGCCACTCCATAGGCAGCCTGGCGTCTTACGAACAGCTCGCCTCCTAGTAGGCCACCTCGAAGACTTGCCTTGGGTAAAAGCACCTCGGCACATTACCGACAGCTCGATGAAAAGCAGCTCGGTGAAAAGTAGCTCGGTGCAAGGTAGCTCGTTGTAGAGCAGCTCAGCGTATCACAGGAAGATTTCCTACCTGACAACCGTACCTGCCAAATCTAGAGACCTATGCCCACATCTCTTGCCAGGTGGCGTCGTGCCTGCCGACCCTGAGAGGTGTCCCTTGTCTGGTAGGGCCGTACTCTGCAATGGTTACCTGCGCCCACCAGCTCAGCCCTGGCAAGTAACGGTTGCGGCAGAGAATCAGAGGCAATTACGCCATATCTGTCAAGACACCGCTATATAAGAGCTCCGACCCCCAAGGGGGGGGGGGGGATGAAAAATAGAGGTAACCCCTACTCTCTAGCTCTCTAATATCATCTTCAGGCTCTCTACTGTCAGAGTGCTAAGTTAGCCATCGGAGTGGCCCCGCCGGGTAAACACCCCAGGATCCTCTAATTCAGTTCTCGCAGGTTCCTCGGCTCCCGCCATCTACAAAGAGGAGCAGATCATCTCATGCAAAGGGCAGTCGGGTTGCACTACACCAGGGAGCTCGCCTCCAAGGCAGCGCACTCAGCAGCTCATCAAGGTGGCTCACTACCAGGGAGCTCGCCAAGTAGCTCACCACCAGGGAGTTCGCCACCAAGTAGCTCACCACCAGGCAGTTCGCCACCAGGGATCTCCACCATCCTCTGAGTCACAGGCCACCTGGGAGCAGGTCAAATGACGAGGTACTTAGCCAAAAAATTGATACATCACTAAAAAATTGGTACGTGACTAGAAACGGTTACATCAATTGGCGCCGTCTGTGGGAATACGCCACAAACGATCACATCAATTGGCGTCGTCTGTGGGAATACATCACAAATGGTTACATCAATATGAAAGCAATATAAGAAAAGAAACCATGTGTAGCATGTACAAGTTCCACCCTCAAAAACAGTGGTTAGTATTTGAATGCAATATTAAGAACCCAGCATCAATAGTTCTTTCAATTTCTTTTTTTTTTTCTGAAGACCAAAAGAAAAGGGAGAAGATCCCATCAATCAAGATGGAAAGTAAACCATTATATAGTAGTAGCATTCCCTTTGGAATGTTTCTGTTGTTTTTGTGGAACAAAAAGGCAACCTTTTTTTTATGAATAAAGAACAACAGAATGGAGCATTACCCAATGTCACCTCAGCTACCAAATTTGAGCTTGTGTAGTTTGTGTTGGTTTACATACTTTGATCAGAGCTCAAGTGCTTCCCTGCCTGAATGGGCAGATTAACCGCCATCATCTAATTATTTATAATTTTGATCACCGTTGATCACTTTGGAATGTATAATATAATGCAGAGACTAGAGAGGTTTAGCATCACTAAGATTAACTTAATGTTATATTTCCTGCAGTTCAACTGGAATAATCAACTACTGGCAAGCTTTGTTCACACAAGTCCACCCCATCCAATCAAGGCAGGTTGAATGGAACAGAGAAACCAAAAGAAGGTGGGTAGAAGATCAATGGAAGAGATTCCAGTATGGAGGAAAGCATCTTAATGTGTGATTTTCCAGAAGTCAAAATTATAGATCATGGTTCCCAACATAAAACAAGCAATGCAGTATTTACTCAACTATGTTTAGAATCAATAAATGCAAGGAAGATTTGTCTCACCATTCCAGAAAAGCTAGCCATCAAAAGACCTTTCCTTCCTTGTCTGTCCATCAAGGAAGATGCAATAGCTGTGCCTGCAAATAATTCCGGTAATATAAAAAATCACATACAGTGTCTGCTTCAATAAACTTGGAATCAAATGCCAAGTTTCCACATCAAGGGGGAAAGCAGTGTAAAAGAAAACACTAACCAAAAACATTTGCTGCCCCAACTAGAGCACTCGCTGCAACATCAGATGCAATTCCAACGCTGCGGAACACAGAAGTGGAATAGTACACAACAGCATTTATTCCTGCTAATTGTTGGAAGAAGAAAAGTGCTAAACCCACGCTGACAACTGCAATAGGACACAATTGGTACAAATAGCTTCATTTTCTTTAAATGTTCCAGAACAAAACATTAATGACAATAGGGAAAAAATCATGATGAGATAATCAAAAAAGTTTCAGTCAGCATAGAAAAATTGTATGGAAAAGTAGTTATTTATGTTTTATTATAATTAAAATGCTAGAAGCATAAGGGCTCCAGACAATTAGAAAGTAATTCTTATTTTCACACTTATAAACAACCCTATATTGGACATGTTAACTCTATAAAACATACTTTCAAAAATATAATGGAAATAGGAATTGTCATCAACCAAATTGTAAAGGGAAAATGAATGATAACAAGTCCATGTGGTGATGAAACCATATAAGTACTTTTCTTTGCTTTTACTTTTGACAGTATTAATTACATATTCCAATAAAAATCCAAGATCAATACAAAGTCCTTAGATATTGTATACTAAATTAAGTTATTAAACATTTACCAGCATTAAAATTATAATATAGTTCAATAGGCATGACTATATCAAAGACTATGAACGTATGAAAAAACCATACTCCATAGTATTCTTTAATATACTATTCAATTAAGAAATTACATATATATATAAGCTGGTAGACCCACAGAAAGGCATGCTTGTTCCTGCTGAATGAAACAGCTAAGGACTATCATTATTGAATCAGACAGCATAAAGTCTTGTTATATTCCTTCATTATGAATATTACCCGATTGAAAAACAAAAGACAGAAATTTACCCTTCCAATAGCGACTGCTAAAGAGGTCAAACCACCCAGCCTCTGGTTCTGTGGAGCCACGACCACTTTCTCTTAGGTCATGCATAACCTCAGCAACATTTTCTTTTCCAAAGAGTGTCCTTATGGACATCTCAGCTTGAGAAGTTTTCCCTTGCTGTTGAATGATAATGTTAGGTTCAAATTCTTAAGAAATACTGGTAACAATCTATTCACGAAAATCCTAAACTTTCATAGCTGAATATGTGAACAAAACCTGAAAAAGCCACCGGGGACTTTCTGGAGAAAAAGCCATCCCCAGAGCCATTAGAACAGAAGGAACAATTGCCATCCCAAACATTGTCCTCCACCTAATCAAAGAACAATAGAACAAGAGGAGACAGAAAAAAGATGATAGAGATGGAATTTTTCATGGTCATAGTAATTAGCAATATTCTTTAAACTACCATGGTAAAGAAAAATAATAGGTCTTCACACATATTATACAAAACAGAGTGTTTTAATAAATTCAACCTCATCGGTAAAATATGATTATTAATGACCACACAGAATTTATTTTCACCCATTTAAAATTTTGACTTAGTTGCTATCTACCAAAAAGCAAGTCAGCTTCAGAACCCATTCCTTTCATTTAACCATTTTTAGTATGCTCTATATCTTCAGCAATTTCATAATGTTAATATGTGATAGTTGTAAAGGGTATGCTGGTCATTTATGTACCCACTGTTCTATATGGTAAAGAAAAGCATCAAACTTAACAGTGGAAAGAAATCTGTAGCAGGAATACTCCCTGTTCCAACTTGTTACAAGTGTGGATAAATTTTGTCCTTCAGATAGACAAGCACCTTAATAGTGAATTGGTAAGTACCAATCAGGAAAAAATAGTGGTGAGTTAGGTTAAAACTAGGTTTCCATGTAAATACACTGCAAATTTGTCAAACCAGCTGGTGCCCTCTATCAAGCATTCTTCAATCAGAAACATTGCTATTCTTGGCCCTTAGCTTGAAACCTCAGTTAACTGACTCATCAAAATAATTATGTGTTGTATTTCTTTTCAAGGCACATTATAGATGCAACAAGGACAAACCCAATAAATATGCATCTTGTTGGGGAATGCCATGGAATTTCTTTCCATTTTGTGAATTCTTCATTCACCAACTTGTCATTTTGGATTTTATGATCAAGAAATTCTTTCACAATTGTGGAATATCAAACATTCAAAGTTACATTGATCTCATTATTTGTAGCACTTAGCTATTAATTAATGTTTCAAAAATGAACCTCAACAAATGATCATGATTATAATGAATTTGCCCTATAAGTTTCAGAAATTGGTTATTTGAGTAGACAGCTCTCCAGAACGCCTCTTCTTATGATGAGATCTCACATATTTTCAGTTCCCTATCAACCTTAATCCATTCAGCTTCAACTGTTAGAGCCTTCAATCAAATATGAGTCAAATGACCAATTGTCAGGGATATCCTTCTGAAGGAGCTCGCATTGTACCAAAAACACAACTTTTTGGCTGGACCAACATTGTCATTAAATTCTGTTGATTTTTGGCACCTTAGTAGTAGATATATCAAAATTGTGCCTTATAAGCAGTATAGCAATGTGAAATCTTTATTTATTTTTTATTATGCATTTTTTAAGTTTCTGTAGTTGATGTGAATTTGGATCAAGTACTAATTCTATCAGTTGTTTAGGAGACTAGGAGTGTCAAAATACAACAATATGAGAGATCATACCATATGGGATTCCCTGCTAAGGGCAATCCAGCCAGCAATGCTGCAAGAATTCCAACACAAATGAAAAGCTGGTTGACAGATCCAAGAGCACCACGAATTTCGGTTGGTGAAATCTGGCCATAATTGAAAGAAAAATATTATAGCTACAGTTAAGTATTAAACAGAAAAAGCAATTCTAATGACTACCTAAACATGTGACGTTTACTACCTCCGATATGTAAAGTGGCACTAAAGCAGATGAGATACCAATTCCAATGCCAGCAAGTAAGCGACCAATAATCATTGTCTGTACACTCTGGGCTGTTGCACTGAGTTTATATTTCAAAAAGGTGCAGAAACATTAGTTTGACACTCATGAATCCAAATATCACAGCTTATAGTCAACATAAAAGAACAAACCAGAGAAATGCTCCAACTGCAAGTGGGATAGCATCTAGCTGAAAAGTTCTTGTTCTACCAAACTTGTCGGCCAATGATCCTCCAGTGAATGAACCAACAGTAGCACCAGCCAAGAGTGTACTGACAACCCATCCTAGAAGAAATGCCATATTGTATAAACTTGTAAGTGCCATCTAATGAATTTAAAAGATCACATTCTTGATGTTCTGAAATTTAATGAAAAGCAAAAAGAATGACCACAAAGAAGGAATCAAAATGGAGTCTTTAATTGTCATCTGACAAAACCTTGGAATTTCACGTAGATATGTAGAGGGAAAAATCAATGTTGCAGAAAAGTGTCCATTCCATAGTCAAGCATTGAAATCATATCAACAGTAAGAAAGTTTACCTCAAAACATTTATTTGATTTTCCAGGAGTACTTAGATACATGTTGCCTATATTATTTCATTCATGTCAGGTTGTCAGCTACCTAATTAAATATGTCCTTCCAGTATTACCTAATAAAGATTATTTGGAAACATATTTTCTAATATGTAGAGTAATATGTACAGAGATTTTGACATGTCAGTTGGTTTCTTTCTGCCTAACTCGTTATATTCTTGTCTGACACCAAGATGTGCCCAGTCTACGTTACACAGAATAGGAGAGGCTTTAATTTTCATAAATAGAAAAAAAAAACAAAGAAAATGGTTATTGGCATACTGATTTAGGAACTTTGTAGCAGAAATTTAAACAAGCATGTCAAAAAACATACCTTGTAAGACGGTGTTCTCAGTAATACCGAGGTCCTTAGATAGGTATTCAAGTGCCCCATTCACAACACTGCCGCAGAAAGGAGGAAACAAAATACTGGGGTTAGCCTCATAATCATGCTTATTAAATAATGAGAAAGCAGAGTAAACCAATAAAGACCTTGATATGAACTTAGCTGGAAATGCAATGTGGAAGGAAATTTCCTGAATTTGTGGGTGCAGAAGCAAAACAAAAGAGAGTATGCTCTTTTCCATAGTTAAACTACCACTTACCCTAGATGATATCCAAACAAAATAGCACCTAAGCAAGCAAAACCAACATAGGGTAAAACTGATCCAGAATATTTTCCCAGGGGCTTGGTGGGGACAACATCCTCAAGGCCTCCATCTGCAAAAGAACACCCATACTTTCACATATTACTACTTGCAAGAAATTAGTCAGTGGACCAAAAAAACAATTCCCATGCTTATATGTCTAAGCTTCTTTAAAGCCATAATATTAAGCCCCATGGTTAAACTCGTTATAACTATAGGAAACTTTGACAAGAAACTTAAAAACGCAAACCCTTTACAAAAATTCACAGAGGTATCAAAATGAAGGAAAAGGAATGGATATGCTGCTATGGAAGTGGGTCCTTGGTTCATCCAATATCACCAACAAATTTTGCCAAAAGTAATTCAGCAAAATTCTATTTCACTCTCTGCATATTTTTTGAGTTTTCCAGGGCAATTTCTTGAAAATTTGCATCCATGTATGAGATGCAACATCAAGCCAACTCTAAAGCAATAGAGGGTCAAATAGCTTGACGAAATTCTTGTCTGCAGGCAATAAATAAGAGACCAGCTCCTCTAATAGGGTGGCTATGACAGACCATCAATAAAAGTGTCAAATTCCCCTTAAAGAACAGGGATGATCACACCAAAATAAAAATACGGGACTGAAGAATAAGTGTTATTACAAATTATCTGAGACAAAAGAGATGATCAGGGTTTTACAAGAAATTAAAGACGACCAACTAGTAGATCAAGACAAGCCAGTATCAGCCAAAATAGATAGCTAGAACAATGAACAATATAAGAAATGATGCAATGATATCATACAATTAGTGATAGCAACATCCAGGCAAGAACATTCAAGGACTGCAAGTCACCCTAGATAAGATAATCATTTGTACATGCATGCATGAACACACACAGCAGAGGCACATGCTCATGCACAGAACCAAATTTGGTACACATGAAACAATTATACCCTTTCATGTCATATCTTGGACCTCAGACAACGCAGGCCTTCAAAAAAGCTGCAACTAGAGAAACTCCAGATACGGAATTGACAAAGATGTAAACATGAGCAGTCAAAACAACAAATTGATTGCAGACTTCAACCTAAAAGAAGTTGTTATAGTTAGATGAAGGAAGCAAATGAATTGGTGAGACATATTTGGTGAGAAAACACCTGCTGTTCCAGAAGTAATTAAGACTAGTCGGCCTATCCTTCAAGATCATCAAAATGCGCGCAGCAAAGCATGCAAATAATAAAAAGCGAATGGAATAATGCATCCAAACAAGCAACTTTTACCAATTCACTAAATTAGACTAAACTGATGATTAACGAACCAGATGCTTGAGCCTTGACTGATCTAGCCTTCGCTGATGACCTTGAAATTGTTAGTACTTTCGTTCTTGCACGACTAAGTTCTGCTCCCACGGAGACAGAAGCAAGGGGTGATCCACAGTAAAATCCTCTATCTGGAAAGCGGAGAATCCTCCTAGATGAACGTCTTTCACCAAAACCACCAAAAGTAGACAAGACCCTACGCTGTTGAAACTCGGATCCTAGACTCCCCTTAAATGCATAAGCTGAAGCCTGCATTTTTACCTGCTAGAGAATCTGATTAGCAAAAGAAAAACTCAAATTCCTGAAAACACTACTGAACAAAGCCGGAATAGAACAACTTATCAACTCTGCCTTAAACAAAACACAAATTCGAGAAATTTTGTAGCAATCTTACTGAATATCAACTTCAAGAGAATTCAGCATTAATAACCAAAAAAAATCAAATTACCTTAAAATTAAAAATGCAATTTGAACACAACGACTTTAAGAAACAACTATAAACACGTCCAATATGAGCATTTAAACTTCAAAGCTAGGAGTTCCAACAGAATAGCCCGGATTGCAGAAATAGGAACAGGAAACGAACACGAAGAAACAGAAACCAGTCAGACTGGAATTACAGACAATGCTCTTAACAGTTAACACAGAAGATCACATCGATCTTCAAATCTATACCGTAATGCAAGGAAAAAAAAAGAAATTAACATAAAAACTCAAAGCTCTAAACCAGAAAATTCACCGGTTGAACAAAACAGAATTCACCAAAAACAGAAAATAGTAGCAAACCTGTAACGAGATCCGAACAAGAAAATAACAATCCGATATTTGCTGCAATTTTCTCTCTTCGCTACGTCTCGGTTCTCTTACTCTATAAAGAGGAAGCAATAATAAGAACAGAGAAGACAGTTCCGCTGTGGAGGAAAAATCGAGAGCCTGCCTACCTGCCTAATGGACTCTGCTGGTTACTACCATCCAACACATCAGCAGCAAACTCAACTCCAGTGTTCTCTTCCTTTTGTTTTTCTCTTGTCGTTTTAATCTCTGATTAAACAGAACGTCGCCTATAGAGAGGTCTGTACTAGTTGGATCCAGACCGTCAGTTTAGAACCCTTGAAACGTTTTATAACCATTTTGTTGTTCTTTCCAGTTTCCATTATCCTATTCGAAATTGTGTGAAGAAGATATCCGAATATGTTGTGGCGATCTACAGCACTAGATGTAGATATTAGTAGGTAGTACCTACTAGATCATATCCCTGAGATTTATAAGATAAGTGAGGAAAGAGCTAACCAGTTGGATTTGGATGAGATTCGGAAGCATAGAACTAGAAGATGTCACACTCCGCGTGAGCGGGAACCGTGAATGGACGATGTTCGTGTGTGATTTAAATAAGCACCCTTCCGATTTGCAATATTTGCGAAAGAAACCTTAATTGATTTTTTATTATAATAAATATCCCCTTTTGTTTTGCCATTTGTTTTGGTTTGATAAGAAGCCAATCAGGTTCGGATTCAGAAATGTCGACCAGTCCCAGGTTCGGGTTCAGCTTGGGTTATGATGTCCGCACCAAAATTGACATGTCACGTGTAGTTTCTCTTATCTCGAGCCTATCAAGTCGGATCAGGCTTAGGTTAATATTGTCCCAAGCCCAACAAGTTGGATCCATTCAGATGCTCAACCCAACTTGCAACAGTTGGTGGGGTGGATTAGATCAAGTTGGATCAGGCTTAGGTTAGGCCCACCTGTATCAAACCCAAACCATCGATATCCCTGGGTCAAATCCGACTTCCAAATCCAAGTACTACATCTGGGAGACTGTGACATAGGGATAGTTAAGAGTTTTTTTGAGAGAAGTAAACTACACTTTTCCTCATAAATCTGAAATTGCAGCCACTTCTTAGTCTACTAGCTAGTAGTCCCCCTACATCTTCTTCGTGGATTTGACATCAATCTATCGTTATGATTCATTCTACCCTTAGAGTGGAGTTAAATATTAATTTTTATATTCTTAAAATTAATGTTGTGGATTTAATTAGTAAAATTTAATAATAAGAAAAATATATCTTAAATATAGGATTTAATAAGAAAATATACTTTAGATATGAGATTTAATGAGAGATAATAGAAAAATAATTTTACTTTCAATTGGTTTTATATTTTATATTCCATTTCCATCATTAATAAAAAAAAAATATTTCTTATTTATCATCAATGTTTTCAACCTGTTGTTGACCTGCTGATTGAACCATTCAAACCGTCACTCGGCCTTGGTCCTAATTTTGGTTTTGTTGAAACTCCCCCTTTTAGTTAAAAACCATCTAATTCGGGTGATTCAACCATTGACCCATTCGACCCAATAAATAGGTTATAGGTTGCACATTTAATCATGTACAAACTTTTGGAAGCCATAATCTTGCACTTCGATGTCTAAGTGGGGTTATCTTTTTTTTTTTTTTAGTAACTTTTCAAGATCTATACGTCCCAAAAGCCTTAGGTGCCTTGCCTTGCTATTTTCCCGAAAACCCCTTTTTTGGCCCCAAACTAAAATTTTAATATTTTATATATAAAAAAATTAAAAACATAAATAAATGTAACATAATACATATATATTATGTAATATGTAAAACATAATTATACTATTTATTGATAAAATATGTATTTTTACATATACACATATAGTATTGACGTAGAGCACTTTAACTTGTTTGACTTTGATGGTAAAACTAGTGACCTGTGACTCGAAGGAAAAAGTTGGTCGGCTTCTAAGTCAATTTATAAAACATTGTTTATCATACTGATTATTGTTTAATATGTCAAATATATGATGTTAAAAACATTCCCATTTTTTTATTTCTATATTTTGCATTTTATATCATTTTGAATTTTATTATTTAATTGTGGCAACATGGATTGGCTATTTGACCCAAATGGTTTAATTTTTTACCACCACCTAGATGAAAAAACTATTTTTTTTTCACGTAGATATTAAAAGTATAAGTTTTTATGTTATTGAATATTATGTATGGGTTTAATTATAGAATTTAATGATGAGAAAAAACAAAAAGCCTTAAATATATGATTCAATGAAGGTGAATGCAATTTAATACATTAAATGTTGATTTAATGAGAGAGAATTGAATGCATTGAATATCTTAAAATTAGTTCTTTTCAACCCATTTAATATCAATAACCAACTACCCTATTTGCCCTCATTCTTTATCAATAAATTTAAATATAAAAGGGTAAGTTTTGTCCAAAAATATTTTTGAGGTCACTCGTACTTTTTAAAGTAGTACTAATAATTAAGCACACGCTTACGTGATAAATTTTTTCCATATTAATTACTTGAATTTTAGATATATCAAAATTAAGATAAAATTTGAAAATTAACAAACGTAACAATATGAATAAAAATAAACTAAAATGCTTGTAGTAAATGTGCACGTGCATTGCATGTGGAAATTTTAAATTACAACAACAACTATTATTATTATTATTATTATTATTATTATTATTATTATTATTATTATTATATTATTATTTGTATTTCATTTTTGCATAAATAAAACTAAATTTTATTTTAACAATTATTTTAATTTGTTATGATGAATATATAACATTATAAATGTTCCCAAATGTGATAATTTTTTACTTTTTCATTGTTTGTGTTCTATCTATTTTTTTTTAATATCTATTATTCAATTATGACATCATGAGTTTATTTGAAAAATCGGATCATTAATCCACCATTTATATAAGAAAATAGCTTTACTTTCGGATTTGTTTTACATTATGTATCATCTACATTATACAAATAATTTGTACTTATCATGCTTAATTTTTGTTTGATATAATTAATATATAATTTTTTATATATTCTTTTGATTACTTATACTTCTTTTATTTTTTTAAAGGTTTATTATTTAACTATCATATCATCAATTAATGCATTTGACACAAACCACTAATCTACAACCCAAAAAGGAAAATAATTTGTTTTCTATGTTGACAAAAAATTTTATATTACATTTTCATCATTGATAATAAGTGTATATTATTAGAGATGTACCCAATATTTATTTTTATAAATTTATAACATTAGATATGTTCCTAAATTCTTTCTATTTTTAAATTTTTTTATTATTTGACTATGACATCATTTTATTTATAAGTTGATTTTAACTTTGGCATTCCATTTTCATCATTAATAAAATTACTTCTTACATTTCATATGCATTTTTGTTTAGCATAATGGATATGCAATATTAGATATATGTCCAATCCTTTTTATTTTTGTATTATATATTTTAATTTGTTATTATTTAATTATGATATTATTTATTAACCCATTTGACCCAAAATGGTTGAATTGCTTACCCACAATTGGGAGGCAAGAAAATAGTTTTTTTTCTAATTGGTTTTAAATTTTACATTCCATTTCCATCATTAATAAAAACTTCTTATTTATCATACTTATTATTGTTTAATATGTCGAATATATAATGTTAAAAATGTTCCCAATATTTTTAATTTCTATATTTTTTGCATTTTATCTATTTTTAACTTAATTATTTAATTGTGACAACATGAATTGGCCCATTTGGCCCAAAATGGTTTAATTTCTTAGCACTGCCTAGATGAAAACACTATTTTTTTTTCAGATAGATATTAAAAGTATGTTTTTATGTTATTGGAATTATTAATTTACTATGTATGGATTTAATTAATAGTGTTTAATGATGAGAATAAATAAAAATTCCTTAAATATATGATTCAATGAAGGTGAATGCAAATTAATACCTTAAGTGTTGGATTTAATGAGAGGAAATTGAATGCATTGAGTATCTTATAATTGTCTATTTTCAACTCATTTAACATTAATAGTTGATTACCCTTTTGCCCTCATTTTTTATCAATAAATTTAAACATAGAAGGGTAAATTTTGTCCTCAAAAATTCCAAAAATATTACTGAGGCTATTCATGCTTTTTAAAGTAGTATAGATAGATATATAGGGTGTCACTTCGGTAGATGAGGGAGACTTGCAATAAGAGGCAGTCGAGCTGAGCTCAAATTTCCAAGCTTTTAACTCAAGCCGAGTTCGAACTTGATTGTTTATTAGTCAATCAAGCTCAAATAACCAAATATTCGGCTTAGCTCAGCTTGGCTCTAATCCACCCCTAGTTAAGGAGTTTACTAGATAAGGAAAGATGATATTCTTATAAATGGTGGCATAGTAGACTAATAGATTAATGTTGCATACCACTAGGGGTGCAACTCTTTGGCCTGAATTAACATTTTACACTACTTCAAGCTTAAACTTTGGGTTGAATCATTCAAATTTGGCCTCTTCATTTTTTGGGATCCGGATCTCCTGCACATTCATCCTCGTAGATTTTCTTGTACAACAAATTAGAGGGTGCCATGTCAATACCCTCTCATTTGTGAATCTGGCATGTGCGAGTGATATTAACATGTTCACATTAGTGCCCCACAATACATCCCAACCGTGTATTTGGATCATCTCCCATACTTGTAATCAAAAGATGTTCCCAGTACATAGTTGGGATGTGTTGTGGGGCACCCCTCTTGTGCGGTGCTGATGTGAACTCCATTAACAGATGTTTCAAAGTTCAAATGCCCTCCCATTCCATTTTTTATATATTACAAATTACATTAAATTTTAAATCAAATAAAAAAAAGGGGTTAAGGGTTTATTCTTTTCCTCTTTCATTAAATCTTTCTCCATCTAATTGAATAATCCTACCAAAAAGAAAAATAGGGGATAAGGGTCCAAAAAAAGTCATTAAGAGGATCATCTATAGCTTATTTGAGTTGTTATTCTTCTTTATTGTGAAAATCATTGGTTGTTGAGCATGGTTAACAAAAAAACTATAAGCGGTGATAGATGCCCTATATCAAATTTTTATTGCTTATCTACTTATCGAAATCGATAGAAAAGATTAGTTCAATACTTGATTGTTGATCCAGGTGGTGTTTCGTTGATATTTAACAATCAAGCAAAAGATGTGATCATCATCGTCTAAAGTGTTTGGTTCTTTGAAGTCTAAAGCTTTATCCCTTGTTTTTCTTTCTGCTAGGGTTATTCAATTAGTTGAATAAAGATTTTGCCAAAAAAAGAAACAAAAAACAAAAACAAAAGAGAAGAATAAACCCTTAACCCATGTTTTTTATTTGATTTAAAATTTACTATAATGTTTAATATATATATAAATGGGATGGATCGATGGGAGGAGGTTTGAAACGTCTGTTAATAGCACTCGCACATGTTAGATTCACACATGAAAGAGTGTTGACATGGTACCTTCTAATTTAATATACAAGAAAATTTGTAGGGATGAATGTGCAGGAGATCCAAACTCTGTTTTTCGAGGGAAACTTTTGTTCTTTATCCATTCTCTTCAAGAACCGGCTTATAACAACTCTATTAGGCAATCATACATCTTTGGTAGATGAAGAGATGTCAGATATCAACAATACTCATGCGTTTCATAATGAACATAACATTTAGTCGAGCAACATTGAACCCCAACCAGTGTGGGTGTGTCATCTTGACAACCAATTGATCTGTAATGTTTCTTTTTCCTTATTTTTATTCTCTTGGATTTTCAGTCTTTTTTTTTGGTGGTGGATTTTCATAATCCTCTGTTCCTACTTCTTACACAAATATTTGTTTGATGGAGGGTAGCAACAAGGTTCAAAATTTCGTTATGTATTGACTTGTATTAGCTTATACGTATAATATCTTTGAGGTTCTGACATGGGGAATGGTACCAAATCCTTAGTACCATTCCTTTTCGTCATGCCAAAAGTGTATCGTGTCCGTATCGGTAACGTTTTGGTGAGTATCGACCTATTTCAGTGTTGTATCGACCGATATGCTACCGTACCGTAACAGCCCATACAATGCGATTTTACTGTTGCAAGAAACAAAAAAAAAAAAAAAAACTTCACTTGAAAGAGGGCTTCTAAACCCATTTCAAAAGCCCTCTTTCTTCTCCAAACCCTCTAGAAACCTTCATACCATTCCTAGAAATTGAAATCTAGCCAAAATCCACCAAAACATCCACACATTTGAAAGACCCAACAAGTTTTTCAAGATTATTAAGAAATGAGCAAAAATATGTATGTTTTTTTAATTTTTTTTACAATCTTAGCCAATGCTTTGTGTGTGTGTGTGTTTAGTTTGGATGCTTAGAAACACCTGTTGATGTGCTATTCTCGTGCAAAAAATCCCACCTATTTTGCTCCTATATGTAGATCTTTGTGAATATTTGAAAAAATTCCAGAATATTAAAAAATCTAAAAGAAATGAAATTTTTTTGTTTTTCTTGTGATCTACCTCTATAAATTGATATGTTGTAGATCTATGGATGATCTACCATGTCCCTAGATCAATTGAAACTTCTTCTAAATAATTTATTTATTTTAATTTTTGGAATAGTATATAATATATAGACAATTTCTTCAATTTTATGTGATCTAACCCTATAGGTTGAGTATGCTATAGAGCTAAGACTGACATCAATATATTGAAATATCATGTGCTTTGTTTTTATTTTTTTTATTTTTAGATTATAAATAGTTATTTATTTCTCTAAATTTTTGCAATGATTTAAATTCTAATAATAAATATTTACAGTAAATATATGGATGATCTATTATGTCCATAAACCCATTCAGTCTTTCTGTTACATATTTAATTTTTTAAATTTTAGTTTAATTTTTAGAATAAAACATGCAAAATAATTATTTGAATAAAAATAAATAATTATTTAATTTTTAGAACGAAACATGCAAAATAAGTATTTCATCTATTATGTCCATAAATCCATTCAATTTTTCTGTTACATATTTACTTTTTTTAATTTTAATTTAAATTTTAGAATAAAACATGAAAAATAATTATTTGAATAGAAATAAATAATTATTTAGTTTTTAGAATGAAACATGCAAAATAATTATTTAATTTTTTTAAATGTTTAAAAAATACAAAATAAAAGGCATTGATATATTTCACATGATAATCTATAATTTGAATGTGAATATAATTTTGGCCTCAAAATATGAAAATAATTATTATTTTTTAATTGGATATTTGTATTAGATAATAATTGAAAAAATATTTTAAAAAATTAAAAATTTCATAATAACAATTAAAAATTAGTTTACTAACACATCAACACTTAAAATTGGATAATTTATATAATAATTGAATTTTTATGTGATTCATGTAAAGTTGTAAACATCATATTGAGATTTAAATGTTAAATTTGTATATTATAATAGATTTAAAATTTGAAGTTGGAACTGAATGAAATACTTTATTAGATGGTATGTTTTTGTTCCCATTTGTTGATTATAATATGTTTTTTCATAAAACCCATTAAAATGCGTGATATTTATGTATAAATATCTCATTTGAGTCTTATATTTAATGATATTGATGTTTATTTATGACTTATTAGAGTATTTATAGTATTTTCATGTGTATCTTAATTTTTCATCTGTATCCATGCATATGCAAGGTGTATCCCAATACATCTCCTAACTTTGCTTTTCTGATTCTTTGAACCTTGGGTAGCAAAGATAGGCTCTGCCCACTAGGTAAATTGTCTATAGTTTGCAAGAAGATGAAATCCATTAATAAATTGCATGTACTTAGTGGTGGAGAACACTCCTTCAGAATTTGGATAAAAGCACCTACAATCAAATGGTTCAACCCAAGATAGAAGCTGAGGAGTAAGTGATGTATGATGTCCTGTAACTCCCGTCTTTGTGAGATATGTATCCATTCTATATCACTTAAATTTTTTTATATTTTTATATCACTTTGGTATTCCTTATGTTGGAATGACGTTGGATATTCATGATTAATCCATTAAAGATTGCATTCATGTATTCCCATTGTAGTATTATTGAAGAAATTGGGCATGACCTGAACTTAATAGCCATATGGGAATCAAATTGTTTACCAGTCCAATTTAGTAAATCAAATACCTTCTTATATAATAAGAAATTTCTCTCATGTACTTCATTTCAAGCCAAGGCTATGTACAAGTTGATTATTGAACCATCGTCAAATCTCTCATGCGGGAAGAGTTGTGCATGAACATGATTTTTGTAATAAAAGAAATTCATTTAATTTTTTAATCATTTGTATTCTTTTTCTTCATTCTTTTACTCTCAACCATTTGGTGTTATTTGCCCTTGCCCCTCGATAGTATTACTGGTAACAGAAATTACTATAAATAAATTAATTAATTAGTACACTTGAATTTGAGGTTTGCACCTTTAAGACTTCGATCTAGAATTACTTTCGACCTGACCCAACTAACATAGTAAAATATAGGGCCTATATAGGAGGGCTAATTAGATTTAGTTAAAGAAGTTTAATGTGGATAATAGACATGTTTATGGGTTGGGTAGTCTGACGGATTAGCTCGTTATAAGTCGGATTTGGTTATAATTTTAGGCATGCAAATTCAGGCTTAGGCCTACAACACTGAACCTGACTTTTTTCGGGCCAGGTTCGGGTTTTCTAAAAAATGCTTGACCCGAGCATGAGCCTAACTTGATACTATATATTAAATAATATAGATATATATAATATCTTTTCTTTATTTTTTTTTTAAATAATACAAAAAAAATCTGTTTTCAAATTTTTTATTGGACTCGGGCTTTATTGAGGGCTGGGCTTAGGCTCAGGCATGAATGTATTGTGTTGACACATATACAAAGCCTGCCCCGGACCATGAACAGGCCTAGTGGACAACTTGATGGATAAATGTTTTATGTTCTTTGGAGTTTTCACCAATATAGCTTATAAGTTGTAAATTGGGGCCCGCCTCAGAAATTCAAAAGTATCACTTCAGCCCTCCCAAAACGGGCATTAAAACTTGCTAATCTGTGTATTGTACTCCCATGTTAATTGTAAATTATCAAAAACTTAATGGGAATTAAAAAATTACTAGGATTAACCAGATTTCACCAGAATTAACCAGGGATTATCAAAATTTGTCCCAAATTGTTTATAGTTATAATAATTAATTATTAGTAAATAATCAAAATATACCAAAAGTTGCCATAATTAGCAATAACTTTTATAATTTCCAAAATCTTTTCAACAGACTTTGAATTGATATGAACTGAGCTCGATTGAGAATGTAATTCAGCTCATTCTGATTCAATTTTGATTAACAAACCTGTGCATCGCACGGATTCCGATTGGTAATTACTATTAGAGATCAGAGATCATGAGTCCTTTGATTTTTTTCATGGTGGTCCATCGTATAACATCAACTAAAAGAGAGATTTTTTTGGGTTTTAACTGTTCAATCTAATCTTAGAAATTCTGAATAACAGCCCCCCTATAAATCGCATACAAAGTTCTGACCTGAACTGATCAGTCATTCTCCCTGTTTTTTTGTCATCTTTGTGTTCACTTTTTCCATTTTGAAGTCAACCTTCAAGAGTCTTGTGATTGATTGAAATTGTATGTTGTGGTCTTGAGACCCCCGCAAGATTGCTCCCCACAACGTCCCGCACATCCCCGCCGTGTATTGGAGACATCACCCGATGATAACATCATTAGTTCTGGTATTATATCATGGGAGATGTTCCCCATACACGGCGGAGATGTGTTTGGGACGTTGTGGGGGGCTGATTTGATCTCGTGGCGCTGCGCAAGCCACAATGAATAATGAAACATACAGTTAAGTCCTGGTCCTTACTTTCCTGGGTCCTGGCGGCTATAGCTTTATCGATCGGTCATGGCGTCTTCCATCGCCCTTCTCTGTAGTATAGCACTCCTCCTCAACCCCATTTTCAGTCGATCTCAGAACGATTCCTTCTACTACGAATCCTGCGCTCCATACAGACATAGGTGCGGGAACATTACGTTCACCTTCCCTTTCTCCTCTCAAAAACTGTTCGGCAACAGTCGGCTTGATTGTGGCCTTCCTCCTTACATTTTCACATGCGACTCGTCAGATGCCGCAGCTCTTTTGCTATCCAAGAGATCTTACCAAGTTAAGGCCATTTTCCCTTCAGATAATCTAATTACCAAGTTAAGCCGCTTGAGTTTCCAGGATGGGGCCCCATGCTCAACTTCTTTAAGTGCCAAAGTGGGATCAATTTCCTGCCAGAGGCGTTTCTTGAACAACAAGTTTTGAATTATAGTTGTGGAGAGAATTCCATGCTTTATCTCTTTAACGATACCGCGACGTTTGACTATAATTTTACTCGTCAAAGCAATCCCATAGACATCCCCAAACCTTTCACTTTAGTGAGGTTCCCTGTATCAGGAGCCAACCTATCAAGAAGTAAACTTCTCAACAAATCATCTAGTCACCCTGAGACGCTCTTCCAGGTATTGTCTGATGGGTTCCAGTTGCTATGGCCCAAATTTGGGGAGTGCAACGGTTGCAAACAGGCAGGTGGACGCTGCGGATACGACGCGAGCTTGAGGGAAGGTAACCAGAGCTCAAAAGGAATAGTTTGTTTCTGTAGAGGAGGATGCGATAAGAATACAGACCACAAGTAAGTCCGGCTCAGATTTTCTCTCTTGGAATGGTTTTTCTCTTGCATACATGAATACTGAACCCTCTCAATTCATGTTCGACCTATAACGACCACGAGTGGATAAAAATTTAGGGTCCGTTTGGTTTTCGAAATCAAAATTCTTTGGAATCAGAATAGGAATGGGAATGGTCCATTTCCATGATTTGTTTGGTTCAGACAGGAATGAAAATGAAAATTAGAATCAGGAGTAATGGAATTAAAATTCCAATTCCTTCAACCAAACAGTTGGAATCTGAATAACTCATTCTAATTTCGATTTTAAACCCTATTCCTGCAAACCAAATGGGGCCTTAGGTACGCCATGACACCAAATATATTAATATCTGGAATGGGGGACTCTGCAAATCCCTTGAAAAGTCAACTTTTCATGGGTTAATGGAGGCAGCCAGTTTTATACCAAAGCAGGTCAGGCTCTGGAATCAGCCTAGTCCGGTCTGCCATGTTGCAGATTTAGAGGCTTCGCTTGTTGCATTGGTATACAAAGTGGTGCATTCAGTATCAATAGTCTCTTCTTAATTGATGAATGAATATTAGGGATGGACAATGGGGCGGATTAGAGAGAGTTTTATGGATTTTTAGAATTCAAACCTTTTCCATACATGAAAATGCAAAACCCTCTTTATATTTAAGGATGGGCATAAGTGGGATTGACAGATGGGTCCAGAACCCATGTCTAATTTTCCTATTATATATATAATAATAAAATAAACATCAAAATATATGTAAAACCATCAATTCAAAATATTATTAAATTGATACATAATACATAAATTCATGTCTCGCAACTACAACCTAATATCATAAACACCAGGGATATTTTAGTATATTCAGACATTCAGTATATGAATCAGTGAGGATCGGGTTTAACTTATACCGTATCTGTACAAGTTGTAAGAAACCTGTCCCTGTCTCAAAATCATTGTCCTAAGAGGAATATTAAGGCTACAAGTTGGTAGAACTAATACCGATACAAATGCAACGGCATTGCATATAAGTAATGTTTTGTAGAGTCTGGTATGCTATTAGTTTATTCTAATCCACTGGACCATAAACAAGCACCATGTTGAATCATCTTCTATGTGGTATTTAATTAGTTTAGGGTCCAAAACGATCACACCCCACATGAGGTTGATATTGGCTCATATACTTCTACGAGTGTTTCCTCATATTGACTAATGAAATGATTCCGCATAAAAGGATGATCCACTTAATTTGTTTAATTTGTTTCATTTGTTATTCTTATAATTATTATGTTGTTGTTGTCAGTGTTTTTAACCCGCCATTAGCTTGGTTGGCTGAATTATTTGAATTGTCATTCAGTCAGATTCTAGGTCCGATTTGAGAAAAACCTGAAGAAGGTCAAAAAAATAGTTTGACCTGAGCCGTTGGACTGTTGGCTGGGTCATGGGTTGCATACTAACTATGTATGCAAACTTCAGTTTTTTTTTTTTTTGGCAACTTTTTGAGATCTATGCATCCCAAGGTGCCTTGCCCCCCTTTTTTCCAAAAAAAAAAAACCTTTTTTGGCTTCAAATTATAATTTTTAATATTTTTTACATGCAAAAATTTTAAAATTGAATTAAAAAACATAAATTAAAAATAAAATATTTCATATATTACATGTAAAACATAATTATGCATTATTTATTGATAAAATACATGTTTGCATGCACACACACACACACACACACTGTTGTTGTTCTTATTTTGATAGACAAATTCAATTTCTTGTTACAATTAAACTTGAATACGCATGCATGCCCCATAGAGCGCATCCACGAGCACTCCACAACATCCTACCTATGTGAACATCTCCCAATGACAAGTACGGGAGATATTCCCAATGCATGCTGAGATGTGCGTATATATGGGGCACCAATGTGAACTCGTTAAACCTTCTTCTCAATTTGCCATGCACCAACTTTTGTGTGGGATCATCTGATTAATGGGATATGAGAAACACTCATACATATATGAGTCAAATGCTCTATTCGTCTTTTAGTAAGTTATTTACCCAAGTAAATGCACTTATTTGGGTAAGTATTTTTCCCAGGAAAGACTTACCCGGGTAAGTGCATTTACGTATGTCCTTTTATTTCCCATATAAATAAGGCAAAACCATTTTAACCATAAAAATCCAATATTAAAGAGACATTTTTACCCATTCAAGTATTGTCAACTTTTCCCCCAAGTGAGAAAATTATTTACCCATGTAGGAGATAGGTATCAATACCTAGAAAAATAAACTTTCCCTGCTCCCTCTACAAATCTTAAAAAAGAACATGGATTTCTTGATCAATGGACAAGTTTTCCTCTTCTCAAAATCTAAAAAAAGAAACGCCCCAAAATATCAACTCCTCTCAACCCTCATTCATTGGGCAAGTTTCAACTTGTAATTAACAAGTCTCCTTTAGAGAAAAGGGTGGTCCACATCAGCTCCTTTCCTATTATAATATGTTCTAATACGAGGTATTTTTGCAACCTTCAAAGTGTCAAAGAGCTTGGATGTATTTCACCAAATTCCCTTATTAAGAAAAATTTTCCCTTCAATTAATGCAGTCAATAGCAACTGGTTTCAATAACTTTCTTTGGTAAAAGTGGATGCCACATATGACTTGGGTAGTGGAAATAAGATTATAGCCCTTATCCCATCCTACAAGTAGGTTCGAATTGCTCTTGTCCTATTTAAATACCTTTTTATCTCTACTATTTAGTAGGACTAATACAGAATCTCATTTCCCAATCACCTTGCAGGCACAAGCGGCACTACCCAAGAAGATGGATTCTCATTTTAGGTAAGTAAATCAAGGCTCTTACAAAGACAACATACAAGTTTAATTAAAAATGTAATTATGGATCCTTTTTGGTTTGTAACAAAGGTTTGGTTCCTGTAAAATATTTTCCCCTTGTTTTCTACTATTTGATTGTTACCTTGAAAATTATACTTGTATTTGTGTATGTATGCATGTATTTACATTAGTGTTGTGAGGATTGGACAAAGCAGGATGACCACCTCAGCCCAAAACTGTCTTGACTCAAATGCCTGCTCCTCTATATAATTAACTTATATGAAATATTATACATTAAAACTTCTACAAAATACTTGGAAGCATGTCTTTAGTTGCCCATGTGTTTTATTTGATCTTTTATATGTTTCATATTCCTTTTCCCCTTTTTGAGAACTTATCTTTTTTTCCCTTTTTGTATAAGTTGGGTGTCTGAACTGAACTATTTGATTGCTTAACCCATATCAATTGCTTTTGGGGTTAAAACTCCCAATTGATTGAGGATGGGATAACTAGATACAAGACTCCATTTGGACACCAACCATGCTAACGCCATGTAGAAAATTCGTGGTTTGATCTCTTTTCAAGGGCTGTTTTTGGATTGGAGTTAAATACAGAGAAAGAGTTCGGATCTGATACATTTTGTGTTTCCGTGGATTTTTGAATGACTAGGAGGGCTATTCATTCTAGAAATCCCATCCCACACTTCCATTTCTATCCCCAACCCAGACGAAATCTAAATGACTCCACTATCAGATCCCAGAGTCACAGAAAATTCCATGGATTTTAGGATGACCATGCTTGAAATGCTCAACTACTACATATTATATATTAACCGAAAATACAATTTTTTTTTTATGCATGCAACTTTTCAACAAGATTTCAATTGATTAATTCTCTGTAGGTGTGACTGTTGGAAGTGTTTTCCTTCTGCTAGTTCTGGCAATGATGATAGTAATCACTTTCAAGTACAAAAGGGAGGGCTTAGTTAACTTCAAGATATCCCATTTTAGAGGGAAAAGAAGCTTTGAGCGTGGACAGAATGTTGAGCAGTTTATCAAGAATTACCAATCAACCCTAACTACAAAATATTCTTATGCTGATATTAAGAAGATCACCAATGGATTCAGGGAAAAATTAGGTGAAGGAGGCTATGGCAGTGTCTTCAAGGGGAAGCTATCAAATGGTCAATTGGTTGCTGTCAAGATGTTGGAGAAATACAGAGACAATGGCCAAGACTTTATTAATGAAGTAGCAACAATTGGTACTATTCACCATGTAAATGTCATAAATCTCCTGGGCTTTTGTTGGGATTGGGAGGGCACGAGGAGGGCACTTGTCTATGAGTTCATGCCCAATGGGTCTCTCGGGGACTTGATATGCAAGGAAGAGGTCAGTCGATCCTTAGGATGGGCAAAGCTGCTTCAAATCGCTATGGGCATTGCACATGGTATTGAGTATTTGCACAATGGCTGTGAATCCAGAATCCTGCATCTTGACATAAAACCCCATAACATCTTGTTAGATCATAACTTTCAGCCAAAGATTTCTGACTTTGGCTTAGCAAAAACATACTCACGAGGTGACAGTGTTGTGCCTCTAACAATGGCTAGAGGGACTGTGGGTTATATTGCCCCTGAGCTTTTCCTTAAAAATCTTGGTGGAGCTTCTCGCAAGTCTGATGTTTATAGCTATGGGATGTTGCTGCTGGAGATGGTTGGTGGAAGGAAGACTGTTCACCCAGATATAAAAACCTCTAGCGAAGCATATTTTCCTGGCTGGATTTATAATAAGCTTGTTCAAGAGGAAGACATGAATCTCATCGATATGGTGGTAGAAGAGGAAGTATACATTGTAAGGAAGATGGTTATGGTTGGTTTATGGTGCATACAGATCAATCCCAGGGATCGTCCCTCCATGACTATAGTTATAGAGATGCTTTCAGGCAGAATGGAAGCCATTGAACTGCCTCCTAAACCCTGCCTGTTTTCTCCTCCTCGTTTGCAGCCTGAACAGTAGTGATATAAGCATCTTACCACTCACACCTAACAGTTTATGATACATACAAGACATTTACATTGTAGGCAAATTAATTTGTTTGATGACAGTTTGTCAATAAAGAGGGGAGAAGAAAAGTTAACAATCAAACAATTGGCAACATACACACATGGCGATTGGTATGGATTACAATTGGCTAATATAGTTTGTTTACAAGTTCTGTAGAAGAAGAACTAACCTTGTCAATCCATCATCCTTTGTACTGATTTGATCTATTTTCTGAGGATTCCTTGTTTTGGAAAAGGGGGACTGCCAACTGTGTATGCCTTCAAAAAATATTGGGGCCACCTTATTCAACTCCTCTCTTAAATATCTTTTTCTGCTTTCATTAGAAGCAGTTTTCAAAGCAGCAACACAATGGGGGGAGCGGGGATTGGTTAGAAGAGAACTTAATTATACTTCCATTTTGCTTAGTCCTAGTGGCCTAACTAAAATATGCAAATATCCTTGTAACTAGAAAGACTGGGGTGTTTGGTACAGTGGCAACAAGATTTTTAAAACCGATACGGACAACGAATCGGTCAGGGGTCTGGTTCCTGGGCCAAACAGTCCAACCATTCGAACCGAATTGATGGCCCGTTCTGACAAAAAAATTAAAAAAAAAAAACTGGCGAAACCATTAAACGGTTTGAACAGTTCGACCACCCAGGCCAGCAGTTTGCTGACCAAATCAACGGTTTTGGGGAAATAACAATTATGGGGTAAAACGGAACCGGTCACCTAACCAGTCCCTGGTTTTTCTGGTCCAGTCCGGTTTTGAAAACCATGAGTGGCAATGTGTTGCCATTGCGTTTTAGGTTGATCAAACAAATTTGTGAGAAATATGGATTTTAGGTATAAATAGCTTTTTGTATTCATCAACTCAAAATATTTCTAGAAGAAAAGATCTCCTTGGCAAATTTGCATTGATCAAATCAACCCGCAACAAAAACACCACTGTGCCAAACACATCCTATATTTCAGGTATGTTGTTTCATAATCATTTTATTGAGTGCATTTCTATTTCTTATTCTTAAGGTTATATTTGTTATATTCTTTGAAAACTTTCTCTCAAATTTCTACTTCACTCTAATTTTCTGTTAAAGAAAACACAGTTTAAGATTTTTTTTTTCTCTTTTTCTTCGTATTATATAGTAGACCACTGGGCAAGGTTTATCAAGGCTTTTAACTGTTCAGCAGGCTGTGAAATCAATGATAAGGTTTCATGCCAGTATTCAAATATATGGGACCTGCATCTTTTACATCTTTTACGGTAAAACTCATAAATTTATTATTGACGTGAAACCTTATCATTCCCCATCTTTTACGGTGGAACTAATTAATCCGCTGAACAACTAAACATTCAGCTAATTAATCCTAATCACTGGAGAATCAGTGGTGGCGACAGAGCGCAGGGTGCATGTGAGAGGCACTGGTTTACCACATAGCGCCTGTATTTGCCCACCTGATTGGTCTGCCAAACACCACCAAGTCTGTTGCTCACCTGATTGCTCTGCCAAATCACTAAACTGCAAGATTAAATCCAAGTTGATTAGTTGATTTTTAGTCGAAATAATCTCATCTCTTCTGGTCCATGAAGTGGTGGAATAAAAAATCTCCAAGTTATGGAAGGAAGCATGCACCATGCGCGTATTTGACTAAAACCCTAAACTTGACAAACTTAATAATAAGAAAATACAAAAAGAAAAGGCAAATTTGAAAGCTGGATGAGTCAAGTAGACTTTTCTCTTTTCTTACTTCTTTTAACTGACCTCAAAATTAATTGTGTTGAACAAAACCAAGTTGAAGGCGCTCTTTATCGAATTTGTAAATTCACTGATCATGAACCATTACTTTTTTTCAAAGCAAAATAAATGGATCAAAGTTTTCACAAATATGGGGTACTGTTGGATACAACCTTTGGTTTTAACGTTTTATACCCTGCCTCGGGTACACACTCAATACCTGATAAGTGATAACATTGTACATATACATTTACTTTTTTTTTATTCATTATGTAATGTAGATTAGAGGTGCAATCGTGCCAAGTTGAGCCGAGTATCAGGCTGTTCGAGCTTGGGCTTGACTCAAAATCTTAGAGCTCAAAACTTGAATTGAGCTCGATCGAGTTTCAGGTTTCAAGCTCAAATTTGACTCAAGCCGGTTATAAATAAATTAGTCATAAAATAATAAATAAACTAATTGTACTATATAATAAATACATTAGGAAACTTGAATATATGGAACTCAATTATGAATTTATTTATTTATATTACAAATAAGTTAATGTTAAAAATTTAACATGTATTATAAATACAAATATATTAAAAATTACACTTTTATTATAAGCTTGATTATATTAGACTCATGAGTTACAAATGGGATTTACTACTCATTTTTCTTATACCCACTCTCTGCCTGCCGTGAATTGCAGTCATATCTCTATTATGAATTGAGAGATATATGATTGCAATTCACAACTGGTAGAGATTGGATAGGAAAAGTGAATAGGAAATCTTCGCTCCATGAATTATGGGTATTGCGAAGCTCAAACCCGATTTGAACCAAACTCAACTTGAATTCGACTACTTCAAGATAGTTCAAATAGCTCATGAATAGGTTAGGCTTGCTAACACACTACACCCCTAATGTCATACTTTGCCTTGGCTTCATGTTCAAACTAGCCCGTGCGATGCACGGAAAAATCTGAAAGATTTAATAGTTTTATTTTTCATTTAATGTTGATTTATAAAAAATAATTATTGTTAATTGAATATGAACAAATATTTTTTAATAAATTTAGTTTTATTAATTATTTGTTATAATTTTAATAATTTTTATTCTTTTTATTATTTTAAATGAATTTTTAATTAGTTTTAAATAAATAAAATTAATTATAAAAGCTAACATTTTTATTAATTCCACTAATAATTAACAATTATATAGGAATGACAACGGGGTGGGTTCAAGGCAGGGTACCCTATCCCTTTCCCTGACCCATAGTCAAGACACTCTACCCCATCCCTGCCCCGTCCCCAATGTCACGCAGGTTCAAGGCAGGGCACCCTATCCCTTTCCTTGCCCCATAGTCAAGACACTCTACCCCATCCCCACCCCGTCCCCAATGTCACGCAGGTTCAGGGCAAGGTAACCACTCCTCAATGTCGGGCGAGTTCAAGGGCAAGGCACCTCACTCCTCATCAAAGATGGAGAATCCTCGAATTTCCCTGTCCCATCTCTAGTATTGGGTGAGTTCAACTAGAGGTATAAATTGAGTCATGCTAGGTCGACACGACACAACCTGCATGTGGCCCACGAGGCGTCCTGGGCCGTGCCTCCCTCCTCTAGGATAATTTGGGGTCGGCACAACCCACGGCTTGAGCCCGCATGGGCCCGTGTCGTGCTGTGGGTCAAGCTGGTCTATGGGTTGGGCCTTGGGCCAAGCCATGCCGCACACCAAGCCGAGCTCAAGGCAAAGCACCCACTCCAAGTCCAAGGTTTTTAAAATTGAACTGAATAGGGAATTGTTCTGGGGTCAAACTATCTGATTGTTCAATCCAAACAGATGACCTGTTCTAACAAAAAAATTAGAAAAACAAAAAAAGGCCAAGAACTGTTGTCTGGGTTGACGGTTCAACCACCCAGGTTAGCGGTTCACTAACTAAATAAACAATTTTTGGACAAAAAGCAGTTTTAAGGTGAAACAGTATCTGGTTCCCAACTTTTACAGTCTAACCATCTGGTTTGATCCAGTTTTGAAAACACAGTCCTCATCAACCCAATATTCAATTTTATGATAGAAATGATCAAAAGGATATATTGAGTATCAACCACATGGTAAATTTCTAAAAGTACACTACATTGTCTTTAATTCAAAAATGTAATTTTCTGAAAATTTTGGAAAATTTATTGTACTTGTGTAATTTTGAAAATTTATTCAAATTTATTTAATTTTTTATTAAATAATTTATTTTCTTTTTAAATGGTTTAATTACAGAATTATACTAATTTATCTTATAATTTCTAATATAAACTAACAAATAATTTCCTTTTTCCAATATTATACTAATTTATCTTAATAATTTGTGTAATTATTTGTTCAAATTATAACTTTCCATTTCCCATAGTCATTTATCTTTAATAACTTTCAATAATTTGCAATGAAAATTACATAATTTTTCAATGATTTTCCAAAATCTATCAAATGTAATAAACTTTCCTAAAATTTCCAAAATATTTTAATAATTTTCAATAATTATTTAATGCATTTTAAATAAACTTTCAAATACTTTATATCTTTTAATTTCAAAAATGTTATTTTACAAAAATGTAGTCTTATGAAACTTTTTGAAAAATTTATTACATTTGTGTAACTATGGGGATTTATTGATTTTTTTAAATTGTTATTAAATATATTTTTTATTTGGTAGTTTATCAACAAAATTACACTAATTTATATTTTATTTTTTAATACAAATTAATTAATAATTTTATTTTCTAACATTATAATATTTTGTTCCCCCATTTGTATTTGGTTATTAATTATAATAATAACAACAATTAAAATTTTATACTTTTTGATAATTGTTAAATATAATTCTCAATTTTATAGAAATTAGTTAAAGAGTTTTCAATTTCTATAAAATGTTGTTAATGAGTTAGTTAATAACAATATTTATTAATTTTTGGTAATTTACTAACCGTATTTATTAACTTTTGGTAATAACACTTTAAGAATTGATTAGGAAATGGGGCAACATGATACCTTCCTATTGGTTTAAATGAAATACCTTAGGAGATAGATTATAGGAATATTTTTAGGTAATTGGTGACATGGCTTAATGGGAGTGGTGGGAAGGGGAGAGGAGAGAAAGTCAAAGAGAAAACAAGGTGGAGATAATGGAGCAAGGAGAGGCATGGTGATGGGGACCAGTGCTTTGTTAAGCGAAAGTTAAACAATAGACCCAAATCGGTACAACCCGAGTTGGTGGGTTTTCACTAATGGTCAATTAGTTTCGAGTGGCAAATTGAGGACTTGACTAGATCGATTTGGTTGGCGAAACAACCTACAACTGAACTGAATCAATCATTAAACACTCCTAATTTCAACTAAATTTATAGTCTAATTTCTAATAAATAACAATAGTTTAATTTCTAATAATTATTAAAAATTTATAGCAAACATACATAATCATTGAAAATAAGTTTATAATAAAAATATAATAGATATATAATAAAAATACAATAATTACAAAAATATAATAAATACTAAAAATATACTAAATTAGTCAATAAATAGTGTAATATTAATTAATAGTTTAATCTCTAATAAGTATTAATCTATAAATTATAAAAATATATAATTACTAAAAATAAAATTATAACAAAAATACAATAAATGTGATAAATTAAATTTCAAAAGTTAAATAATAGTTATTTAATCTCTAAAAATTATTGATAATTTTCTATTAAATAAAAAAATAAAAATACATTTATAAATAAATATTTAAAGCATATTTATAAAAATAATACATAATTACTAAAAATAAAATAAATAATAAATATAGTATATATAAATATTTAATTAATATACGCTATTATTTTAAAATTATTAGTAATAAATATAATTTTGTTGATAGTTATTTTCTATAATTATTAATTGATATAAGTGAAATTAGTTATTTACAATATTATTTATTTACTGGAATAATATTGTTATTTAAATTCTTAAAATATTAATTATTTATTGAATTTAATAATCCATAAAATTATAATTGTACTTTTATTACATAATTCGTTGTTAATTTTGTAAAATAGTAAATTATAATTAATATGAATATTATGAATTCTATTGTAATTATTTTTCTACTTTTAAGAATTTTTTTAAATTTATTACATAATTTCGTTATTTTAACTATTTAAAATTTTGTCATGTTAAATATTTTGTTATTTAAATAATATGTAAAACATTTAAAAATTTTCATTTTTGAATTTTATTTATTTTAATGTTATTATGTAATATTAAATATTTTGTTTTATTATTTAGGTATTTTTAATGTTTTTCATTTAAGATTTTTATTTATTGAAATATTTAAATAATTTTTTTAATATTAAATTTTTATTATTTGGATAACATTAGCTTGAATAATTCATAAAATTATAATTTATATTGTTACTACATAATTTCATGATAAAATTTGTAACAATATTGAACTATTAATAATTTGAATATTATTAAATCTATTAATTTTTTGTGTTTTGAATAAATATTTTAAATTTAATATATAATTTTGTCATAACATTTAAATAGTTCTGAATTTTTTTTCAATTGAAACTTTCTTTAGATAGATATAGATAAAAAGTAGGGAAGAGGATAAATAAGAATTAGAGATAGTTTAGGAGAGAATCTCTCTACTAAATTAGAGATAACTTCAGAGATAAATAGGAGTAAGAGGTAATTTAGGAGATAAATAGGAATTGGAGACAATTTAGGAGGAAGTGGGAAAAAGTGGTGCCAATTGGCTAAACATTAGAAAAGCAAATCCCTATTTCTTTATGGTTGTTAGAAATAATTAAACATTTGTGATTTTCTTATTGATTTAATGGGTAATTATGTGAAATTAAAAAATCAAAAAAATCAAAAAAATAAAAAATTAGGAAGAGGGATTTGAATCAAGAAAAGAACTGCTAACATGATAGTACCAAATTTAATATATATATATATATATATATAGATAGATAGATAGATAGATAGATAGATAGATAGAGAACTAGATAGATAGATATAAATGACCATGCGAAAACATTCTCTCACCATGATCTCCTCTCTCTATCCTCATGCATCTACCACTCAATTAGTTAAACCCTTCAAATGAAATACATGCCGGATTCAGTAAATCATTTTTTTGTTATTTTTTAATAACATAATAGTTAAATCACAACGAAGTATGAAGTTATGGAAAATGGAGTTTAAAGAAAAAACTAGGAATATGTGAAAATGTTATAAAATAACAAATATAACATTTATTTTGAATACATAACTGTAATACAAACTTAATCAGGAATTTCATTAATGTAGCATATAAGGTGATATGTAATATATTAATTATTTATTTTATGGACAAAGATATAAAGGTGGTTCAATAATTATACTACTGAATTGGAAGGACAATCCTAAAAAAAATTAAAAAAGGAGGTAATAGTTGCCTTTTGCAACCTATTGTACGTGGTAAGAAACAAGTTCATTAGTTGGGTTAAACAATGACTTCTCTACATAAGCCAAATAGATTGTCCTAGGGAGACGTCCCATTGAATTGACTACATATCAGCGCGATATTCCATATCAAGTTATGAGCCATATGCTCCACCTTGTATATTGTTGAAAAAATTTGTATTGATACTATCTTATAGACATAGACATGTTTATGGGTCGGGCCGGGCTTTTGCTCTTCATTAATATAAATTTTTTAGGCCTGAGCTTGAGCCCAATCCTCGTAAAAAGCCTGAAGCCCGATGCCCGACCTAGGAGTCTGAGAGTGAAAATAGAAACTGAGAAAGTGAGAAGATAGAAGATAGCAACAGTGCTGGATAGAGAGAGAGAGAGAGAGAAAGAGAGCTCATTGTTGGAGAGAGAGACGATCTAGATCTGGTGGCGCCAACCGCCGGTGCTTGAGTTCGCATAATGAAAATGGTATGCTTGGGTTCTGGTGGCATCGACTAGAGAGATAACTGAAAAGATAGAGGACATAGTTCTAAGAAGAGAGAGAACTGAGAATGAGATGAAAGAAGATGAAAACGGTGTCGGTTTGGGGGGAGAGAGAGAGAGAGAGAGAGAGAGAGAGAGAGAGAGACGCCTGAGTTCGTAGGTGCAATTGGGTTCATTGGTTCTGAGAGTTGATAGGGAAAAATGTGAATTGCTTTTGAGAGTGAGAGTGAGAAAGGAGAATGAAAAGATACATTTTAAGAATTTAGGGTTAGGGTTAGGCAATTTAGGAATTTAGGGTTTAACTTATATAAAAGTCGGGCTGGGCCAAGCCGGGCTCGGGCCAAGCTTTTTTAACAAATCTCGAGCTTGGCCCGTAAAATAGTCGGGCTCGGGCTTTTAGGCCCGAGGTCAAACCCACAGGCTAAAATGCATGTTCAGCCCGTCCGGGGGCCGGGCTGGCCCGTCGGGCTACCCGACCCATGAACAGGTCTACTATCTTATTTAATATAAATTTTATCTATAAACATGGCTTATTTTGAATTTTTGACACATGACAAGATGTTCCAAGTTTGAATTTTTCCATAAATAAAAAATGGATCAATGACTTGGAAAAAAAAAAACATTTTTGAACTCTAAGGCCCTGTTTGGATAGACTTTTATAAAATATTTTCATACTTTTGAAAGTGTAAAAGTACATATAGTGTTTGTATTGTATACCAAGGTTCAAAGTATTGATAGCTTTTCAATACGCCCCTCTAGGGGTTGTATCGGGGTAGACACTGGTTTAGAGGGTAATCAGGCCTTAAACCGACCCCTTTAAACCAGTTTTGAAGAAAAAATAAATAAAAACTAAAAAAAGTACCAGTACAGGCCGATATGCCCTACTGGCGTATCGACTTGCGTTGATACTTTGAACCTTATTGTATACTTTATGCTTATGCTTTCACACTTTTTAAAAGTACCAAAACCTCAAAAAGTGCTTTTGATGAAATAATACTTCCATTTTCGTGCGAATGGGTGGTCACGTAATCACTACTCAAACGGCTTTCAAAGTAAAATTACCAAATTAAAAACATTTTATGTACTTTATACTTGAATATTATTAAAAATACAAAAATGGAAATCTATCTAAATAACGCCTAAATTAATGCTTGCCACATATAAGTAGTGTATGTTTGGTATATATCATGGTGTTGTATATCCTTGTGATTCTTTTTTAGTGACAGTTAGTGGGAAGCAATTAGGCTTCGCCAAATTATTATCACGTTTCGATCGGTTATTAAGTACAAACATTTTATATTTTATCTTATCTTGGTTATATAAAATTCATTTTTAGTGGAAACATCATTTTGAGATAAAGCTATTTTTGCATATGCCGCACTTAAAAGTGGTGTCAAATGGTATTATAATAAAACAATAAATAATCGTTGCATTGTAATTTATGCCCAGTCCGTTTTCTCCCAATTTCTAATGCATAAATCAAATACAAATGCAATCGAGATATCTATATTTATACCAAAAGTACCTATAAAAGAGTGAATTCTTTTTTTTTTCTGGATTTTTTATTGGACATTTTCTATCTTTTTTGTCTAAGCACACAACGGGCATAAAGAGGGCATATATGTCCTTTACTCTCATTTCAGAAACTGCCCACTCATAATTGTTTAGAAACTACTCACTTATAAGTTATAGCCATTTAGAAACTGCCCATGAATTATAAATAGTTTTGTCTTAGAGATATTGTCGCATGTAAATATAACTACACGTTTACTAGTAACATAAGGATACTAAGCATCCCCTACGATCTTTTGGTATTTAGGAAGGGTCAATAAGAGAATGCTCGACTATGTGGTTAGTTTTGATTTGAAGAACAACAAAAAAAAAATAATAATAATAATAATACACCAATAAAATTATATTGTTTTTGCTAAGAGGGCAATTTTTTATTTTCAAAAACAAAAAGAACCATATTGTAAAACACCTCCTAACTTATTTGACTAGCAAAAACAAGTTCCAATATGTTTCTCACACAGCACACCTCACATCATCCTTGCAGTGTATAGTATTTATGCATTGAGATTGAATGATAACATCATGTATAGAATATGTTCCAATGCATGGCTGCAATGCATTGTGAGGTTGGTGTGAGGCATGCTCTAAAGAACAAATCCAATACTCCCATATACTAGATACGTCAAGTAGGAACATTACATAACCAAAACTATTTCTGTTACGTAGGGGATGATGTGGCCAATGTTTAATTACTTAGGAATCTTAAGTTTAGACACTTTTTTCATATAGGAATAAATAAACAAAACTTTTAATCTAACATCATCATCCATAATCTAACAGGTTTTTGTGACCAATATACATCTATTTGTTAGTTTGCTTTCATGGACCACACAACAGGGCCCATCCTCAAAACCCATTAGTCAAACCCCCCTGCCCGGGTGAAGGCGGAATTCGAGCCCAAGTATCTATTCCAACCAGCCCAGAATTATTTGGTTCTCTCTATGACTATATAAACATCTTCGGCCAAACAAACTTGGGTCAGGCCAGGCCACGGTAAACGTGATTGAACTTTGGTCCATCACCGGTCGGAAACACTGTGGTGAGCCGCTCGATACAGATCAACCCGCAGGCCGCAACGCAAGTGGGTCTGTGGGTTATTGAACCTTTGTGTCTTTTGATGCCACAGAAAATATAATATTTTTCCCCTTTCCCCTTTTCCCCTTCACCCATTACTAAACAGTAGATACAACTGTCAAAGTATTTTTTATAATCTCAATTCTCTTCTCACAGAAAGGGAAAAGTTATTTTTTGCAATGAAATTTTAATTTCCAGAAGGCCAGAACAGAATTTCTAAAAGTTCCCCTTGGAAATAATTTCACGCTTTTGCGACTTGACATGGAAACAGGAAATATACGCAATACGGCAAGAAGGATGCCAGCTCGTCTATGAAGTATGAACAAATTGGCAGACGTTGTAATTTCAGAAAAAAGTTATTTTTTTAATTTATTTTCTAATGTTTTTGGTACGAAAAAAGATTCATTTCTTGCAGGTGAAAAGCCGGGAAAACATACAAGGTTTGGTTACGGAGGAGGTCTTTTCTGTCTTCTCCGTCCATCGTTTCTTTCTCCACCACCACCGTCTAGTTCTTAGGTAAATCACACTACGAACTAGAACCCTAGTTTTTATTGTTTTAGAGGTTAGAGCCACTCGAACGTGTGATCAGAGGATTGGAACTCGCTGTGTCTTTTTTTTTTATTTTTCGTGTTTAGTCTTCTTTAATTTTTTCAGAAGAGGAGCTGTTTTAGGTCCTAATTGTTATGGTTTCTTTGGATTGTTGCCGTTATTTTGGTCTGGTTTTGATGGCTTATGTTTTAATTTTGGAATGATTTGGTTGTAGATTCGGGGATGAGTTCGAAGATTCAAGGTCCTTCGGCGCCAGCTGTTCGTCGGGACCCTTACGAGGTCTTGAATGTATCAAGGGATGCGTCGGATCAGGAGATTAAGACTGCGTATAGAAAGCTTGCTCTCAAGTGAGTTCTCTTTGCCCTTCTTTGCTCTTCTGATTTTTTTTTTTTTGGGTAAATATCAGATTTTGTGCCCGAGCTATAATATATGGGCATAAAGTTGAACTCAAGACTTATGTGGATGCTAAACGGGTGTGCATTCAAGTCGAGCCATGAGCTTAATCCCAGCTGTGGCAGTTTTCTTAGGGAGAAAATACAAAACTTTGGATGCTGTTACAATCAATGTATTATGGATGTTACTTTATGCAACTGATTTGAACAATTGGTAGTGTCTTAGAACACTGCCTATGTGCAAATAGGAGCAGTTCATTCCCCGTGGACCTCGAAAATGGTAAAATTGTGTTCGAAGTAGAACGATGTGCAATTTCCAGTGGTTGGCTGGAATGGGGTTTGTCAATTTGACGGGGTTGTCAGTGTGACGCTACTTATGAAACTAGCCACGTTATGACGTTCACATGAGATCTACTACTCAGTCCCATAAGGGGAACATAAAATTATATGAAAATTCATAGAATAGCACAGAATATTTCGATGAGTCAGATAATTCTTGCGTGTGCTCTGTTCTTGCTTTTGTTGTTTTGCATCTGTTACTTACGGATCACATTCTCCATGGTGAGAGTGCATTGACAGTTTGACACTCTTCATTCCATTGTTCGTGTGCTGCTTGTTCTTGTTTCATTCTTCCTGTACATCGCACTCTTGTTTACTTAATTAGTAGGCTGAACTATGAAGAAAGATTTTCTTTTCTTAAATATATTTTTTATTTTCAACCCATTTTAAATACATGTTATCTATTTATTTTGAAATTATGAGCAGGTACCATCCTGACAAAAATGCAAGCAACCCTGAAGCCTCAGAACTCTTCAAAGAGGTGGCATATTCTTACGGTATATTATCTGATCCAGAGAAAAGAAGGCAATATGATACTGATGGGTTTGAGGTGGAACTTTTCTCCTTCCCCTGACATTTCCATGATTTCCATTTTGTTGTCAGTAATTGTAGTGTTAATTTATTTCAATTGGTAGTAAACTTACCAGAAAAGCTAAAATTTTGGAAGATCCAGAAAACAAGTCATGCCTTCCTGTGCAGCATGTTGAACAATCAAGAGATAAGAAATTCAATGCATGTTCATGGCTGATGTCATGATTAAGTGGAAAAGCTAAGGGGATAGAATAGAAATTATTATTCATGAGAACACAGGGTAGAACCAATAGGTGACATTAATCTGAGGCTAAGAAATGAAATGGTCTGAGTCATGCAATTAAGGTCACTAACGGCAGCATTGAAGAGTGACTTGATGTCAATTGAGAGCTTAGAAAGGAGAAAGGGATGACCAAAGAGGGCTAGTGTTGAAGCAGTAAGGAAAGCTTTGGGAACTCATACCTTAACAGAATATTTGAAGAGCTAAGCTTGAATGTTTCTAAGAAAGGAGGGGGTCTGACTCTCTCTATGCTGAGAAGGTTAGATGTTGTTGCAGAATTGTTGGGTGCTGTTGTTGGGGACACTGAGACTGATGGAGGCATGGTTGCTGAGAAGGTAGTGACAGTCTCGAGGAGAGACGTGGATGAACCTCCTGAAGCGGTGGAAAGAGAAAAGAGCGATAGGGGAGTCCTTAGGGTGGAGGTGCGTTATGACAGTGAGGGTGCTGGTACAGGATTGACAAGTGGTTGTACAAGTGGGGGTGCTGTTGTTGGGGATGCTGAAACTGATGGAAGCATGGTTGCTGAGAAGGTAGTGACAGTCTTGAGGAGAGACGTGGATGAACCTCCTGAAGTGGTGGAAAGAGAAAAAGAGCGATAGGGGAGTCCTAGGGTGGAGGTATGTTTTGACAGTGGGGGTGCTGGTACAGGATTCACAAGTGGTTGTACAAGTGGGGTGGAAGATGGGTTGGGGCGGACCTGACCAATGCTGTGGTGGATGTTGCAAAGGAGGTGGCAAATGATCCACGTAGTCATGATGATAATGTGGTGTCGTGGTGTCCTCAAACGAGGTAAGGACGTAAAGTCTGCTTCTGTAATATAGGAAACAGAGTTGGGGGTTTCTTCTGAGGAAGTCGATGGTGAAGAAAACAATGTCTTATTTTCTGAAGTGGTAGTTGGAAGATTAGACAAAGACATTGGTCGTAGGAAGGTTGAGTTTAAGACTGTTGATGCTAATGATGTTGTTGTGACTTTGAAGAAGTTAAAAGTTACAAATAAGTCACATATCATCCACGTAACCAAGGTTTTCTACCACCTAAAAGAAGGCATTGTCAGGGTGGGTCCTAGCAACAAATTTAAGAGATTGTATAATAGAAGAGGGGCACTAGCTAAGGTTAGAAGTTTGTTGACGGTAAGAAGATTGTGCCAGATATGGCCAGCTTTCCAGGGTTAAGATTATCAATGACTTGTCTCAAATTGATCAAGTGAGTGAAGTGGCAGAGTCAAGAGGGAGTATTGGTAGTTCGGGATGTGGAAAGGTGGGCGGGGGTGGTGAGGTTATTCTTTGGGCTGTTGTGGTGTAGTTGGGTGTTAGTTGTAGTTTTATTTTTCTTCCTCTTGGGTGATGTCTTATCACCTTCCCGAGATTTTACCATTACACCAAGTTATGGTCCCTTATTGCAAATAATAGTAATTCAATAATGCAACTGCATTAAAAAAATAAACTAATGAATATTATAAGTACTTCTATACCAAACAGCCCCTAAGATAAGTAGTTTTCACATAGTTCTTCTTCAATTAGAACATTCACATGGTCTATTTGCAATTTTTATTTAGATTTTGGAGTATAAAAATTCCCCAAAAAGAAAGAACATACAAGTATGAAGTAGAAATAGATGCAGAAAATTTGAGAGTTTGGAGTTAACCATTTTTTAGTGTATCTGGAGAATATTGCCTTTGGAGGAAGCTCATTGTGGATAAGTATGGCCTTCAAAGTAATGGTTGGGATAATTATCAAAAAAAAAAAAAAGTAATGGTTGGGATGCAAATGTCCCCAACTCTTCTTATGGCTGGAATCTCTGGAGATGAATCTGCAAGGCTTTCCCCCATTTTACCAAAGGGGTAAGGTATAATGTGGGTGATGGCTCAAAAATCAGGTTTTGGGAGACCTATGTTGTGATGATTCATCCTTGAAAAACTTATTTCCTGACTTGTATAGGATTGGCATAACAAAAATGCCACGGTTGCTGACTCTTTTGACAATGTAAGTGGCTAGCTTGTTTGGGTTTCTTCCTTCCGGATAAACTTCAATTATTGGGAAATGGGGCAGATCTCTAAGGCCCTGTTTGCATCAATTTTAGAATTTCTCGTCCTTAGAATTTATCCAGAAAAGAACGGATTCTAGAGTTTCTTGATTCTAAAAATCTTTTTACATGTTTGGTACAAAACCCTGATTCTCGTTTCTAAGAATCAGAGTGATGTTTGGCATGGCCCTATTTCTAAGAAATCATTTCTCTAACTAATAATCTCATAAAACCAACTCATACATTTTTAATTAAGTAAAAATCATGCTTCATTGCCTTCTAATATGTTAAAGGTTAAACAAAAGACTGTTATAAGGCCTTGAAATCTTTGTTAATATCCACCATAAGAAAGGGACTTCAAATTTGTTACTTTGCCTTTTCCCCCCTTCATTTTTATTAATAAAAGGAAAGAAAAAATATGGGAAGCATGACATGCTTGTGAAATCTCAAGGCCATTCTGTTCACATGTCTAGTGAATTGTGATCAGTTTTATCTCAATGAGATTACCAATCTGTTAAGCTAAACATGTCCAGTGAAATGTGATCATTAAATGAAAGTACACAATGGATTTATCTCAATGATATTTTTTTTGATCAGCAACACAGAAAAAAATTCATTAATTATGTGAGAAACATGAGCTGAATGCAACTATATATCACCTTCAAAGAGCAAGAGGAAGTGGCAAAGTACTAAAGAAACTTGGTGGTGGAATGAAGAGGTTCAAAATATAATTAAATTAAAATGAGTATGATACAAAGAATGACAAAAAGCTAGAAATGTAGAAAACTGGGAAAAATATAAAATCGTAAGAAAGGAAGTTAAAAAGAAAGTGAATGAATCTTTAATGACAAGGAGAGGGATCAAACATGTGTGTTAGAAAGTATCTTATGTAGGGCCATAAGTTGGGTAAAATCCTTGGATCTGTTTTCCACCTACATTTTCGATGACATAAGGAGAAATTGGGAACAACTAGCTAAAAGTTCTGCAATCAGATCAGATCTTGATGGCAGTAGTTCTGCGAAAACAAACCTGATGTGCTGACTTGAGAGATGAGAGGAAAGAGAGGTCCCACCAGGCGCGCCAGAAATTTGTCGACCCAAATTTCGTGCTAAATTTGGGGCACAAAAAAATGCAGACAAATTCAAAGAAATTTATTTATTTATTTTTTGCAGAAATGCAAGTGGGATACAAACTTTCTTTTTGCTTTTTTGCAAAGAAAACCCTCTGATTCTCTTGTCCTGGACACAACCCGAACTTGTACTTGTAGCTTGTCATGGACACAATCCGAAAATCTTGACAACTCATAGTTGTAGAAAGAACTTGCAACGATCAATTGTACGTGCACAAGATAGGATAATTTTCTTTCTTTTTTTTTTGGTTGTAGTGATTTGATGGAACTTTTGTTTACAACAACTCAAAGGCTGGAATCCTTTTGCCAACGTTGTACGGAGCTGTAATGGTTTTGAAGCTTCAATTGTTGAGGAGTCAAAATTCTGATTTTTCTCCCCTTGATCTTGATGTGGCCCGTTTCTTCTTCTTCTTTGTCAAAAGCAATGGAAGCAATTGGAGAGGAATTGGGTAGTTGAAGGGGGAGCCGAGGGGAGAAAAACCTCTTCAGTTAGGCATGCTTCCCAACATGCATGCAACTAGCACCATTGATCTTAAAACTTCATTTCTATCAAAATGATTGAAAGCAGCAACATGCAGGCTTTGAAACTCTTTCTCCTTTTTTTTTTCTTTTCTTTTCTATCAGAGAAGCTTTTCCTCATCACCTTTCAGAGAGCCCCCAAATCTGCTTGCTCTCCTCTCCATTTTATAGTGGATGGGTACATTTGAAAAACCCGCCCCAAAGATTTGAAAATGAAAGGAACCATATTCGGCAACTATGTTTCCTTCTTCATTTGACAATAATTTTGATGCTATTATAGGTAATGATTACCATTTAAATGGAGGCCCCACAAGATTGATTTGAATGACATCCTAAAGATTTGTATTATTTTGGCAGGTTTGCTGGCTCGAGATCTCTAATTAAGGGGACCATAGTGATCTTTGTATAAGATTGATTGGAAGGGTTTGTAAAGGTGCCACTTGGCAAGTGACCAGACCCCACATATAAAAGGAAATCTATTAATTGGGTTAAGCTAATCCTCCTTGAGTCAGCCTACCATATCTTCCTTTCAACCAAATTGCTAATTAGGCATTATTGCTAATCAATTGGGCCCCACTAAAATTGATTAGAGAAAATCTCTCTAATTGATTTGAGAGTTTAAGAAAATCTTTCTAATTGCCCTGAATGGTGGGCTTTGTCTCAATATTCAATCCTCTACGTGGTTGGTGTGGACCCTATTCACTTCATTTCTTGGGCCAAAAAATTTACATATCAATAGTGACCTTTCCTTTAAAACTAGTAACAGAATTATAAGTTCAAAAGAAATTACACAGAAGCCCAAAATAAAGTAGCCCGAGAAACCCCCTGTTTTGCAAGTGAATCAACCATTGAATTTGTTGATCTGCCTAGCCAGTGAACTCTAATTGTCATATTCCTTGTTAGCCATTTAACATTTTTGAGAAGATCTCTAAATCCCCAGATCACAGAGTCCGGATCTTGCAATCAACCCACTATCACTTGGGAGTTCCCTTCAATAATTAGATGCTCTATTCCTAGCTGGTTTGCTAGCTGATTCCTTGCACAACAGCAAGTAATTTGGCCCTTATAGAGTCTCCACACTTGTAGGACCTGAATACAAAGATATAAACCATGTTAGGTGCATTAAAGATGAAGATCGAAGAATCTTGGTAAAAGATGAGGAAATCAAAAAAAGATGGAAAAAATATTTTGAAAATTATTAAATGAACAGTAAGGAGAGGATGCTGATGGAAGAAAAGTGTAGCAATACTAGTAGTGTTGAAAATAATATGTACCTTCATAGAGTTAGACCTATTAAAGTAAAAGAGGCACTAAAGAAGATGAAAAAGGGAAAGGTGTTAGGACTTGATGTGATTCCAATAGAAGTATGGAAAGATATGAGAGGTAGGCTTGTTATGGCTAACCAAGCTATTTAATAAGATAGTGAAAGAAAAGAGGATACCTACTGATTGGAGAAATGGCAACATGGTGCCTATATTTAAGAATAAAGGAAATATACAAAGTTGTAATAACCGTTGGGGGATTAAACTTATGAACCGCACTATGAAACTTTGGGAGAGAATAATTGAACAAAGATCCAGCTTCAGCTATGTGGCGACACAGAGACTTATTGAGGAAAGTCAATTGACTCACAAGAAACATGACTGTTACCTCTCTTTGGGTGGGAAGATCAGCAAATATTTTAGTGGATGGGTTAGCTAAGCAAGGGGCTTCAAGGGAACATTTATTTTGGGCTGCTCTGTAATTTTATTCTGTTTATTCCTGTTTTTAACTTGATGTAATACTCTGTTAGAAGAGGTAACAGCTCATGCCTCTTCATGGGTTTCCTGTATTGCCTTAATTTCTGGATTAATAAAATTATCTTCATTCATCAAAAAAAGAAAAAAAATTGAACAAAGATTATGACTTCAAACAAGTGTATTAGAGAACCAATTTGGCTTTATGCCAGGAAGATCAACCATGAAAGCTATATTTCTTTTGATATGATTGATAGAGAAGTTCAGAGAGAAGAAGAAAGGTCTTTATGTGATGTTCATTGATCTAGAAAAGGCGTATGATAGATTTCTTAGAGAGATAATATGATGGGTTTTGGAAAAGAAAGGGGTTCAAAAAAGGTATATAGGCCTAATTAAGAATATGTATGAGGGGGCAACAACCAATGTTACAACACCAGTGGGAGAGACTTCAGATTTTAAAGTTACTATGGGTCTTCACCAGGGTTCAACACTTAGCCCTTATATATTTGCATTGATCCTAGATGAATTCACTAAACATATTCAGGAGGAAGTTCCATGGTGCATGCTGTTTGTTGATGAGATTGTTTTAATGATGAAACTAATGAAGCATTAAATGCAAAGTTAATCTTATGGACAAATGCCCTAGAAACGAGAGGTTTTAAAATAAGTAGGATTAAAACAGAGTATATGACATGTAAATATAGTAATAATAGTGTAAATCAAGATGCACTTAGGATGGAAACCAAGAGATAACTCAATGTGACCATTTCTGATACCTTGGTTTAATAATTCATAAGAAGGGAGAGATTGAGGAGGATGTCATCCAAAGAATGAGAGCAGAATTGGAAAAATGGAGGGGGTGCATCTGGACTTTTATGTGATAGGCAAATACCACTTAGATTAAAATGAAAATTCTATAAAACGGTTGTGAGGCAAGCTATGTTGTATGGAGCAGAGTGCTGGGCAGCCAAGAGACATGTCCAGAAAATGAATGTGGCAGAAATGCGAACGCCAAGATGGATGAGTGGAAAAACTAGAAAGGATAGTATTAGGAATGAAGTTATCTGTAAAGTAGATCCAATAGGTGATAAAAGAGTATACTAAGATGGTTTGGGCACATGCATAGAAGAACACCAACTGCACTAGTTAGAAGAAGTGATTCATGTAGCTGACTCCATATTAGCTGGGATAAGGCATGGATGATGATGATGATGATGATATACAATATATTTGATAGGCAACAAGATTCATTCATTCATTAAAATTAAATATACAAAGTGTTGAGAGCATAAAAGCTATCTCCCCCTTTTTTATAATGGTAGCAAATTACAACACTGCCCCAAATAAAGGCTCCCTAAGTGCCCCCTTGTTTTGCTGAAGTACAGCCATGCCTGTTTGGTGATCTTTGAATCCACTGAACTTGCACTTGCATACCCCTCGATAAACATTTCAACTTTTTCATTTCATTTCTGTAGATCCATAGAGTTTCCTTTCTATTCTGCAACCACCCCACCACTTCTTTGATCAACTTATTGTTATTTAACTCCTTTGCTTTCTGCACTCCATCTAAAAGTGAATGCCATTTAATTAGCCAAAACTTTTTAATTTTGAATATTGTGCTTATGGCAAGTGATTCCTATAAACCCTTTTGTGACTTAGGTCTCCATTGAGTGATCCTGGGTTCTCCCTTTATATTCCCTCTAATTTTATAAGTAGCTATTACAATTGTCAACAACATAAGAAATTTTCACCAGAAAAAAAATTCAACATCTCCATAATTTTCACCAGAAAAGATTATTCAGTTCTGGGTTCTCCCTAAGGGCTGAAGTATTAGCTCTCTGTCAAGGGCCGAGATTGGTAAAACAGTTGGATGTTCAACAAATTGAAGTGGTAGGGGGCTTGAAATCGGTGATAGGGTGGCTGCAACCAAACTCACAAGCAGAGTTTGAGGGAAATTACAAGCTTTTCAAGAGAGATTGGAGTGTTGATTAGATGGGTTAGAAGGTCAGCAGATGGTTTTGCTGACTCTCAGCCAAATGAGGGACGAACACGGGAGAATTATTCTGGGTTGAATTGTAATAGTAAACCTTTTTGGAGGGGGGTTGGAATTCCTAGTATAAGTGATTGAACCTATGTATCCATCAAAGATTATCCAAATTTAATTAAAGTTATCGTTTCCTATAAAAATAACAACTAAAATTGATCCATATGTGCTTCTTCTCAGGTTTATATTAGATGAGCTTCTATCTTTTTGTGCCAAATCATCCCTGAATGCCCTCATATCAGTTCACTGTCATAGGCCTTCATTATCTTCCATCTTACAAAATTTGGTTCTAAAATTCAACCTAAAAACTAATTTCTAGAACTTTGGTGCTTTATCTTACAAAGAGATTTACTTATTTATTTAGTTTTTGTGAAAAACCTGCTCAAAATGCCTTTGAATTAAATTGCCACCTCCAGTGATTTAAAAGGCGTGCATAGGCGCTCAAGTGAGGTGCATTTTAGGGTAGGCGCCTCACCCAGGTCCTAGGCGCAGCCCATTCAAAAGGCGCACGCCTGGTGCGCCTTGCGCCTTAGCCCGGACCCTCGTGCCATGCCCCTCGAGGGGCGTGGCACAAAGGCAGCTCGTAGAATTAGGAATATAATATGTCACATTAGCTACTTGTTGCAATTGAGAAAAAAAAAGAGATTGTGGGTTTTATATGCTTGAAAATGTTTTATATGTTTGATTTCATTTTTAAATTCTCATTCGAATATGCTTTACATATTATATTTATGTATTTTAATTTTAGACAATAGGTTTTTTAAAACATTTATTTTAAAACTTAAGTTTATATTTTTATTAATATTATGTTTTATAATTTTATAATTTTTATCTTTTTGTTTTTTAAATTGTGCGCCTTGCCTCAAAAAGGTGCGCACCTCGCCTTGCGCCTTGCGCTTTTAAAACACTGGCCACCTCATTGAAAAATTCCATGACTATGTACTTATTTTGAATTTTTTATATTTCCACGGCCTAGGAGAATGATAGGATCACTTTGAATTCTGAGAATCTGAGCTGGTTCGAGGGAGCTCACCCTCCTGAAATGGACAAGAGAGAGGAAGAGAGGAAGAAGGGAGAGACGGTAGAAGACTAAAGGATTATTTCATTTCATGCCTCAAATAGATGGGGGGTTACAATTATTTATACTCTCTCTTCAGTCTCTCCTGCACATGGACTAGACTGTGACTGCTAACTAACTGGAGGGATGTGGCCTCCTCACGTAAACGAAACTCAGTGGAGGTTGCGCATGGGTGATCCGGTGTTTCTCTTGTGTTGGGCATGGTTGATGTTTGTCTTGACCTGGGTCTCATGTTGTGGGCCCGAATGGATAGTTGGGGCCTATCAGAGAAGATGCAGTTCTCAGCTATTTTTTGAGAGAAATTAACTGATTATATTAAAGAGTGTCAAAGGTACATGGGATGATGTACAACAGAAAAACCAACAATTGGAGATTACAAGGCAGATTTCTATCACTAAATAAAGCTTCCCTGTGGGTACCCAACTTTGCCAACTGATCTGCCATGGATTTTAACTCTCTGGGAACCCAATAAATCTTTGTAAATAATGAACCAACCTCCAGGGGCCTTCTTCCTTCTCCCCTAACCACTTAACAGTATTAGCAGAATCACCTACAATGGTTAGAGAAGACAAATCCCTTTCTTTTGTTATTCTGAGGCCTGTGAGAGCTGCCAGGATCTTTGCTTTAGTTGAATCAACAATCCCAATTAGACTACTGAAGACCCAGCAAATGCTTCCATCCTTCCTCCGCAAAACACCACCAATCCCTGCAGCTCCAGGATTGCCTAGGGCACTACCATCTAGGTTTAAGCTGAAATTAGTCTCTTCACCTGCTGGAACAAGACTATGCCTGTTAATATAGCCCATAGATGACTGAAGGATCTCCACCACATTCCTCTGAAGATCACCCAAAGAAATTCCTTTAAAATCACTCACTCTTGGATTATAACATTCCTACATCAATTGGTTTTAGAGTACATAGTCCTACATCAATTTGGTGTCAAAGTAATGGGTGCTACTTCATATTGATACTAGTGCAGCAGGCCCTACATCACCTGGTGTGGGGTTGGTCTCTTTTGTATAGCATAAGCTCCATGTCTTCCATCGTTGTGTCTTTTTATGGCCTAGAAATGAGCAGTGCAGTTATACTTTCCATGCATGCATAGTATATTCATACTTTTTATTCATTATTTTTTTAAGGTAAATAAAAAAGAAAATTTATTAAGATTGAAAGTATCATACAGCACCAGGTGATGAGAAATCACCCCAAACAAAACCAAAACAACAAAGAAAAGAAGATCCCAACAAAAACCAAAAACACCCATGGTATATTCATACTTTTTATTCATTATTTTTTTGAAGGTAAATAAAAAAGAAAATTTATTAAGATTGAAAGGAGCATACAGCACCAGGTGATGAGAAATCACCCCAAACAAAACCAAACCAACAAAGAAAAGAAGATCCCAACAAAAACCAAAAACACCCAAAGCCACTGAAGAAAGACACCCCCGCCAAACACCCCTTATGAGAGCACCTTAAAACATAACAACCCAGATCTCAACAACCCTCTTGACTGCTTAACCAAGAACTGCATAGAAAAACCACCCAGTTGAAGGATTACCAATACCCCTTATTCTCCCTACTAAGACAAAACTTTGCCTTTTCACCACCAATTCCGCCTCCAAAATTAACAGCCCTTATCAAATACCAACCTCTCCTCTTTTTTTTTTTGATAGGCAAGTGTAACTGATTTCTACTAATAAAGGAGGTTGGGCCACCCTTTTTTTGATCAGCAACACAGAAATTATTTCATTAATAATAGAAGGCAGAGTTACAAAAAGAGGTTGTGAAAAAAGAAAACAACACAGCTTTAGAAAAGCTGACCCAACCGAAGAATTACAATTGAGCCCAATACAGGTTAGTTTTTTGTACCCCATGCTTAGCTAGACCATCTGCCGGACTGTTGGCAGTTCTCCTAACCCATTTAACTCGGATTGTCATGTCCTTCGAGAGCCATTTAAATTGCCTGGATTCCTCAAATACCATGTCATCCCTCCCCCTTCTTCAGCCAGTTCACAACAGTTCTTGAGTCACCCTCAAATGCCATACCCAAATCTTTAGCCTTCTCAACCCCATATACTGCAACCAATAGCTCTGATCTAGCTACACCACCTTGTTCAGCAGGTCTCGAGTATAAAGCTATGATGTTTCCTTTCTCATCCCTAATGACCCACCAATTCCCCCTATGCCTGAGGGGCCAGGATTGCCCACACAACTCCCATCAAAATTCAATTTCTTCCAGCCACATATTGGGGGTGACCACTTCTCAACAGATTTCTGTCTTCTAGATGATGAGGCAGCAATAACACCCCGGGCCCTAGAAAAGTCCTCAATCTCAAAATCTGAAAATGTTTCAGACATTTGCCCAATGTGCCATTCTTAGAGTTATTTCTACCAAGGCTTCTTTGCTTTTTTCTCTTTCTTCATATATTCTTGAGTTTCTTTCTTCCCAAACTGTTCAAAGCAACACTGTTCTAGTACATCTCCCCAAAATCCTGCCTCTCCTTTTAGTACAGCTAAAAACAGTAGTGCTAAACAATCCTTCCAAATTGTCAGGAGAAGACCATCTGTATTCAAAGAGAGAAGAAAACCAATTCCAAATAAAGCTAACAAAAGGACACGAGGTTAAAAGATGAAAGGCAGTCTCACCATTTAACTTACACAAGAAGCACCAACTGGGGGACAAACACCAAGTTGGTCTTTTTCTTTGAAGCAAGTCAAAGGTATTAATACAGCCATGAAACACTCCCCAACAGAAAGCACCGATTTTTGGGGGGATGGGAAAGCCCCAAATATCCTTGACTGAGAAAGAAGGAGAAGGGGAGGTGGCTAATAGGGAATTAAAAAAAAAAAGATTTACAAGATAACAAACCATTAGGATTAAGGCCCCAAACCCTAGAATCCAAGCCACCTTCTCCCAGGACCACTGAATTCAGCAAGCCTTACAACTCAGACACACTAATAATTTCAGATTCTCTAAGGTTCCTGTTAAAACCTAAGTTCTAGTTCAGCCTTGAAGGATGAGGGTGCTTGCCTAAGAAATCAGATATAGGTCTACCCTTAAGATTGGAAAGAGAAAAAATAGAAGGAAAGCTCTCACCTAGAGGGATATATCCCCAACCCACACATCCTTCCAAAACCTAACTTTCTGGCCTTAAGCCAAATCATACCTGATATGATCAAGGAAAGTAGGAAGAATCTCGTGGATGGCCTTCCAAGGAACAAACAGAGTAGCTCTATGGAGACAACCAGCATCACATCCATTGCTTGACATGCCATGAATGCTTGCAACAACTTTGTGCTATAACCTCTTAAAGGAACCTCCAAAGCCATTTACTAAGCAAAACCAGATTTTTCAACTTGACATTACCAATTCCCAAGCCCCCTTCTGCTTTTAATTTCACCACCTTCTCCCACTTAATCAAATGATCCTTCTTTCTTTCCCCCGACTCCCAAAGAAAATCCCTCATGATTGTTTCAATTTTCCTCACTATCTCTTTGGGCATCCTAAATACTGACATGTAGTACACAGGAAGGTTTGCAAGGGTGAACTTAATGAGTTAATTCCACCCCCACCCCCCCACAATGAAATACCAACCTCTCCTCTCTCCAATTCCAAAAAAGATTTCCTAGCAAAATCTTCTCTGCCCAGACAGGAAAGACCCATAACTTTACTAACTCAAACCTCTTTTTGTACCTCTCTTTCCAGCTTAATCTTCTTCTCAACCTGCCTCATTTGATGAAGGATAATCATCATCACTCTTTTGTGGCTCTGTTCCCTCATCCTCCTTATTGGAATCTTTTCTTTCAGGAAATAAGGCTGAATCCTGAGAAACCACTTCAGAATTCAGAAGAATCAACTTCCCCCATCATCGAAAGGTCATTAACTTCTTTGGCTGTATAACCATCCACCTTCCCCTTAAGTGTGACCTGCTTTTGGTTTAACCCTCTTCCTCTTATACAACCTCTTGAATTTATCACTTGGCCCTGTTCCACAAATTCCTTCAATCTAGAAAAAACTTTAGTCACACGTACCAGATTCCCTGTGTCTTCTCATGTTATTTATTTGTTTTTTTGCATATAATACATTTTTCATAATGACCTCTTCTGGGAGCAACATTGGGTAATGACCTTTTTTATTACCTCTTGTCAAAAAAGGAAAAAAAAAAGAGTTGGTGTAAATTGAATTTCACTTTAGTTCTCACAGCAGTTTGTGTATGTGCTTATCTGTTGACAGATTGACAGTATACTGTTTTGTGTTCTTGATATTTATAATATAATGGCTTTATGTATGGTTGTTTTTTTTGGTATCAATTATAACTTCATATCCTTTTGGATATTTTTCTGACGTACACACTACATTTCTAATTTAATCACTTATCACTATAGTTCTTTGATGCTTCTTATGGATTTGGCTTCTAATGTTGTTATTTCTCAGGCAATAGAAAACGATAACATGGATATGGAGATTGACTTGTCCAGTCTGGGAACTGTCAATACGATGTTTGCAGCACTATTTAGGTGACACATGGTTAAAGATCAGAAGCTTTTGTTTTTCTTTAAGCTTTTATATAGTCACTGATTCTATATTTGTTTAGTAAGCTGGGCGTCCCCATCAAGACTACAATTTCTGCTAACGTCCTTGAAGATGCTCTAAATGGAACTGTCACAGTTAGACCTCTTCCCATTGGAACAGCAGTCAGCGGAAAGGTGTTTATCTTATATTTTTGGTATATAGCTGATCTTTTTCGAAAACTTGCCTTATTTCTTTTGAATGCAGGTAGACAAACAATGTGCCCATTTCTTTGGTGTAACTATCAATGAAGAACAAGCACAGACAGGGATTGTAGTTAGAGTTACTTCATCTGCACAGAGCAAATTCAAGGTAATATTTTTGGGTAAGGGCTTTCATTAAAGCACCTGGTCCACATGTTTCCATCCATTGTTCTGGTTCTTACATATTGTTGTTTAACTTTATTTATTTTTTAATTATTGATTTTAAAACTTGTATCTGCAATATGTATTTTTTCCAGCTACTATATTTTGAGCAAGAAGCCAATGGTGGTTATGGGTTGGCTTTACAGGTACAATACTTTTTTTGTTGCCTTTCCATTTGAACTTCTCATTGTTTTTCATTACTAGTTCTTATAGGATGCAAGCTACATAAACAAGAGTACAACTGTGTGTGTGTATTCTTCATCATCATTGGCCATTTGGAGTTGGCTATGTTAACCATGTATGCATTAGCCCATCTCTTCCAAGATTCAAAATTTCGATATGATATGCCCAATATCAGGCATATCATATTGTATCAGGAGCTCTCTGATACACCAAATAAGGAGTGTCTTGGATTTTGAGCACTTTCAGGGGGTTGGCATGCCTAAAACCGACCTGAAACAATTTTGAAAAAAAAAAAAAGAAAAAAAGTTATTAAGTATCAAAACACCTGATATGCCTGTTTGTGCATACCGGGTGTATCGATACTTTAAACCTTGATCTCTTCCATGAAATAAATTCTTCCTAATTTTTTATAATAGCTAATATGAGGAAATTTAATCAATTTCATTAACAATTGTGAGCTAAAAAAATTGCCTATGCTGCAAGCTAGACTAACATGGTCAAACTTCCAAGTACCCAGTTGCTCCATGGTTGTCAAGGCATTGCCTAGGCGCCCTTTGTTGAGTGCCTTGCTTAAATGCCTTGACTTATAGCAACAAGGCACTTGCCTAGGTAACAAAAATCACAAGGTGGGTTAATTACTATGGACACATCTTACTAATATGTGTGTTTATGCATTATATTATATACTATATATGTCATTAATGCTTTGTTTGAAGATCTAATATTGAAATTTAAAAGATCCAAGGGTTTTGAGAAGAGAAAAAGAAAGAAGGATAAAGAATTTTATTTCTTTTGTTTTTTCTATTCTATCTCTCTTACATTAAATATCATAGTGGCTCCACCCTTGTTCTTTTCCTCTTTTACTTACTCTCTATTTTAATCTCTATCTTAATTTTTTATCATATAAAATTATAGCCTTCTTTAGTTGCTAATTTGATATGAAGTTGCTCTATTAAATACTTGTTACATTAGTATTATTTTTGAAAACATTGAAGTTAATAACTGTTAGAATAATGTTAAAATAACTTAGTTGCAGATGTTAGGGTCTGTTTGGCTAATTAAAGTGTTTTTTATTTCGTTTTTTTATTTCTGTTATGTCTGTTATTGTACTCAGGGGCACAAGGGTCTTTTCCCTTGTTATTTCTGTTGCCCTATATATAGTAAAATAAACACTGGCGCCGCCATCACTGCTACATTGCAAACCTTCTCTCTTCTCACCTCTTCCTCTTATCTCTGGCCGGCCACACTGTCAAGATGGTGTCAGAGCTAGAATGCTGATTAAAAGAAAGCACAGATCGATCAACCCTATTGTCAAGAGAAGATCGATCAATCTAGCAGAACAGAAATCTGATTCTGGACTACAGAATAGCTACAACTGGTACAGTTCTCCCTATTTTTCTCTTCTTTACTCTCCTTGGTCATGTGCCGAGTGAAAACCCTATGAATCTGGGGCGGCTGAATGCTGTCGAACCTGTGTAGCCCTAGTTTTCTTGGATCGTGTGATCCTGTTCATGTGTTAAGACAACTGTAGGTCAAGGATGACCTGTCTTCTCAATGGTTTGAGTTGACTATAAGTAAGAAGGATCTCTCCTGCTGATTAGTGGCTGTTAGACATTTTGGAATTCTGGTAGGTGGGGACTGTTAAAACTATACAGGTCTGAAATCTACCAAATATTACCTCAGTTTTTGTCTGGAATTTGGTACTATTTGTGCTCAATCTGGTTGGTAAACCCGAGTGTGTGGGTGTGAACTGAGTGGAGCATTGTGTTGTGGAGTAAGGAGGGGTCCTAAGTCCGGTGTTTGGGACTGATTAATTGCTTGACCATGTCGACTGAGAATTCTGCTACTTTAGAGATCTCAGGGAGCCACAATGGAGTGAGTGGGGGAATGGATATGAGCTTTCCCATGGTAGTCATTCCCTTTGATGGTCTGAATTACCTTGAGTGGTCTAGGGGGATAAAACTCTACATCACTGCTAGGGGGCGAATAGGATACATCAATGGGAGAGTAAAGGAACCGAAGTATGGAAGTGCTGAGCATGATAGGTGGAACCAAGAGAACAATATGGTGATGTCTTGGCTCTTGGTTTCAATGCTGCCACAAGTAAGGAAGACTTTTATGTGGGCTGAAACTGCTTGTGA